>NW_028270166.1:36765372-37419122 GCF_037043375.1 Chiloscyllium plagiosum | reverse complement strand
TATTTCAGTGTGGGAAAATAGCCTGATCCAACTTAAATAGATGAAATAAAACACATGCCAGCTATTCAAGACAAGAGTGTCTAAATCTATTTAATTTCTTGAACCCACATATTCCCAACTTTGCTCCAAAATCCTCATTACTAAGGGAATGACTAAGAATGGACATGCTTTGCTTATAGCATGAGGATCAGTACTGCCTCATAGAGTCATAGAGATGTACAGAGCTTTGACAGATCCTTCAGTCCAACTCATCCACGCTGACCAAATATCCTACATTAATCCAGTTCTATTTGCCAGAAATTGGCCCATATCCCTTGAAACTCTTCCTATTCATAGACTCATCCAGACACCTTTTAAATGTAGTAATTGTACCTGCCTCAACCATTTCCTCTAGCAGCTAATTCCATACACACAATACTGCCTGTGTGAACAAAAATGCCCTTTAGGTCCTTTTTAAATCTTTCCCTCTCACCTTAAAAGTATGCCCTCTAGTTTTGGACTCCACTACCCTGGGGAAAAGACCTTGGCTATGAGCTCTATCCATACCCCTCATGATTTTATAAACCTCTATAAGGTCACTCCTCAGCCTCCGATGCTTTTTTTTAGCCCCAGCCTATTCAGCCTCTCCCTACAGTTCAAACTTTCCATCCCGGCGACATCCTTGTAAGACTTTTCTGAACCCTTTCACGTTTAACCACATCATTCCAATAGCAGGGAAACCAAAACTGAACACAGTATTCCAAAAGTGGCCTCACCAGTGTCCTATGCAGCCACAACATGATCTCCCAACTGCTATACTTAATACTCTGACCAATAGAAGCAAGCATACCAAACACATTTTTAACTATCCTGTCTAACTCTGACTCCACTTGCAAGGAATGGTGAACCTCATGCTTCACTGGAGTAGTGCACTGGTAAATCTATTTAATTTCTTGAAACCATATACAGGTAGTTCTCATATAAAATGTGTTTTGGCAGCACGATTGGGTTATAATGCCTCTGAAGAATTAGGGAACAGTATTTTCAAGAACGTTTAGTTCCGTTGGCAATATTGCGATTCTGGCAGGGATTGTTTCGCAGGTTTTGTTCTATGCATGAGCCAAAGTTGCTGTGCCATTCTGCGCATGCACTTTTGTCAGCTGCCATCAGAGCACGTGAGAGGTATATTACTAAACATTGAGCAGCTTCACCTCAAACATTAAACTAATGAGTGTTCATTGTCCTCCCTCTGAGACAAGAATATTCTTGTGTAATTTCTGTATAAGACCTGTATAATTCCTGCAAGACTGCATTACTCTCATACATACCATTTGCCTTTCTAATTTGTTCTTGTACCCACATATCACACAATCTACTCCTAGATTATCCCACTTTTCTGTAAAAGTGCAGGGGGCACAGTGACAAGAATGTTAGCAAGAAGTGTCCTGGTGACAAGATTGCAGGTGGTGAATGCACAAGAAAAAGGCTATTACACTGGAAGAGAAGCTAAATGTTATAAAGTGCTTTGAACATAAGGAGGGAACATGTGATATAGCTCACTGAACAGGAATGAGGGAGTCTACCTTACGCACCATTAGAGGCAACACTGAAAATATTAAAGCAAGCTGTACTGCTGGAACAAGTCTGAGTGCCAGCAAATCTGTGAGGTCACAGCCAAAGGAACTCGAGGAGATGGACAGGTTTCTTAGTGTTTGGATAGAAGATCGCAGCAGGTTAGCAGTTCATTAAATAAGGTATTATCTGGTACCCTATGAAGTTTTTCAAGACAGAACAAAAAGGGCAAAGCAGCAAAACTGGATGTTATTTTTAAACCAACCCCTCAGAAGACAATCAACCACAGCCATCTGCTTCTGCAACCACAACTGCACCTGCAGGTGGTGATGATGATGACCCTCTGTCCCTGCATTAACAATATTTTTTCAATGTAATATGTTATATCTATTTTTGTTTCATTAATAAATATGATTGTAACCTTCATCCAGGCTGTGCTATACTTTGTGTTAGGCTTTTGGGTGATTTTTGAGTGATCGTGAGTGATATTTTTTGCTAATCTGCCCCAACCCCACTTTTCCCATAGACCCCACTATTAAGCAATTTTCTATTAAGTGAGGTTTCAATGGAATGCAACTATGGTATTATAGGACAACTACCTGTACTCCCAACTTTGCTCCAAAATCTTCATTACTAAGGGAATTACTGAAAATGGACATGTTGGTTATAGCATGAGGACCACTACTACCTCTTTGAAGTATTGAAACAGCCACTATCAGAAACTTCAAACTTGTAATTTTAGACCTCCAGGAAGATAACTACCCTGAAGATAGATGCTTCATAGAAAAGATTGAGAGCATATATATTACAAGAAGGCAAACCAATTGTATTTACTTCAAAGACTTTGTCTGTAGCACTGTCCATTGAGTCAAAAACTGAATGGGAAACAGTGGTTTTCGTATTGGGACTGATGTGTCCTCATACCTATCTACTCAGCTAAATATTTGAGGTAGAGACCAACCACAAACCACTGGAGATATTTTTGCCAAAACCATTGACCTGTGTAGTGTTAGGGTTGCAGTGTCTCCGGATAAAAATCCAACGTTATGACTGTGAGGTTAGGTCCAAGTCAGATAACCTGACAATCACATCAGTTACACTTAGCAGGCTATCCAACTTGGTAAAACAGAATGTATATCCTTGGTTCTGTAATCTGACTTCAGTGACATTAAACTTGAAGATGTTCTCCAAATTAACTTGCTACAATTTGCACAATAGAAATGCCAGCAGCTGCAAGTAAAATACTCTCCATGACAGAAATTACTGATAATATTGGTGAAGGATGACTTGAATCAATTCAATGTGTCCATGAACATGAAAGATCATATGACCTTTTTTCACATGATCTAGACATCTCTGAAGGAGTCTTTGTTTAAAGAAAGGCAGTTCATAATATCAGAACCTTAGCAATATGATATTATTCAATTACATCCTCACTCATACATGGGCATTAATTTTGCAAGAATCATTACTTTAGCCATGTATCAACAGTAACATCAAAATCCCTGCTTATAATTGTGAGATACATCAAAAGCACATACCAATTTTGAAACAAGCTTATTGATTTATATATATATATATATTTAATGTTAGTTATTTTAGGTTTTGAATTTTAAATCAGTCATATTTGGGTTTTCTGTCAAACTGAAGTTAATTATTAACATGGAAGTATTTCTATAGCCATGGGGATTTTTTAAATAACAGTTTGTAAGAGCAGCCAAATAATTCTTGTTTTCTTTAGAATTGTATTGATCTAGCAATTACCACAGGATTTCAGTCAGAAAATTCTGGATGGAAAGGTTTTTTTTTAATCTTAAAGGAAGTAGTCATAACTGAGAGGGAGAACTTTTCATTTCAGTTTTACCTTGAGTGGGGCAATTCTATGAAGTCTGTAGTTGGAAATGGCTGTAAAGAGCCTTGATCCTGAAAAAGGCAGAATATAATGAAAACAAGATTGACTTTTAGTAAGGTGTTAGTGATGGTCCCAAAGTAGATTTGCTAGGATTAAACCCTGAAGAGGTTACTTGAAGCAGCATACACTTACAATCAGATATAAGATGGCACCAGGAAGAAGTTATCAGAGTGTCCTATCTAGGAGTTAAAGTTAGTGTTATTGGAAGTTTATCAAGGTGTTATAGAAAAAAATTCTGGTGTGACTAATGTAAAAGGGTTGCTTTTGGCTAGTCTATAAGGGTTTTATTATAGTTTTTTTAGATTCCCTACAGTTTGGTAACAGGCCCTTTGGCCCAACAAGTCCACACCAACCTTCCAAAGAGCAACCCACCCAGACCCATTTCCCTCTGACTAATGCACCTAACTTGTGGCAGTTTAGGGCAGTTTAGCATGGCCAATTCACATGGTCTGCACATCTTTGGACTGTGGGAGAAAACCAGAGCACCCGGAG
The DNA here is from genome assembly GCF_037043375.1 of Chiloscyllium plagiosum. Lineage (NCBI taxonomy): Eukaryota > Metazoa > Chordata > Chondrichthyes > Orectolobiformes > Hemiscylliidae > Chiloscyllium > Chiloscyllium plagiosum. Next base: position 37,415,167 of record NW_028270166.1, on the reverse strand, counting down.
GAAACCAGCCACTGTGCAGTTATTTTATTTAATCATTGATAGAACAACATCCTGAAATTGCTAGCCTAACAGCTCTTTGTATGTCTTTAAACCTTCCAGACTGCAATGAATTAAGAAGGCAGCTCACCAGCACCACCACCCTGTGGACAATTTGATTGGGCACTTAACACTGGCATTACCATTGATGCTCACATCCCAAGAATGAACCAATAATATACAGTCAAATGATTACTGTTGAAGTAATCAGGCAATGCAGATAGTTCACATGTAGCAAGAATTTACAAACAAGTGAACAAATTTAATCACCACTCCTTGACTTTTAATGGTGTTAGCATTACTGAATCCCCTACTATCAACATCTTTGAAGTTATAATTGATCAGAAACTCCACATGAACACAGTGGATACTAGAGCAGCTCAGAGGCTAGGAATACCGCAGCGAGTAACTCACCTCCTGGCTCCCCAAAGCTTGTCTACTGTCTACAAGGCACAAGTCAGGAGTGTGATGGAATACTCCCCAGTTACAGCCCAGAACACTCCAGAAGCTTGACACCATCCAGAACAAAGCAGCCGCTTGATTGGCACTAAATCCATAAACATCCACTCCCTTCACCACCGACGCTCAGTAGTAGTCGTGTGTACTATCTACAAGATACACTGCAGAAATTCACCAAAGATCCTCAGATAGCAACTTCCAAACCCACGACCACTTCTGTCTAGAAGGACATGGGCAGCAGATATATGGGAACACCATCGCCTTCAAGTTCCCCTCCAAGCCACTCACCAGCCTGACTTGGAAACATATCGGCAATCCTTCTTTGTCGCTGGGTCAAGTTCCTAGAATTTCCTCCCTAATCGCATTGTGGGTCAACCCACAGCAGGTGGACTGCAGCGGTTCAAGAAGGCAGCTCACTACCACTTTCTCAAGGGTAACTAGGGACAGGTAATAAATATTGGCCCAGCCAGCGATGCCTACAACACACAAAATGAATAAATGATTAAATTAAATGGCCAAATATTCTGCTTCTTGGTACTCTTAATGAAAAGAAGAATGCTGGCCAGGAGAATTAGATTACTTACAGTGTGGAAAAGGCCCTTCGGCCTAACAAGTCCACACCGACCCTCCGAAGAGCAACCCATCCCCCTACATTTAACCCTACAGGCAATTTAGCATGGTCAATTCACCTAACCTGCACATTTTTGGACTGTGGGAGGAAACCGGAGCACCCAGAGAAAACCCACACGGGCATAGGGAGAATGTGCAAACTCCACAGAGACAGTTGCCTGAGGTGGGAATTGAACCCGGGTCTCTGGCGCTGTGAAGCAGCAGTGCTAATAGCTGTCTAGAAGGACATGGGCAGCAGATATATGGGAACACCATCGCCTTCAAGTTCCCCTCCAAGCAGCAATTTTTATAGATCACTGTAGAAAACATTCTATCTGGACACATCACATTGTGGATTGGCAACTCCTCTTCCCCAGACCACAAGAAATTACAGAGAGCCGTGAACACAGCCCAGTCCATTCCACAAATTAGTCTTCCAACAATTGATTCCATCTACTCATTGCCACGAGAATGCAATGAACATAATAAAAGTCTCTCCTATACCAGTTATACTCTATTCCACTCTCTTCCATCGAGCAGAAGATACAAAACACTTGAATACACGCATGAATAGATTCAAAAACACCTTCTTCCAGTCAAATATTAGACTTCCGAATGAACCTTTCAAATTTTAAATGTAATGTTGATATCGCTCTCTGTGCACCTTCTCTGCAGCTGTAAAATTGTATTCCTCACTCTGTTCTATGACCCTAATGCACTTTGTACAGTATGATCTACCTGTACTGTACACAAAACAAATCTTTTCACTGTACTTAGGTACAAGTGACAATAATAAATCAACTCAAATCAAATAATTGTAAGTCTTTCTTTCCTACTATTACTCCCAACATAGCAACGAGCTGTATTTTAAATTAATTTTTCCATCCTTTTAGTAATCTGTAAGTCCATTGCAACAATTTGTATAAATAAGAACTTCTTGGCATCAATGCTGTTTGTTATTTATTACATTTATGCTATGACCTCCTAGACCTACTGTAACATCTTCAATTGAAATAGTCTTCAGAAGTTACTTTTTCTTGAAAACTAGTAGATGACCAAAAGGTTCCCTGTCAATTATTTCCTTTCAAGGCAGAAGAATTTCAGTGCCTCCAGCCTGTACATAAAGTTAGAGTATTGAATTAGGGAGTTGTCTCATGCACCATTTGTTATTTTTAATTAATTCTTGTCATTGACAAATCACAGCACTTCATTGATTAACAGTAAACTGCTGCAAACGTTTGTTAATTTAAGAACAATTACAAGTCCATATTAACGTGTATCAGACAGATCAAGGATCAGAAGCTTCTCATGTCTGAAAGGTGCCTTCCAACATCACCTCTATTAAAGTAGATCAATAAGGCATATTATTTGATGGTTGACTCTCCTCTTAGTTCCATCTCCCAACCTCTCAAAATCTCTGTTGTAACCTGACCTGTTCATTTTAAGAAAAATATTAGCATCATTATTTATCACTTAGCTTCTTTTTAGCTCCAAATTTGAATTTTCATTATGTTTGAGACTGGTGACAGCTAAGGCTGACAGAACTTGCTTTTACATTTTTAATACACTATTGCCCTTTGATAATTAGAAGTGTATTATAATGCATGACAACAATTATACAGTGTTACACAATGTAGGGATCAGCTTACCATTGCAGGACAGATTCTAATGATGAATCATTCCATTAAAAAGGCATCTACATTACAATACAGTATGAAAGAATGGAAAACATCTTACATTTAGCTTTCAGAATTCTCCTGTATTTTCGGCAAGCTTCTTTCAGCATCATGAACTCTCCAAGATGGTGTATTATTTTAGAGATTGCAAAACCCACACCAACACTTAAACATAGAGTATGGAAGAGAATATAACTTTCCCGTGGTCATCAGAGTGAGGAGCTCGGCCTCAGAAAGAGGTGGCATATGTGTCTCCCACTCAAGGCCTGCCTGACCTACAGTGGGCCACACAAAAATGGTCTAGGATCAGCAACATATTGAACAAAATAATGATCCTGAAAGGGTCAATTTTCATGTTAAGTTGATTCTATCTGTTCTATTGATGTCACCCACAATGAGTGGGTGGAAACAAGGGGCTCTCTTCTTACATTGGAAGGAATGGATCCCTAAGTTCCTAATAGATTCATAGTCATAGAGTCATGGAAACAGGCCCTTCAGCCCAACTTGTCCATGCCACCCAATTTTCACAATTAACATAGTCCCATTTGCCTGAGTTTGGTCCATATCTATCCAGACCTATCTCATTCATGTACCTGTCCAAGTGTTTCTTAAATGATTAAATTTAATTATGCCTAAGTAGAATGTGGTTACATTTATTGCTGTCTTGTAATAATTCTTCTTGTTATCTAAAAACAAAGCCTCTTAAATAGATACTCCATGGTTGTATATCCTCCATTATGAACCAGTAGATAGGCCCCACCAGTAATGGGGGAGCAAAATACCTCAAACAACATTTACTCCATGCTATGCATTAGTGGACAGCAAGCTACCACTTAATGCTAGCAGTGATAATCAGGCTGATAGCACATAGTTACAGAAGTGTAAATCTGATTCTGACCATGAGGAGAAGAAATCAAGAAGATCCAGCAGAAAATAAAGCATTTAAAGTAAGTGAGTTTACTATTTTAAGAACATTGCTACTTTAAGAAGACACAAACAATTAACCAGTTAAGAAGACACAGTCAACTAGTAGCTAAAACATAATTACAAAGAGCCAGCAGCAGCCCATGGAAGCCAGGAAAAAGGATGCTTATTATTCTAAAGCCAAAACTTCATACAGAAGTTGGTAAGAAGTGCTAGAGTGTGGGCTGGGTAAAGAGAGAAAAGCCAATCACACCTGTAACACATAGAGGCTTTAGAAACTCCCTCTACAGCAATAATATATTTCCTGAGATAAGGAGACCAAAACTGCACACAGTACACCAGGTATACTCTGACTTTACAACAGAGATTAGTAGTCTAATAGCCTTTTGCAGTATGGTGTCTCAATTGTTGGCACTGCTGCCTCACAGCACCAGGGACCCACCCTTGGGTAACTGTCCGAGTGGAGTTTGCATGTTCTGCGTGGGTTTCCTCTGGGTGCTCCAGTTTCCTCCCACAGTCCAAAGATGTGCAGATTAGGTGGATGGGCCATGCTAAATTGCCTACAGTGTCCAGGAATGTGCAGGCTAGGTGGGTTAGCCATGGGAAATGTAAGGTTACAGGAATAGGGTAGTGGGGTGAGTCTGGGTGAGATGTTCTTCAGAGGGTTGGTGTGAACTTGATGGGCTGAATGGCCTTCTTCCACAAGATAGGGATTCTGTTTTGTTATATTTGCACCAGTTCACACTTCTGTACCTGGACTCCTAAATCTCTTCTGCTTCTCAATAATCCCTAACTTTTCATCTTTTAAGTACAGAAACCACATCAAAAAATGAATATTCAGAACTTGCTTTGATGTAGCACCTTAATAATTTGCAAACAACAAAACAGTGAATAACTAGTTAATTGGTTCACTCTTTTATGGTGTTGGTTCAGAGATTTATGTTCCTCGGACAACATTACATTGAAACACCATGCTCTTTTTGAAAAATGCTATGAGGTATGTTAAGTCCACTTGAACAGTTTGATGAGGACTTAGTTTAACATCTTACCTTAAGAATGACATATAAAATAATGCATCATAACATTACTGAAATTTCAATTTAGTTTGTGTGTTCAAGTCCCAGTTTAGGGGCTTGAACCCTTGACCTTTTGATTCAGGGGTAAGTTAAGCCAGGCTGAATAAAGTTCAAGCAATTTTATGATCCCCATGGCATACAAAGACCGTGAAATGACTTCACAATGTCATGTGTGTTCAGTGCAAATATGGCATTGATCAATAATAGGAAGTCCAGCTCCAGAAAACAGAATCTGAAAATTCAGAACACAGAATAATGATGCAGTTTCACAATTGTCAAAGTGTATTGCAATGTAAATAAACTGACAGAAATAATTTTGAGTTGCAAGCATCTACATTAGTCAGTCATTTATACACATCTTTATAAATAAAATCTTGCTCAATATTAATAAAGTTTATGCAGTTTTTTTAACAGTTAAGTTAATGTTCTGCACAAGTTGCTCATTGTCACAGAACAGATCCATGATTAAAATGGAAAGTCTCAGGGTTTGATGAGTATTACTGAAAAGGAAGAAAAGCTTAACAGGATTGTGTTTTGTTCAAACAATTTCCTAACTTTCTAACCTCTGCTTTATGATTATGTAATTTTTCACAGTGTGATGTCATAACGGCTGCATGAAATTTCTTTGAACACGACTTTAACGAAGATTTAACCCTATATCATTTAACACTATATCATTAGAAACTGAGTAGCTGTAATATTTTAATGGTATTTATCCTAAGATGGTGCTGTGAAATTTGGACTCAACAGCCATTGCCTGTGCACACTCACAGAATAAAAGTTGTATCTGCTCCAATTCTTTTGAGCCAAGGTTATTTTTTACCCCTTATTTTACACTCACTAGCCTGATTACTATACCACGTCCTCAACTACAGCATGTTTAAACACTACATCATGCATCACTGTGGATGTAATTTTCATCAAATCCCTTTTGCACTCCTGTGTTTGCAAGCTCACAATATTGTATGAGCTGTTGTTGATGATGAAGGTTGCTGCCACCATACCCTTTAAAAGTAGGCTGAAAGGAGAATAATTGACCTTCTGGTTTTATCACTAATTAATTCAGAGACCCAGGTACTGTTCTGGGACATCACCAGTGATGCCCGCATCATGTGAATTAATTTTAAAAAGGCACCCACAGAGTCTTCTTGGTACAGGAAGACAATCTCCAAGAGTCTAATGTGGGTAACAGTTTATAGTCAGTAAATAGTTACATTGATGTGACAGACACTGTTACAGAGACTTTGAGGAGGACATGATGTTAGATCTCTCTCTTTCAAGATCATTAACACCTCTGCTCACAAGTCCAAGTGGCATTATCATTGTCAAAGGCTCTTACGGCACTCCTCATTATTAACTCTTTCAGACCTAGATACATCAAAGTAGCTACACGCTGACTGCTATTCTGCATCTCCCCCACCCAAAATTTCCATTTCTCCCTCCTCCCTCTCTCCTACAATGTTTTCCCATCTCACCCTACCTCTGACTCAGCCTCTCGTCTTTCGCTCTCCACTCCACATTTTCTCTTTCCCTCCATCCTTCAGATATCCTCTCCTCCTTCCTTCCGTCTCAGTCCACTCCTTCCTCTTCCTATGTCTTTGTCATTCCTTTCCCCCTCCTGCCTTGCTCCCCTGCCTGCACCATCTTTATTCATCTCTCCCTATTCATCTCCTCCTCTCACCTTCTCTCCTGCTCTCACATTCCTTTTCATCCTGTCTCTGCCTATTTCTTCCTTCTTCCTCCTACTCCTTCCTTCCTCCCACAACATTTTCCTTATTCACACTCAACCGTTTGTCTGTCTGTTCACTTTTTTCACTCCCCTTCGATCCCTTCCACTCCCTCAACCCATTCCAATTTCTCTTCCCCCCTCCCCCCCTCTGCTCTGCCATTACAGCTGTAGCACCAGACTTGGCAAGCAATTGTAGAAGATTAACATCATTACATCTTGAGAATGTGGCACTACGCCCATGGTAAAGGGCAAAAGTTACAACATTTTAGTTTCTGCAGCTGCCTCAAAACGTCATGGCCTCAGAAACACATTGCCCACTAGGTGGCTCTGTGCCAATGATTTAGCAATTAATTTCAGCAAGATCATTCTAGCAACAAAGTTAAAATGGGGTTGGGGGGGCATTCTGTGGCATGGAGGCAGTGTCCCTACCTCTAGCCATGATAATCCCATTTTAATTCCTGACCATACCAGAGGTGGCATGTACGAGTTGCTTAAAAATAATTGATAACTCAGTTATATTTAGATTTCACATAATTATTCAGATTATACATCTGGATCACCAACTATGAGGGCAAACATTTTTACCCTCAACCTGGCAACTGTAGTTGTCTCTCCATCAGTGAGCACACTGATTAGATTTAACTTTTACAGAAGCAGAACCTTTCTGGCAATTCTCCAAAGCACTTCCCCACATGTTCAGAAGCAGCTGCTGCTTGAGACTTTGAGGTTACAACCTGTCTGTCTCTTATGTTGAACCCACCAAAACTACAAGATGGATGTGTGGATCATTGAACTAATTTCACACACAGTTCATTTGGCATATCCCATCAAAATCCCCTCTTCCTCAAGTTGTTGCTTTCCAGCCAAATCAACCACACCCCTCCCCCATTGCTAACGATGTCTTCCAATTTTGTTCAGGAGGTTTCTCTACCTTTGCTCTCTTCCTCCCCACACCCAGCTAATCTCCTGTTGGCACTGACTTACGTCGCATTAAGTCTTGCTTATCCATCAACCCTGTGTTCGTTGATTTATAACAACCCCTCTATTTTAAAATTTTCATCTTTGTTTTCAAATCCCTCCATGGCCTCTCAGAGTCATAGAGATGTACGCCACAGAAACAGCCCCTTTGGTTCAACTCCTAAATTGATCTAGTCCCATTTTCCAGCACTTGGCCCATATCCCTCTAAACCCCTCCAATTCATATACCCATCTAGATGCCTTTTCAATACAGTAATTGTACTAGCCTCCACCGCTCATTCCATAAGTGCACCACCCTCTGCGAGAAAAACTTGCCTCTTACGTCTTTTTTAGACTTTTCCTCTCTCACTCTAAACCTATGCCCTCTAGTTCTGGACTCCCTCATGCCAGGGAGAAGATCTTGTCTATTTGCCCTATCCATGCCCCTCATGATTTTATAAACTTCCATTAGGTCACCCCTCAGCCTCCAACACTCCAGGGAAAACAACCCCAGCCTATTCAGCTTCTCCCTATAGCTCAAACTCTCCAATCTTGACAACATCTATCTCTGGAAACTTTCCTAACTCTATGATCTCTAAGAAGTATGGATTCCTCTGATTCTGTATTTTTGCGTATTGACAGTTATCATTGTTCTCTCAAGTCATGTCTTTAGCTGCCTAGGCCCTGAAACTCCCCCCTGAAAACACACAGGTTTTCTCCTCCTTTAAGACTGCCCTTAAACCTTATCTTCATAACCAAGCTTTGAACCATTTTAGATTTATTTATGGGTAGTTATCAATATAAAATATCTCAAATGCCTTGAAAAGAGAGTTAGTGAGCAAAATGTGACACTCCATTGCACAAGGAGATACTCGAATATCTAATAAAAACAGATTTGTTAAATTTGTTGATTTAAAACCAACGGTTTGTGTGGTAAAGATATACCCACAGCTATTAAGTGGGGAGTTTCTGAATTTTGAGCTAGCAAGGATAAAAGAATGGCTAGAGACAAAAAAACACTGCAGATGCGGGATTCCAGGCAGACAAGCAGGACCCTGGAAGAACAGGCTGCTTGGATTGCTGTGTTCTCTAGCCCCCTGCTTGTCTACCTTGAAATCCAGCATCGGCAGTTTTGTTTTGTCTCTAACTGAGTTTGTACTACAAACTCTCTTTGTATCTCTTCACAGAGATGTATCTCTTCACAGGATGCCCAATTTGAAGAAGTTCTTTGCAATGCTGAAGGAATGTTATACCCAAAATGTTTACTTCTCCACCTCGTGATGCTGCCTGGATTGCTATGTTTTTCCAGCCTCCAGCTTGTCTACCAAGGATAAAAAATGACAGTATTATTCCAAGTCAGGATGATGGAGAGGAACTTAGAGATAGAATCCCTACAGTGTGGAAACAGGCCATTCAGCCCATCAACTCCACACCAACCCTCCAAAGAGCAACCCACCCAGACCCATTCACCTACCCTATTACTCTACTAATGCACCTAACCTACACATCCCTGAACACCATGAGCAATTTAGTGTGACCAATTCACCTAACCTACACATCTTTGGATTGTGGGAAGAAACCGGAGCATCAAGAGAAAACCCATACAGACACAGGGAGAATGTGCAAGCCCCACACAGACAGTTGCCCATAGGTGGGAATTGAACTCAGGTTCCTGATGCTGTGAGGCAGCAGCACTAACCACTGAGCCACAATGCTGTTCCTACATGGTGGTATTCCCATCCACCTGCTGTCCTTGTCTTTCTTGAAGGAAGGGTTACCACATTTGGAGGAATCTATCGAAAGCACTAGGCTATGACTTATACCCGGTGCACATAATATCTACAGTGTATCGGTGATGGTGGGAGTATACTGTTGTAAATGGCAAATGAGGTGGCAGTCAGGTGGGCTGTTTTGTTCTGGATAATGACAAGATCTGTGAAAATTGTTGGAGCTGACCTAATTCTTGTGAGTGGAGAGTGCTATATCCCATTCCTGATTTGTGACCTGTGTTCAATCTTTGGGGACTGGGGAGATGAGTTACTTATCACAAGAATTCCAGTCACAGAATTTTATGATGGCCCAGCTAAGCTTCTGGTCAGTGGTAACCACCAGCTGTTGTATATGGGGTATTCGGTGATGGTAATCCATTGACTATTAAGGGGAAATTGTTCAATTCTCTCTCTACAAATGGTCACTGCTTGGCATTGGTGCAACACAAAAGTTATTTGCCAATTCTAAACGTGGTCGATGTGGACATGGATTGTTTCAGTATTTAGTGAGTTATATGTGGCACTGAACACTGTAAAAACATCACAAAATATCTCCACTTCCAATGTTATGATGAAGGGAAGATGAGTGATAAAACAACTGGAGCTGCTTCAACTCAAGACGTTACCCTGCGGAACTCCTGCAGGAACTCAAAATGTGCATCCGTGAGCAACTTATGGATGAATCGGTGCAGCTTAATAGCATTGTTGATGACTCCTTCTATTATTTTGTAGATGACAGATAGACTGTAATTGGCTGGGTTAGAATTACCCTGCTTTTTGTGTCCAGGACATACGCGGATTTCCAAATAGATGTCAGTTTCGTAGCTGTACTGGAAGAGATTGGTGAGGAATTTGGCTAATTCTGAAGCACGAATCTTCTGCACTATCGCTGGAATATTGTGAGGGCTCCAAGCCTTTGAAATATCCAATGCCTCCAGCCATTTCTTGATATCACATGGAGCAAATCACGTTGGCTAAAGACTGGCATCTGTGATCCTGGGGACCTCAAGAGGAAGCTGAGTTGGATCATCCACTTGGCACTTCCAGCTGAAAGTAGATGTAAATGCTTCACCTTTGTCTTTTCCACTGATGTGCTGGGCTTCTGCAAATTTGAAGATGGGGATATTCGTGAAGTCTCCTCCTCAGTTGTGAAGTTCACCACGATTTGTGATTGGATGTGGCAGGACTGCAGAGCTTAGAATGGAACTGTTGCTTTTGGGATTGCTTAGCTCTGTCAAGTTTATTCGACTTCAGCTGTTTGACATACTGTCCCTTCATCAGTTTGCCACTCCAGTTGTAAGTATGCCTGCTGCTTCTCCTGATGTCCCTTCATTGAGTGTAAGGCTGATTCGCCCACCCAGATGATTAATGTTAGAGTGGAGGATATCCCAGGCCATGAGGTTATGGCTCTGGTTGAAAATATTCTGCTGCTGCTGAGGCCTACAATGTCTCATAACTGCCCAGTTTGGAATGGCTCGATCCATTCTTGGGCTATTCCATTTATCACAGTGTCAGCTCCACGCAATCCATGAATCCATACAAATGTGGCACTTCACCTTCACAAAATCTATGCTGTGTCAGTCTTACTACCATGGACAGATGCATCTGCAACAGGTAGAGTGGTGAGGATGTAGTCAAGTAGGCTTTTCTCACTTTTTGGTTCCCGCACCACCTGATGCAAACTCAGTTCAGCAGATATGTCCTTTAGGATTCAACCAGCTCAGTCTGTAGTGATGCTGCTGAGCAATTCCTGATGCTGGACAATACAATATTCCATCCAGAGTACAGGAAGAAGCTTGGCTAGTGTGATGGCTTGTTTTGGAGCACAGATTTTCAAGATGCTGTCACAGCCCACCACCTCTTATGTATCCAAAATCGTGACTCATGTCTTGATGTGAATCAGAGTGAATTGTACTCTAAAGTCAAACTAACCTACATACTCTTCATTTTATTATCATCCATGTGCCCGTCCAAGAGTTGCTTAAATGTCCCTAATGTATCTGACTCTGCTACCGCAGCTGGTTGTGCATTCCACACACCCACCACTCTCTGTATAAGTAACCTAACTCTGACATCTCCCCTAAATTTTCTACCTTAAAATTATGCCCCCTCATGATAGACATTTCCACTTTGGAAAAATGTCTCTGTCTATCCAGTCTATCTATGCCTCTCGACATCTTATACACCTCTATCAAGTCACCTCTCATCTTTCTTCGCTCCAATGAGAAAAGCCCTAGCTCACTCAACCTTTCTTCATAAGGCATGCACTCCAGTCCAGGCAGCATCCTGGTAAATCTCTTCTGAACCCTCTCTAAAGCTTCCACATCCTTCGTATAATGAGGCAACCAGAACTGAACACAATATTCGACATGTGGTCTAACCAGGGCTCTATAGAGCTGCAGCATAACCTCCCAGTTCTTAAACACGATCTCCCTGCTAATGAAAGCCAGCGCTTTTGGAATATTGCATGCAATTCTGGTTTCCTTCCTATCCGAAGGATGTTGTGAAATTTGAAAGTGTTCAGAAAATATTTACAAGGATGTTGTCAGGGTTGGGAGATTTGAGCAATAGGAAGAAGCTGAATAGGTTGGGGCTGTTTTCCCTGAAGCATCGAAGGCTGAGGGGTGACCTGATGGAGATTTACAAAATTATGAGGAGCATGGATAGGATAAATAGACAAAGTCTTTTCCCTGGGATGGGGGTGCCCAGTTCTAGAGGGCATAGATTTAGGGTGAGAGGGGAAAGATATAAAAGGGATCTAAGGGGCAACTTGTTTACGTAGACAGTGGTGCATGTATGGACTAAGCTATCAGAGGAGGTGGTAGAGGCTGGTACAATTATAGCATTTAAAAGGCACCTGGATGGGTATATGAATAGGAAATGTTTAGAGGGATATGGGCCAAGTGCTGGCAAATGGTACTGGATTAGGTCAGGATAACTGGTCGGTGTGGATGACTTGGACCAAAGGGTCTGTTTCCGTGTTCTACATCTCTACGACTCTATGACATCATATGCCTTCTTAACAATCCTATCAACTTAGGTGATCTATGGACGTGGACCCCAAAATCTCTCTGTTCCTCCACACTGCCAAGAATCCTGCCTTTAACTCTGTATTCTGCATTCAAATTTGACCTTCCAAATTGAATCACTTTTCCAGATAAAACTCCATCTGCCACTTATCAGCCTGCTCTGCATGTTGTCAATATCCCATTGCAACCTACAACAGTCCTCCACACTAGCCACAACTCCATCAGCCTTCGTGTCATCAGCAAACTTACTAACCCAACCTTTTGCTTCCTCATCTAAGTCATTTATAAAAGCCACAAAGAACAGAGGTCCCAGAACAGACCCCTGCAGAATACCACTTGTCTCCAAGCTCCAGGGTGAGCACTTTCCATCCACCATCACCCTCTGTCTTCTTTGGGCCAGCCAATTCTGTATCCAGAAAGCCAAATTTCCCTGTATCCCATGCCTCCTTACTTTCTGTATGAGTCTATCAAATGCCTTGCTAAAATCCAATACACCACATCCACTGCTCCACCTTTATCAATATGTTTTGTCACATCCTCAAAGAATTCAATAAGGCTTGTGATGTATGACCTGCCTCTCACAAAGCTATGCTGACTATTTCTAATAAAACTATGATTTTCCAAATAATCATAAATCCTGTGTCAGAATCCCCTCCAATAACTTGCCCACCACCGATGTAAGATTGACTCATCTGTAATTCCTCGTTTTATCCTTGTTCCCTTTTCTGAACAAGGGAATAACATTTCCCAACCTCCAATCATCTGGCATTACACCAGTGGAAAGTGAGGATGCAAAAATCATTGCCAAAGGTGTAGCAATCTCTTCCCTCACTTCCCGTAAAAACCTTGGTTACATCCCATCTGGTCCAGGGGACTTATCTATCCTTACGTTTTCAAAATTTCCATGACATCCTCCTTCTTAACGTTAACCTGTTCAAGCATATCAGCCTGTTTCACACTGTCCTCCCAAACGACAAGGCCCCTCTCACTCGTGAATACTGAAGCAACATATTGATTATGGACTTCCCCTAACTCCTTCAACTTCAGGTACAAGTTCCCTCCATGATCCTTGATCAGCCCTTCCCCCACTCTGGCCATCTTCTTATTCCTCACTTAAATGTAGAATGCCTTGGGGTTTTCTGTAATCCTGCAGGTCAAGGCTTTTTCATGCCCCCTTCTAGCTGTCCCAAGCCCATTTTTCAGTATCTTCCTGGCTACCTTGTAACCCTCTTGAACTCTATCTGATCTTAGCTCCCTCAACCTTAAGTAAGCTTCCTTCTTCCTCTTGACTAGATATTCCACATCTCTTGTCATTCAAGGTTTCTTCACCTTACCATCCTTTCCTTGCCACAATCGGACAAACCCATCCAGCACTCGCAGCAAGTGCTCCCTAAACAACCTTCACATTTCTGTTGTGCATTTCCCTGAGAACCAATTTGTGCTCCACAGTTCCTGCCTAATAACATTACAATTACCCCTCCCAAATTGAATACTTTCCTATACCATCTGCTCTTATCCCTCTCCGTAACTATAGTAAAGCTCAGGGAGTTGTGATCACGATCACTAAAATGCTCTCCCACCAAGAGATCTGACACCTGGTCTGGTTCAATGACAAGCACCAAATCCAATATGGCCTCCCCTCTAGTTGGTCTATGAATCATGAATCCTTCCTGGATACACCTGACAAAATCTACTCCATCCAAACTATTTGCACTAGGAGGTTCCAATCAATATTAGCGAAGTTGAAGTCATCCATAACATCAACTTTGTTACTTCTGCAGCTTTCCAAAATCTGCCTCCCAATCTGCTCCTTCATGTCTCTGTTGCTATTGGGGAAGTCTATAGAATTGTTTTAATTTTCACCACCATCAGGATTGGTTGCTGCAGAGCTTCGAGGTAATCTATCAGATGTGGAATTGCTTAGTTCCCATGTTTCTTGCTTAATTTAGCATGCAGGTATGTTGTACCATCTCATTTTAGGCATGCCCTGGGCTTTTTGGGTAAAAATGTCATTTCTTGGGTCTAAAAGCTATGGCTCAGATATCAATGGCACACAACAACTTGGTTACAGTTCCACTTAATGTGGAAAATCTATGTTACACTACTGAGCAATAATACCTGCTCATAGTGACACTGGAAACTTAGAAGTTCCATGAACTCTTTCAGAGTCTCTTTCAGATGGTCATCCATCAACAGATCTCCTGACTCAATTTGACACTAGCTGATTAAACTGCTTTACCCCAGCTGCACCAGGAAGTTGTTTATCAGGTTTATGCCTTCCATTGTGTTTATCAGATTTACGCCTTCTGTTGCTATAGAATCATTGAATCCCTACAGCACAGATAGAGGCCATTTAGCCCATCCAATCTGCACTGACCCTCTGAACAGCATCCCACCCAGACCTATTCACCATCCTAAACCCATAACCCCACATTTCCCATGACTAATCTACCTAGTCTGCACAGCCCTGGACACTATGGGCTATTTAGCATGGCCAATCCATCTAACCAGCACATCTTTGGACTGTGCATCTAGAGGAAGCCCACACAGACACAGGACGAACGTGCAAACTCCACACAGGCAGCCACCCAAGACTGAGATCATTGTGAACTATTGAATAGCTTTGCAATTACATTGATGTTCTGGTCAAAGCGATCCCTATATATCACCTCTGGACCTCTCTTTAAGTTTATACTTGAAACACAGGTAGCTGTTTAGGGTGTTATCTCCTTTATCTTTATGGTCATGGAAACAATGGGGTACAATTCTCAAATACACTGTTTCTGAAAGTACTTTGGAGACTTTTGGTGCATTTTCCCCTCCTGCCCTCCCATTGTCATACCTAAAATACAATTCTTCAGTGACAGTGCCAATTTCATTTTTGGTTCAGAAAAGATTTACAAGCATGATGCCGGGGTTAGAGGATTTGAGCTATAGGGAAAGACGGAATAGGCTGGGGCTGTTTTCCCTGGAGAGTCGGAGGCTGAGGGGTGACCTTATAGAGGTTTACAAAATTAAGAAGGGCATGGATAGGATAAATAGCCAAACTGTTTTGCCTGGAGTGAGGGAGTCCAGAACTAGAGGGCATAGGTTTAGTGTGAGAGCGGAAAGATTTAAAAGGGACCTAAGTGGCAACTTTTTCACACAGAGGGTTGTACATGTATGGAATGAGCTGCCAGAGGAAGTGGTGAAGGAAGGTACAATTATAACATTTAAAAGACATCTGGATGGGCATATGAAGAGGAAAGGTTTAAAGGGATTTGGGCCAAGTGCTGGCAAATGGGACTAGATTAATTTAGGATGTCTGGATGGCATGGCCAAGTCGGACCAAAAGGTCTGTTTCTGTGCTACACATCTCTATGACTCTATGTGATACACCACAAACAAAGACAGGACACAGACCTTCACCACAACTAATGTATATTAATTACTGGGAAAGAAATAAAGGCACACAGATATGATTCAAAGTGATTAATACAAGTCTAAATAATGCAATAGCTTACAGAGTTTTTCACGTGTGTGTGTACATATCAATCCACAGCCTTAATGGTCATGGTACGCTGAGGCATAAGATTAGATTCTCTACATGTTGGGTATGTTGGATAACAAGAGTAACAGACTGTGGTGGAACTCAATCCTGTTGTTTCTGATGGCCTACATTGTCTTGTGATGACCGAGTTTTGAGCTGCTAGTTTTCCAGTCTGAACTTATCCCAATTAGCCACACAACATAAGAGTGGGAGTCTTCACTTTGACAATGGGACCTTAACTCCACAAGGACTGTGCTATGGTCACTCTTACATTGACAAACAAATTCATTTGTGACAAGTAAATGGTGGTGATAATTTCTGACATGAAAATCAGAATGCTTACTTGCGGCCTCCAGTTTACTGCTTGAACCTTTGGACTTCCATCTTGGACATCAGGCACCAACAGCTCAGGGCACACACCAAAGGTGAATTCGTGATCATGGACAATGCTATTCAACACACACTAACCTCACCATGTCAGCATGCGACATCTCCAAGTCACTTATAATATGATTGTGCACTTCAACGCTGCACTGTGGAGTGTATTGGCACCATTCATTGGAATTGCAAGGACACTTTGCATGCAGGACCAGGCACCTAACTCATAGATTGGACCAGACTGTATCTCAGTGTGTACACTCTCCCTCTTAATACTCACTCACTTGGTGTCTACACGACGCTCACTGAATTCTTGCCTTACCTTTTTGAATTTTGCCCCCACAATCTGAGTTTACAGACTCACTTTCAGTGCAGACACAATAAGGCAGCTGGCCAGCAGTGATCAGTCAAAGGTGGACATGTTGAGGTAGAGAACCATGCTCCCATCAATCTCCTATCTGCACCATGTGCCGGTAGCATATGTATTAAACACTCTGCATGTGCTTCAAGAAAACGGCCAAGTCTCAAAGTCAAAGGGAAGTTATCCTCAAATCAAGTCAAGATGGACATGGCAACTCAAGGGCAATCTCTGATATCAGTCTTAGAGGCTTGAGGACTCAGTCGGCTCTTGAGGCGGTCAGGGTTCAGAGAGTAGGTACCTCCACAGTCCAGGGAGTGGACTATAATCAGCCTTGAGGGTTGAGGTCAGTCCAGGGAGTTCAAGTACATTAGTCAGAGAGTTGCACAGACATCAGTCAAAGTCTGGTCACTCAGCATTGAGGTTTGTTGGTTTAATTCGATCAAGGAGATGGGCTAAGGTTGATTCTGGGGGTCAGTCCACTAAAATTCAAAGAGGTATTATCTGGGTCTATGCTGCAGGAGGAAAGGTGGGTAACTAAATTGTGAGGATTATAGGCAACATACTGCACTGCAGAGAGAGTAACAATTGTAAAGGGGGAAACTCAAGGGTTGGAAACAACAGAACATTCGAGCAAAAGGGTTGTTGTGGGCTCATTAATGGTCAGCAGTACCTTCACACCACTTTGGGGGTCAACAAGATGCCAGGTGGTAAAATGAGGTGGAAATCAGGCATGTGATATGTCAATAATGAAGAGCATTTGATAAGATAGTTTGAGAAAACTCTCTAGGCCTCACAGTGAAAAACCTTCCAAATCACTCAATATAACTCAAACAAAGTCAAACAAATGTAAGTTTCAACTCAATGCATTGTCGTGACTAATTACTTTCCTATCCATTTTTATGTCATCCACAAACTTAGTGATAGTACATTCACTTTTTTCATCCAAATCATTAATGAATATTATAAATAATTGTGGTCCTAGAATTGATCCTTGTGGCATTCTACCCATTATAAGTTATAAGGACAGACTAGATAGGCTGTGACTTTTTTTTCTGGAATGTCAGAGGTTGAGGGGTCACCATATAGAGGTTTATAAAATCATGAGAGGCACAGATAAGCTGAATAGCCAAGGTATTTTTCCGCAGGCAGGGGAGTCCATAACCAGAGGGCATAGGCTTAAGGTGAGAGGGGAAGTATTTAAAAGAGGCCAAAGGAGCAACATTTTCACACAGAAGTGATGTATGCTTCAGAGGAAGTGGTAGAGGCTGGTACAGTTACAACATTTAAAAGACAGTTGGAGAGGTCTATGAATAGGAAAGATTTAGAAAGATATGGGCTCATGGGACTAATTCAGTTTAGGATACTTGGTTGGTATGGATGGGTCAGTTTCCATGCTATTTGACACTATATTGTATAAGTTAGTCAATCCTCTATCCATGCTAATGTACGAGCAACAACATGTTGGACTTTTATCCTATTATGTAGCCTAACATGTGGCACTTTATCCAACACCTTTTAGATGACTTTTATCTACAGTGTGGAAACAGGCCATTTGGCCCAACAAGTCCACACCAACCCTCTGAAGAGTAACACACCCAGACCCATTTCCCTCTGACTAATGCACCTCATACTATGGGCAATTTAGCATGGCCAATTCACCTAAGCACATCTTAGACTGTCATCTGCCAACTCTACACAGAAGGTTGCCTGAGGCTGGAATTGAACCCAAGTCCCTGGTGCTGTAAGGTAGCAGTGCTAACCACTGAGCCATTGGGATGCTCAAAAGTTTTTGTTTTAGAAATCCAAACATACTTCATCCATTGCGTATTTGTAAAGAATGTAAAGAAATGAAAATGTAAAGAAATTTTCAGAGAATCCTAATACTACAGAACTCAAAACTGAAACTAAAACTATGTCTTCCCTTCTTAACCAACACAAATTCGAAATGGATCAACATTAAAACTATATGTAGTTCTGTCTGCATTAGCAGCCACGTTTCCAAATTATAATATAGCATTAACCCTCAATACACGGCTTCAAACATTATTTGGAAGTCAGAGGATTAAAGAGACAAGTGTTTCACAAATGAGCTTTGACTGAGTATAAATTTTGACACAATCTGCACACATTCAGGTGACTTCAAAAATACATTCAGAGTTCACAGACGATTTGTGTAGCTCGGTTAAGAAAGTTGTCATTCTCAGAATCAGATGCTTTTTGGACTGAGCCCCAAAACCAGGGTGGATAGTATTGAGAGGCCAGGACAAAACTGAAGGAGTACTCGCCCTAAACAGTACTCGGAGGAGTGAGGATTTCTATTGGTGTCCTGGTTAAGATTTTCAACCAACGCCACTAAAAACCTAACCAACAATGGAAATTGCTGAAAAAGCTCAGCAGGTCCGGCAGCATTTGTGGAGAGAAATCAGAGTTAACGTTTCGGGTTGAGTGACCCACAGAACACTAAAAACTCATTAACTGGTATTGATGTATTTGTTGTTTGAAGACAGTATTGGAATAAAATGGCTGCTATGATTGCCTACATGGGCACATCATTAGACTGTAAAAGGAATTATTTGTGTGAGAACGACATATGGTATCATAAGAAGTTGTTTAAATGTGTTTTATTTTAACAGGAGCAGGAACATATAAACAGGAACATATCAAGAGGGACTGCTGTCTTTAATACTATCAAACATTATTTAGCTCTAACATAGTTTAACTCTGGGATTAGTAACCCAGGAGAATCTAATTTGTGAAGCTTTGAGGGATAGAGATGGTTCCGGCTTTGTGGAGGTGGTATGGTTAAAGTCCATCGGGATCTCCTACAAATCCCACAATCCGCTGTAGTGTACGCTGCTGTTGCGCAGAGCTGGTGCTGTTTAACGGCAGGCCCGTTCTCCTCCCCCTCGGTAGCTGTGACTGTGCTTTGTTCGGGCTTTTAAAGACGAGGGAGGGGAAACTAAGTCAGCGCAATGTCAGTGCAGTCAGCCTGTTTTTAAAGAAACGGAAAGGATTTTGTTTCCTCTCTCAGCTCTACATTCCGCAATGGCAGATCACAGTAAGGTAACAGAGAGACAATGTCACACCTACAATGAATGGTTCAACCTGCAACGCGAGCTGGTCATTTCAGCATGGGCAACGGGGGAGGGGAGGGAAGGGAAGGGAGATTCTAGGCAACCAGTTTGAATTTTCATATTGTAACGCAGATGAATTTCAAAGCATTTTGATAGTCTATGGCTTAACGTATGCAGGCTAATTGAATTGTCAGAACTAGGCATAAATAGAGACATGATAAGGAAAAATGAACTAGTATTTTATAACGAAAATGGGAGGGGTGATTGTGGTTTTGTTGTTCCAATGTAAACTGTTTTACGCACGGATTAGTTGCTGGGATATTGCAGGTGTGATGTCTGCATTGTCCATATTCAGAATATATTGTGTCCTTTATTTTATTTGAATTATACGTGGGATTTTGTACTTAAATTGGTTTATTTTTATTTTAACCCAGTTAAATAGTGAGTTGTATCTTGCTGCTTGTGTTTGTAGGCCTGTGTCATTATTATGTTGACTCAGCGTCAATATAGAACAGAATTTTAAACTTTGATCAGGTTGCAGAATGAATTTGTAAAACTTGAAAGACTGGTACAGAGTACTAAAATGGCTGAGGATGTGTGGGCTTCAGCACTGGTGGTTGGGTGTATCACTACCTCTGTCAATTTGGTGAGATTTTTAAAATGGAATATTTCTGTAATGGGGTGCAGAACTTGGAGATGTTTGAATGTTGTTGTCCTTTTCCAAAATTTTAAATTAGTTATTTGCACCACTTTGGATATGTGGACAATATTTGTAGAATATACAAAGGAAAATACATTGGTACAAGTTCCAGATTGTGTGAGCAATTTCTAAGCCTAAACTGAACCTCATTACAGTTTATAGCAGGACTGTTGTCATTTGTATCCATGAGGCCAGTGCTGTTAACTTTGATACAACCTCGCTGAGTGACAGATTAACCAGTATTGAGGGGCAGTTTTCTAACACTGTTTCCTTGTTGGACGTTGCCAGGGTTAGAGGATTTGAGCTAGAGGGAGAGGCTCAATAGCTGCTTTCCCTGCAGTGTCAGAGGCTGCGGGGTGACCTTTTATAGAGGTTTTTAAAGTAATGACTGGCATGGATCGGCTAAGTAGACAAGGTCTTTTCCCTGGTGTGGGGAAACCAGAACTAGAGGGCATAGATTTAGGGTGAGAGGGGAAAAATTTAAGAGACCTAAGGGGCAACTGTTTTATGCTGAGGGTGGTGCATGTATGGAATGAGCTGCCAGAGGAAGTGGTAGAGGCTAGTACAATTACAGCATTTAAAAGGCATCTGGATGGGTATATGAATAGGAAAGAGTTTAGAGGGATATGGGCCAAGTGCTAGCAAAATGGGACTAGATTAGGGTCTGTTTTCCCTGGAGCGTCTGAGGCTGAGGGATGACCTTATAGAGATTGACAAAATCATGAGGGGCATGGAATAGGATAAATAGACAAAATCTTATCCCTGGGATGGGGATGTCCAGAATTGGAGGGCATTGGTTTAGGGTGAGAGGGGAAAGATGTAACAGGGATCTAAGGTGCAACATTTTTCATGTTTGGACTAAGCTGCCAGAGGAGGTGGTAGAGGCTGATACAATTACAGCATTTAAAAGGCATCTGGATGAGTATATGAATGGGAAGGGTTTAGAGGGATATGGGCCAAGTGCTGGCAAATGGGACTAGATTAGGGTCTGTTTCCATGCTGTACATGTCTATGACTGCTGCTGCTCACCCATCCCCACATGCACATGGTGTATCAGAGGGAGACGTGGCTAAATCCCACTAGTGACAATCTGAATTTTGGGCAGCATTGAAGAGAGGCAGGGAGAGATTTAAGCAGTTATTCTGGGGGAAAAAAAGCAGCACGGTATAAAATAAGGTGTTGGCCTGGAGTGCAGAACAGGTACAGAAGTTGTTTGTTGCTTCGCAGAATGTGTGATTAACCTCTCCCCAGATTCTGATAGCACATTGAATAGGTCTAACATTCTTACCTTAGGCTGCCAGCATTTGAAGGTTTTGTTAAGTGAATGAACACAGGGTGGCCACTAAGCCTGGGACTGTGCTCACAGTACAACAGTCTCAGTATTTGCATAGTGGCAACATGAGCGAATAAGGATTGTAATTAGCTCAGCATGGAAATTCTTGTACTCTGAAGCATTGCTTTGCACTTTGCTTTCATTTTTCAAACTTGGACTGAATCACTCCTGTCACTGGGTTTTCTGAATTGCATGAGTAAACCTGAAGTTACCATATAACTAGTACAGCACCTCAAGCCCAGTACATGTCCCATGTAACATAGAAGTCTCTAAGAAATATTCTGCAGATTATTTTTCTGTCTTCCCTTTCATCCTCTAATAATATGTCAGATTGCAAAGGCACCTTCTAGCTCAAGTGGTCGTTCTCTGTAACTGTAGACCATAGATTAGCTATGGTGATGTTATTGGATATGTAGTGCAAAAGCATATGGAAACTTATGGAATGTTCTGGGACTTGTTTATGTTATTTTCCCAGCCTTCAATATCATTGTATCTCTGCCCAATGATGGAAAACAGGAGAATTGTTGTGATATACTGCATGTGAACAGACCAACTGCAGAGACCTTCATTAAAATGAGAATATCTGTCATTTTACAGGATTTTTTTTAAAAAAGTCTTCTGCAGGAGAATGGAGAAAAGGAGAATTCTTTTGAGGCATTAATCTCTGGAACCTTGCCTGAGGTGGGGGTCATTGAATATGTTTAAGGCAGACATAGATTTTTGACAAACAAGGGAGTCAATCTAACAAGTAGAGATGGGAATTGTTTTATTTATCCATTTGAGGGATGTGGGCATCGCTAGTCAGGCCAGCATTTATTGTCCATCTGTAATTGGCCTTGGGAAGATGATTAGGAGAAAGTGAGGACTGCAGATGCTGGAGATCAGAGCTGAAAAATGTGTTGCTGGAAAAGCGCAGCAGATCAGGCAGCATCAAAGGAGGAGGAGAATCGACGTTTCGGGCATAAGCCCTTCTTCAGGAGATGGTAGGATGATGGCAAGCTGCCATCTTGAATCACTGCAGTCCATTTGGTGTAGGCACACTTATGAGGGGATGAAGCTCTAGGATCCAATGACCCCAAAGGAACAGTGGCCTATTTCCAAATCAGGAGGCTGAGTGGCTGGAACAGAAACTTGCAAGTGGTGTTTCCATGTATTTGCAGCCCATGTCCTTCAAGATGGTAATGGTTGCAAGTTTTGAAGCTGCTGTCTAAGGAGCCTCGGTGAATTTCCGCACTAAATCTTCGAGGTGGAATGCACTGCTGCTACTGAACGTCACTGATTAAATGACAGGCTCCACATTCATAACTAACCATCCAGGCAGCTTTGTCCTGGTTGGTGTCAAGCTTCTTGAATGTTGGAGCTGCACCCATCCAAGCAAATATGGTGTATTCCATTACACTCCTGAAAAATGTCTTGTAGAGAGTAGATAAATTTTTAAGGAGTCTGGGCATCAGTTACTCACTGGAGCGCAGCCTCTGATCTGTCTTTGTAGCGATGTTATTTATGTGGTTTGACCATTTTCTGAACAATGGCAACTCTTAGGATGTTGGTAGAGGGGAATTGTGTGATTGTAATGCCACTGAACATTGAGGAGCTGTGGTTGGATTTTCTCTTGGAGATGGTCATTTTCTGGCGCCTGGTGCAAATATAAATTTGAGGCCACAATCTGGTCAGCCACAATCTTATAGTGGATTGATTGACCAACTCTTGTTCCTAGTTCATATGGAGAGCAAAAGGAAAGAATAGTCCCTAGGAAGTGAAGGAAGACAGGAGATTGCAGAAAGGAGGCTGGGAAGGCTGTGGAGGGGACATAGTTTAAAGCAAAACCTGTGTGCATGGAGAATAGGAGATGTAGATGCAACATCACCACTTAATGCAGGTTGGTGTATCTCGCGTGAGAGTAACATTTGGTGTTTAAAAAAAAATGTTACTGGGAAAAATGAATAAAATATTCAACTAAATGCACATTTGCCCTGCAATTTGATGGATACATGGACTAGTGTGCAGAAATAATTTAAGGTTCCATTAAGTACATGTTGTCTAACATCTGTCCATCTCTGCTTAGAAGGGAGGAAGAGCGAGCTAGGCGAAAGAGAGGACTAGAGATACTGGAGATTAGAGTCGAGAGTGTGGTGTTGGAAAGGCACAGCAGGTCAGGCCGCAACTGAGGAGCATGAAAATCGACATTTTGGGCAAAAGCCCTTTATCAGCAAATGTTGTGCCTTCCTGATGAAGGGCTTTTGCCCGAAACATCGATTTTACTGCTCCTCGGATGCTGCCTGACCTGTTGTACTTTTCCAGGAAGATCAAGTTGCTGCGTCTATGTGGTGCATGACTAAGACCATCATGCTCTAAGTGCATTTAGTGCCCAACTGGCAAATAAGGATTTCTGGCACTGCTGGAATTTCACTACTCGTATCTGACATGAATGGCAGAAAATGTTGAGATTCTAGGCTTTAATCCTTAGAAAGCTTGGGCTCATTTTGAGGGGAGTTGACTGAACTATATTGCATAGAGGTGAATTACTGATGGATACGCTTGTGATGAGGGTGTTCTTGTAGTGCAGTGTGTAGTATCTCTGATTCTCAGCCAGAAGCCCTGGGTCCAGATCGTACCTCAGAACTTGATGGACAAGGAAGGTGTGTTTATAATGCAGTCAAGGTTAGTGGTGCTGGAAAAGCACAGTAGGTCAGGCAGCATCCGAGGAGCAGGAAAATCGACGTTTTGGGCAAAAGCCCTTCAAGAATTACCTGATCGTTCATAATGAAGGGCTTTTGCCTGTAGTGTTGATTATTGATTTTAATTTTTTTTTATCTTTCCCTGGTCCTCGGATGCTGCCTGACCTGCTGTGCTTTTCCAGCATCACTCTAATCTAGACTCTGATCTCCAGCATCTGCAGTCCTCACTTTCGCTGTGTTCATAATGCAGCCAATCAGGTTAGGTGTTAACCTTCCAACAGTCCAATGGCAGGCAGTAACAGCAGGAGAGATTCCTGCTTAATTATGAAATGGAATGAAAATTGGTAGTGTCTGTACCCCATTGTTCCAGACTAAAATATACATTTAAAAGTGTATGTTGCCGTAGCAACTCTGACTTCCTTTGTGAACGGTAATATAGCACCACCTCACTGGAAGGGAAGCAAAAGAAATTTCAAATTTTATAGTCACTCCATATATAATGGCCTCCACTATAGTGAGCAACAATTTGTAGAATTCCAAACGTAAAGTTCAATAGTAGAACTAAAATAATTACTGCTGTAAAATAGAATCTAATATGTCAAAAAGCATCTAATGTAAGCAATTGCTTTGGTATGTATGGTGTTGTACAGCAGTACTGTATAAGCCTCTACTAAGGATTTTTTAAAAAATCTTATGTACTCCACTCCAAATCCAGGCCTGACAAACCAACTTAAACACTTCTGTTGACTAGCAGAGTACTGTACAGTATGGAACATCAACTGATTCAGTGCCCCAGCTGTTCGGTGGTTCAACATACTCTCTGCTGTCACCAGCACCGATTATTGAGCAGACCCAGTGTATGGATTATACGGTTGCCAGTTCCACTGAGATTAAGGCTATTAACTTGAGCATCAGCACAAGGAAATGGCTTGCTTAAGCATTGGGAGTGAAATAGAGTAAAATTTTCCAGAGCCAGGAGAAGCCAACAAAGTACAAACAAGACTGGTATTTGGACATCTGCACAACTTGCAGCCAAAGCTGCATGTTTTAAACAAATTGTCATTAATGCAGGAAAATATAGCAGCAAATTTGTTCACAATCGGATCCCACAGACAGCATTAAGATAGATCACTAGTAAACTGTTTTAGTGATAGGTGTTGGCAGCAATATTGGAACTCTGCTCTTTTTTGAATCGTCTAGTGAGAATCTATTTGAAGTCTCCTGAACAATGGCATTTTGAGTAATTATGATGCTGTACTCCCATAGCAGTTATGTACACAAATCCCTAGAGTGCTGTTATATCCTGTGACCTGACTCAGGTAACAGTGCGACCACTGATCCAAAGTTAATGCCTGTAGATCATTCTCTTGGGTGTTTGGGTGACAGCTGGTTCTATCTCAGATACCTATGTATAAACAAGACAGATGTAAGCAGCTTACATTGTAGAGTGTTGCCTGGTAGTAAATTAGCAAATCAGAGTGTAATATGGGTCATGTTCTTTTCTGTAACTGGTCAACACTGAAATAAAAATCTATTAAACCTGACCTTAATGGTGCAGCATTTTGATAATTCTAATAGTGGAAACATGGAAATGTTTTGAAGCCTAAGCAATTACTGTATCAGAATTTGTAACCCAGTCAATATAGTAGGAAGTGTACAAGACAGTGGTGGATAACATGCAATTGAACTTTCCTGTATGTCATGCAGCTGTTTGGATTTTGTTGCAGCCAGCAATCCAATAATGTTTGTGTTATTAGCAGTGTACTGTTTGTCATAGCATCTCACCAGATTCCTCAGTATTAACACATTTGACTTTGTGGTAACATAATTATGTTACCCAGAATTGTTGCTTGCTATAATAAAAGTTTTACAGTCTGTCATCTGGTAATATATTAAGAAATATGCAAAACTGAGTGAAAAATCAATTTGTAAACTTTGTTTCATGCAATGTTAAACCCACCTTTTTTATTCTGATTCTTGTAGATACTTGAGTTTTAATTAGAGAAAAATAATACTGTGGTAATGTCCAACTCTGTTCCTGCTCCTCTGAACTTTCCTCAGGAGACTTTGAAGAGGATTATTACTACCCTGGCTGTGAAGAATGAAGAGGTCCAGAACTTCGTCTTTGTGCTAAAACAAACCCTGAAGAATGTTGAGGTAATGCTTGTTACTATCTAATTTACAATATGCAAACGCCTACCAGACTGGCAATCTGTTGTACTCTTTGTTTTTTTTTGATGATAATCCTCACTGGCAAGGGCAGCATTTGTTGTCCATCCCTAATTTCTCTTGGACTGCACTGGTATGCCACTGCAATTTCATCTGGTGCAGGGGAACTCATAACACTGTTGAGAAGGAAGTTCCAGGTTTTTGACTAAGTGACAGTGAAGGAATAATGATTAAAGTTCCAAGTCAGGATGATGTGGAGCTTGAAGGGGAACTTGAAGGTGGTGGTGGTCTTATATTCAACAAAAGACTGAGCATTTAAAGTAAATAATAGATGTTTGAGAGGATTTAAGTTGTATCTCATTACTGGGTAGTTTAATGACCAGTTGCTTTCTTTTCCAATTTGCCTTCCTTGCCTTTTTTTCTCTTCCTCTGCGCACCTGTCTCCTTGAGCCCTGAAGGTGCTAATTTGTGTTGAAATCCATAATCGGATCCAGACTGGCACTTGAAGTGTGCAATGATTTGAGGGTAATGATTAATCTGTCAATTGAGCCCTGTCTATTCCAAAACTAACCGGATTTATGCACTCTAAATATCATAAGCCATTCATAAGACCTTGCTCTTTTTTATTTTGTGTGAACTGTCTCCTCTTGTGAGAAAGTCTAAAACTAGGGCTCATAAATATAAGGCAGAAGTCAGGACTGCAGATGCTGGAAATCAGAGTCTAGATTAATGGTGCTGGAAAAGCACAGCAGGTCAGGCAGCATCCAAGGAGCAGGAAAATCAATGTTTCGGGCAAAAGCCCTTCATCAGGAATGAAGCTCCTTCATTCCTCCTTCGCTCCTTCATTCCTCCTTCACTCCTGATGAAGGGCTTTTGCCCGAAATGTTGATTTTCCTGCCCTTCATAAACATAAGATGATTGCAAAGAAATCAGTTGGGGAATTCAGGAGAATGATTTAAAAAAAAAATTCGGAGGGAAGTGCTGTTTTTGTTTCTCCCCAGAAGTAGAAATGCACAATTGTGTGACCTTCCCACCACCAAAATCAATGTGACATTTTTTCTCCTTTCTTTCTAAACTAGTAACCACCACTAGTTAGGCACCCATGTAGCCAATTGAATATTTACAAAGCAAAGCCCATTATAGGGATTACAAACCATCAAAGGTGAAGGGGAGGGGGAGAGCTGGTATGGAGAGCAGGAAGGGACTAAATCTAAGTGGAGTTGGAGGGTGAAATAAAGCATTGCATCTCCCACTGTGCCCACCTCTCTCTCTAAAGATATTGAGAGCATTGGTGGGCATGGCATGCTCCTTCTCTAAGGACACTCGGACATGAACATAACTATGGCCAATTGGCACGGGAGTACTGTTTACCCAATGATTACATTTTCGATATATGCAGAACTCGTTAGTACATAAGATAACAGCCTAGACGCCTTTTTCACAGGAAGCTAGCTTAGTGCATGAAAACGAGAAGATCAAAGAAGATGCTGATAGAGTTAGACAAAGCAGATTGATAAAACACTTACGCTGACTGGGGCTAGTTGAACTAAGTAGCCTGTTTCTCTGCTGTTATTTTGATGAGGGGGTTTGTCCTACAGAGGGCTGCCTTGTGTGACAAGCTACAGCCTGAAGTAAAATTACTGACCTTCAAACCTGTGGAGTTTGCTTTTGGCTTGCAGCCAGCTGCAAAGGAGTCCAATCCATAAGCATGGGACTTGGTATAATGTAAAAACAGCTTTTACTTTTCTATTCCACAAGGGCCAACAGGGAGATGGGCTACAAATCACCCTTTCACTTAGGGAGCGCAAACAGCATGTTTTGCACTGAGCTGCATGAATGAGCTTGATCCTTGTCCTAAACTGCTATATATGATGGAGCACTCCTGGTGCTCCATTATCAGTCTCTGGATGATAACAGTTGGGTAATGGAGAATTGTCTTGTTACCTGCTGTTCATCATCATTAGTACTGGCCTGTTGTTGGAACACTGGATAAGGACCGGATTAGAATCTACTATTCTGCTCACCGATTAGTCTGGCAGCCTTGCAGATCTGGCTCATACATGTCAAAAGTCACATGGATAAGGCATGGGAGAAGCCCTGGAGAATAGAATTGTACCCGAGAGAAAGATGATATAGTGGCAAGAGGCTTCAGGATAGCTTCCAAATGTTTGTCATGTCTTGTACTGTTATTGCCCTGACTGAAGCATACAGGATCTGGCTGAAACTTATCTGGATTCAGCTGGTCAGCATATCTCAAGATATTAAAGCTGAAATCAAATACTGTAATTTTTATTTTAAAAATCACAGCGCCTTCAGAAGAGAAAGGAAGAATGTTTAGAAAATCATTGCAAATTTAATTGAAATTCACATTCGAGCAAGCATGTTGTGTTCCCTGCTTATTCTAACATGGGGATTGAGTGGATTAACGACTCTGATCCCAGGCAGAATGACGAACGCTAATGTTGCTGAATTTCAAGCTTCATGTGCCTACTGGTGTCGGGCCTTGATTCTGTCCCCATGAGACCAGTAAGGTGCAAGTAGTATTCATATTATAAAAATATAAGCAACATTAAATTGACAGGTGCTGGAATGATCCTGCCATCTGTCAGAAAATTCCAACAAAAGCTTTTTTTTTAATTAAAGCACGTCAACTTTAACCATGTAAAGGTTGGTCTCACCAGTCCTGTCTCTAGTTATAGTCTCCAGTCTGTGCAAAGTTACCTGATCTTACCTGGGCATTTGTCTGCTATAATTTACTTTTTGTTCTAACTCGACCTTTGGCCAATATCAGTCCTAAAGAGGGCTTTTCCAGCCTTGCACAATATCCTCATATTGTACTGAAGGAATTTTTGCAAAAACTCTTACAGATTTATAGTTTGATATGAGTCTGTTCAACAGCTTCAGCTGACGTAGTATAACTGGCTCGATACCACGAGAAATGGATCTGGACTTCTGGTTGTTATCAAGGCAATAGGGGACAGTATGGACAAATATGTTAAAAACTGAAAATCAGCAATGGTCCAGTTAAAAAGAGGAGGTGGCTTGAAGGGTTTAATGGCTGACTCCCACTCGTTTCCTCTGACCTCTTGCAGCCAGTAGCTACTGTTGCGACTTGAGCTACTCCTTGTCTTCCATTTGCGGAGTAACTGATGAATTTCTCTGGATCATGCACCCCAGACTTTGGCATGAGGCTTGAACCCATAATCACCTGACTCTGTGTTAAGAACTAACTTGATGTGAGAGAAATGGGCAAATATTTCAAGGTATTATTAGCTTCCCGAGTCTGTCCATTTCATGTTTGCTATCCTCTGTGTAAAAGTAATTATATTATTTATACATTTTCCTTCTAAGCTTAAGCCATGTCCATTGATCCTAAACCTTTTTGGTAATCAATATTATTGAACTCAATCTATCCGTTCTCTTGAGAAGTTTGATTTATCTAACACGTTCACAGTGTAAAACAGGTAATAATCTCTACACCCTCTTCTAGCTCAGGCACCCTCTTTTTTTTTTTCCTCCTCACTGACCCCAAAACTTTAATATCCATATTGTAGCATGGTAACCAGAACTGTATAGATTCCTTCAGCTAAGGCCTTACCCATTCTGTTTTGCAGAATCCTTGTAACCTCTTGGATTTCACACTCTATCCCTTTAGTTATAGATTTGGTTGTCTGTACTGTAATGTTGCTGCACTCTGCGCTGTTCGCTTTGTTGAGTGGCTTCTGACTTGTACTATATAGTTCAGAGCAAGTTAATTTAATAACCCTACTGTTTGTTTTTCCTTCTCCATTCTTGTTATCTTGGTTTATTCACAACAAGTGCCACTTATCATTCACCGAACCTCACTATTATATCTCAGTCTTTTGAAATGACTAAGAAATGTTTGGAGGGATATGGACCAAGAGCAGGCAGGTGGGACCATTTTAGCTTGGGATTATGGTCGGCATG
Organism: Chiloscyllium plagiosum; assembly: GCF_037043375.1. NCBI lineage: Eukaryota > Metazoa > Chordata > Chondrichthyes > Orectolobiformes > Hemiscylliidae > Chiloscyllium > Chiloscyllium plagiosum. The sequence continues at coordinate 37,384,733 of NW_028270166.1, read as the reverse complement.
CACTGGTTGGATGGAAGGGTCTGTTTTTGTACTGTATGACTCTCTATAATATATGTAAGTACTCGGCTGTGGTGGTGCCTTTTGAGAGAGAAAACCAGTCAACATTTCAAAATCATGATCTTTCATTGTCATAACTTTAAATGCTAACTCTGTTTTTCTCTACAGATGATACCAGACCTGTTAATCATTTCCAGCAATTTTGGCTTTCATTTCAGATTTCCAGCTTCCACAATTTTTAAATTATTTTTGTGTCTGATCCTGCTTCTGTATTTGTTGTGTCTGTTGTACTGCTGCCTGAAGTCCCTGCCCTACTCTTCAGTTTAGTGTCGTTTTGAAATTAGGTACATTTCCTCCAAATTGTAGATTGTGAATGGAAATGGCCCAATATTGACCTTACACCTTGGCCACCCAGGGCAATACGATTCAGTTCACAAAAATCTACTTTTTGATATGATTGAATGGGAACATTCCCATAGGTATTGGAGAATTTGTATGGAGAGATCCAGGGGTACTTTAAAATCCCTCTTGAAACACCCAAGCGCAGTGCCTTTGGCAGTGAAGCAAGCCATCAGATGGAATGTTAGCCAACATTTATTTCTTAAGGTTCTGGTGTGGTGCTTGAGCTTTCTGTCTTTGTGCTACCAAATGAGCTAAATTGGCACTTTAGAATATACATTTGAATATGCATTTCCACCAGTCAAACAGAGCAATTGGAATATTTGATCCTTTTTGCCTTTTTTGGCAATCTGACTTCCTTGAATACAAAAAAGAGTAGGCCACTCAACTCTTTGAGCCTGCTCCGTCATTCAATAAGATCACGGCTGATCTGACTTTAATCTCATCTCCACATTCCTGCCCACGCCCAAAATTCTTTCAACCCCTTGGTCATCAATAATCTATCGACCTCAGCCTTAAAAAATATTTTAATATTCTGCGTCCGCTGCAGAAGGGACTTATAACCCTCTGAGAGAAAATGTTTCCTCATCTCTGTCTTAAATGTGTGCCCCTTTTAAACTATGACCCCAAGAGGAAACACCATTTAGACATTAGCGAGCTTTGAGAAGATTTGTAGCCCAGGTTGAAATTCTGGATGTAGGTTTGCTGGATGAGCTGGAAGGTTTGTTTTCAGACGTTTCATCACCATACTAGGTTACATCGTCAGTGAACATTCCAGATGAAGCTTCATCCGGAGTCTCACTGATGTTACCTAATATGGTGATGAAACATCTGAAAATGAACTTTCCAGCTCAGCAAGCAAACCTACATCCGGAACCATTTAGACATTCCCATCCACCCCCACCCCATTAAGTCTCCTTGGAAACATACAAGGTCCTATGAGTCACTTTTGACTCTACTGAACACTATAGGATACAGATGTAGCCAGTCTAGCCTTTCCTGATAAGACAGTCCACTCTTCCCAGGTGTTAGTTTCACAAACACCTTGGCTTCCAATATGTTAATGTCCTTCTGTAAATACAGTGACCAGTACTGTACACAGTACCCCACATGCAGTCTCACCAATGTCTTGTATAACTTTGAAGATAACCTCCCTATCTTTGCATTCACTCCCCCCCCCCCCCCCCCGCAATAAAGCATAACATTTTGTTAACTTTCGTGATTACTTGCTATATCTGCATACTTACCTGCTGCATCGTTGTAATGTACTGGGGCATCCAGATCTCCCTGCAACCGCTCATCATTTAGATAATATGATTTTGATTTTTATTCTTTATGCCAAAATTGGCAATTCCATAGCTTGCCACATCATACTCCATTTGCCAGATCTTTGCCCACTAACTTAACCTGTCTCTATCCTTTTATTGACTCCTTATGTCGTCTTCACAGCCCACTTTCATATCTATCTTTGTCATCAGCAAATTCAGTTTCCACACCTTATGGTCCGTCCATCAAATCACTTATAAAGAGTTGAGGGGCAGCACTGACCCCTGTACCACTTGTCACATCCTGCCTGCCTGAAAAACACCTATTTATTCTTCCTCTCTGCTTCATGTTAGTCAGCGAATCACCATGAGATTTTATTTTCTACAATAATCTTTCTGGCAAATGCTCCTAGAAATCTAAGCACAGTACATCCACCTGTTCCCCCTTATCCACACAAGTTACTTCAAATAACTCCACTAAATTAATTCAACATGATTTTTCCTTTAACAAAGCCATGTTGCCTCTGCTTAATTACCTCCGACGCATCCAAGTGCCCTGTTATTAAAGATGTCCCAACAGCTTCTAATGTTTTCCTTCCTTTCTGTCTTGCTTACTCCTTCACAGGCTTTATTTGTTTTTGTTCCAGATTTTGCATTGTAACCTTTTTCTGATGCTGAGCTAATTGTCTGAAAATAATTATTTGCAGACAATCAGATTTCTCTAGTCCTGGCCACTCTGCCAGATTCTCTCTCGCGTGCTCTGTCTGTGCACCTTCTCTGCACTGTATTCCACACACTGTTCTGCTGCTTTGATGGTATGATCTGCCTAAATAGCATGTAAAACAACACTTTTTCTCTCTATCTCAGTTCACATGAAAATAATAAATCCATCAATGAACCAATATTTTGAACTGCCCATGTTACCTAATGGAGAGATGATTTTCCCTGGTGTTACCTTAGCCATTTTGGATGTGGCATCATTGAATCTTTTTCAATGATTTGTCCTTCTATGATAATTGGCAAATAACACATGCTTTGCATCATGGCTTAATAAGTTTAATATGCTGCAAAGGCAGCTTTAACAAGACAATGTTTGTTTCAAAAATGTGAGTATATGACATTTTCACATTACGCTCACCTGAGTGGTAGAAAACTATCCAACAGACTTGGTCCTTCTACACTTGTGTTGGAGGTGAAGGGAGAAGGCTTGGGTGCACAAAATTTAGAATAAAACACTGTTGTGTGCCTCATTGTTCCTCAAGATGTTTACGTTTTTTCTGTTTTTTATTCATCTTGTAAAATATTGGTGTATCTATGCGAGTCCAAATAAGCTGTTCTGCTGGAGAACAGTTTGATGCCTCCTTTCTAATTTGGTTTCTTGCCATCTCCTTCCTTTTCTTTTTAGGCTAATTCTGAGAGAGCTCTTGCAGATCTGGAGGCAGAATATAGTTCACTTTATGCCATACTGGATGAGATGAAGGAAGACATGATAACAAAGATCAAGCAAGAACGAGCCAGCAAAACGTATGAACTTCAGGTAGGTTCTGTCATCCCAGCATGGCTATTTCATGGAGTAAATGCTGTCTGTAATTTAAGCTATGGCCACTAGCATCTGTGCCAAAATAAATCAAGACGATAGAGAAATACTTGCATTTATAGAGAACTTTCAGGACCACAGGTCATTTCAAACTATTTCACAGGTATAAAGTAACTGTTGTAACATAGGAAATGCCAGAGCAAGTTTTGTATATACAAACGACTATGTAGTAACAAGACTTTTGTTGTAATGTTGATTGAATGAAGGATAAATATTGGCCTGGACATCAGAATGACTCTCCTGTTTCTCTTTGGAATAATGATGTGGATTTTCTTTAAACTTTTTTATCAGTGGGTTGATGGGTCCTCAGTTTAACATCTCGTCTGAAAGTTGACATCCTAGTGGAGCAGAGCTTGCTCAGTGCTGCACTACTGTGTCAGCTTTTACTTTTATTTTGTGTTCCAGCTGTCGAGTGCACCTTAAAACAGCAAATTCATGGACTTGGAGGTCAGCATCTGAACCACAATTCCTCGCAAATGCTAAACTTTGACTGTGTTTACAAAGTCTATGGTCTGTCAATGAGAATAGTTACAAGTGTCTCATGGCCCAATAAATTTGCTGTATTTGTTATTGAGCTGAATAAAAATGGAATGTGATCAGAATAGAGAGAGAGAGAGAGAGAGAGAGAGAACACAAACAGTTGGATAACAGAAAAGAATCTGGATCCATCCTAGAGGTGGTTGTACTTTCATAGTAGCTGTCATATCATTGGACCTTCAAAGGACTTCACAACCTATTGAGTACTTTTCGGGTTACGAAACTGTCAACCAGTTTTAACCTAAAGCCCAAAAAATGCCACATGAGCATGTTGGATGAGGGATAAATGTTAACTAGGACGCAAGAAGTTACCACTGATGCTCACCAGAGTGCGGAATTTTGTATATCCACTTGGACAGACAGCCTGCCACTTACTATCTTGTTGGAAAGGTGGTCTTTTAACATTGAAGCATCTATCCAGTAATGCACTGAAGTGTTAGCTTGGGTTAAGTACTCAGGATACACTTAATAGTAAGGACCTAGGGAGTGTTGCTGAACAAAGAGACCTTGGAGTGCAGGTTCATAGCTCCTTGAAAGTGAAGTCGCAGGTAGATAGGATAGTGAGGAAGGTGCTTGGTATGCTTTCCTTTATTGGTCAGAGTATTGAGTACAGGAGTTGGGAGGTCATGTTGCGGCTGTACAGGACATTGATTAGGCCACTGTTGGAATATTGCATGCAATTCCGGTCTCCTTCCTATCGGAAAGATGTTGTGAAACTTGAGAGGGTTCAGAAAAGATTTACAAGGATGTTGCCAGGGTTGGAGGATCTGAGCTACAGAGAGAGGCTGAACAGGCTGGGGCTGTTTTCCCTGGAGCGTCGGAGGTTGAGGGGTGACCTTATAGAGGTTTACAAAATTATGAGGGGCACGGATAGGATAAATAGACAAAGTCTTTTCCCTGGGGTCGGGGAGTCCAGAACTAGAGGGTATAGGTTTAGGGTGAGAGGGGAAAGATATAAAAGAGACCTAAAGGGCAACTTTTTCACGCAGAGGGTGGTACTTGTATGGAATGAGCTGCCAGAGGATATGGTGGAGGCTGGTACAATTGCAACATTTAAGAGGCATTTGGATGGGTATATGAATAGGAAGGGTTTGGAGGGATATGGGCCGGGCGCTGGCAGGTGGGACTAGATTGGGTTTGGATATCTGGTCGGCATGGGCGGGTTGGACCGAAGGGTCTGTTTCCATGCTGTACATCTGTATGGCTCTATGACTCTGACTCTATGACTTGGACTGGTGTTTGAACCCACAACCTTCTAAGTCAAAGGGAAAAGTATATATTTATGTGTGTGTTGTTTTAAAGGAAATGGACGTCCAAAATGCCTTTCATGCTGAAGCTTCCAAGTCCTTTCTGTGGTTCTGTTTTGCCATCGATTTCAGGTTGACTACTAATTACTTGTTTTCTCTTGCTGTCCAGTGAGCAAAGAAAGATGGAAGTTTTATAGATAGTGGAAATAGCAGCATTGTTGGAAGTGTTAGACTGTCCTAAACTATAGAATCTCTACTTGTCAGAATGGCAATTCCTACTTCTATTCAGACCATGTGGGGGGATCTGCATATATACCCATGTCTTCTCATTTGAGAGCACAGAATTGGTGTAAGCAGCTCTGAAGTGAGTATGGTGTGGACTTTACATAGTCTTGGCACATGCAAGTTTTGCGAAAAGGTATTGTGTTCTGACTGGCCTCCTAAAGGAAGAGTGTTCAGTCAAACCACACTTAGTGAAGCTTTAAAGAGTGGTTTAAATTAAGAAGTGGAAACAAAGATTATCTTATTTTTCTTAAGGTTCCGCAGCTTGTGTTTTTGCTGATCTTTGTCTACCTTATTCCTCCAAATATTCTGTCCATGCTCTTTCTCCTGTCCGTATCCAAACTTGTATAATTGTGTTTTTGCCTATTATAATTGATTTTCAAGACCTCAAAGTTTTATCCTCCATTCCACAAAACTACAGACCTTTTGCTCAGTCTACCCTTTTTACGGGTTTTTCTTCAACTAATTCCATTCTTTTCCAATTTAAACCGACTACCTCAACTCTGGCCAACGTACATATCTGACCTTCTGAGTCACTAAAGCTGACTATTTTCATCAGCGATCCTAATATTGATCACTTATCAACATCTTCCTTGTAGAATCAGCTGACCGTCTGCACCAAGGCTTTGGAGAGTTCAGAGGAGCTGCTCGAATTTGCTAACCAGACACTGGACACTGCAAACTCTGATGGAATCAGTGAGGTAGTTAAGTTTTTTCCTAACTTATCCTCTCTTTAATAAATGTTGTCTGCATAGTTCCTAAGATGTGTTGTGAACTATATCTGTTAGAGAAGTGATATTCCTAAATAAGGGTGTTAACAGATCAAAATTTCATAATTTGCCTGAATCCTCTCAACACAGCTAAGGGAAAAGAGAGTATAATTGAGTAGAAGAATGGAGGGAAGCTAATTACAAAGGAGACAGTTTATTCAAAGAGCAAAAATGACTGAGTCTTTTTGAGTCATGTTTTATTTCCAATACTCAACAGTTCAGTCAGCTAGCAATGTTGCACTTACTGAATGGTCTTCTGCACTGTCGATATTTTCTAATCAACATATTCAGATGTTATTACATACTTCTGGAGTGGGCTGGACATGAATCCAGACATTCTAATTCCAAGGAAGGGACACTACCACTGCACATCAACAGCCGCCTTCTGTACTGTATTGCTTTCCTCTCTTTGGACCCTTGTTGGAGGTCACTGGTCCTCTGCTCCGCTGTACCTGCCCTGATTTCATATGAGCCTAAATGGTATCACTAAAACTTTTCATTGATAGGACACTACAATCGTGCCTGAAACTGTTCTTGCCAAGTAACCATACATGTCACTTTTTTCCAGTAGCACTCCCTGAATAATGATCCAGGGTAGCGGTGTCATAGTGGTAATGTCATTGGACCAATAGTCCAGAGACATGGGTTTGAATTCCACAGTGGCAGCTGGTAGAATTTCAATTCAATAAAAAAAAGTTTGGAATTAATAGAAGTTAGTCTAGTGGGTCTAAATAACTGTTGATGATTTGTCATTGAAAACCTATCTATCCTGACTTGGTCTGACCCACGCTAGACTCCAGATTCTTCACAATGTGGTTGACTGTTAACTGCTCTCTGTGCAGTTGGGGATGGGCAGTAAATGCCGGCTCAGCCAGCGACGCCCAAATCCCATGAAAGAAGGTTTTTAAAAATCACAATGAAGACTGATTTTTTTTGATTTTATTTTCATTTTTCAGTCTATACCCTGAATTGCTAAAGACTAATTATAAAATCTAAACTGAAATCTGGTTGTGAGCAACTGACCCAAACATCAAATCTTCCTTGTCTGATTAGTTCTGTTTTTGTTACATAGTGCGTTTACCAGCAGAGCATGTTCTGGATGCTGTTGGTTTACTTTGATTAGAAGTAAAAGATTCATGTCATTTTTTTGTTTTGCAGAGTAAGTTATAAATCCTGATAGACGCATGAACCCAGAACTATATTTTTACTTATGAAATACAAAGCAGTTAAGTTTCCTCGATTTGTATTCGAGAATGTCTCGTGGTGCCTTTTGTTAAGATGTTATAAAGATTGATTTGCAAACTGCTTAAGATATGAGACTGAGACAATTAGGAAGGAAAAAGAATGAGGTTGGGGAAATGGGCAATATGCAAACAGAATCAAAACATGTTCAGTATTTTATTGTGTAATGTTTTCATTAGTAAGTCTATTCTTGCTATTTGAGTAGACTTATAGCATCAAATAGTGGTCGCTTCCAAGTTACAATGCTCAGAAATAAACTGGGCTGTCCAGATATTAACTGAGGCTGTGAGCTAATTTCTTTGGATTGTGGGGCAACTGTGTGATTAGGATGGAATTCTACAATTTACTGTTGCTTTACAATGAGATGTTGTTTCTCTGTATGTTTGAATGGTGTCTACCTGCAGGAAGACAAATAAATCACTTTAATTCCAAAAGATTTAACCCACCTGAAGTGCAGGAGCTATGTGGAGATGGCGTATGGCTGGTTTATCTGACAGCTATGTAAAAACATATTTGCTTCATAGTAGTTTGAATAATTGTGCTTATTTGCATGTTTGACTCTGTCTCTTCTTTTCTGCTTCAAAGGCTGCCAAGCAGATTAAAGATAGGTACTGTAAAACACTTTTTGATTCCATTGCATGTATTAGTCTAACCTGCATTAAGGATGCATGAATCTTTAACTAGTTACACAGTACTTACTAAAACTCTTATCTCGATTTTTGACTATTCTAGAAGTAAACCCATTTTCATGCTACTTAGTAAAGTTTAGATGTTGCTTGTTACAGAAGTGAAACAGTCACTCAAATACTGCATACCACTGACTTTTAATCAGAAACTTGCACGCATTTTCCTCTTTGCACAAGTTTCTTTTATCAAGCAACTGAACTGTAACATGAATCCAGTGTTCCCTAAACATTTAGACTTTGCATCCTTAAAGGTCCCAGTTCTAATTTGGTAGGGGATGATTCATTAAACATTCTCTCCCAAATAAAGAATGTTTCTGACTTTTTAAAAAATTATTAAATCACCTGATGAAGGAGCGGCACTCTGAAAGCTAGTGTACTTCCAATTAAACCTGTTGGACTGTAACCTATTGTTGTGTGACTTTTAACTTTGTACACCCCAATCCAACACCAGCATCTCCAAATCAAGATTAGAGTGGTGCTGGAAAAGCACAGCAAGTCAGCAGCATCTGAGGAGCACAAAAATCAACGTTTCAGGCAAAAGCCCTTCATCAGGAAGGAAAATGGTGTTGAATACCTCTGTAATGACAATTTTGATGTGGATCAATGACTACAAGCTAGAGGGAGTAATTAGTCTGAACTGTTGGAGCTTGCAGTACGTCTGTAACTTAGGATATTGGCATGTGCACAAAGCCTTTTCCACTAAATAAAGTCAGACAGCACAGAAACAGACTCTTCAGTCCAACAAGTCCACGCTGACCATAATCCTACTAAACTAGTCCCATCTGTCTGCACTTGGCCCATATCCCTCCAAACATTTCTTCTTATTTATGGATTTACTAGTCTCTTAAATGTTGTAACTGTATCAGCATCCACCACTTCCTCAGGAAGTTCATTCCACACGTGAACCACCCTTTTTTTTTAAAAAAAAAAATATAATTGTCCTCACTACTTTTTTTTTAAATCCTTCTACTCTCTCCTTTTTAAAAAAAAAATACCCCTAGTCTTGAAATCCCCCACCCAAGGGAGAAAACACCTGCCATTCATCTTTATCTATGTCCCTCATGATTTTATAAACCTCTATAAGGTCACCGCTCAACCTCCTATGCTCCAGTGAAAATATCCCAGCCTACCAAGCCTCTTCTTATAAGTCAAACCTTCCATTTCTGGCAACATCCTGGCAACATCTTAACCTTCTCCAATTTAGTAATAATGCTTCAAAGGAGATGGACAGTCTGTAGACATAAGACCATAATTTATTAGAGCGGAAATTTAGGCCATTCAGCCAATTAAGTCTGCTCCGCCATTCAATCATAGCTGATAAGTTTCTCAACCCCATTATCCCACTTTCTCCCCATAGCCCTTGATCCCCTTGACAATCAAGAACCTATCTATCCCAATCTCAAGTGTCGTCAGTGACCTGGCCTCCATAGCCTCCTGTGGCAATGAATTCCATAGATTCACCATTCTCTGGCTGAAGAAGTTTTTCCTTATCTCTGTTCTACAAGATCTTCCCTTTACTCTAAGGCTGTGCCCTCTGGTCCTAGTCTGTCCTACCAATGGAAACATCTTCCCAACATCTACTCTGTCCAGGCCATTCAGCATTCTTTGAGTTTCAATTAAATTCTCCCCCCCCCCCCCTTCTAAACTCCGAGTATAGACTCGGTCCTCCAACGTTCCTCATATGTTAAGCTTTTCATTGCTGGGGCCATTCTCGTAAACCTCCCCTGAACATGCTCCAGGCCCAGTACATCCTTCCTGAGATATGGGGCCAAAACTGCGCACAATCCTTTGAATGTGGTCTGACCAGACAGTGCAGAATAGTATTCTAATATTCATAAATACCCTGCCATAACAAAGCCAATGTACAGAAGGAAAAATCGGTTGAATCTATTTGTAGAATCATCGGACAGTTACAATACAGAAGGAGACCATTTGGCCCATTGTGGCCGTGCTGGCTTTCAACAAGAGCAGCTTAGTAAGTCCAGCTTGCAATTTTCCCTGTAACCCTGCAAACATTTTCTGTTCTGGTAAATATGACATTTAAAGGAAATTGCACATTAGGATCTGCAGACTTCAACCACTCTCTGCATCAAAAAGATTGTATTTGTGTCTTCTGGTTGTTTTTGCCAGTAGCCTTAACTCTGCATGGTCTGCTTCTTGATCTGTCTGCAAATGGGAACCTTTTTTTCCTCTATCTGCTATGTTCAGAGCACTCATGGTTTTGAGCACCTCTGTTGAATCTTCTCTCAAAGCTCCCAGCTTCTTCGATCCATCCCGGTATCTAAAATATTTAATCCCTGGAACTAGTTTCTTAAAATCTTTTCTATGCCCTCTCTGCCTTAGCCTTCCTAAAATATGATCAGCAGAATCGAGCATGGTTCTCCAATCAAGGCTGGATCAGGGCAGATTTGTTTGCTACAAACCTTCCACTGGTGACAGCCTACCATTTACCATTATTTTTTCCATGATTAGGATTGCAGAAGGAATTTACAAGAATGGTTCCTGAAATAAGAAGTACCAGTTATGAGGATAGATTGAAGAAGCTGGGACTGTTTCCCTTGGACAGCAGAAGTCAGAAAGGAGAATTGATAGAGACTTTCAAAATCATAGATAGGGTTACAAAGTTAAAAATCATAGAGTAGATAGGGACAGACTGTCCCCTCTTGTCAAAGATGAGATGGCATGGATTTAAAAATGCAAACAGCAAGGTGATAGAAGAAATGTTTTCATTCTGCATGTAGTTAGGGTGTGGAATGCACTGCCTGGAAATGTGGTTGAGGCAGGTTCAATCAAGGCATTCAGGAGGGACGTTGGATGATTAATTGCATTGAAATAGTGTGCAGAGATTGGCACTGGTTCAGGCCTCGTGGCTGACTGGCCTGTGATGATTCTGTGGGTACAACTTGTAGAACTTTTATTCACTTTTTAGTGGAAGTTGAGACTTGAGCTCTCTCAAACTATTAAATTTCCCCTGCACTATTTAGCTGTGGTGACTGAAGTTACTCTCCAATCGCTGTCCCATTTAGGCAACATACTTCAAAGTGAGTACTCCCAATGCAGTCATTCTTGTTTTAAAGATAACATTGTTTTGGTGGACCCCTTGCTAATTAATTATTGCTTGGCTCTAGTTGCTCAACACAGCTGGATTATTTTGCCATTTAATCTGAATCGTGACATTCTGTCTTAAGCTCATCTACCTTTGTCCTTTTAGTAACCTTGCCCAACAAAAATATATCAATTTAACTTTTGAAATGTTCAATTGACCTTTTCTTTTATGGCTTTTTGACTGCAGCATGTACATTTTCACATGGCTTTTGTGGAAGGAAATGGTTTCTAGCATCACTCCCAACTGACCTCACTCAAAATATAGTTTAATTCTGCAGTCCCACGATGCAGGAAATGGTTTCCCTCTGCCTGAACAGATCCTTTTAATCATAAGTCTCATTAGATCTCCATTAATCTTCTGTATTCAAGGATGTATAAGCCTATTCTTTAACCTTGCCTCACAACAACTTTTTTGGCCTTGGCATCATTTTGTAATAGTTGTACAACAACACCATGAAGTACTTTCTTCTCAAGTTTAACTGAATTTAAGAATGAACCACTTTGTTTTCAGTGTTGTTCAACCAATATAAGGAATCAGTAATAAAACAAAGGACTGTGGACATTGGAGATCTAGAACAAAAGCAGAGTGCTGGTGGAGCAAGCAGGTCTGGAAGCATTTGTGGAGAGAAGGCAGAAGTTGATGTTTTGAGTCCGATTCTTTTGATGAGTTATCGGACTCCGCTTTCTTTGCACCGATGCTGCCGGACCTGCTAAGCTCCACCAGCAATTTTTTTTTTGTGAAAGGAATCTGGATTTGGGTTTACTTTTGCAATTGATGCATAACTAACCATTTTGGAGTCCAAATGCTATAGTTGTAATAACCGGGTAACATTATGTGTGGAGTCCCGACTTAAACTCTATGCAACTGTGTGATATGTTATTGGCACAATAAAGCTCCCCTGATATTGCACAGGTGATAGTTAATAAAAGGGCTGTTGGTCAAAGTGGAGATGCACTTGTACACTGTTTATGGAGCAAATTTCAGTAAGAATCCTTTGGTATGTGGAGTCTGTCGCTCTTCTGGTTAAGTTACTTGAACTCTCCTGCAGTCTATTTGTGGAAAAAAAATTAATCATGTAACCAACGCAATGTATAACATTGTGTGTGCTTTTAATTTAAAAATTAAGTTTGAAATCAATTTTACAGGGTTTTAAAAGGGTAACAGTTTTTTTGCACATCTTTTGGGGGAGGGAGCAAGTAGTGTAAAGTAGGATGCCTTGGTTTCAAAGTCGAGGAGGAGGCAGGTAATTATGATGTGTTTGAGAAGTTAGAGTGAAAGGTTGAGACATGCAATGGTCACAGTAAGATAAATAAGGTACAAGAAATATTGTAATAGAGACAAGGATTGGGAATGAGAGCGAAATGTGTCATCACCAAGATGAAAAATGTTCATTTCTATATCCAGTACTGCCACTAAGCATTTCATGTTAAATGTAACCCCTCTATATCTGGAGTGAAACTTGCTTTTGCATTAGAAAAACAGAATTCTGAGACTACTGGAAATCCGAAGTGGAAATTGAAAATGCTGGCAACAGCAGAGAAGGGAAAAGAATTACAATGACCTGGATTTGTCCAATGGTCAGATGATCATTTCAAGAGCATGAATGAGAGTTGACCCTGCGGAATCCCCATCATAGCACCCTCTGAAGAAATTGCTCAGGAAACTGAAGATTGCGCTGGACAATTCCATTGCACCTGGAATCTTCCAATTAATATCCATTTAAAAGAGAGCTTTGCTGCGGTTCTTACACTCGGAATCCCTACAGTGTGGGAATCCAGCCATTCAGCTCATCGAGTCCACATCGACCCTCGAAAGAGAATCCCACCCAGACCCAACCCCCCTACATGTAACCCTGCATTTCCCATGGCTAATCCACCTAGCCCCCACATCCTGGACACAGTGAGCAACTTAGCATGACGCATAGGGTGGCACAGTGGCTCAATGATGAGCACGTCTGCTTCACTGCGCCAGGGACCAGGTTTGAGTCCCACCTTGGATGACTGTGCAAACTTCACACAGACATTCTCTCCGTGTCTGCGTGGATTTCCTCTGGGTGCTTTGGTTTCTTCCCATAGTCCAAAGACGTGCAGGTCAGGTGAATTGGCCATGCTAAATTGCCCATAGTGTTAGGTGCGTTAGTCAGGGGTAAATATAGGATAGGGGAATGAGTCTGGGTGGGTTACTCTTGGTAGGGTCGGTGTGGAATTGTTGGGCCAAAGGGCCAGTTTCCACACTGCAAGGAATCAAATCTAATCTAATCTAATCCATCTAACCTGTGCATCCCTGGACACAATGGGCAATTTTGCATGGTTAACCCACTAACCTGCACAACCTTGGACTGTGGGAGGGAACCAGAGCACCCAGAGGAAACCCATGCAAACGCTGGGAGAATGTGCAAACTCCACAGGGGTAGAATCAAACCCCAATCCCTGGCTCCGTGATGCAGCAGTGCTAATCACTGAGCCACTGTGCTGCTTCAGATAATAAGTTAAATAAATAATAAAACGTTGACATTTAAAAGTCTTGTCTAATTCCTGAATAAGTATTTAACTGATCCCAGAGCCCCTAATGCTGCTGTCAAACCTGTATTTCCCACCAGCCCCACCCCAATCTATTCCAAACACACCCATGACAAACATGGCCTTTTTTTCATTTTGCATCCTGGCACCCTAACCTCAGACTTTCTTTGTGTGCTTAGTGTTACACAGGAGCTATCAAGGTGGGTATCTGTGACAAGGACCTTTTTTAAATTTCAGAATACTGGTTGTTGTAAACACAAAAAGGGGATATGGCCACTTTCCCCTGATGGTTTTACACTGTGATAAATAGAAGCACAGTTCCATGTTTAAGAAGGAATTTTTAATCTTGTTAAAGATTGGAATCTCCTGTCAGAAATACAGAGCTTTTCTGTTTCATTAGGACCAGGGTGGCAATCCATGTGTGAGAGAGCCACTCTTCAAGAAATCCAACCCAATATATTCAGATTGCTGCATTCAGGGGATTTTTTGATAAAGGTCGTGACCTGAAACATGAACTCTTTTATTTTTCTTGCCCTCGCTCTCACTTTCACACTCCTCACTCACACACATGCTGCTGAACCTGCTGAGTGTCACCAACATTTTCTGGTTTTATTTATATTTAACCATCTCAAATGTCGCTCAAGTATAATCATTTCCATTCGTTCATTAATAACTAAATGAATGCCACTTAGTTTGTTTCATGAGTCTCCACTTCCTGATACTGTAGTCAGCCCAGTGCCTGGAATTCTACATTATGATCAAGAGTAGGGATTTTTAAAAGTTAATAGCTTAAGTCATATTTTTATGCCACAGCAAGATAAATTATTTCAGCTCAATATACACAGTTACTTACCAATTGCATATTATTCGTTTTATCTACCCCATGCCAAATGTTTGTAGATTGTCCTGTAGAAGTTTAAGAATATTCCAGGACAACAGAATAACTTGCAATCTTGCCACATCCAAACGTTCCTTGTTGCAGAGTCCATTTTTAACCATTCTTCCTCTCCTTAAGCCTTCAAAAGTACTTTTGCCCAAACTAGCTGCCCATTTCCCCCTTCCCCGCCCCCATCGGATGATTTTCAAAGCTTCTGTAAGAATCCAAATGAATTCTTTTTAAGTTTGCAAATCATTTCTAATAACTGGCTTTTATAAACATCTGATAATTATTGTTCTGTATAAATTGAACTAATTGAATACTGTGTAGGACACAGTGCTCAGTTCATGACAAGCTTTGTGGAAGGAAACGGGTCAGATGGAGCTTTGTGAACATAAATGATAACCCATTCAAATTCCTGAGGTGAAGTCTGTAATATAGTGGACTGTATAATAACCTGTGCAAACAAATTAAACCGTGGACTAGCAATAATACCACTGGAATAGTAATCCAGAATGCCAGTCTAATATGCTGCAGTCACCAGTTTGAATCCATCGTGGCTGATGGTGAAATTAGAATTCAGAAAGTAAAAAAAACTGGAATAAAATTTAGTCTAATGGTAACCACTGCCGATTACAACCAAAAATAAATCTGGTTCACTAACATCCTTTAGGGATGGAAGTCTGTTATCCTTACCTGGTCTGGTCTACATGTGATTCCAAACCCGCAGCAATAAGATTGATTTTGAGCTGTAGTTTGGGCAATTGAGAATGGGCACTAAATGCTGACCGAGCCAGCGATATCTACATCTCATGAACAAATGTCAAGAATGGTATAGATAATAAGTTGGTGAGTAGATGGAATACAGGATCATCTATATATTTTGAGTCAAAAGATTAAGCAACATGTTTGTAAAGGGCTAGGGAGAGATTCGTGGTTTAATAGAGGGTTGCACAATCTGTTGTAGGTTTCCATTAGAAGCATGAACCTTCAAGGCCAAGTCCATTTTTATTGGTAATCTTCCCCCTTTTTTTGTAATGAAAGCTGAATGTAATGTTAGTTCTTGGCTTTGTTGTACAGTGTTACCATGGCACCAGCATTCAGGCTGTCCTTAAAGGCTAAAGCCAGTGACAATATGAGTCATCTGATGGTCGACTTTTCCCAAGAACAAAAGATCCTTCGTTCACTCAAGTTCTTACCAGGTGAGGAAGTAAAATAGAAATGTCTTGCTTGTTTTCTTTTCCCAGGCCATAATCTTCTCTTGGTAAGTCCACAGCCTTATCTAAATTGTCTTCTAGATGCTAACTCTCAGCTCTTCAGGATTGTGATTGGAGGGGTAAGCTACATGGAGTGGAATGAGATCCTTCATCTGTATTTCTTTCTGCAATTCATGATTTTAAGCAAAGACTTTTGGGGAAAAAAGCAGATGTGGAAACACCAATCTGTTCTGCTTTTGCACAATGTTCAATAATGTTGGCTGAAATGTGGAAACACGTTACCAGGCTATCCTCTTAGACTGCACGTAAGAACATTGAATTGATCAAATTTAATTAATGAATCAACATTAAGCCAATGCTTTTCTTACTTGACCCTACATACTCTCCAGCTACCTGTACCTGTTAATAAAATTGCTTGTTCGACAGTACAGTGGCTCAGTGGATGGCACTGCTGCCTCACAGCACCAGGGACCTGGCTTCGATTCTAGCCTCAGGCAACTGTCTGTGTGAAGTTTGCACCTTCTCCCAGTGTCTGCATGGATTTCCTCCTGGGTGCTCCAGTTTCCTTCTGCAGTCCAAAGATGTGCAGGTTAGGTGCATTGACCATGCTAAATTGCCCGTTGTGTCTGGGGATGTGCAAGTAAGTGGATTAGCCATGGGAAATGCAAGGTTATGAGGATGAGGTAGGGGGGTGGGTCTGGGTGGGATGCTCTTCCGAGGGTAAGTGTGGACTCATTGTGCTGAATGGCCTGCTTGATCATTTATAGGGATTCTACATTGCATTATTAATGGGAAATGCTTGCATTTTTGTTCAGCATTATACATTTGTAGTGGGGAAAAAAAATTATAAAGTAGATGGTAACTGATCTCCCACCAGTGGGCAGCTGAATACCAAGAACTGTCTCTTGCCAGGTACATTATATACTTCCAATTTTGTAATGAGATACGGAAAAGCTCCATCGGTGAACATTCCGCCCAGTAGAACAGAGCCATGGTGACCACTCTGATTATCAGATTTTGATTGAACTAGCCAGTTTATAAAAGAAACAGGAGAAGTGCTATAATTGCCCTTATGCTGGCTGGATTAGAGACTCTCTCCTAATCGCTATCTACTGACAGTGATTGCATACCCTAAATTGATGACATCTTGGTGCCAATATTTAATGTCTCAGTTTCCACGTGATGAGCATTTGCACCAGAGAATGGTCAGTGGATTCTGTCTATGCAAGAAGGTTTGTGTGTATTTATCTTTCTTTGATTTTTATCATCAGTACCAAGTATTCCAGAGATTGATGCATCCGAGTGCCTGGTGGCAGACAATTGTGTGACCATAGTGTGGAAAATGCCTGAAGACGATGGAAAGATCGATCACTATGTTTTAGAATATCGCAAAACCAATTACGAAGGACCACCACGATTAAAGGAAGAGCACCCTTGGATGGTGAAGGAAGGCATCAAAGAGCAGGAATTTACCTTGTCAGGTAATAGCAGCTAACCTCTGCTGTTCTGTGAAGTGACCTCCCCATAGAATACACTCAAATTCTTGGAATACACCTTGAGCTAATGATCTACTGATTCAAAGAGTGACAGCATCATCACCTCTAATGAGAAATTGTGCCCACCCCTCAACAATTTTTCTTTTTCTTTTTCAATGATAACTCACTTGTCAATGCCTTAGACCCCACGTAATTCAGGCTAACAATGTTGTGAGTGGAGGGGATGCTACACTTCAGATTAATTGTCATGTTGAAGCCCTCCTGCCATATCAGATGGACGTGAAAGATTGTGAGACCTTATTTACAAAACAGTTTCTTCCCCCAGTTCCTTGGATAATATTTCTTTCCTTTTCAACAATGTCATCAGGATCTGTCTATTAGGTCATTTATCATGTTGTTCTTTGTGGGTTCTGAAATGTAATCAGTTGGCTGCTACAGTTGCAAAAGACGCCCCGATACCGTACTTCAGAAGTAATTGTATGAAGCAATTTAGTTTAGAAATGCACTATGTAAATGAAAGCTTTTTAAAAATATTTTGATGTGAAATTGCAGGGACTGAGTATATTTCCAAATAGAAGGAAAAGACAATGATTAGACGTTAGTTTGTTTTAAAGGTCATTAGTCAAACCCATACAGAGCTTTAACTTTGTCTACATGTAGAAACCTTTTCATCCGATACAGTGCAACCTCAATTATCCGAACATCAATTATCTGAGTTTCGGGTTACTCGAGGAAGATCTCAAGGTCCCGATGCTTGGGTGAACTGTGTTATCCAAATATTTGATTATCCATACAAAATACACCCTGCTCGTGGTGTTTCGATAATCAAGGTTACCCTGTAGCTGAGTTCCTAAATGCTGCATTCTTTTCCTATACGTTATCTTTGTATTTCCTGGCAGTTATTGCTAATTCCAAGCTTCCCTTGGAAAGATAGCGATGAGTCACCTTAAGCAGCTAGAGTTCATGTGGTGTAGTGTACACACAGCACTGTTAAGGAAGGAGTCTGAGAAGGAACAATGATGTACTTTTGTGACAAGATGATGGGTGACTTGGAGGAAAATGTTTAGGTAGTGGTGGTATGTCCTTGTTCTACTGTGTGATTTGAGATCACCATGTATTGTAAAGCATTGCTGAAGGACCCTTGGCAAAATGAGGGCTTAATGTTTCTTGTGGTGTTGCTATTTTCAGTTGGAAAAACATTAGCAATAACTTCTGGCAGGGAAGCATTTTCCCATTGGTGAAAAGAAAGGACAGGCAAGAGGGCATAGAATTAAAATAATAGGTAAAAGAATCAATGATAACACGTGGAGGTGCTCTTATAGAGAACTGGTGCAGACCTGATGGCCTGAATGTCACCTGTACCTATGCTGTGATGATGCGAAGGTGACTGTGTTGGACTGGGGTGGTCAAAGTCAGAAGTCACATGACACAAGGTTATAGTCCAACAGGTTTATTTGAAATTACAAGCATTTGGAGTGCTGCCCCTTCAGCAGGTGACGTGACTTCACCTGACAAAGCAGCGACACTCTGAAAGCTTGTGGTTTCAAATAAACCTGTTGGACTAAACCTGGTGTCGTGTGATTTCTGACACTGGTGATTCTGTGGTACTAATTATCATTTAAAACAGCTTTGAATGATGCTTTCATTTGGGATTTAGCATTTGCTTCTGTTGTGTATATCCAAAGGTGTTAAACCTTAAGTATGCATTAGGACTTATGTAATCATAAAAGCATCTTAGAAGAAGTTGTGCAATTGACACGATTTTTTTTTCCCAACTCTCCTTACTGATATGAAGGTAGTAATTTTGTTCCACAAGTAAATGGTTGAGCCCTCGGGTGTGTTGCCAAACACAGAGACCTAGGGTTGCATGTGCATAATTCTTTGAAAGTGGAGTCACAGGTAGACAGGGTCGTAACATGGAGTATCGGAGTTGGCAAGTCATGTTGCAGCTGCACAGGACATTGGATAGGCCACATTAGAAATACTGCATTCAATTCTGGTCTCGCTCTTATAGGATCCTTTATTGTGAACCTTGAAAGGGTACAGAAAAGATTTACAAGCATGTTTGCTGGAGTTGGAGAGTTTGAACTATAAGAAGAGGCTGAATAGGCTGGGGCTTTTTTCCACTGAAGCATCGGCGATTTGAGGGTTAATCTTTATAGAGATCTTATAAAATATGAGGAGCATGGTTAGGGTAAATTGCCAAGGTGTTTCTCCCAGGGTAGGGGAGATCAAAGCTAAAGGACATTGGTTTAAGTTTGAAAGGGGAAAGTTTTAAAGAAGACCTGAGGAGTAACTTTGTGACGCAAAGGTTGGTGCGTGCCTGGAATGAACTGCCAGATCAAGTGTGGAGGCGAGTACAATTACAGCATTATTGGACCGAAGAGTGTGTTTCTATGACTCCATGACACCATCCATAAAAGGAGTATCTGAACAACCGTAATAAGCATCAGCCACCTGTGATTGAGGTCTGTGGGATGTTGCCCTAACTCACCCCAAACTCTTGTCAGCTATCTTTGAAAAACTTTCCAATGCTGCCTGGCATTTTTCCTTTCTCTTCCTTTGAACCATTGTATTCTCGTTTCTAACCCAGCTATAATGAGCTAACTCCATTCAGATCAAAGCTCAAACACTGGAATTTTTAAAAAATTTACCATTTTTTCAGATTGAATTCCCCATTAAGAAAGTTTTTTTTCTTGGCGTGGTTGTTGGGCATCCTTCGCTTGCTTGTTAATGGAAAATGTTTATGACCTAAAGTCTTTTCAATATACTTTGCCAGGGTTGAAATTTGACACAAAGTTTATCAACTTTCGGGTGAAAGCGTGCAACAAAGCTGTGGCTGGAGAGTTTTCAGAACCCATCACACTGGAGACAAGTGGTTTGTAAAACTGTTCTTTATTCTAAATTGACTTTTCGTGTTCTTGTTACGGGATTGCTATCCTCATGTTCGCTTTGACTTGCTGCTTTTGCATCTTATAGGACACTGCTTCCAATTTCAGTTCAGATAGTGAAGATTGAACATCAATATTGCTGCTTTTGTACTATCCGCTCCTACTTATAAAACTCTGGGTCCTGTATGCTGTTTTAAATTGCTTTCTCAGTATGCCCTGCCACCAGCAACAATTTGTTCACAGGCTGCTCTGCTCTTGCACTGTCTTTGGAATTGCATCTCCTATTCTAAATCGTCACTCCTCGTTCTTTCAACTAAAATGAAGCACTTCACATTTCTTGTTAAATTTCACCTGCCACCGCCTACCCATTCCATCAGGCTGTCTGTGCTTTTAAAATTTAATGGCATCCTCCTTGTGTTTCTCCAAGCGTTGAGTCATCTGCCACCTTTGAAATTGTGCCCTATTTACCGAAGTCTAGATCATTAGTATTAATCATGATGAGTGTAGAGCTCGGTAGATAGGGCATTTCTTGAATTCTTGCTGCAGTTGCACAAACTTTCTCCCTATTATGTCCTATCTAAAGCCAATTGATATTGGATGCCATCTTCTGACTTATTGAGCTTCATCCTTTTGGCTAAAGAATGCAGGTTGGTGGTAAAGTTAAAGGGCAAAGGTTCTGAGAATTCAGAGGAGAAAGAGAGCAACCTGAAGAAACTGTAACCACAGTGACGTAGACACTGGGGCACACAGAGTGTCCCTGTCTTGAGTTACATCCATATTTTCCAATGCCATACTCTAGTCTGTGTTTCTTAATGAATATTGTTAGATTAGATTCCATATAGTATGGAAACAGGCCCTTCGACCCAACAAGTCCGCACCGACCCTCTGAACAGCAACCCACCCAGACCCATTCCCCTACGTTTACCCCTTCACCTAACACTACGGGCAACTTAGCTTGGCCAATTCACCTAACCTACACATCTTTTGGATTGTGGGAGGAACCTGGAGTACCTGGAGGAAATCCACGCAGTCACTGGGAGAATGTGCAAACTCCACACAGACAGTTGCCCGAGGTGGGAAACAAACCCAGATCCCTGGTGCTGTGAGGCAGCAGTGCTAACCACTGAGCCATCATGCCGCCCCATTTAGATTAGATTAATATTGGTGTGATGTAAACCTACCAAGAAAAATTGGAGAGACAAACAATAAGCAGAACCTTTCCCTCAAATGAGCTAACAGGTTGGAAACTTTTTAAGAATTTTCTGTTTTGCATGTGTTTTTTATCTACATTGAATTCTATTCTCTTTTTCCAAACTTTAACCAGCAGTAGCAAAACATTTAGCTGTTTTTTGAACCTTCTGAGTAGAGTCTGTACATAAGTAATATGTAACCTTTTTATACTTCATTTGACACTCTATCTCCTTAGATTCTCTGGGAGTATTTTCTTTCACCCTATCTTTCCCTCTCATGGTAACACCGACTTTACCCAAACTGCCTTCTCATTAAAGACAGCCCATTGGTGCAATATAGCTTTACCTACCAATCTTCAATCCAGTTTACCTGGGGCCAGATCCATTCTTACCCTATTGAACTTGGCCCTCCCCAATGAAATCCTCTTTGCTCCTTGACTTTTCCCATTGCTAATGTAAGGCCTAATGAAATGATCTTTGTGTCCTAAATGTTCCTCCACTGACACTATCTGCATCACCCAACTCATTTCTCAAAAAACAAATCCAGCAATTTCCTGATTAGACTGGAAACATAAGGATCTAGAAATTCTCTTGAAAGTACTCTAGGAACTTTTCCACATCTCAATCCTTTATGCTATTACTATTGTAGCCTGCATGAGAATAATTAAAACTTCCCACATTACAACTATACTATATGCTGTTTAACCGCAAATTGAACCCTCTACATCTTTCATTCTTGACTTTTGGTCTAGTGCTGGGAATGGTGTACAGTGTACCATAGACCTTTCTAGGCTCTTGAAGGACATCTTTACTGAGGATTAAAACTACTTGTTTTTTCCTTTTACAGCATTTAATTTCAATTTGGATGCTGCAACAGCTCATCAGAATTTGAAAGTGGAGGACCAGAGTGTGGAATGGGATGCATCAGGGGGAAAGGTGCAAGAGATCAAAGTCCGAGGAAAGGAAAACCGAAGTAGGACAGCATCGCCGGCGAATTCCCCTGCAAGGTACAAAACCTCAGTTAGGGTCAAGATACATGAGAGTGTGTCACCGATCCGTTTAATTGGAAGGTGTCCAAAGTATTAGCAGCTGGGCTATATATACAGCAGCCAAGAGCTCCAACTGGCAAATATATTAAACCCCTAGTGACACCGTGCTCGAATGCAACAAACTTAATTAGGTTGTGACAGAGAGAGAGTTATTTTACGCATATTCTTTGAATTTGATATATTGTAATTCATTATACTTGACCCACAGGCCTCCATTTTGTAATGTAAATACATAGTATAGTTGAAATATAAATTATAAGCACTTCTATCACTTTAATCTTGTTTGTTACTGCTGCTGGTTCCTCATCACTACTAGTCAGAGCACTTTGTTTTCTATGGGCTTCTTTGCACTTTTTCTCACATACCTGTAACAGAGGAACCTCGAATACCGGATTATCCAGCAAGATCGCAATGTCCCGATGCTCGTCTAAATTATGTTATCTGGCATTTGGTTATCTGTCATTTGATTATCTGAAGTGCGATTAACCAAACGAAATACTTCCCGCCTGTGTTCTTTAAATAATCATGATGTCTCTATATTATGTTTTTCTATTCTTGTCTTCGTGTCGGACTTGTATAAACCAAGATTCGATGGATTTCTCATGGGTCTGGTCATTTCTGAATGCAAGGAGAGAAAATTCAGAAATGCAGGAAGCTTTCTTTTAATTAATGCACAGGTTGACTACAGTTCCAATTCTGTAGTACCTTAACATTTTTATGTGGAACTGCACACCGTTTCCAGTTGGAAATATATACATTTTGAAACCTTTCTTAATATCCAAGTTCAATTGCTGAACCACAAATTGTTGACAACAGGATTATACCTGCTTTGTCACAGGCTGAATTTCAATCATATTGTTCATTAATGTTGTCCTTTTTTTTTGTAAAAGAATGTTTTACTTATAGTGACTCCTTTCTTGTAATGCACTTTTCATTAATTTTGCTTGTGGTGCTTAAATCAGCTCTAGCATCACTTACAACTCAAGCAGACTGTCTGCCCGACTCTGGTTAAAATAGCTTTTATCTTTCTGTATTAAGGAGCATCATTCACTCACCAAAGAGAATGCCATCTGGACGGAGCAGCAGAGATCGCTTTACGGCTGAATCATACACTGTGTTAGGTAGGTACAAGAAACCATTTTTATGAGTTGAAGTTTAGAAAGCTTTTTCCTGAAGTTCGAATGACTTGTAATGATAGCTCAGGCAAAACTGAGGACCATAATGAGGTATGAATAACCGATATTTCTGATTCAACTAAAATTTATTAAACAAGATTTTACAAACACTTGTGACGACAACATGAAAGGGCGAGGATTCCTTGACTGTTGCCAATTTCTTTCTTTCTCTTCCCTCTGAAGTCAAGTTCACTGAACTGTATCTTTGAACTATCCCAGAGAAGCCATGGTAGACCGTGACATCAAAGATGCTATGCTTCCAATTCTTCTCCTTAATTCTTCCCAAGTTGCTCATCTATTTATTAGGAAATGGTCTGAATTGCCCCCATTCATTGCCTTTAAGATGACAGTGCTCTGATATAACACCATCTGTGTGATTGAAAGTCATATAGGCCAAGACAAATCTCCAACACTCTTTCCTCTCTCCCTTTTTCAGGTTTGGGTAACATTGGATTAGTTATCCAACAGCTTTGTATCTATATGAGAGAAGTCACACTTTCTTTTTTAATAATGTGTTATCCTCTTATCAATAATGAAAACTATCATTCAAAAACCACCAACTCAAAATGCTAAGGCAATCAAGAACCAATGTCTCTAACAGAATATCAAGCTATCCTCTTAAAAATATAAATGCTTTATTCTCAAATATAGGTGATGTATTAAGACAGTGAGGTGCCTGAAACCTAATAAGAACACATGATTCTTGTTTGAGATAAAGTATATCAAATGCAATTTAAACTGCTAGGTGCAAAAATTTACCTACTTCACAACAGACCATGAATTTGCATCTTGTGTAGTGAAACAAATAGAATTGCTTGAAGCCAGGTTGTTCATCACTGAAGCAATTTTAGTCAGCAAGACTAGTTCTTAACAAATAGTTGTCTTGGCCATTAATTGTCTCAACTGCAAACAAAAAATCAAACTAAACTACTTCGAGTTGAGGTTAAATCCTAAAACTTTATTTCAAGCCATAAAAATTAGTAATGTTATCAAAATATTCTAGCTTGACTGTCTAGCCTTACAGTGAACTGCAGCGTTCAAATAAACGTCAGTCTGGTTATATAGTACAACCTCGATTATCCAAATGTTGATTATCTGAATCTCAGATTATCCGAACAAGGTCCTGATGCTTGGGTAGACTGTGTTATCCGAACATTTGATTATCCAAACAAAATACTCCCCACCCATATTGTTTGGATAATTGAGGTTGCCCTGTAGTTTGTACCTTCTGGTGTTTAAAACATCTAGATTTGCACTAACAACAGAACAGAATCCTGAATGTACCAGACATTCAAACAAATTTATATTTAGAAATGTCCTCTCTCTAGGAGACTTCACACTAATGAGTCTTCCTTAAGCTATGAAGGAAGATTGGCAGTTGCTTTAAGAATCCCCTCTAATTGCTTCAACAGTTCAGCCTCCTACATCATCGATGCAGCAAGTTAATGATTCGATCCCAGAGAGAAACTGAATAAGTCACAGTTGTGCAGTTACTGGAGGGCATTCTTGACTAACTAGAATATATGGGAAGTTTGTATTCTGCAGAAAGGCTCTTCATGAAGAGGTGAAGGCATACAGGTAACCTGTTGGTTTAACTATTTTTCTAAGAACAAAAAGCCAGCGGCAGAATTTATTTTAGGAATAAATCCTCAACTACTTAGAGTCAAATGGCACAGAAACAGACCCTTTGTCCAACCAGTCCATGACAACATAAGGGCTCATGCCCAAAACGTCGATTCTCCTGCTCCTTGGATGCTGCCTGACCTGCGCTTTTCCAGCAACACATTTTCAGCTCTGATCTCCAGCATCTGCAGTCCTCACTTTCTCCATGACAACATAATCCCAAACTAAACTAGTTCCTCCTACCTGCTCCTGGCCCATCTCCCTTCCAACCTTTCCTATTCATGTACTTTTCCAAAAAAATTCAATCCTACTTTCCAGGTTGCACTGCTGATTTTTGTTTTTTTTTTTAAATGGTTGACTCTGCACTCCAGAACTAATTAATACAGATTTTGCTTGTAGTGAGCATTTTCTGTGGCAGGAAATAGATCTTCCGTGGGAACAAGGAATTTAACTGTTTCATGTGCATAATCTCTTTTTTGTTTTCCGCAGGGGATACTCTAATTGATGGTGGACAGCATTACTGGGAGGTCACATTTGAAAGGGACAGCAAGGCTTTCATTGTAGGTGTGGCCTACAGGACTTTGGGCAAATTTGATCAACTGGGAAAGACCAATGCCTCCTGGTGTCTTCATCTCAATAACTGGCTGCAAGTCAGCTTTACCGCCAAACACAACAACAAAGCCAAAGTCTTGGATATCTCAGTACCTGAGAGAATCGGAGTTTATTGTAACTACAGTGAAGGTATTGGAATTTCTGTTCACCTCTACCCCTTGTTTTGGGCCAAAATGGTTAAAGTCTATACCCTGTGTCCATGATTTCAGTTTTGAATGCTGAATTTGTTCAATGTACGTTAAAACATCAGGTAGGGGCAACAGTGATAACTGGCTACATCAATGTGCTCAATGACTTAACTACATTTTCTTTCTTTAAATGCTTCTGTCAGTTCCAGAGTATTGTTGTGACAGGCAGCAGGCAAGGATGAGTTAATGCATTCCCTGTCAACTAGCTATGACTATCACTGACCATTATCTAGAAACTGTCCCTCACTATAGCTGTGATCGAGATCTTTGGGCATGGGGAGATCGAAAACTTGACAAAAGCTTTATTTTTGTAATAGTTAAATTTTTTTTAAACCCCTGACTGTACGGGCATGTGCTTCGTGGTTCAGTTTTTAACTTCTTTTTTTTTCTGTTTCAACACCAGTGCGTGAGTTCAAACATTAATGCTTTTAGTTATTTCAAAACCCAATTCATGAAATTCCTTATTGCTTCAGATATCTGTTGTTTCTTTATGCTAAGTTTAAAGTTTTATTATTTTCTTACCTAAAATGTTAAGTATTTTCTATTGCTAAATTTAAAATTTTTAAATATTATATCAACTTCTTCTGCATCTCCAACATCTCATTGCCTAATCATGACGCCATAAAAGAAAGAAGTTGAGTTTGTCCAGCAACTTATTTTTTGTATCTCCTGAAAATTCTAAATTATTAGATAGAAATATATCGTATTCAAAATTGACTGTTCAGTGTATCTCATCTATGGCAGTGATTTATGTTCCATTTAACCCTTTTTCTCTAACCTGATCAATGTATATCCCTTTAGACCTTTCTCCCTTGGATGCATCCATGTTATTCATTTCAACAAATCCATGTATTTCATGCAATGGCATGGTTATTATGAATTATTTTGAAAGCTGATTTCTTCCTACTAAGATTCTACGAACAAGTGAGATGAACAACCAATTGATCTAGTTTCGTTTTCTTGGACTGGTAGTTCACGGAGAACAAGCTCCCTGTTCTTCACATTGTGCTGTTTTACCTTTTCATGTTCACCATTACCAGGGAAAGCCCATCCAAATTTAAAAAAAAAAAAAAATTCTTTAGACAGTGGGTATCACGAGCACCCATTGTCCATTTCCTTTCGATTGAGTGACTTGCTATGACCATTTCAGAAGAGATGTAAGGTTCAGCCACATTGTGGGTATGGAAGAACCTATAGACTGGACAAGGTTAGGAGGGCAAATTTCCTTCCCTGAAGAACATCAACAAAACAGACAATTTTTAATGAGAATAATGCTTTATTGGTCATTGTTACAAAGACCATATCTTAATTACAATTTTCTTAATGCCAATGCCACTAACTGTCCAGTAATGTTTGAATCCTGGATGTTGAATGTTTGTAGGATACAACTCATATTGGAATTTGAATCCTACAAACATTAGCATTGGTGCTTGGACTACAAATCAAGTGATATCGCTACATTTTCCCCAGTATATGTGAAAATATGTGAAAAATGAGGCTGCAGGAGTAGGTTACTCAGCCTCTTGAGCTTTATTCACCATTCAACGATATGCAATCTGATCTGATTGTGGCTAATGCAACAATCACTTGATACTGAAGTGCTCAAATAATGGAATGGAATTTGCAGTCCGAACTGTTTGGCACAAACTAGCAACGGAGTTAAGCTAATCCAAATCTTTAGAATTGATCTGTGCTTAAACGTCATTGGAAAGATGGCTATTTTTGTCAAGTGAGTTTATCGTATAATTGATTCAAGTCACAATGCTGCTTTTTAGATCGACTTCAGGCATTCGAGGTTCAGGAGGTAATTTGGAGATAGCAGCATATAGATCTAAATGCACTGAAAGGCATTGCATTGCGTTAAGAAGAGTTTGACTCTATCCACAAAGACAAAGTATTTTAAGGCTAATCTGACTCTGGATTAGATTTTAGCCTAATAAGTACACTAGATCTTCATTATTCTACACGTCATTTCCTCTGTGACACAATCCTGCTGAATGAAAAATCTTCCCTGATGCTAAAAGCATGCATAACTTGCACCCATTAATTATGGTCAAGTTGCAAGACTTGCATCCTTTCCCTCAATTAAAATGAAACAAGGTTGCTATTCATGCTGTTTCATTTACTAATTGTTTAAAATGCTGTATAGTCCTCCAGTGACTTTCACAAAACACTGAGGAGGAATTAAAACAGAATGTGTTTGTCTCCTTTCACCTGGTGGCCACCATCTAGCCCTCCCGACTGGCCCCTGGAGTTCAGGTCCAGTATATCTGGAGATAATACACATCATTCTGCTATAATGCTTCATTAAAGCAAATTCGCCAAAACGCGATTTATGAAATAGGGACATAGTTACTAAAGCACAAAGTTTTAAAGTATGTATCGGTTATAACATGATTCTGACCCCACTACTTTAAATATTGCTGCTGTTATGCGATTTTCTTATAGCATGGGATTATATGAGAATGGAGCTACTCCGTTCTGGTAGAACTGACTGTATCCTGCTTCCAGGTGACTTTAGAACTTGCTGCACTATTTCTTTCTTCTTTTGAGGGGCATGATAGCTTGGCCAGCACATATTGCCCATCCCTAACTGCCCTTGAGAAGATGATGGTGAACTGCTGCCTTGAACTGTTGTAGGTACACCCGCAATGATGTTAGGGAGTGAGTTTCAGAATTCTGATCCAGTGACAGTGAAGGGACGGCAATATAGTTCCAAATCCGGAGCAGCACTTCCAACTTGTAGGATTTGAAGCATTGTTCCCAACAGTTTTGGAAATTAGCGAGGTTCAAGCGAAAGGAGGCGATCATCTCCAATCTGAATATCTATGAGCGTAGGTCAGAGGCTGAAAGTTTTTTTGTGGTGAGTAACTTGCCACCTGATTCTGAACCCTGTCCTCCATCTACATGGCTTAGATCAGGAGATTGGTGGAATCTTGTCCATTTACCTGGATGAATTGCGCTCCAACAGCATTGAAGAAGCAATTGCAATTCACCTACTGGTGCAGCAGGTCCATGGCTGACGACATCCCCCTAGCCCTGTGCTCATCCCTGAAACATTTGGAAAGTAAGGATACCTACATCAGGCTTCCACTTACTGACTACAGCTACAACTTCAACCAAACTAATCTCCAAATTCTGAGACTTAGTTCTCTGTTCTACCCTCTGCAACTAGAACTGCAATCCGTGAGGATTGGCAACAGCACCTCCTATCCGACAATCTTCTTCACCGGTGTCCCACAAAGATCCGCACTTAGCCCTTTATTGTATTCCCTGCACATCCATGACTGTGTGGCCAAATTATGTCCAGACTCCATCTACAAGTGTGCTAATGACATCACTGTTGTAGGCCAGATAACCAAACAATGACTAGACAGAATAAAGGAAAGAGAGAGAGTGCTTGGTAATGTAGTGTAAAGGCAACAATGTCAGCAAAACTAAAGAGCTGATCATTGACTTCAAGCAGCAAGAAGGAGAGCGCGCCCACATCAACATGAATGGAGCTGAGGTGGAATTGGTCAAGAGCATCAAGTTCCTAGAGTGATAATCACCAACAATCTGTCCTGGAGGTCCCACATTGATGCAATAATTAAGAAGACACAACAACGCCTCTTCCTTCCTCAGGAGGCTAAGGAAATTTGATATGTTCATGAAGACATTCACCAACATTTACCAATGCACTGTACAAATGCATTCTATCTGGGTGCATCACGGCTTGCTATGGGGCTGAGTATACATCCTTGTGGGACACTGACGATGAAGATTGTCGTATAGGAGGTACTGTTGCCTATCCTCACGAATTGAAGTTCCAGTTGTAGAGGGTGGAGCAGAGACAAAGGTTTCAGAATTTCCAGATTAGTTTACCAGAATTGTAACTACAGAGTTGTGAACAGCGCCCAGTCCATCAAGTCAGCCTCCCACCCATTGACTCCGTCTACACCTCTCAGTGCCTCAAAAACACAGCCAACTTCATCAAAGACCTCTCAACCTGGTTATAATCCCTTCCAACCTCTTTCATTGGGCAGAATATACAAAACTTTAAACACGCATACCGGCAGGGTTCAAGAACAGCCTCTTCTCTGCTGTTATTAGACTTCAGAATGGACTTCTCAAGGTTCAAATCTAATGTTGATCTTGCTTTTTGTACATCTTCTTTGCAGCTGTAACTTTGTATCCCTCACTCTGTTCAATCACCCTATGATCTTTGTTTGGTATGATCTGCCTATTCAGCTTTCGAAACAAAACTTTTCATTGTACATGTGACAATAAATCAAATCAAATATCATTATAAAACAAAGCTCTCCACTTGATTGTCACCCCATCCAGACCCTTTCACATTCACTCCTTCCACCACTGCCAACACACAGCGGCAGCACTGTTTACTAAATATAAGATGCACAGCAGCAACTTGATCAACGTTCATTCAACAGGGCTTTGCAAAAGGGCAGACTCTAGCACCTAGACGGACAAGGGTATCAGTTACATGAGAAAACCACCACTGGCAAGTTCCCTCCCTGACTTGGAACTATATGATTGTTCCTCATTGACACTGGGTCAAATAGTGGAGCTGTCTAATTGCAGTGTAGTGGACCCTACATCTCGTGAACTGCAGCAGGTTAAGATAGCAGCTTTGAAGAGAAAATGAGGTCTGCAGATGCTGGAGATCAGAGATGGAAATGTGTTGCTGGAGAAGCGCAGCAGGTCAGGCAGCATCTAGGGAACAGGAGAATCGATGTTTCGGGCATGAGCCCTTCTTCAGGAATCCTTCTTCTCCTGAAGAAGGGCTAATGCCCGGAACGTCAATTCTCCTGTTCCCTAGATGCTGCCTGACCTGCTGCGCTTCTCCAGCAACACATTTCCATCTAAGATAGCAGCTTGCTGACTCCTCTACAAAGGTAATTATGTATGGGCAGTAAATGTCAGCCTAGCTAGTGGCACCCACATCTCGTGAAAGAATAAATAAGATAAAGCAAATTATTATCCCTAGTGTTGCTACAAACTGAGAACTTGATATGAGCCTTTCCAAATTTGAGTGATAATTTTGACTTAAAGTGTCAGCTTAGTTTGGTCATAGCAACAATGCAACTGAGGGAGGTGGCAGCACATGGAAAAGAAAGATAACTGGAAGAACGTTTTTTTCAATATATTGAATTACAGATTTGTGTAGGCAATACTAATGGAGAGTAGAGATATATTTCAGTAGGCACATTTTGTGCCTTTCAGTCAGTACAATGCACACATCTACATGGGAGGTCACATGGAGAGGAAAGTGGGGATGACACCCCAGCAATGGAATGGAAAATCCAAGCGATGATTCCTGCAGCCCATTCCTACACCGGTTTTCCTTATTCCAGAATTTTTGGAGGAGCAGAATCGGCACTGTTTCAATTCTAAAGTTTGGGAAGTTGGTAATTTATTTGAGGCAATTTGTAAAACTCTTTTTATTTTTCTTGTTTTTAAGGTCACCTGTCATTCTACAATGCCAAAACAAAGCAACTGATTCATTCATTTAGAACAAAGTTCACACAGCCTATCCTTCCTGCCTTCATGGTAAGTGCTGTACTCTCTCTCACAGTGCTGGCTTTTCAGTCTGAATATATTTGTTGAATAGACTTAAAATGGAAAAGTGACCAAGTACATGATCTTACTGGCTTGACTCTGTACTTTCAAAGGCATCGCATGTCTTCAGAAGTTTCTGATCTGAGGTTCCCAAACTTTATTTAATGTATAATAAAAACAGTAAATGCTGGAAATATTCAGCAGTCCAACGCAACCTCTGGAGAGAGTCCGAAGCCACACGACACAATGTTATGTTGAAATCCTGTGATTTAGCCCCAGTCCAGCACCAACACTCCACACTCTGGAGAGAGAAGCCGTTAATGTTTCAGGCGAATGACTTTTTGTGTACAAAAGTCCAGCATACAAATTTAACATTTTAACTTCCTATCATGCGCAAGTGCTTTAAATTGTAAAACTCGCATGCATCTTAAAGTGTTAATAGTATAATTTGCACAGTTTGATATAGATATGGCTGTATGTTTGCATCATATGAGGGAAAAGAGACTTTGAGTAGCAAGTTATTTTCTATGTAGACTAGTTGTTAATACTTTGATTTAATTCCAGTCAGCAATGAGAATTCACTTCCTCCCAGATAATTACAGCAAACTGTATATCAAAACTTTGTTAGCCCTATTTGACAATTCTCAAAACCTTGCTCACATTTAAATCCAAACTTAGCTAGTTTCTTTTGCCAAGCAAATGCTCCCTCTCTGCAGCCTCATTCTCGACAGTGGAATAGCCCAGACATTAAAATGCAGGATTTGTTCCATGTTCCATATTAGTGACTCTTCATAAAATAATGAAAGAGTCTGCCTCTGCCTGTTTTTTAAAAAGTTGGCCCTGCACACAACAAAATTTTAATGCAAACATTAGACCTGATTCTTGTTCTTAGTTGGATGTTACTCTAAGAAGTCTATAGCCTGAATACCGAAGAAAAATGTTTCGAAAGGCAAATAGATCCAGGCTGCTGCATTTGACTGAGTGCAGGATAGATCTGTACCACCAGCATCACCCAAATCCAGGATGACAGAGCCATCAGTTTAACATCAACCTACTGTTAATGATTCAGACACTTTGCTAATTTTGACATTGCTTCCTATTTTACAGTTGCCAGAAACTGACCGAGGTCCTTCAAAATCCAAATATGTATTAGTTATTGTACCCGAAGCATATTGATTCCCAACACCATTTCTTTTTCTCATAAAATTGCAGTTCTGAGAATTATGTCTTATTTGGTTTACATCTGCAAACTGCAAATATCCACTTTTTTTTAAAAGCTGTACTTTCTCCTCAGATGATCCTATGATTATTTTCAAGGAATTATATAGTAATTAACATCAACCACATCTCAAAGTAGAAATGCTGAAGCATTTGCTTTGAATGTTTAGTTTCCACCACTTGAACTTCCTGATGTGGTGGTGGATGCGGGTACCGTTACAATGTTTTAAAAACCATTTGGATATATACATGCATAAGAAATGTTTAGAGGAATATGGTCCAAGCACAGGCAGGTGAGACTAGTTGAGTTTGGGGTTATGATCAGCATGCATTGGTTGGACTGTGCTGTGTGACTCTCCTCAACATTTCAGATTAAAAGCATTTTTATTTGCATGGTCATTGATTCCTAGTCAGAGTCATACAGCACAGAAACTGACTCTTTGGTCCAACTCACCCATGCCGACCAAGTTTCTCAAACTAAACTAGTCCCACTTTGGCCGATTATCCCCCTATAAACCTTGCCTATTCGTGTACTTCTCCAAATGTCTTTTAAATGTTGCAACTGTACCTGCATCTACTACTTCCTTTGCCATTTCTTTCCACATACGAACCACCCTCTGTATGAAAATGTTGCCCCTCCAATCTCTTTTAAATCTTTCTCCTCAACTGAAAATTATGTCCCCTAGTTTTGAACTCCCCCACCCATGAGAAAAGACCTTTGCCCTTCACTTTATCTATGCCCCTCATGACTTTATAAACCTCTATATAAAGTCACCCCTTAACTTCTTACACTCCAGTGAAAAAGGTTCCAGCCTCTCCTTTTATAACTCAAACCCTCCCGTCCCAGTACCATCCTTCGAAATCTTTTCTGCACCCTGTCCAGTTTAATAATAACCTTCCTATAAAAGCGTGATCAGAACTGTACACCGCACTCCAAAAGTGGACTCACCAACATCCTGTACAACTACAATATGTTTGAGATTAATTTACAATTAATTAAATATCAGTTTTTGAAAAGAGACTGGATCACTCTGCCTGTGAAAATTTGGTCGAGGCTCTCTTCACAAAAAGACTGGATTTTTCAGAATTTGAAATCATTCTCAATTCCTCCCAAAACTAAGTCTTAAAGTTAGATCCAGTATCTTGGAAAAATAAGGTATCACAGAAGAGGAAAACAATTCCTTTACTCCAATAAAACAGATTGTTTTCGTTATAAAATGCTGAATAGCCCAAGAAATGCTGAAGTACAGGTATGACCTTATCTCTGCCAATTCATGTAGCGTCAAGTCAGTGATTGCCTTAACTGCAAGTCTTGTCTTTTAAGTTTAAACTATCTTGAAAAAAAAGTGACAACTCCACTTATAATAAAGTTCAAACGCAATCAAGTCGTGTCAGCAAATTGCTCTTACTTACTCCGTATAGTGTCATGACATCCAGTGACTGAGAGTGCCCAATTCTAATTTAATACTAATATGGTATAGTGAAGAAGAAGAAGAGATGAGAAATAAGGGAGTGATTGAAAGTGGAAAATTTCTCCCGTGTATCCCCAGCAGACCTTTTGATCTAGCTAGTCTGAATTTTCAGCTGAATTAAGATAGATGTTGCCTTATCTAAAACCACTTTTACTTCCAGAAATGGAAGCAGGAGTTTCATCGTTGGGTACCTTTTTGTTGAGGCAGGGAAGCTGACTTATTTTCTAATCGTCTTCACACCAGAACATTGAGGGAATATTTTGTAGAAATGGGGCCTTTCCTAAACTTTTTTCTCTTCAATGCATTTGGAGCCAGTTCAAATAATTACACACAAAATGAATCGGTGTAAATAATAACTGGAGCACCACTTCCACATTTGTGCTCTGAAATTCTCCATACTTATTTATGGTTCTACCACTCTCCATCCCTTTTTCCAAATATACTTCACTGTCTCTGCAAATTGTCTTCTGCTTGATGGTCACAGTTCCACTCTCTGCTCACCCCACAAAACACACAGTGACAACTTGTTGGATGTTTTATAATGTTGATTTTTGTACCCCCTGTTTCCCCCTCCCCTCCCCTCCCTTCCCCACCCCACCCCACCCTACCCCCCACCCCCCACCCCCCACCCCCCACCAACTCCAGGTCTGGTGCGGCAGTTTTATTGTGCAAACAGGGCTTCAGGTACCGAGTGCTGTCAAATCACTGCAGAAACGCAACAGTGGGACAAGCAGCTCCACTGCCAGCCTAACCTAGAAGTCATTTACCAAGCTTCCATGCTACTGCCCCCAGCTCATACTAAAGCAAAGATTGTACCCTGAAAACTGCCTTGAGAAGGGAACTGAAGACTGGAAACTAGATTCTCCACATCCCACCCGAGTGTGGAACTTTGGCCTTTTTTTTAAATTTACGATGATTGAATTTGAACTCTTTCAGAAATGGAGACTTGTGATTGAGTATCTGCTTCTGTTTGTGGTTGACACTAAAATCTTGATGCACAGCCTTGATTGTGAAATGTTTTTAAAAATAATAAACTGAAAATGTTAATTATAGCCAATGATTGAACAAATATTTCTGGTGGAATCTCATGTGATGTTCATTTTTCTCCCTTTTGATTGTAATATCATTGTAATATCTTTTGATCATTATAACCAACCCATGATATAAACAGATTTTCTACTGTCCTGTTTTCTCTAAACCCAGAAAGGAAGAGAGGAGTTATTCAGTATCATGATAAAAATATTGTTGCTTTATCCAATCCTGTAAAAAAAATTTCTTTGTTCTCGCTGGGAACATGGGACATTTTAAGTTATAGAAAATAGTATAGTCATCCGAAAATCAAAATATGCAATTGAGCCAATTGCAGTAATGGGAATCCTATAAAGAAACTTGAATGAGTAGTGCTAGTTCTCTATCCACGCACTTTTTCTTATTAAATTTGATGTTATCTTGCTTCCCCCACAGTCTGGAGTGCATCAAATGTAAGCCTAGGATGAGAAACCATTCTTGTTTATTTTCTTCTAGTTGAACCTGATTTTTGTAAAACCCCTTCTATTAGCTTGTTACTTCAATATGGTTGTATGAGATGGGGAAGGAAGATTTATAGACTTGTGGCCATTCGGATTACCAGAATGCTGAACACTATCCAGCTTTCTGTGAGCTCATATCCATCTGGCAAGATGGATGCTTGTTAGTCAGTATTCCAAGAATATTTTGAAACTGACCGTCAAAGGCAATAGGATTGTAGTTCAGGCTGAATTTGGCTGAGAGCAATGAGGCTCCTTACCATGCAGTCTTCCTCCTTGTAATTGCTGTAGGATAAATACCATTTGAGATTCTAAAAGATTAATGATTTGACCACATCATCTGTGCAGTCTCTTTTGAGCTCTACTACTGCTGGCTGCTTTTCACAACTGAGGCAAAATCTAACGCAATCTGCAAACTAGCTGGTCTGAGTTAAATATGGGTAGAGCATGGGTATTTTGCTTAAACGTACCAAGCACAACATTTGACCACAAACTTTTCTGAGAAGAGGTACATCTATTTGGGTATTTTATCCTGCCTTCTCTATACTAGTAAACACGAGGAATGGCTATGAAACCACTTGGGGTCTGTTTCCTTTCAGTCCATTAATTAACAAAGTTACTTTGATGAATGTCATGATCTGTTATGGGTTCACAATTAAAGGGAATCCATTGCAGGCTTTAACACAATAGGGTCTTTTAAAATAAGTCACTATTGCTGAATGTTGTTATAATTTCAGATTTGGCACATGCTACCTGTATATCTCGATTTCAAACCTTCATGGATGACAGCGTAGAGGCCAAATGAAAAGGAAGCGTATTTTATTGAATTCAATGCAATATTGGCATGTCTCAACTACCCCAGTCTGTGTTCTGTGCATTTTATGCCTCTTTTGGTGGAGCAGATATTTTGTGATGCACTGTGTGTGAAAGGAATGAAATTGCATTTGTATAATGTCTGAAATTACAGTAAGTGATGTGATTATAAGGATATTTGTGCACCTATAAGTAATTTAACTGGGGTAGCACTTAATGCAGAGAGATTTGACTTGAATGTGACAAGTGCTAGGAAGAGGGATTTCCTGGTGTCTAAACAATAGTAGTAAATGCATTAACAGGGGAGCTGAGAACTGCTGACTGTTAGACAGAGAATTCTATTTTATACCATATGAAGACTGTGATAACAGTGAAAGTATTCTACTGGATTAAGTTTACATGTTTAAATCTTTTAGAATTGGAATCTGGGCTGTTGCGTTTTTGTGACTGGTTCTAAATTCAGTATTTATTTTTACTTGTAAAATTCATTTTGCATTTTCTTAGTAACACATTGGCTTCAACATCCAATTAATAGAGTGTATATAAAGATTGACATTTCACATTAATGTTTAATATTGTATTAAAAATTAATTGCACCAACATTGCTGTTTAGTGTTTGTGTCATTGATTTGGTCTATTTTTAAAAAGCAACAGTTCACAGCCACTCTAAAGTATGGTTCTCATTTCAATTCATGAGCTGGGATCTTCTCCTCCTGAGAAGTGATAGGGACAGTTGTAGGACAATGGGTTGGCTATGGAAGATCATCCTTCCTTTCACCTCCAATTAGTTCATGATGGACCTCTGTGGCTTGCCACCAATTAAGGCCCTTACTGCACCCACTTGGGCTGTTGTTGCTTGAGCCCCAAGCAAGGACAAGCAAAAAGCAGTGAAACTAACTAGTGAAGCAGTGTCAGTTTGGATGGGGCATGTCTGTCAATTAATGTTCTGATATTACATATCCCAGAAAGGCAGTGAATTTTTAAGACCTTTGAATGGCATGTGACATTTCTGTACAAACTTCCTCCTCTCCCCTTCAGTAATCAGTGCAATTGAGTCAGTATAGTGTTGTCTTTCCAGTCAGTTATGAGTAGTGTTATAGTCATGTGATGTATCAAACATCAGAATGCATAGAACCCAGACAATGAAAGTCTTGACATCTTTTATAACGGTGGTGTTAATAAACTTCAAGCCTCTGTCTCCATGAGCCTTGTCCTTCTGCTGTATGTTATGTGAGCTAACGTATTGTGCAGCACTCTGACCATATCATACTGACCATATGTGTTTGGTCAGATACCCTGGGGACTGTACCAAAGGCATGGGTATGACTTATAAGATCCACAGCCCTCTAACCAATATAAAGACCCCCAAAACCACCCATCTTAACAGCACACCTTTC
This sequence comes from Chiloscyllium plagiosum, assembly GCF_037043375.1. NCBI lineage: Eukaryota > Metazoa > Chordata > Chondrichthyes > Orectolobiformes > Hemiscylliidae > Chiloscyllium > Chiloscyllium plagiosum. The sequence goes on along the minus strand of NW_028270166.1, from coordinate 37,346,783 downwards.
TTGGCACTGGTCAGTGAGGTGTACAGGCAAAAGTGCCCTGATAGAAGCCCAAGCCTTGACCAATACAGTGCTGGGCAGCATAGTAGTTCAGTGGTCAACACTGCTGCCTCACAGCAATTCCACCCTCAGGCAACTGAGGCAACCTCAGGCAACCTCAGGGTTTGTAGATTCTCCCTATGCCCGAATGGGTTTCCTCCCACAGTTCAAAGATGTGTAGGTTAGGAGGATTGGTCCTGCTAAATTGCCCATAGTGTCCAGATCTGTGTAGATTAGCCAAGGGAATTGCCAGGTTATAGGAATAGAGGGGGTAAGTCTAGGTGGGATGCTCTTCAGAGGGTCAGTGTGGAGTTGTTTTGCCGAATGGCTTGTTTCTATCCTGTAGAGATTAGGTGAACTATGAAATTGTGGAGGTGCAGGCCAAGATGTGTGGAGTTTTCCAGTTTGACTTCATAATTTGATTAAAAAGCCAGCTGGCCGCCCATTATTACCTGACGGACATTTGATCCAGTGGGTTTTCTGAACAAGGGAGGCTGAGTTTCTCCATTAAAGACATTCCTGCTTTTGAACTTAGTCCAAAAAGAGGAATATCCATGCTATAATAACCATCTTGTTACCCAGGCTTGGAAAATTAACTTTGTTGTGATGTTTCTACATTGAAAATATATCAGCTATAATAATTGAGGTTAAAATTCAATAGGGATGTGATTGAAATGCTGGACAGATCCTCGTGCATGTGGAAGAATTCTGCAATTTGAAAATGCTGAAGGTCAGCAGCAAGACCAAAGTGGGGCCTTTAGAGGCAGCAATCCCAGAGATGCAAAACTGAACTGGGGGGAAGAGTTTGTTCTGGGTCGCACGCTTTTTGGAAGGTTGGTGTGGACTTGCTGGGCTGAATAATTTGTTTCCATGCTGCAGCGTTTCTCGAATTCGAGACCCCCTGTATCCACTTCAACAATGAACACCCAAACCCCCGGGACTGTCACCCCAGACCTATTCCCCTGACTCTGATGAGTATGCCTGACATGACGATTACATATTCCCCTGACTGCTTATGGTGCTGCTACAGAACTGACCTGTTCCTGCTCCCCATTACCATAGCAGGACACATTTCCCCACTTATGACCACCCACCCCTGAGTGGTCGAACAAGTGTGACCAAAACCTGGACCGGGTGTAGACTGGCCTGGGACTGAGACCACGCAACCAACAGCACCACCTCCCCCATCCCAACCGAAGACTGAGGACTAGCCCCCACCACCTTTATGCCTTTAATGCTTTGCTTTTTTTTCCTGTTGGTAGCAATTACCTCTCCTCCATTGATAAGAGGAAGATGATTATGTAGTGGTAATGTCGTCAGACTAATAATCCTGGGCTAATGCACTGGGCTCATGGGTTCAAATGTTTGGTGGAATTTAACATCAAATAATAAAACTTGGAAATGTGTTAATTTTAAAAGCTTGTCCTAATAATGGTGATTGTGAACCTATTGTCAATTGTTCTGAAAACTATCTGATCCTTTAGGGGATGGGATGGAGGTGGGAGTGTGGTGGAAATCTGCCATCCTTTCTTGGTCTGACTTACATATAACACCAGATTGACAGCAATGTGGTTGACTATTTGTCCTCTAATATACCACACCCAGCCACTCAGTGGCAGAGATGGGCAACAAATGAATGCCTTTTCAATGATAGACGCATTGCAAGACGGGGAAAAAAAACAAAGGAACATCTTCTGGTATTTATTTGGGACTTCAGCTACATCTCTAGTTTGGATGGCAGCTTTTTCCATCTTTTGGGTAATCTTTTTGATTTGTCTTTTAACCACTTACTCATCTTATTGTTTTTTTTTATTCATTCACTGGATAAGTGCATCGCTGGCTAGGCCAGCACTTATTGCCAATCTATTTATTGTCCAGAGGGCAGTTAGCAAGGTGGTTGACTTTTATGGATCTGGATTCCCATGTAGGCCAGGCCAGGCCAGACCAGATCAGGGTGGCAGCTGAGGTTTTCCCCCCCTCCCCCCAACGATGGATTTATGGCCATCATTAGATTCTTGTTCTCTTGGTGACCTCAGGCCTTGGTGGAAAGTGGGTGTGTGAAGCTCCCCTGAAACAGCCCTACTGTGCACAGGTCACACAGTGCCCTTGGGCGGGCCTGCTAATGCTTCACCAGGCAGCTTGCGGTATTTTCTGTCCTTGCCATTTTTATGTGATAACCTTCCAGAAATCCGTTTTATAGAACATAGAACAATACAGCACAGAACAGGCCCTTCAGCCCTTGATGCTGCGTCAATCTGTGAACTAATCTAAGCCCACCCCCCTACACTACCCCATCATCACCCATATGCAATTTTGACAGGAGGTTGCTCTGGATTTGGCAGATACTTTGTTTTTTTGAATCATTCAAATCATGAGGATTTCACCAGCTAACCTGGCATTTACTCCCCATCCCAGCAAGCAGTTAAGAGGCAACCACCTCACCATGGGTCCAGAGTCACATATAGGCCAGACCAGGTACAGATGGCAGTTTCTTTTCCTAAAAGGCATTAGTGAGCCATATGAGTTTTTTTTTTTCTAGTCTAATGATGAGTTAAATCTTAATTCCATATTTTTTATTGAATTCAGATTCTATCATCTGTCATGGCAGGATTTGAACCTTAATCTCTGAATTAACACACCAGCGATAATACCACTAAGCCATCACTTCCCCATGTGTGACTGTTTGCTGTAAATGTGCCAGTCTTTGAGCCATCGTCTTACTCCAGCTAGCCGTGACTTCATCCGGCCCAATTGACATACACCTTCGAGACCACCTTGACCTGCCATTAATGGTCTTCATCCCAAAGGGGTCCTCTACCTCACCTTCCCCTGCTTCCAGTCACCTGGTGAGAAACATGGGTGGATCCATTACAGGAATGAGGGCAATGATTGCAAACAGTGAGGATCAGCAGCTGTTTCCTCTTTCCTTAAAACATACAACATAGAACATAGAAGAATACAGCGCAGTACAGGCCCTTCGGCCCTCGATGTTGCGCCGATCCAAGCCCACCTAACCTACACTAGCCCACTATCCTCCATATGCCTATCCAATGCCCGCTTAAATGCCCATAATGAGGGAGAGTCCACCACTGCTACTGGCAGGGCATTCTATGAACTCACGACTCGCTGAGTAAAGAACCTACCCCTAACATCTGTCCTATACCTACCACCCCTTAATTTAAAGCTATGCCCCCTTGTAATAGCTGACTCCATACGTGGAAAAAGATTCTCACTGTCGACCCTATCTAAACCCCTAATCATCTTATACACCTCAATCAAGTCACCCCTAAACCTTCTTTTCTCCAATCAAAACAACCCCAAGTGCCTCAGCCTTTCCTCATACGATCTTTCTACCATACCAGGCAACATCCTGGTAAACCTCCTCTGCACCCGTTCCAGTGCCTCCACATCCTTCCTATAGTATGGCGACCAAAACTGCACACAATACTCCAGATGCGGCCGCACCAGAGTCTTATACAACTGCAACATGACCTCAGTACTCCGGAACTCAATTCCTCTACCAATAAAAGCCAGTACGCCATATGCCTTCTTCACCGCACTATTTACCTGGGTGGCAACTTTCAAAGATTTGTGTACATGGACACCAAGATCCCTCTGCTCATCCACACTACCAAGTATCCGACCGTTAGCCCAGTACCCCATCTTTTTATTACTCTTACCAAAGTGAATCACCTCACACTTAGCTACATTGAACTCCATTTGCCACCTTTCTGCCCAGTTCTGCAGCTTATCTATATCCCGCTGTAACCTGCCACATCCTTCCTCACTGTCTACAACTCCTCCGACTTTCGTATCATCCGCAAACTTGCTCACCCAACCTTCTAACCCCTCCTCCAGGTCATTTATAAAAATGACAAACAGCAATGGTCCCAAAACAGATCCTTGCGGAACACTGCTAGTGACAGCACTCCAAGATGAACCTTTACCATCAACTACTACCCTCTGTCTTCTTCCAGCCAGCCAACTCCTAATCCAAACCTCCAACTCACCCTCAATGCCATACCTCCGTATTTTTTGCAGTAGTCTACCATGGGGAACCTTATCAAACGCCTTACTAAAATCCATATACACCACATCTACTGCTTTCCCCTCGTCCACCTCCTTAGTCACCTTCTCAAAGAATTCAATAAGGTTTGTGAGGCACGACCTGCCCTTCACAAAACCATGCTGACTATCCTTGATCACATTATTCCTATCCAGATGTTCATAAATCCTATCCCTTACAATTCTCTCTAAGACTTTGCCCATAACAGAAGTGAGACTCACCGGCCTATAGTTACTAGGGTTATCCCTACTCCCCTTCTTGAACAAGGGAACCACATTTGCTAGCCTCCAATCTTCTGGCACTACTCCTGTAGACAACGAGGACATAAAAATCAAGGCCAATGGCTCTGCAATCTCCTCCCTTGCTTCCCAGAGAATCCTAGGATAAATGCCATCAGTCCCAGGGGACTTATCTATTTTCACCATTTCCAGAATTTCCAACACCTCTTCTCTACATACCTCAAAGTCATCCATTCTACTTAATTGTGACTCAGTACTCACATTGACAACAATGTCCTGTTCCTGAGTGAATACTGACGAAAAGTATTCATTCAGTGACTCCCCAATCTCTTCAGCCTCCACACGCAACTTCCCACTACTATCCTTGACTGGACCTATTCCTACCCTAGTCATTCTTTTATTCCTGACATACCTATTGAAAGCCTTAGGGTTTTCCCTAATCTTACCAACTAAGGACCTTTCATGTCCCCTCCTTGCTGCTCTTAGCTCTCTCTTCAGGTCCTTCCTGGCTACCTTATAACTCTCAATCGCCCCAATTGAACCTTCACGCCTCATCTTTACATAGGCCGCCCTCTTCCATTTAACAAGGGATTCCAATTCCTTATTAAACCACGGCTCCCTCACACGACCCTTTCCTCCCTGCCTGACGGGTACATACTTATCAAGGACACTCAATAGTTGCTCCTTGAACAAGCTCCACATATCAATTACACCCTTGCCTTGAAGCTTACTTTTCCAGGCCACACATCCTAAGTCATGCCTCACAGCATCATAATTTCCCTGCCCCCAGCTATAACTCTTGCCCTGTAGTGCACACTTATCCCTCTCCATCACTAGAGTAAAAGTCACCGAATTGTGGTCACTGTCCCCAAAGTGCTCACCTACCTCCAATTCTAACACCTGGCCTGGTTCATTACCCAGAACCAAATCCAGTATGGCCTCACCTCTTGTTGGCCTATCTACATATTGTGTCAGGAAACCCTCCTGCACACATTGGACAAACACTGACCCATCTAACGAACTTGAGCTATAGCTTTCCCAATCAATATCAGGAAAGTTAAAGTCCCCCATAACAACCACCCTATTATTTTCACTCTTCTCTTGAATCATCCTCGCAATCCTTTCTTCTACATTTCTAGGACTATTAGGAGGCCTGTAAAAAACTCCTAACAGGGTGAGCTCACCTTTCCTATTCCTAACCTCAGCCCAAATTACCTCAGATGGCGAGTCTTCATCCATCGTCCTTTCCACAGCTGTAATACTATCTTTGACAAGCAATGCCACACCTCCCCCTCTTTTACCCCCACCTCTGACCCTACTAAAACATTTAAACCCTGGAACCTGCAACAGCCAATCCTGTCCCTGTTCTACCCATGTCTCCGTAATAGCCACAACATCAAAGTCCCAGGTACCAACCCACGCTGCAAGTTCACCTACCTTATTTCGTATACTTCTTGCATTGAAGTATACACACTTCAAACCACTTTCCTGTTTACAGGCACCCTCCTTTGAAATTGATGCCATGTTCCTAACCTCCCTGCACTCCAGGTCCTGCACCCTAAAGCTACAGTCTGGGTTCCCATGCCCCTGCAGAGTTAGTTTAAACGCCCCCCCCCCCCCCCCCCCCCCCAAGAGCACTAGCAAACCTCCCACCAAGGATACTGGTGCCCCTCAGGTTCAGGTGCAGACCATCCTGTTTATAGAGGTCCCACCTTCCCCAGAAAGAACCCCAGTTATCCAAATACCGGAATCCCTCCCTCCTGCACCATCCCTGTAGCCACGCATTTAACTGTTCTCTCTCCCTATTCCTCGAGTCTCTATCACGTGGCACCGGTAACAAACCAGAGACAACAACTCTGAGCTTCCAACCTAGCTCCCTTGAAAGCCTGCCTAACACCTTCAGCGCTCCTCCTACCTATGTCATTGGTGCCAATGTGGACCACGACTTCGGGCTGCTCCCCCTCCCCGGAAAACACGATCAGAGACATCACGTACCCTTGCACCTGGGAGGCAACATACCAAACGTGAGTCTCTCTCATTCCCACAAAACCGCCTATCTGTGCCCCGAACTATCGAGTCCCCAATTACTATTGCTCTGCTCTTCTCCACCCTTCCCTTCTGAGTAACGGGGACAGGCTCCGTGCCAGAGACCTGAGCCCCGTTACTTACCCCTGGTAAGTCGTCCCCCCCACAAGAATCCAAAACGGTATACTTGTTCTTGAGGGGAACGGCCGCAGGGGGTCCCTGCACTGGCTGCTTCCTCCCAGTCCCCCTCACTGTCACCCATCTATCAGCCATCTTTGGAGTTACTACTTCCCTAAAGCTCCGATCTATGACCCCCTCTGCCTCCCGAATGATCCTAAGTTCATCCAACTCCAGCTCCAGTTCCCTAATGCGGTCTTGGAGGAGCTGGAGATGGGTGCACTTCCTGCAAGTGTAATCGGCAGGGACGTCCATGGCATCCCTCACCTCAAACATGTTGCAAGAGGAACATTGCACTGCCTTCACTGCCATCCCTCTGAAAGTAACCTTTTATATTAAAAAAAAACTGGGTCTAAAGAATACAACAAGCAAAATGCAGCACTTACCTACTTACCACAACGGGTCTTATTATTTAGGTTAGAGGAGGAGGGCGGGTGGGAGACACTACCTCTGTAGTGCCTTGGGTTCTTCTCCTGCGCGCTTTTAAAGGGAAAAAAAACCTACCCGGCTGCCCCTCCAGTCTTCGTCACTTCCCCCTGCTGCTCCCGCTCTTTCTGTAAAGAGAGAAAAAAACACCGCTGCCCGCTACCGGTAAGTAATTTTAAAACAAACTTTCTTACCTTAGCTGCTGCTCGCACTCAAAGTGACCGTTGGCGTCGAAGGGTGAATATTTATACTCACTGCAAGACCTTCACAAATCTAGCAAAGTTTTGATACGTCACATCAAGCTACTTACCACTTGGGAAATCCTAAAGGCTGAAGATGTCAACAGTTTTGCATCCAGTGTTTGGACAGAAAGTTCCAGACCACTGGTGTACCTTCTTCCAATTGCTTCATAATCACAACCCTTGATAGCGTGACACAGCCCATGGCTTAGAGCTCAGGTGTTGGTTGCAGCCACAGCTGAAAGATTGAATATTCACTCCACACTGGCATGTGGCCTAAGCCAGCGTGAACTTCCAACAAACCCTGGAGAGCTTGAACATGGCTGTCGGGGCATGGGGCCAACATCGATCTTTCATCTACTTGCAGCATGCAATTCAAGAAAACAAATTGTGTTCCTGCCCTATAATGAACAGAGCCCTTAATGGAGCCTTCTGCTCCTTCATGTAAATATTGTTAGTCATTTTCCAATTACTTGATGTCAAAACACAAATAGAGAAAATAAGGCAAGATAAGTAGGGTGCTCAAAGAATCACATGAATCTGGAGTGGGCTGACTCATTGCCAAGTCCTGTACTTAACAATCATATTGTCAGTCTACATTAAACCTCTTTAGAGGAAGTCTGATTGGCTGTCCTCCTATGTAATTTAGACATTTAAAGGGGAGTACTATATTTTAAACAACGGTACAATTTAATAGTCAATTCACAAACACATTTCTTTGCCAAGTGTTGAACCACATGCTGTTGTGCTTCAGAAAAATGCAATTTTCCCACCAGCAGGGCAAAGACCATCTCAGCACTCCACATTCCACATTCTACTGCACTGCAGTAGAATATTCTGGAGAATTTTGGCTTAATCATAGCTCTTCTCATTCACAATTTTCATTTTGTTCCTTCCCTTCCTGAAGATTTCAGTCTTCCAAACCTACACAATACGTAACCACTAATATATATTTTTGCTTTTGACTTTTGTTGAGGTAGGCTCTCAGGTGCTGGGGGCAGTTAGGTAACTCGTCCACGTTTCTTTGACAGTATCTGATGAATGTTGGCAGGATCCTGACTTTGAAATAAAACAACTCAAACTTCTAAGGGAATAAAAGAGAAAATACTCAGCCGGTCAAGTGGCTGCGGAGAGTGAAACAAAAATTGATGTTTCCATTTGAACATAGAACATTACAGCACAGTACAGGCCCTTCAGCCCTTGATGTTGTGCCGGTCTATTACCCTACTCTAAGATCAGACTAACCTACATACCCTTCATTGTATTATCATCCATGTGCCTATCCAAGAGTCATTTAAATGTCCCAAATGTGTCTGACTCTACTACCACTGCTGGCAGTGCATTCCACGCACCCACCACTCTCTGGATAAAGACTTACCTCTGACATCTCCCCTAAACCATCCTCCAATTACCTTAAAATTACGCCCCCTTGTGGTAGACATTTCAAGAAAAAAGTCTCTGAATATCCACTCTATCTATGCCTTTCAACATCTTGTACAACTCCATCAAGTCACCTCTCATCCTTCTTCACTCCAATGAGAAAAGCCCTAGCTCCCTCAACCTTTCTTCATAAGACATGCTCTCCAGTCCAAGCAGCATCCTGGTAAATCACCTCTGCACCCTCTCTAACCTTCCACATCTTTCCTACAATGAGGAGACCGGAACTGAACACAATATTCCAAGTGTTGTTTAACTAGGGTTCTATAGAGCTGCAGCATAACTTTGCAGCTCTTAAACTCAATCTCACTGCTAATGAAAGCCAACGCACCATACAGCTTCTTAACAATCCTATCAACTTGGGTGGCAACTTTGAGAGCTCTATGGACGTGGACCCCAGGATCCCTCTGTTCTACTGCCAAGAATCCTGCCTTTCATCCCGTATTCTGTATTCAAATTCAACCTTCCAAAGTTAAACACTTCACACTTTTCCAGGTTGAACTCCATCTGCCACTTCTCAACCCAGTTCTGCATCACATTGATGTCCCATTGTAACCTACAACAGCCTTCCATATTAGCCACAACTCCATTAATCTTCATGTCATCGGCAAGCTTACTAACCTACCCTTTCACTTCCTCATCCAAATCATTGATAAAAATCACAAAGAGCAGAGGTCCCAGAGCCAATCCTTGCAGAACACCACTGGTCACCAAGTTCAAGGCTGAATGCTTTCCATTGACTATCATCCTCTGTCTTCTATGGGCCAGCCAATTCTGTATCCAGACAGACAGGTTTCCCTATATCCCATGTCTCCTTACTTTTTGAATGAGCCTACAATAGCTTATCAAATGCTTTGGTAAAATCCATATACACCACATCCACTGCTCTACCTTCATCAGCGTGTTGTGTCACATCCTGAAATAATTCAATAACGTTTGTGAGGCATGACCTGCCCCTCACAAAGCCATGCTGATTATCTCTAATCAAACTGTGGTTTTCCAAGTAATCATAAATCCTGTCTCTCAGAATCTTCTCCAATATTTTGCCCACCACTGACGTAAGACTGACTGGTCTGTAATTCCCAATGTTATCTCTATTCCTTTTCTTGAACAAGGGAATAACATTTGTGACTGTCCAATCATCTGGTACTAATCCAGTGGACACCGAGGGTGTAAAGATCATCACCAAAGGCACAGCAATCTCTTCCCTCGCTTCCTGTAGGAACCTAAAGCATGACCCATCTGACCCAAGGGATTTATCTATTCTTACGTTTTCCAAAATTTTCAGCACATCCTCCTTCCTAACATCAACCTGTTCCAGCATATCAGTCTGTTTCTCACTGTCCTCAGAAACATCAGGGCTCTTCTCAGTAGTGAATACTGAAGCAAAGTATTCATTACTTCCTCAGATTCTAGGCGGAAGTTCCCTCCAGTATCCCAGACCGGCCTAACCCTCACCTTATTTGGCATATTTGGCTAACGACCATCCTTCTTGGAAGAATAGTATTTGAGTTTTTTGAGACGAAAAGAGCACCCAAATGAAATGCCTGGTTTTGTAACATGGTAGACAATGTGACACTTAACTAAGCAGCTGAATGACTAAGTGTACAAGAGGTAGAAATCTGTTATCGTGGACTAGAATCCCCCTACTCAGGTTTGGATAACTATGATCAGTGCAGTAATGGATAAGAAAATCTGAGTTGACCAAGCAACTGAATGGTTACCATTGGTAACTGATAGTGGGGTGGCATATGTCAACATTTCGACAGTCCGTAGTCCATTTTCAGCATGCCTCTGAACCAAAACCTCCCACATGAGGAGTTCAATCAAGTATTTCACAATTAAAGCTGGTGCATAGCAGCTGATTTGATCACAAGCTTAGGGCCAGCATTGGGGGTTTCAGAAGCAAAGGTCAAGCTTTTTATGCTACCTTTCGAGCGGACGTTGTGTGTCATCCTGTGACTATAGACCACCAGATTCTGTTTTAGTTATGCTGCTTGCCATACTGTGGTGAGATTTTAATTGCTCAGGACCATCTAGCAAGAGTTCGACTGAGAGAGAGAGAGCACGCTAATGTTTCGAATCTAGGTAAACCTGTATTATCAGTTGACCAATTGGTCATTCTTCGCTTGGAACACCAAGCTGTGGGGTGTTATCAGTGCTGTGTGTTGATGGACTATTTAAACTCATTTTATGAGTCCGTCACGAGTCAGATTTTGTGATTGGTTTTAAGGTGCACCAAATAATTTGTTTTTAAAGCAGATTATACGAAAACCAAGGTAAGCCATTTGGACCTTGAAGCAATGAGTGCTATAGCCCACAAGGCTTCATGGAATAAAAAGAGGTATAAATCTTTTCTTCCATGTGGCCCTCTAAAGATTCTTTGAATGCTGGAAAGTGTTTAATATTTAGCAAGCTTTAAGCAAATACAGATCAAGGGAAGAATATGGGGAGGAGATGAAAATACAAAAGGGAGGCTTTATGATAAGGTGGAAGGTAGAATTTGTTAGTTAGCAAAGACATAAAATGTGTTACTCAGAGAGATGAAAATGATCACTACAACATTACCAGCAGCTGCTGTTAAGGAAAAAAGAAAGCAGGGGCAGTGATTATAATGATTTGGAGCAGCTGTAAATGCTGCATTGTTTTAGCATTTTGTTCTTCCCTTCCGCAGGTCCATGGCAACCTGAGGGGGTGCAGCGTGATAGAGGGCACTGAAGTGGTGTGAGTGGGAGGAAGAGGAATGTGTAGCAGGGGAGAGGTGCAAGCAAGAAAATGTGGTATTTCTGCAAACCCACAATTGTGAGATGGAAGGTGAAGAGGGCTGGCAGAATGGGACTGACAGCCTTGTCCCCATGATGCATCACGAGGATGCTGATATACTGAAGTGACTGAATGATGTTTGTGATCAATGTCTACACAACTTGCTTGCGGTTCCACCCTCCTCTCCAATTCCCTGACCCATTAGTGTCGTCCCTTTCACAGGAAGCTGCCTAGCTGGAATGGCCCAAGGCAATGAGTCATAGATGTCAGAGTGTTGAAGATGGGGGTACTATGCCCACTTCCCTGGTTCTCTCTGTGAACATGTAGGGTGTACAACTGGGCATAACAGACAATTATCACATTCAGCAAATGAGAAGCTTTCTTATTTGTGAAGCTACAGCATGAGAACAGACCATTTGGTCCAACTTGTCCATGCTGACCAGATATCTTAAATTAATCTAGTTCCATTTGCCAGTATTTGGCACATATCCCTCTAAACCCTTCCTATTCTTATACCCATCCAGATGCCTTTTAAGTCTTGTAATTGAACCAGCCTCCATCATTTCCTCTGACAGCTCATTCCATACATGCAGCACCTTCTGCGTGAAAAAGTTACCCCTTAGGTCCCTTTTAAATCTTTCCCCTCTCATTTTGAGAAAGTCGGCAGTCCATTGGAATCTAATGGACCTCACCTCTCACCACACTGAGAACATGGCATGTCTGATAACTGAGACACTGTCTGAAATGCTCTGCTGAAGGTAGGTTCTTGTACTAGATAACATGAAAAATGGCATTGCTGTCTCACTGGAAGAGTAGAAATTGAAGTTTGCATTCACTACTGTCACTGACAGGAGCTAGACCATTGTTAGAGATCCTTTCATTCAGATGTTCAAAGCTGGCCAAATGCCTTTTTCTAATACACAGCCTTCTCATATCTTCCCTAACATTGACTCCAAGCACTTCCTCTGTGTGTATACTCTCTAAAGGGTTTAATAGTTTTGGTCATCCTCCAACCATTGAATCTTCACTGGCATTCAGCTCCTTGTCTAAGCCTTCCATGACCAGCCAGAATGATGGATTGCCATCTCACTGACTTAACCTTTCTGAGTATCAAAATGTTTTTCTGTTGTGGAAATTATCGCCTGCACTTGTAACAGCTGTATGGATAGCAAGATATCAGGAAAAAACAAACAGATTTCAGGCATAAGAAGCCATCCCTAGCTGCAGGAGAGAGAATTGTCAGCTTCGAGGATCTCCCAGATTCAGTTTGATGACAATATCAGAGGAGGATTCTTAAGACATGAAGTAACAGCCCTGAAAAGCTGCGAGTAAAATATTTTGTGTTACCATCATAAATTCTGCAATCCCTTCAGTAATTTCAATAGAGAACCTTGTGGAACTTTTCCCACTTTGAGAGGCTAATGATCGAGAATTATAGTCACGCTCCTGGCCACTAATACATTGCAAATTATTGTAAAGAAAATCTATCTGTTTTTCAACATAAATGCTTACATATTTCTAACACAAAACATTGTTAAAGCAATTTCTGGCCCTATATGTTGAATGTTTCCCACATCATTAATTTATTACCCCAGGTATTAAATTCCAATCACTTATCCTTTTCCAAGTTTCAATTTGTAATCACTCTTGAAACAATTGTTTGAAAAGGCAATTGGTAATCTCAAACTCCAGGCTACTTCAGGTGTTCAATGCTTCAGCTTTCCAATATCTTTTTTTTTAAGATTTGTTCATGGAATGCAGGTCACACTAGCATTCATTACCTATCCCAATGTGCCCTGGAGGTGGTGGTGAGCTGCTTTCTTGAAGCATGCAGAAACAACCACAGTGTTGACCAGGATTTTGATCCAGTCAAGGTGATACAGTTCCAAGTCCAGATGATGTCTGACTCAGAGAGTAATATGACTCAGCAGGTGGTGTAATAGTGTGTATCTGCTGTCCTCTCCTTTCAGGTGATAAATGTCACTGGTTTGAAAGGTGCTGCTGAATGAGCCATGGTGAGTTGTTGTGCATCGTATAGATATTAGACAATTGTCATTGTGTGTTGGTGGTGATGGGAGGATATCCAGCAAGAGCATTATTGGGAAGGAATTGCTTCAACAATGTATCTACTAACAATGGTGCAGACCTGTAATGTCAGGCTAGCATCCCTATCTCTGAGCCAGAAGGTATGAGTTTTTATTCATTAACTGGATGAGGGCATCACTGGCCAGGCCAGCATTTAATGGCCATCCTTAATTGTCCAGAACGTGGTTAAGTCAACTATGGGCCTGGAGTCATATGTAGGCCAGACCTTCTAAGGATGGCAACTTTCTTCCCTAACCAACTTTTTTCCTGACATGGATTCATGGTTGTCATTAGACACTTAATTCCAAATGTTTTTTCATTAAATTCAAATCAAACCCCACCAGTTGCTGTGGTGGGATTCGAACCCGGGTTCCTGGAACATTATCTGGGGCTCTGTTAACAGTCCAGCACTAATACCAATAGGCTATCATCTTCCCATCATCTCCCCATTTGAGTCCTACTTCAGGACTTAATAGCCACAGAAGGTGCATTCATTATTTCGGCACATAGGTTAAGTATCAAATGTTGAATGATCCTTTGTTTTTGTTTTACATGCCATTGAGTTAATTTTGCAATCACAGTTATAGGCAGCTGGAAATGACTAAACTGCACTGAGTCAACTAGCCACAAATGCTTTGCATTGGGGAATGTGATTGTGGTCTGTCTCAATTCATTTGAATGATCATCATAAGATCCTACCTCAGTTGTGGCATTGTGCCTAACAGAGAATATGGAAGAGAGATTCAGTAGGCAGCTCCGACAGTAAAAGGATGTGGTTATTTAGGGATAAATGGTTACTCATTGATGCATAACATTGCAGCCTTTATAACAATTCAAAATGAAAATAACTCATCTGTCAAACATTGCCACATCATATGAGATGGAGGATGAGGATTTGCAAATGACAAGTCACATCTAATAACTGTTTGAAGAAGTAGCATATGTTGATAAAAGAAATTCTGTGGGATGTCATGACCACAGATTTTCAAATATTTGAGATAAATAATAGATAAAGCTGTAAATAAAGTATGTGTGATCATAAATTATATCAACAGGGACATGGAATTCAAAAAGAAAAAGTCAGTACTAAAAAGATATAAATCAGGGTTTTTCTATTAGTGCAAACAGTGCACAGCTTTAGGGGGTTTCCTGGCTTTGGGAAGTACATCAAGGCTAATGGAGAAAGTACAAGAGGATTCAATAGGATCATACTGAATACTACCTTTTGGCTACAATGAGACATTAAAGGCAGTGGTATCATTTTCACAAGAAATTTGAGGAGAAAGTGAGGACTGCAGATGCTGGAGATCAGAGCTGAAAGGAAGGGCTCAATTCCTGAAGAAGGGCTCATGCCCGAAACGTCGATTCTCCTGCTCCTTGGACGCTGCCTGACCTGCTGCGCTTTTCCAGCATCACATTTCCAGCACAAGAAATTTGAGGCAATTTGACAGAGATAAGTAAAATCACAAAGGGCTTGATAAAGTAAATAGCAAACATCGTCATGGTAAGTCAGTAACTAAATAGAAGCCATAAAATGTAAGATCATTGCTAAAAGGGGAAGGAGTAGAATGAGAGAATTTATTTATATACAAAGTGTAGAGCACATGTAATGTCACATCAGAAGTTTAAATACAAGAAAATCCATGACAGATTTTAAATGGAAATGGATATAATAAATCATGTTTTTTTTAAAAAGAACCCTTGGAGAAGAAAAGGGAAGAGCTGGGGAATAAGATTAAATATATGACATTTCAACAGTTAGAACAGAGGCAATGAGCTAAATTGGGCTGGAAAACCTTTTTTTTAACTCTCTTTCCATTGCTCCACAGTGATGGTTAGACCATTCCTGGTATTCCAGCGCCACTATTGTCACATGACTTTTCTTATTGACTTGCTTTAGATCAGTTACCCAATATTTCCAAATGGTGATACTGTCAACAACTTTCTACATAGTTCCCACAGTATAACATTGTTGGAGAGCAAGCAAGATGGGTTGAGATTAGAGTTTTGTAGATCAGATTCACTGACATCTTCTCTGTTGCCCACCACATCCCTCAGACCTCCTCGTTTGTTCTTCAAATTTGTTTTCCTGCTGGGTGGGATTCTGCTTGAAACAAATCCTTGCATGATTTAACAAGCTTCACTTTGCAAACTTTTAAGCAGAAAGTTAAACATGCAGTGGGTGTCAATATGGGCATATTACTTATCCCGCTTATACATACAATATGTATACAGTACAATACATTTGATACTCAACCTATGTGTCCAAATAATTAACGCACCTTCTGTGTCTATCAAGTCCTGAAGTAGGACTGAAACTCATACCTTCTGACTTGGAGATAGGGATGACATTACAGGTTTGCACTATTGTGCACATTTATAGTACATAGACTGAAACAATGTTGAACAAGGAGAATTTCACCTGACATTAGTAATACCCAGAACAGGCTAAAATATTATAAACACCACAACAATTAAGTAAAATATTTGTCACAATTTTATTTTCACTTAGTTAACAATTTGCAAAATAGTTACAATTAAATACAGAATAGTGCAATCCATAAATGTATACAGAAACATTTGCTTTTATAGTGTTAACTACAGATGCTCTATCCTGCTCCCTATAAATGACAATTTGAGGAGTGTAAGTAAGTCATATAGGCCAGAGGTTCAATGATTTGCACAGTGGTCACTCAATTCAGCCAGGACAACAATAGAGGTTCGATATATTTAGTCTCAATGCTCCTGGACTTAGAGCAGAACAATTATGGAGGATTCTTAGTAATTATAATGTTGATGCTACAAGTCTGGATGAAGACAGGATTAGATTTTATTAGTTAAAGATGGGTCCAGGTAGTTCTTTAATGTTCTCCACCTGAAAAAATCCAGTGATACTGTTAAAGATCACAGATAAACAATAGCCACTGAATGTGAGGGTTGGATATCAACACACTTGAAACCATTTTTAACAAGATTCACTGCATTGAGTGAGGATTGGGGGAAACTTGTGGAAAAACAAAATAAGTCTGTTCTATGTTATGATCTACTAAGTATCATTTCAACCTATTTGAGTACATTCAAAATTAATATTAAATCCTATAAAAGTGCTTAACATAAAGTGTACTATGTTTAAAAACATTTCGAGATCGATTTTCACAGCACTGCTGGTTACTTAGCTCAGCTTTGTTATAAAGCAAATATTACTGTCCACATGTACTCCTGCACAACCTTTTAACATGATGCAGGCATTAGAGTTAAGAAGGAGCTGCACTCTAGTGGCGAAACCCATTCTTTCACTGTTCATCCTTCACCTTTAAGTGAGATTTTTGTCCCTTCCACAATCTATTCCAGTTTGTGTACACTTTTCATTTCCCACTGACAAGATACAAGAGAATGAGAAAAGTCATCGAGTCTATTAACTTTTCACTATTGATTTGCGTGCTACTTTTAGATATTTCACACATAAAGACCACTACCACATCCCTCATCTATCTTAAAATCCCTCATCTATCTTAAAAGTTGACCACATATGCCAGTTGAACAGTGAAATTCACACTAAATTAAGATAGCAAGATGGGCCCACAAAGCTCGTTTTAACTTCAACTCATCCATCTCAGTCTGAGAGAGTCTCAAATTCTCTGGTAAATACACCATCATGATTACTAACCTATGTACATCAAAGTATGAGCCTGAATTTAACTCAGGTAGGTGTCTGCAAAGAATTGGCACAAGGTCTACAATCTCACCATCAAAATTTAATGTTTGTATCTTGTTCAACTATGTGTAAAAGAACAGTGACACATTGTTGCACTTCACAGTACAATCCAGGTTGTATGATTAAACATTTTACTTAACTGCCATAAAATAGGAAATGCAGCAATGACAATTACCAAAGTTCATGAAGGTATTGGAATCACTTTGTGATTATACACTTTGTGAAGAGGTTTAGTTTGATATTATCCAAAAGAGAACTCAATGACACTTCACACATTTCAATGTCCAGGTGCTACATGTTTAAACTTCGTTCCACCCAAATTTCATTTCCACGCTTCACTGCTTCTCTGGATCACTGAGAGATGGATTGGGAAGAATATCATCCATTGCTGCCCTTCTCCGCTGCAACTTTAACTGGAGCTCACTATTGACAATTGCTGGAGAAATTATAAAATATGTTAGATACACACATATGAACATAGTTCAGCAAATATGTCTCTCCAATTTTTCTCATCTTCCGTGGAGAGCTCACGCTGAGATAGATACATGCCATCAGCTTCATTTCACTCTTTTGGGCCATTCTGCATATGTAGTGCTACATTGTTGGTCTAGAGACATTACAGCTGAGCCTTCTCTTCCTATCTGAAATTCAACCATGTATATTTTATTATGACTTTCAGGAGAGGCAATTATGACTTTTTTCTCCACTAGCTGAGGGAATTCAGTGGATCTTATGCCATAGTTACGACTAATGATGAAGTCAAAACTTCATGGAAATTAATGTTGTTTTGAGACCAATTATAGTTTCCCCAATTGCACACTTACTGAGACTAACTAATGGATTAGAGACAAAGACTGATTGTGTGATCACCATGGCTCAAAGTCACATTAGGCAGTTTTTTAAATGATGGATAGTGCAGTGGAAAAGGAGCCTCCAAATAATTAAAAAGACATAGAGTCATAGAGTCATAGAGATGTACAGCATGGAAACAGACCCTTTGGTCCAACTTGGCCATGCCGTCCAGATATCCCAACTCATCTAGTCCCACCTGCCAGCACCTGGTCCATATCCCTCCAAACCCTTCCTATTCATTTACCCATCCAAATTCCTCTTAAATGTTGCAATTGTACCTGCCTCCACCACTTCCTCTGGCAGCTCATTCCATACACGTACCACCCTCTGCGTGAAAAAGTTGCCCCTTAGGTCTCTTTTATATCTATCCCCTCTCATCCTAAGCCTATGCCCATCTAGTTCTGGACTCCCCAACCCCAGGGAAAAGACTTTGCCTATTTACCCTATCCATGCCCCTCATGATTTTACAAACCTCTATAAGGTCACCCCTCAGCCTCTGACGCTCCAGGGAAAACAGCCCCAGACTGTTCAACCTCCCCCTATAGTTCAAATCCTCCAACCTTGACAACATCCTTGTAAATCTTTTCTGAACCCTTTCAAGTTTCACAACATCTTTCTGATAGAAAAGAGACCAGAATTGCACGCAATATTCCAACAGTGGCCTAACCGCAACATGACCTCCCAACTCCTGTACTCAATACTCTGACCAATAAAGGAAAGCATACCAAATGCCTTCTTCACTATCATATCTACCTACAACTCCACTTTCAAGTAGCTATGAACTTGCATTCCAAGGTCTCTTTGTTCAGCAACACTCCCTAGGACCTTACTATTAAATGTATAAGTCCTGCTAAGATTTGCTTTCCCAAAATGAAGCACCTCGCATTTATCTGAATTAAACTCCATCTGACACTCCTCGGCCCTTTGGCCCATTTGATAAAGATCCTGTTGTAATTTGAGGTAACCCTCTTCGCTGTCTACTACACCTCCAATTTTGGTGTCACCTGCAAACTTACTAACTATACCTCTTATGCTCACACCCAAATCATTTATATAAATGACGAAAAGTAGTGGACCCAGCACTGATCCTTGTGGCACTCCACTGGTCACAGGCCCCAGTCTGTCTTCTACCTTTGAGCCAATTCTGCATCCAAATGGCTAGTTCTCCCTGTATTCCATGAAATCTAACCTTGTTAACCAATCTCCCATGGGGAACCTTGTCAAATGCCTTACTGAAGTCCATACAGACCACATCTACTGCTTTGCCTTCATCAATCCTCTTTGTTACTTCTTCAAAAAACTCAATCAAGTTTGTAAGATGTGATTTCCCATGCACAAAGCCATGTTGACATCCCTAATCAGTCCTTGCCTTTCCAAATACATGCATATCCTGTCCCTCAGGATTCCGTCCAACAACTTGTCCACCACTGATGTCAGGCTCACTGGTCTATAGTTCCCTGGCTTGCCCTTACCACCTTTTTTTAAATAGTGGCACTACGTTAGCCAACCTCCAGTCTTCTGGCAATTCACCTGTGACTATCAGTGATACAAATATCTCAGTAAGAGGCCCAGCAATCACTTCCCTAGCTGCCATATTTAACCATGTTAAAAGCTACCCCGCTTCGTCTACATACAATAGGGCTATTTAGCATGGTAAATCCACCAAACCTACATATCTTTGGACTGTGGGAGGAAACTGAAGCATCTGGAGGAAACCCATGTAGACACAGGGAGAATGTGCAAACTCCACAAAGACACCCGAGGGTGGAATAAAACCCAGGTCTCTGTCACTGTGAGGCATCAGTGCTAACCCACTGAGTCGCTGTGCTGCCCTAAAGTTGGGGTTGGAACATAAGAGTAGGGAAGCCTTACTGCAACTGTACAAGGTATTGAAGAGACCACGTCTGGAGCACTGTGAGCAGTTTTGGTCCCCTTATTTAAGGAAAGATAAAATTTAATTAGAGGCAATTCATAGAAGGTTCACAAAGATGATCCTGGATATGGAAGGATTGTCTAATGAATGAAGGCTAAACATGTAGGAACCCTACTCACTGGAGTTTAGAGGAATGAAACACATAGGACTTTTAATGGGCTTGACAGGGTAAATGTTGAGAGGATGTTTCACCTCATGGGAGAGTCTAGGACCAGAGGCATAGCCTCAGAATAAAGGGGCGCTGAGATTTAGATCTAGATTTACATTTTATTGCCATGTGTACTCAAGTACAGAAGTACAGTGAAAATTATGTATAATGTTGTCACATATGCGGCCATATGTCTTTGGCATCCTTGCTGCACAGAGCTGTGGGAGTAAAGTCCTTGCGTATATTTAATGATTTGGAGTTGCCAGTGTTGGACTGGGGTGTACAAAGTTAAAAATCACACAACACCAGGTTATAGTCCAACAATTAAACCTGTTGGACTATAACCTGGTGTTGTGTGATTTTTAACTGTGTAGATTTAAGGCTGAAATAGATAGCTTCTTGGTCAATAGGTGAATCAAGTGTTGCAGGGAATGGGCAGGATAGTGGATATTAGGAATATTGGATCAGCGTTGATCTTCTGGAGTGATGAAGCAGGCTTGAGGATCCAAATGGCCTACTCCTGTTCTTTTTTCTTATGGTTCTACATGAATGTTGCAAATTTCCATTAGGTCATGTGCATTCTTCAAAACTCTCAAGAATATGTGCCCAGTATCCTCAATCTTTCCTGATATGCCAATCCTGCCATCCCAGTGATTAAACTGATGAACTACTGCTGCACACCAGGTATTGCAAGTACAGTCAGTTCTGATATAACACGATAGTTCCATTCTTGTGTGATCTCGTGTCAAATAAAATTACCCATTATCTACGCCATTTAAGCTAATGGGGCCACAATCGCGTCATAGTCAATACAGGTAAGGAAAATTCACATTCTACAAGTAATGATCTAAATTCTTCAACCATGTTAAAGCAGACTCACATTGAAGAAACACATAGCAGAACCGACTTCAACCCTTCTGAGAGACAAAGACCAAGACTGTCCACAATATACCAGGAGAGGGCACCCCAAGGCTCTATATAATTGCAGTGAAACATCTTAAGTGCTGTACAAAATATCTCAACAGAGACGTTACATTAACACCATTGATTCATTTCACTTGCGAGAAAATCCTATGAAGTTTGTTGATTGCATTCCTAAGTTGCACAATGTGCATTTCCTGGTGAGTGAAACTTATTTCTGTAATTAGGCAAGGTATGCAATTTGATAAAACTTTGGAAAACAATGTGTTTTAATCAATTTCTCTACTTACGTGGTGTTAATCTCGGAAGAGTACTGAAGCGGGAAGGCTCTGCCTGTATGTCTAATTTTGAACGTGGTGGCATTAGTGCACCCCTGGATAAAGCTGCAAAAGACAGAAATGAGATGTTACAGAAGACCGTGGTGCCTTGAGTCTTGTTCTACATTTTGAACATTTTATTGAAATGAAACCATACTATTGTAAACCCATAAATAATTATATACTTATTATGTTTAATTGTGAACAAAGCACTAAATGTACAAGATTTCCATATGTTCCCATTAATTCTGATGGATTTTTTTTCTGTAGGAAGTGAAGGTGGGTGGGGAATCCTATTTTTCCCACCTGAGAGGTCAGTGGATAAAAATGTTTGAAAGCTAGTATTTTGCTCTATATTTTAAATATTTGGGTGAGAGGCCACAGCTCAAATCATTTTCTGTCAAGACTGCTACAATACGGGGGAAATGTGACATGGGTCTGCAAGAACAAATCCCTACAGACCATGAACTAATAACTTTCAAATCATACCACTGTTGCAGTTGAACAGAAGCCTGACATTTCAACATAAGGTGAAAATTCATTTATAAAGCAAAAAGGTCTATTAAATACGATGTATTCATAGACTGTACAGAAGCTGGGATAATCCTGTCTTCTTATAAGCAACTTAGTGCTTTTAGGAGACAGCAAGAAAGGGAGGGAAAACAGCACTGAATCCAACATCAAACAATTGGGCAGGCTGGTGAAGAACTTCACAGGCAGATGTGGTACTAAGACCAACAAGGTTTAAAACTCAGCTCCACTCATTGCATTCCACTCATAAACACGTCTGCCCCAGATGAAGATCGATATTTTATTCCTATTTCAACTGTGAGATGTTTTTAAACAACTTACTTTGTACTCTGTCATGGTTCAGCTTCTCAATTTCTGAGGAAAGAAACGATGTTAAATTTTCTGATCGAGAATAAAAGGGATATACAACACAAGCCCTTCATTCATAAAAGCATGTAACACAGGAAGAGACCATTTGGTCCATTAGAAAGCCTGGTTACTGACCCTCCTTCTGCATGAACAGCTACGCTCAATTGAAAAAATCGAAACCTCATATTTTTGAACACTTCAATTGAGTCACTGCATAACTTTCTCTGTTCAAAGAGGAAAAGGCCTGACTTTGCTTGCCTGTACACAGAAGTCCCTTATTCCCAAAATCAATCTGACAAATCTTCTGTGCCTTGTTCAAAGTTATGAGACATTCCTAAAGTATGAGCTGGATATGTGTTGCTGGAAAAGCGCAGCAGGTCAGGCAGCATCCAGGGAACAGGAGAATCGACGTTTCGGGCATAAGCCCTTCTTCTTTATGCCATTCCTAAAGTATGGCAAACTCAATATTCCAGGTGAAGCATTAATTTTGACCTATAAAGCTTAACCGATAAATTCTTTGCTTTTGTAACTAATGCCTCTATTTATAATATTGGGTGGGGTGGGGGGGAGGTGTTTGGTGTGGGAGGTCTCTCAGTTGGCTGGACAGCTAGTTTGTGATACAGAGTGACACCAACAGCATGCGTTCAATTCCCACTCTGGCTGAAGTCACCATGAAGGACTTCCTTTCTCAAACTCTGACCTCACCTGCAGTATGGTGACCCTCATGTTAAACCACCACCGGTCATCTCTCTGTAATGTGAAGCAGCCCTATGGCCTGGTATGACAATGGTGGCTTTACCTTTTTACCATGTCAAGGGTCCCATTGCATTTTCAATGCTCATCATTGCTAGATTCAAAGATCTGTGATTCTCTGTGTCCCAAATCCACATTAAGATCATATCCCTTATTTTGTAGTATGGGTCTTCATTCTTCCTGTCAAACACTTCTTTGAAATTCCTTCGTGCTTCAAGCATTCCACATCTGTCTATTTAGCCCATAACACCACCCATTACAGTTATGTCATATTTATATTTCAACACGCACGGTGCACCACACAATCTGCAGTCAAGTTTGAGTTAGTTTGGACCTATTGTACCATATCTGTCCACAAAAAATAGAACTCAACATTATCTTGATTTACCCAGCACAGCAATTTACTGAATACACAATTTTCAAAGCAAAGTAATGTGGAGGGAGGAGGGAGGAGATGCTTAATTATTCATTTGAAATTGGAATTTACTTCATAATTTCTTTTCTGTCTCAACTACTGAGCAGTCATGGACTTGAATTGTTGAATAGCTGTCTGATTATTATTCTCAAAGAAAGGAAAATGTCAGGATATTCCTTAAACAAAATCAATTGTGAGAAAAATCTCAAACATAGGACGGTGAAATCGGAAAGGTTTTGTAACGATGATGATATTTTTAATAGAATTACTCTGCAGTGACAATTTTATCCCAAGTTTGCAAAGCCCCCAGAACATTAAGCCAGTTTGCTTCTGGGATAGGCTAGTACCAGTGATTGGGATTGTTCAGTTACCTGTTCACTGGTAAGCCACTCTTTGCACCAAAGTTGTAAAATGAAAGCAGTGTCCAACTGATGGTGCTCTGAGCACTTATTATGTGGCAAACTGGGATGTATAAGGTAGCAAGTAGAGTAGACCATCTGGCCCCTCAATATTGCACCACCACTGAAATATGTCATGGCTGACCCAATGACTTTAACTCATCTGATTCACTAATGTCCTTTATGGAAGGAAACTGCCATCCTTACCTGGTCTGGCCTACATGTGACTCCAGATCCACAGCAATGTGGTTGACTTTTAACTGCCTTCTGGGCAATTAAGGATTTGCAGTGATGTCCTAACCCTCAACTCTCTTGTAAACCAAAATCTATCAAACACAGCCTTGAATATTTTCCTAATGACCCGATCCCCTACAGTTCTCTGAGGAAGACAACTCCAAACATAATCGACTTCAATAGAAGAAATTTCTCCTGGTTTCCATTTTAAATTTTAAATTGTGCCCCAGCTTTGGGATCCACAACAAAAGGTAACATCCTCCCAGTATCAAACTGAAACCTACCTGCTTCAGGAAGTTATGTATCAGTAAGATCGCCTCTCATTTTTCTAAACTCCAGCTAGCGCAACCTTTCCTCATCAGACAATCCCGTACTCTCAGGAACAACCTTGTAACTCTCTTCTGAACTGCACCCAATACAAGTATAACCTTCCCTAAGACAGGAGACTAAAATGCAGGAATCCAACTGTCGTCTTACAAATACCCTGTACAACTTGTGCAAGTCTTCCCTAATTTTATGTTCCATTCCTCTTGCAATAAAGGTCAACAATTCATTTGCATTCCTAATTATGTGCTGTACCTTCTTGCTAATTCTTTATGATTCACATACAAGGTCACCCAGATCCCTGTGTAGAGCAGCATTCTCCAGTCTCTCTTCAATTAAGCAAGGTTCTACTTCTCTATTCTTTGAGACAAAGGGGACAATTCCACATTTTCTTCACAGTACATCTCATCTGCCATTTTTATGTTTATTCTTTTAACCTATCTGCATCCATTTAGAATTTCTGCATGCTCCTCACATCTTGGTTTTCTGCCGATCAGAAATTTTGGTTACAATACAAGCCACCTCTTTGCCTGAGCCATATTATGTTTTATAAATGGTTGTAACTTCCACATTGATCCCTGTGATATTCCACTGGTCACAGTTTGGAGAAAGTGAGGACTGCAGATGCTGGAGATCAGAGCTGAAAAATGTGTTGCTGGAAAAGCGCAGCAGGTCACGCAGCATCCAAGGAGCAGGAGAATCGACGTTTCGGGCATAAGCTCTTCTTCAGGAATGAAGATTCTCCTGCTCCTTGGATGCTGCCTGACCTGCTGCGATTTTCCAGCAACACACTGATCACAGTTTGCCAACCTGAAAATTATTCAGACTCTTGTGTTTCCTGCGAGTTCCTCTGTCCGTGCTCATTTACTATCCCAACACCATGAACTTTGATCATGTGCAATAACGTCTCAAATGTCTTTTGGAAATTCATGTATAGACCTCAATTCCAATACCTGGCACCTTCAGGACTGATCAACTGTGTTGGATGTTGGATGTTCCTGGATTCTGGATCAAGCGCCTCACTTGATTGGCACTTCATCCACAAGCATCCACTCCCTCCACCACCAATGTTGTAGAGTCATAGAGATGTACAGCACGGAAACAGACCCTTTGGTCCAACTCGTCCTTACCGACCAGATATCCTAACCTAATCTAGTCCCACCTGTCAGCACTTGGCCCATATCCCTCTAAACCCTTCCTATTCATACACCCATCCAGATGCCTTTTAAATGCTGCTATTGTACCAGCCTCCACTACTTCCTCTGGCAGCTCATTCCAAACACGCAACACCCTCTGCGTGAAGATGTTGCCCCTTAGGTCCCTTTTATATCTTTCCCCTCTCACCTTAAACCTATGTCACCTAGTTCTAAACTCCCCCAGCCCGAGGAAAAGATCTTGTCTATTTATCCTATCCACCATGCCCCTCATGATTTTATAAATCTCTGTAAGGTCGCCCCTCAGTCTCCGACACTTCAGGGAAAGCAGCCCCAGCCTATTTAGCCTCTCCCAATGGCTCAAATCTTCCAACCCTGGCAACATCCTTGTAAATCTTTTCTGAACCCCTTTCAAGTTTCACAACATCCTTCCAATAGGAAGGAGACCAGAAGTGCGTGCAATATTTTAAAGTGACCTAACCAATGTCCTGCACAGCAGCAACATGACCTCCCAACTCCTACAGTCAATACTCTGACAATAAAGGGAAGCATACCAAATGCCTGCTTCACTATCCTATTTACCTGCAACTCTACTTTCAAGGAACAATGAACTCCAAGGTCTCTTTGTTTAGCAACATTCCCTCGGACTTACCATTAAGTGCTAAGATTTGCTTTTCCAAAATGCAGCACCTCACATTTACCTTTAAATGAAATCTTAAAGTGTAAATTGTCCATCAAACAATTTCTTCTCCTGCTGATTTTTTGAATAAAATTAAGGTTTATTACCTTAAAAACAAACAGATCAGTGGTTCAAAGGCTGGAATTGAAAACCATTTGCTACTTAAATAAATTTGTTACAATACCAGAAGAGATGGCAGAACGGTCATGATGAAATGGAAATAGTATGTTACATTTGTCTTTGTGATAAAAGCACTAAGATGAATAAATTATATTGCACACTTAGGATATCCAGAGAATTGCAAACTCACTAACAAAAACATTGAAGAACCCGTTACCAACATTGAATATGGATTTGAGGCAAACAACTGATATCAACAAACTTTTGGCACTAGTTGAAAGTATTATCCGGAAACAAAATTAAATGGACCATGAGTTTTACAATGAGAGCCGCAAGAAAGAGGCTACGCTCATTCTCAGCCTTGGATCAGTTGATTTGCAAGGTGAGTTTGAAGGTGTCTAGTAACAGTGGACAGAATTTAATGACGGCAACGAAAGTCTCACCTTCTGGTTGGTGAGTTGGAGAAAGCCACATGTCTCTGCCACATTAACTGGCAGTGGCAGAACTTACCTGGGACCTCAGGGGCAAATGTCCCAGCGACTGAGAGCTGCCAATCAGCCACTAGTTAGCAACTCTTCATTTCTCAACAGTGCCTTAGGTAAGGTGGTGGCTGCTAATGGTACTATACTCACCCAAAACTAAGAATCACCACAGAGCCAGACAATGATAGGGTGGTGGGTTAAGGAGGAGTTAGCTGCATTGGTCGGGGACTTGGCTCACAGGCATTCCCTCCTTCCTGATGCTGGATCCTTTGATCCAGCACCGAGTGTCTTTAAATGAGGGACGCAGCCGGGAAGCCTGAAACAATCCCAACAGAGTTTGCTTTTTGGACATGCCAAATGAGAAGTCTCCCATCTGCCAACAATGGCAGGATGAGGCAGAAAGGAGGGCATTCATTGATTCCAGATTCACACCAATAATGTTAAACATTTCTGAAATGGCAAAATTTGCCACTCAGTTTCAGGGCAGTTAGAATAGGCAATAAATGGAGACCCTTTCAGCAATCCCATCAAAGGACACAAATTAATGAAATGTTCTATGATTTCTAGTTGATTGCAGTCTGGAGATATCTCAACAAAACATCACTGACTGCAACTTCTGCACTTCTTCATTTAGCTACAGATGTACAGATTCCAGATTTCACTATGAGTTTGAGTAAAACACTGAGTGTAACAAACATTGAGAATTCATCCATTATTTCTCCAATGTAAAATCCAGGCTAGATCCTGGACTGACTCACACTTCTGTCTGAGGCAAGAGTGCTGCTATTGTGTCAAGTTAACCCCTTTCTAAAATTGTTCAACACATGAAGGACCTTCTGGAGAATGCTATCCTCTGCTCCAATTCAGTTTCAGAAAGGTGGGAATTCCTTTCTGGGATTATAAGAAAGAGGGGTAACTCCTTAATAATATATCAGTGTGACATAATCCCAGGTGAGGCTTGAACACATATCTACCCAGGCAAGATTATTGCTTAGATTTTTTTTAAAAAGTTCTCAAAATGTCTGTGGGAGATAAAGAAACTGGGTACAGGATATTCAGGAAAGATAGGTAGGAAAAGGTGGAAGGATGACTTTGAGAAATAATTATGCTGTAAACACCAAAGAGAGGGATTAGATAAACTCAGGAAACCAATGTGCAGAAGTGGTTTGGATTGAGATGACAAATGACAAAGTCAAGAATTCACTTGTGAGAATGGTGTGCAGGCTCCCAACAGGAAGCACTCTGTAGAATGGAGTAAAAAGGAAAAGATAATAGGAGATTCTCTGAAACATATGGTAATAAAGATGGGATATTTTAATCAACATATAAAATGGAACAATTAGATGGGCATGAGTAACCAAGAAGAGAAATTCAGAGAATACTTTCAGAATAGTTTCTTTGAACAGCATATCCTGGAGCTGACCAGACAGCAGACTATACTCAACCTAATAACATGGATAAATGTGAGCTTATGCACTTTGGTGGCAAAAACAGGAAGGCAGATTATTATGAATGGACTTAAGTTGAGAGAGGGAAATGTGCAATGAGACCTAGATATCCTTAAACTCCAGTTACAGAGGTAAGCATGTGGATGCAGTAGGCGGTAAAGAAGGCAAATTGTTTGTTGTCCTTAATAGTGAGAGGATTTGTGTACAGGAGCAAGGGTGTGTTGCTGCAATTATGCTGAGACCACACGAAGGAATATTGTGTGCAGTTTTGGTCCTTATCTGAGAATGGATGCTTTTGCTATTGAAAGATCGCAGCAAAGATTTACCAGACTGATTCCTGGGATGGCGGGACTGACTTATGAGGAGAGATTGAACTAGTTAGGATTGCCGTTCAGAATAATGAGGAAGGAATCTCATAGAAACCTATAATATTCTAACAGGACTAGACAGGGGAGATGTAGAAAGGATATTCCCATTGACAGAGGAGTCCAGAATCAAGGGTCACAATCTAAAGATGTTGGGAAAATCATTTAGGACTGAGATAAAGGGAAATTTCTCCACCTGAGAGTGATGAACCTGTGGAATTCACTACTACAGAAAGCAGTCAACACCAAAACATTATGAGAGTTCAAGGAGTTCAATGAAGCACTTGTGGCTAAAGGAATCAAAGTATATGGGGAAAAGTAGGAGTGGGCTAGTGAGTTAGATGCTCAGCCATGATCATAACGAATGGCAGAGTCCGCTTAAAGGGCCAAATGGCCTACTCCTGCTCAATTTTCTGTTTCATGAAAGCTAACTGTATTATTATAAAGGGAACTCAATCCAAAAGTAGGGCGCATTCAGTTTCACAGGGCACTGGTAAGATCTGGAAAACTGTGCACATTGTTGGTCTCCTTATTTAGGAAGGATATAAATGTGTTGGAGGCAGTTCAGGTAAGGTTTACTAGAATAATGCCTGGAACCAGAATGTTGTCTTACTAGGATGGGTGGATCAACTTGGGTTGTATCTGCTGGAGTATGAACTGTAAGAGGAGACTTGATTCAAGTATTATGTCAAATTTGTTCACGAATTGTTGGTATCGCTGGTTAGGTCTGCACTTTACTGTGCAGAAGGCACTTAAGATTCAACTGAATTGTTTTGCGCCTGGAGTCAAATATAAGTCAGACCAGGTAAAGATGGCAGGTTTCCTTCTCCAAAAAGAATGAGTTAACTAGGTGAACCTCAGTGGATGAACTGGCTCATGCTGCTCCCACATACATTTCAAACCATCTTGGACACCTCCCTCCACTTTCTTGACCACTCCGTTTCCATCTCCAGCAACAGTCTCCTGACAGACGTTTACTATAAACCCACAGACTCTCACAACTATCTGAATTACAGCTCCTCCCACCTGGTATCCTGCAAGAACTCCATCCCGTTCCCCCAATTCCTCTGCTTCTGCCACATCTGCTCAGATGAGGAGACATTCCACTCCCAAGCATCCCAAATGTCCACCTATTTCGAACAATGTGCTTTTACCCCTTTGTCATCCAGACAGCTCTCCACTGCACCACCTCCATTCCCCATTCCATTGCTCTAAAGCCTCCCCTTCTAAACACAATTCCCCCTTGTCCTCACCTACCACGCCACCAAGTCTCTGCATCCAACGCATCATCCTTAAATACTTCCCCCAACTCCAACTAGACCTCACCACCAAGAACACCTTCCCCTCCACCCCTCTCTGCCTTCTGCAAGGACCGTTCCCTTTGACAGTCCTTGGTTTGCACCAATCTCCACACCAACCCCCCCACTCCAGGTACCTTCCCCTGCAACCGGAAATTATGCAAAGCCTGCTGGTACACCACACCCCCTCACCTTCATCCAAGGCCCCAAACAGTCCTTCCAGGTGAGACAGAGGTTCACCTGCCTCTCTTCCAACCTAATTTATTGTATCCGGTGCTCCCGATGTGGTCTTCTCTGCATCGGGGAGACCAAACATAAACTAAGGGAATGTGTCACCGAGCATCTCAGCTGGGCTCGCAGGGGCTGACCAGACCTCCATGTCACTGCCCATTTTAATTCCCCTTCCCACTTCCTTTCCGATATGACCATCCTCTGCATCCTCCATTGCCACAACGAAAAGCAATGTATACAATCTACAAGATGCACTGCAGAAATTCACCAAAGATCCTCAGACTGCACCTTCCAATCCACAACCACTTCCATCTAGAAGGACAATGGCAGCAGATAATAGGAAATCCATCACCTTCAAATTCCCCTCCAAGCCACTCACCATTCTGACTTGGAAATGTATCCTTTACAGAAAAATTCATGTTAGGCTAAATTACAAGATTTGTGCTAATACATATGTACCCCAAATGTCTAAACAGAAAACTTCATTTGTTCACTTTACTCACTAGACAATCCTATGAAGTTTGCTGATTGCATTCCCAAATTGCACGTCCTCGTTAAGTGAAATGGTTTAACCTGAGGTTCACTACACCTCAGGCGAGGGCAGACGTGGAGAAGGAGAGTCCTTCATGGTGATTGGACGCATGCTGTTGGTGTCATTCAGCATTACAAACCAACTGTCCAGCCACTGAGCTACAATTCGATAAGGTACACAATTTGGTAAGTGCGACAAAAAACAATTTTTAATTATTGCAACCATTTTCTCTACCTACCTGGTGTTAATCCAAGGTGAGTACTGAAGCGGGAAGAGTCTGTCTGTGTCTGAGGTTTTAGATGCGGTGGCATTAGTGCCTCCTTGGGTATTGCTGCAAAAGGCGGAAATGAAATGTTAAGAAGACTACAGTACCACGAATCTTCTGATATGTAGAAATGTCTACTTTATAATCCTATATATGTTTTTCCACAGTAGTTCTATATATTTAATGGTTGGGCTATTAAACAACATGATTACCTCCAGCCTATCTGTGGCTTTTAACTCAGAAAAATCAGAATCCCTACAATGTGGAAACAGGCCCTTCAGCCCAATAAGTCCACACCGACCCTCCGAAGAGTAACCCACTCAGACCCATTCCCCTACCCTATATTTACCCCTGACTAATGCACCTAATCTACATATCCCTGAACACTATGGGCAAATTAACATTGCCAATTCCCCTAACCTGCACATCTTTGGACTGTGGGAGGAAACCGGAGCACCTGGAGGAAACCCACGCAGACACAGGGAGAACGTGCAAACTCCACACAGACAGTCGCACAAGGCTAGAATCGAACCCGGATCCCTGGCACTGTGGGGCAGCAGTGCTAACCACTGAGCCACCGTGCCGCCCCACTATTTAAACATGGACATATTGTCCCTTTAAATCTAATGTTGTAAGCTACACGATGCAGCAAATATCAAATTTTAGCCACTGGAAGGTCATGCTAAACAGAGCCTCACCTCATCTTCACAAATATTTGGATGGAGCAGAATTCCAACCTGCAGTTCACTGAGCAGTGGTTGTGTTATGGACTAGGGCAGATCACTCAACACATTCTTAAGCAGGCAGACCAGACCATAATTTTGCAATTTGTTTAGTGAAAATTGTGTACAGTGAAAATTACCTGGAGGTTGACTACCAGGTTTTACAGTAGGCAAGAATTTATTCACAAAGAACAGAATAAAGAACAGCTACAGAACCCAGTCTATCCAAACTAGACTTAATTGTGCTGTTCTGAATATGCACAACAAACCCAATAAACAAACCCCTTAAACACAGAGCAAAAAATGAAACAAAGGTTTAAAGGTTGGAATTAGAAGGACAGAAGGACAGAGAGTTTAGCAGCCTATTTCCACACAGCCCACTGCTGAACTCCTAACTTAACTTCAGTTTCCAGGATTGGCCATGTTCCTTTCATTATACAGGTCACTTCTAAACATAAAAGCTTCAGCCTAAAGTCTCATCTGTTTACATACAAACACAAGGTCCTCTCAATACTCTTTTATCCCTGCACCAATCCAGTTGACTCAGAGTCTGAGTGGTTTATGACCCCTCTGAAAAAACCAAGGACCCCTCTGAAAAAACCAAGAATCCTTGAGAAAAGGAACAACTTTTAGAAAAAAGGACCAGCTTTGTTACAGTTATTAGATGTCTCGGTCATGGCAACCATAAAACTAAAATTTAGTTATTTATTCCACAGTCAAATTCCCTTGAATCAGTAGTTCCCAAAGTACATGGGAGTCATCCAGGTTATCTGCAGAACAGTCCAAAATACCAGCCAGTAATGCATTACACCATAGCTAAGGACATATGAGAGAATAGGCCAGAACCCTCGTCCTTATCTCTCACATGACTTCACACATTCACACTGGCTCTTCTGTACACAGTAAAAGTAACCATAAGCACGAGCAAGTATTTTGTAGTTCTACCTGTAATATTTACCTTACTGTCGATTTTATTTGACTAATATCGATAAATAATATTTTCTCAGAAGGTTGTGTTGATTTAAAATGTACATTGAAATGTTTCAAATAAACATATTGACTTTTGGTTTTAATGTTGATGATATAGAAAGATCCAAAACTTTGTGTGTGGCAAGAAGTAATAATTTACTTATTCTGTTTGAAGTTGTTCAGGTTCATAGTGCAGAAAATGGCCCTTTGGCGCATCTGGTCTGCAGCAGTCAAAAACAATCACCGAACTATTCTAATCCCATTTAACTAAAAGAAAATTAGATTCATATTTATTACAGTTAATTGAGGATAAATTGTGTATAAATATTTATCGATTCCATTTGTTCTCATTAATTCTGATGAGTAATTTTGTTGTGGCAGGTCAAAGTCGATAGAGGATCTCTTGTCCAAACTGAGAGGTCGGTGGGTGTAAAGGTTTGAGAGCTATTACCTTGGTCTATATATTAAACATGAGATAGTGAGGCCACAGCTCAAGACTGCTACAATATAGGGGAATGTGACATGGGTCTGCAGCAGGAAATCCCTGCAGACCATGAGCTAATAGCTTTCAAATCATACCACTGTTGCAGCTGAACAGAAGCTGGACATTTCAACATAAGGTGAAAATTCATTTATAAAAGAAAAGGGTCTATTAAATATGGTTTATTCATACAGCTGTACAGAAGCTGGGATAATCCTGTCTCCTTATATGCAACTTATTGTTTTTAGGAGATGGCAGGACAGGGAGGGTAAACAGCACTGAATCCAACATCAAACAATTGGGCAGACCGGGAAAGAGCTTCATAGGCAGAGGTGGTACTAAGGCCAACAAGGTTTGCAACTCAGCTCCACTCATTGTATTCCACGCACGTTTGCCCCAGACAGCTTTTCCTATTTCAAATGTAAGACTTTTTTAAACAACTTATGTTGTACTTTGACTTGATTCAGCTTCTCAATTTCTGAGGGAAAAAACGACGTTATATTTTCAAATCAATAACACAAAGTGACACACAACACAAGCTCTCTAGTCATAGAGTCTTTTAGTACGGAAACACCATAGGAAGAGGCCATTTGGCCATTATAAAGCCTGGTTACTGATCCTCCTTCAGAAGGAACAGCTACACTGTATGTAATGTATCAAAACCTCTTATAATTATGAACAACTCTAATAAATCATTGCATAACCTTCTCTGTTCAAAGAAGAAAAGTCCGGGATGCGTTTGCCTCTACACATAACTGTAGTCCGTCTTCCCTAAAACCAATCTAACAAATCTTTTGTGTGCCTTGTTCCTAAAATGTAGTGCCAGAGCTGGACTCAATTTTCCAGCTGACTTATAAAGACTAAACATAATTTCTTAGCTTTCATTATTAAAGCCTCAATTTTTTTAAGAAAACAATACCACTGCTTTTTCAATGTTGTTTTAATCTCAAGATGCCAGGTTTGAGGCTCCGATTCCTCAGATCTTTCTGTTCCAAACCCACGTTAAAATCATAGTTCTTATTTTGTAATGCCTATCCAAATTTGTACTCTAAACTCTTACCACTTCACATTTCTTTGCATTAAATATCATGAGGCCGAGGCCTGCCCAATTCACCCATAATAAGAATCCTATCCATGACAGCCATTTCATACCTGTAGCTGGGTGTCACTATGCACCACTCAAGTTTGAGTTAGCTTTATGCTGTGGTGCCATACCTATTAGAGCATGGTTCAAGATTGCTCTGAACTTTAAATGCTTTTAGCCCATTGTCAAAGTTCTACTGAGTTGCCTCCCAGGGAGTGCTAAAACCCTCAGTAAGTTATAACAGACTGCTTCTCGTACAAGATAATACCAGAGATTGGAATTGTAAAAGCAGTAGTTGCTATAGGTCCGCTGTCTCATTACAGATAGTGAATTTAACCTGAGGCTCACCATTCCAAAGGTTGAGATTGAGAAGGTGTGACCTTCATGCTGACCTCAGCCTGTGTGGGAATTGAATCCACGCTGTTTGTGTCACGCTGCATCACAAGTCAGCCATTCAGCCAATGGTACCTATCTATTCACAGTCCAGCCATTCTTTTAATGTCTCTTCACACAAAAGTTAGCAATGAAGAGAGGTCCACTTGAACCTGAACACTCATTATGTGTCGAAGTCAGATGAGTAACATAAGAAAAAGGAACAGGATCAGGCCATTTGGCCCATAAACTTGCTGCACTATTCAAAAATATCAAGGCTGACATCACTGACCATTGTCCCTCCCATGGGCAATAAATGCTGGCCTTGCCAGTGACACCCAGTTGACGTGGAATGAATAAAATAAACTCCTTTTCTGTCCCTCCTAATCCTCAATTCCTTTGTAAACCACAGATCTGCCAAACAGAGCCTTGACTATTTTCCCAATGACCCAGCAGCTACAGTTCTCTGGGAAGACAATTCCAAAAATGATTGACTCTCTGAGAGAAGAAATTTCTCCTGGTTTCAATTTTAAATGGAAAACCTCAGACTTTTAAATTTTTCTCCATGTTTGGATTCCACAATGAAAGGTAATATCCTCCCAGTATCAAACCTGTAAACCTAACAATCTCAGGATCTTAGATGAGTCAATATCCTCTCATTTTTCTCAACTCCTAGCCACCTCAGTCTCATTAGACAATCCCCTTATTCCCAGGAATCTGAGTCTCCTCTGAATTGCACCCAATATAAATATCACCCTCCTTAAGTAAGGAGACTAAAATTGTACACAGTAATCCAATTGTAGCTTTACCAATATCCTTGTATTGTAATAAATTGTAGCAATACTTCCCTAAGTCATAACCTGTCCCTTTTGCAATAAAGATCAATAATCCATTTGTCTTCCTAATTTCATGCTGTATCTACTTGCTAGGTCTTTATGATTCATAGAACATAGAACATAGAACAATACAGCACAGAACAGGCCCTTCGGCCCACAATGTTGTGCCGAACATTTGTCCTAGCTTAAGCACCCATCCATGTACCTATCCAATTGCCGCTTAAAGGTCACCAAAGATTCTGACTCTACCACTCCCACAGGCAGTGCATTCCATGCCCCCACCATTCTCTGGGTAAAGAACCCACCCCTGACATTCCCCCTATACCTTCCACCCTTCACCTTAAATTTATGTCCCCTTGTAACACTCTGTTGCACCAGGGAAAAAGTTTCTGACTGTCTACTCTATCTATTCCTCTGATCATCTTATAAACCTCTATCAAGTCACCCCTCATCCTTCGCCGTTCCAACGAGAAAAGGCCTAGCACTCTCAACCTATCCTCGTACGACCTATTCTCCATTCCAGGCAACATCCTGGTAAATCTTCTCTGCACCCTCTCCAAAGCTTCCACATCTTTCCTAAAGTGAGGCGACCAGAACTGCACACAGTACTCCAAATGTGGCCTAACCAAAGTCCTGTACAGTTGCAACATCACTTCACGACTCTTGAATTCAATCCCTCTGCTAATGAACGCTAATACACCATAGGCCTTCTTACAAGCTCTATCCACCTGAGTGGCAACTTTCAAAGATCTATGAACATAGACCCCAAGATCCCTCTGTTCCTCCACCTCACTAAGAACCCTACCGTTAACCCTGTATTCCGCATTCTTATTTGTCTTTCCAAAATGGACAACCTCACACTTGGCAGGGTTGAACTCCATCTGCCACTCCTCAGCCCAGCTCTGCATCAAATCTAAGTCACTTTGTAGCCGACAACAGCCCTCCTCACTATCCACAACTCCACCAATCTTCGTATCATCTGCAAATTTACTGACCCACCCTTCGACTCCCTCATCCAAGTCATTAATAAAAATTACAAACAGCAGAGGACCCAGAACTGATCCCTGCGGAACTCCACTTGTAACTGGGCTCCAGGCTGAATATTTGCCATCTACCACCACTCTCTGACTTCGACCGGTTAGCCAGTTTTCTATCCAATTGGCCAAATTTCCCTCTATCCCATGCCTCCTGACTTTCCGCATAAGCCTACCATGGGGAACCTTATCAAATGCCTTACTAAAATCCATGTATACTACATCCACTGCTCTACCCTCATCCACATGCTTGGTCACCTCCTCAAAGAATTCAATAAGACTTGTAAGGCAAGACCTACCCTTCACAAATCCGTGCTGGCTGTCCCTAATCAAGCAGTGTCTTTCCAGATACTCATAAATCCTATCCCTCAGAACCCTTTCCATTACTTTGCCTACCACCAAAGTAAGACTAACTGGCCTGTAATTCCCGGGGTTATCCCTATTCCCTTTTTTGAACAGGGGCACAACATTCGCCACTCTCCAGTCCCCTGGTACCACCGCCGTTGACAGTGAAGACGAAAAGATCATTGCCAACGGTACTGCAATTTCCTCTCTTGCTTCCCACATAATCCTAGGATATATCCCATCAGGCCCGGGGGACTTGTCTATCCTCAAGTTGTTCAAAATGTCCAACACATCTTCCTTCCTAACAAGTATCTCCTCTAGCTTACCAGTCCGTTTCACACTCTCCTCTTCAACAATACGGTCCCTCTCGTTTGTAAATACTGAAGAAAAGTACTCATTCAAGACCTGTCCTATCTCTTCCGACTCAATACACAGTCTCCCACTACTGTCCTTGATCGGACCTACCCTCGTTCTTGTCATTCTCATGTCTCTCACATACACATAAAATGCCTTTGGGTTATCCTTGATCCTATCCGCCAAAGATTTTTCATGCCCTCTCTTAGCTCTCCTAATCCCTTTCTTCAGGTCCCTTCTGGCTATCCTGTATCCCTCCACTGCTCTGTCTGAACCCTGTTTCCTCAACCTTATGTAAGCCTCCTTCTTCCTCTTTACAAGACATTCAACCTTCCTCGTCAACCAAGGTTCCCTCACACGACCATTTCTTTCATGCCTGACAGGTACATACATATCAAGGACATGTCGTATCTGTTCCTTGAAAAAGTTCCACATTTCCACGACATCCTTCCCTGACAGCCTATGCTCCCAACTTATGCTTCTCAGATCCTGTCTTACAGCATCGTAATTACCCTTCCCCCAATTGTAAAACCTACCCTGTTGCATGCACCTATCTCTCTCCATAACCAAGGTGAAAGTCACAGAATTGTGGTCACCATCACCAAAATGTTCACCCACTAACAAGCCCGTCACTTGTCCCGGTTCATTACCGAGTACCAAATCCAATATGGCCTCCCCTCTGGTCAGACAATCTACATACCGAGTTAGAAAAGCTTCCTGGACACACTGCGCAAACACCGCCTCATCCAATCTACTTGATCTAAAGAGCTTCCAATCAATATTTGGGAAGTTGAAATCGCCCATGACAACTACCCTGTGGCTTCTGCACCTTTCCCAATCTGTTTCTCCACATCTCTGCTGCTATTGGGGGGCCTATAGTAAACACCCAACAAGGTGACTGCACCTTTCCTATTCCTGACTTCAGCCCATACTACCTCCAAAGGGAGATCACCCCCGAACTGCCTTTCTGCAGCCGTTATACCATTTCTAATTAGCAACGCCACCCCCCCTCCTTTTTTACCACCCTCCCTAACCTTACTGAAACATCTGTAACCAGGAACCTCCAACAACCATTCCTGTCCCTCTTCTATCCACGTTTCCGTGATGGCCACAACATCGTAGTCCCAGGTACCGATCCACGCCTTAAGTTCATCCACCTCCATACATCACAAGCTACCCAGATCCCTCCATACAACAACATTCTCCAGTTTCTCTCCAGTTAAGTATATTCTGCTTTCCTTGTTTTCTGTACAAAGTGGACAAGCTCACATTTTTCACAAAGTATACTTCATCTGCCATGTTTCAGTCCATTTTCTTAATCTACCCATATTCTTTTGCAGTCTCTGGATCCTCTCTGCAGCTTGCTTTCCTACCTATCTTCATACCATAACAAATTTGTCTACAATGCAATCTGCCCCTTCATCTATTCCATTAATATATTTTGTAAATTGTTGAAGACTCAGCGCTGATCTCTGTCGTACTCCACTTGTTGCAGCTTACCGACCTGAACATTATTCAGATTCTTGTGTTTCCTGGTACTTAGCCAATCCTCTATCCCTGCTAATTTACTAGCCCTAACACCATGAACTCTTGTTGCATGCAGAAGCCTTTTAGGTAGTGCCTCATCAAATGCCAGTTGGAAATACAGACCTCACTTCCAATATCTGGCACCCTCAGGACCAAGAGACTGCACTGGATTTTTGATGTTCCTGGATTCTGGATTATCCACTAGAGAAACCGGAAGCTTGTGATTATGATCAAGTCCCCTCGAGCATTTCAGTGTAGCATTGTTCACATAGAGCTTACTGTTAAAAGGATGTGATCACCTAATCTAACTCCATCCATTCTAATCACTAAAGCCCAGTTGTGCCAAACACTAAACATTTGTACCCGTGAGGAGATCCGTCTGGTAGATAGAAACACAATTAGCTGCAGAGGCTACAATTCAACAGCACCAAACTAACTCATTGAGAACATCCCCAGCTCCTGTATCATTTTACCAGGGCACTGCAAACATCTCTACTATTGCAGTTTGCAGATAACTCCACATTATATCAAATTGGAACATTTAGAGAAATGTGATGATGCACTGTCAGGTACCTCATTCAGTAGATTCTGATAGAGAATTTATATTTGTTTTATGAAAAGAAATTAGCATAAACTCTTTACTTTCTCATGAGGTGAAAATAATACAATCAGATACTTGTTTCACCACAAAATAAAATATTGAGTTCGTTCCTCATGACACATCTTTAACATAAGGCATTGGTGCTGGGAAAGAGAACTTCTAGTTGAGTGAAGTCAAACCTATCATCCATATTGCCACAACCTTCTGAGGTCTAATGATTTAGCATACACCAAGAACTGAACGTAGGCTTATTTATTGATTGCCTTCACTAACACAAGGTTAGTGACACGTCTCTTGTGTGTACAACTCTTCCTGATTTTTCCTCTGGCTTCAACCCAAAAATGGTCTCCTCACTCCCATGCTTACCCTATTTCAGAAGTGGTACCCAAATCATCTTAGAGAATAAAGTCCACTTTTGGATAAACAGATTTTGGATTTTAGTTTTACTTTTAAACTAAATTTACTGTGTGTCCTTCTGCTTTGCTAGTTATATCTGCAAGAATTATAACAATTTTTATCAAATGCTATTTTTCTTCATAAACCATATTGATGCTACTTGATTGTACCATGATTTTAAATACCGCAGTATTTCCTGCATAATAATAGCTTCCAGCATTTTCCAGTTGACTGATATTTGACTAACTGGCCTGGCGTTTCATGCTTTCTGTCCTTCCTTTCCTGAATACAGGTGATACATAAGGGGTTTTCCAACCTGCTGGGATTTTTCCAGGAAATTTCAGAAGTTTATAACCAAAGTATTCATTGTCTTTGTAGCCAGTCTCTGTAAGAAACTCGGATGTACACCATCGGTTGCAAGGATCTAGTCAGCCATTAATTCCAGGAATCGTCCCAATAATTTTTTTTCTTGTGATTTTGGTTGTTTTAATTTCCTCCTTCCCTTCTGACTAGTGACTTTAGAATCTTTTGCATTTTCTACTGTGAACAAAGAAACAAACTATTTTTTAGGAAAGGTTTAGAGGGCAATGGTCAAAACACAGGCAAATGGGACGAGTTCAGTTTAGGATACCTTGTCGGCATTGGCGATTTGTACCAAAGGGTCTGTTTCTATTCTGTGTAACTCTATGGCTCTTAGTGTTTCACATTATTGGTTCCTCAGTCTCACCTTCTGAATATTTACTTCAGTTACTTTCTTTCTTTTTATATACATAAAGAAATTTTTACTGTCTTTTTAAAAATTTTTTTTGCTAGTTCTATCTCAATCCAATTTATCCAATTGAAGAGAGACAGAGACTGAGCAACACTGCGCAGTATTTTAACACATCAACATGCCTCTGATCTTAGACTGCACTCCTAATAATGACTTGGAGGCGCCGGTGTTGAACTGGGGTGTACAAAGTTAAAAATCACACAACACCAGGTTATAGTCCAACAAGTTTATTTGAAAGTACTAGCTTTCAGACCACTGCTCCTTCTTTGGGTAGTTGTGGAGATGACGGAGCAGCACTCTAAAAGCTAATGCCTCCAAATAAACCTATTGAACTATAACCTGGTGTTGTTTTTAACTCCTAATAATAATAGATTTGCAACTACTTTCTTGCTCATTTTGTAAATATCAGGGATTATTCTTCTAAATTAATGAATGCTGTCCCTTCAGAAACTTCTTGATTTCTGAAGGCACTTGGTTGCAGAAGTTTCATCAAGGAATTGTTAAACTTTAACTCTAGAGAAGCACTCCACAGCTTTGGTGTAACCACCCACCTTCACAGAAAGTAAATCAACCACCAAACTGGTTTTATGTAGCAACTTTAACATAGCAAACATTCCAAGGTGCTTCATAGTGGTATTATCAGACAAAATCTCATACAGAACCACATAAAATGAGATAGAATCATAGAGTCATAGAGATATACAGCACAGAATCAGATCCTTTGGTCCAATTCATTCATGCCGACCAGATATCCTAAATTAATCTAGTCCCATTTGCAAGCACCTGGCCCAAAGCCCTCCAAACCCTTCCTATTCATATACCCACCCAGATGCCTTTTAAATGTTGTAATTGTACCAGCCTCCACCACTTCCTCTGGCAGCTCATTCCATACACGCACCACCCTCTGCGTGAAAAGGTTGCCTCTTAGATCCCTTTTAAATCTTTCCCCTCCTCACCTTAAACCTATGTCCTCTAGTTCTGGACTCCCCCACCCCAGGGAAAAGACCTTGTTTATTTACGCGATCCATGCCTCCTATGATTTTGTAAACCTCTATAAGGTCACCCCTCAGCCTCCGATGCTCCAGGGAAAATAGCTCCAGTCTATTCATCTCCTCCCTATAGCTCAAACATCAGGGAAGGTCAAAACAGATAAGTTTAAAAGGAGCACCTTGAATAAAAAAGAGAAATGAAGAGATCTCAGAAAGCTTTCCCGAAGTTCATGGCCACTCGGGGTGCAGTCATTAAAACTGAGGATGTGCAGGACATCAGGAGGGCAGCTATCTCAAGAGAATTGAAGGAGAATTGGAGGAGCTAACAGAGATTGGAAGGGTCAAGGCCACAGAAGAATCAAATATGAATCTTTCAGTGATTTAACAGATGATTCTGCAGGGTTTGAAAATAAGCTATTGGAAGAGATTCTTTAGCCAGGATTTGATAAATAAGACTGGAACCAGTTATAGGCTTGACAATTGCAGAAGGATGCTATTGTTGGCTATATTTAAAGTCACAGACCGGTTTAGAAATGGTAATGCATCACACACACACATGATGGAAAATGTTATTGTTTGGGAAATATCTCATTTGGATACGTTCAAACAAAGAGTGTGCGAAAAGATGGAGAGAGATGTGAGAGGTATATCCACTAACTCCCCTGACCTTTCAATCTGAGAATGACCATCATGCTTTTTGCAAAGCAAATCATGGCCAATGTGATACCAATTCACAGAATCACCAAAGTGATATGGTGCAGAAAGAGGCCATTCAGTCTATCGTCTCTGCACCAGCTCATTAAATGAATACCATTACTTAGTACCAATCTCCTGCTTTCTCCCTGTACCCTTGCACACTATTTTTATCCAGTTAATATCCAATAATGTCATGAATGCCTCAAATGAACCTGCCTCCATCATACTTCCAGGCAGTGCATTCCATAACCTAACTACCTTGCAGAGTGAAACAATTTTCCTCACTTCACCTTTGCTTGTATTGCAGATCACCATTAAGATGGAAAGATAATTATTCATCAGACAGGAGGTTAAATTCTCTCTCTTCTATTGCTATGAGATTGTTTACATCTATCTAACACACAGGCAGGACCTTGGTTTAATAGCTCTTCTGAAAGTTACCACCAATAACAATGCAGAACCTCCTCAGTATTTCACTGGCATGTAAGCCTAGACTGTGTACATTAAGTCTCAGGACTGAAAGTGGAGATCAGATGGAATCAGGAGGAGCCCCACCATTGAGTCATGGTTGATTATGTGTAGAAAATGATTCAGTCAACTGGAAATGCAAGCGTCAGAGCCTGAAGGGCCAGTGTATTTGGAGCTTAAGAGGAACAGGAGAGAAAGCATCAGAGAAACAATCAAACTAACATTAAAAAATACTAACAAAGCTTAGAAAAATAAGAAAAATAAAACCAGGTCATGTTATCTTATTGAACCACAACTGGGTGCAGGTGGGGAACAGGAGCAAATATGACAACTCAATTTGCACCTGGAAATGCCTCCTAAATTTCAATTGGAATAATGTACTTTACTAGAATAATCCATACAGATTGTTAAATTGAATGGTGATTATGCGGGCTATATGCAGTGAACCGAACATTTAACTAGGGATAAATAAATATCATTTACGTTTGAAGCTGGATAAGTAATTTAGTACCTTTTTAATTCTGTGCTTGAGTTAGAAGCAAGGCTCAATAATTAGAAATATTCAAATCCATAGGTTGTACCAAACAACACAAAGACTTATTGCAGCTCTTTTAAAAGTGAGAGTTTTGAAAATTTTAAAGTGATGAAATGGGGCCTTAATACAGGTAACAAATCAGATCTGCCAACAAAGTAGCATGTCTAAATCTGATTAATTCTTGCACAACGTGTAGCAACTGGCCTCTATTGCACATGTGCAATGTCAGCACACAAACAGGCCAGACAGTATGCTTCAATGTATGCACATACAAATAAGAAGAATAGGCCACTCAGCCCCTCAGGTCTGCTCCATTATTCAAAAAGATTATGGCTGATCTGATTTTATCCTCATTACTACATTCCTGCATGCCCTCAATAATTTTCCACACCCTTGGTATGTAAGAATCAATCTATGTCTGCCTAAAAATTATTTTAAGATTCTGCATCCTTTGACTTTTGAGGGCAGCACAATAGTTAGTACTGCTGCCTCACAGCACCGGAGACTCCAGTTCAATTCTACCCTCGGGTGATTGTGAGAAGTTTCCATATTCTCCCCACGTCTGCACGGGTATGCTTCAGCTGCTCCAGTTTCCTCCCACAGTCCAAAGATGTGCAGGTTAGGTGGATTGGCCAGGCTAAATTACCCAGGGATGTGTACGTTAGGTGGATTAGTCTTGGGAAATGGAGAGTTACGAGGATAGGGTGGTGGGGTGGGTCTGGGTGGGATGCTTTTCAGAAGGTTGGTGTGGACTCAATGGGCTGAATGGTCTGCTTCCATACTGTTGGGATTCTAGGAAGAAATAGATTCCTGAGACCCACTGAGAGATAAAATATTTCCTCATCTCTGTTGTCACTTTATTGGAATGTAAGTAAGCCAGGTGCACTGTCTCAAATTTTATCAACCTTTTGACACCAGGCTGAGAGGTCAGAAACGATCGTGGTACATCTTCCTGCTGCCATGTCATTTGAAAGCTGTTTACCCACTCCAGGACAATAGTTAACAGATGGATTGCAGCAGTTCGAGAAAGCACTTCACTACCATTTCTCAAGGACAATTAAAAATGGGCAACAAGGCTTTGACAGCAATGCACACATCCCAGCAAAGTATTTTAAA
Source organism: Chiloscyllium plagiosum (assembly GCF_037043375.1). Lineage (NCBI taxonomy): Eukaryota > Metazoa > Chordata > Chondrichthyes > Orectolobiformes > Hemiscylliidae > Chiloscyllium > Chiloscyllium plagiosum. The sequence goes on along the minus strand of NW_028270166.1, from coordinate 37,302,530 downwards.
AATGTACTTGTCAACATTGAGGGAAACAGGTTGTGTCAGTAAAGGGTGCGGTTGCAGAATGAAATACATAAGTATCTGTAGAAAGAAACTTACTGTTGATTTACCGCAAATTCCAGAACTCTGCCAAAAAGACTGCGTAGTAATTTATCTTATCTGGCAAAGCAGCCCTGAACAAAAGTCATAATAATTATAGAATCGCTACAGTGTGGAAGCAGGCCATTGGGTCCATCGAATCCACACTGAATCTCTGAAGAGTGTCCCAACCAGACTCACCCGCTATCCTGTCCCTGTAACCCTGCATTCCCCATGACTAATCCACCCAGCACGCATATCTCTGGGCACTATGGGCAATTTAGCATGGCCAATCCACATCACTGGACTGATTATTTACAGTGGCCCTGAAGTAACAAGAACCTGCTTTGATATAGTACCTGTGACATGTCAAGAACAATTCACGATACTCCACAGTGGCATTATGAGACAAAATTTCATCCTTAATCTCATATCTCCACATGAGACTTGGTGAAAGAAGTAGGTTTTAAAGAATGATTTTAAAAAGCAACTAAATGGAGAAAAGGCAGCTAAAATGGTACTGCTTTCAATGCTGTAGCACTAAAAACTGACATGCACGTGAACCTGGGATTTGAGAAACTAAGAGATTACAGAGGATTGTAAGGCCATAGGAGGTTACTAAGATACAGAAAGGTAAAGTTAAGGAGGCATTCAAACACAGGGATGGGAATTTTAAAACCGAACCATTATCAAGGCACCAGTATCAAAGTTTAAACACCTCTTTAAGAAAATGCAATCTAGCTGAATTGGCACACATTCCCAGCTATTACAAAGGGATTTATCAGTGCCTCTCAAGTGTTATCAGAGTTTAAGCTTCCCAACAATTGCCTATGGTTAACCTTGATAGCATTTTGGCTCAAAGCAGTAACTTCCAGTCACCAAGATTCAACTTGTTGAGTTGTCAGCTGACACGTGACCATGTTAAAACAACCAGAAAAACTACAACAATAATGTTTCTTTCAGGATAGGAAAAGTTTTATTTTCTGAAATCTGATCGTGTACAATATCCCAAACTTTTGATTTGGTAAAGATGCTAACCAATGTAAAACTGCATCATCTTATTCTGAGAGCACTACGTTTATTGCTTGGTTTGCAGTAAATTAGCTAAACCGTACTCGAATTGCTGCATCAGCATCCTTGGGTTAAGGTGGGTCCTATTTCTGATGGCTGGAGTTACTTCTATTTGAAGGTGCCCATGCAATATTGAGTGAAGACTCAATTGCCAAGATAGCTACGACACTCTTGGGAACATATTTACAAACAAAGTGGTCACTAGAAGAAGATAATGGCTGAAAATCTGTGTTACCTTACCCAGCAGGAGACTGTATCATCAGAAAACAATGGGTAAAAATTGGAAAGTAAAACATGAATAATATGTTGGAATTATTCATAAGCTCAGGATAGTAAATCACACTTAACATTTCAACAGTGTATTGGAAATTAGACAGAGAGAGAAATAATTTACCATAATCATTGAAGTATTCTGCTTCTGGTTCTGCTATTTCAGGAATCTTTCGACTTGGTTTCTCTTCATTCACTGTGAAGGAAGATGTAAAATGGGGGGATGAGACCAAGGCAACAAGATGACTGAGTAAACATAAAAACACATCACTATTTAGATAGGGTTCCTTCACCACATCGACTGAAGGAAAATAGGAGAACCCTATGACACTTGTTGTTTAATGGAAACATTATACTCAAACTTAGTTGACTACTTCAGTGAACATCTTCATGCTATCTGCAGACAATAGCCTCACTATTCTGACTCACTGCTTCAACTGCCTCTCCCATGCTCACTCTATTTCTCTAAATTCAACCTAGAGTCCCCACTGTGTGGAAGCAGGCCATTCAGCCCATCAAGTCCACATTGACCCCCCAAACCCTCTCACACACACACACACACACACACCCCTTTCAAGTCCCCGTAACCATTCATTTCCTGTGGCTAATCCAACTCGCCTGCATATTCCTGGACACTATGGACAATTTAGCATGGCCAATCCACCTAACCTGCACATCTTTGGACAGTGGGAAGAAACCGGAGCACCCGGAGAAAACCCACACAGACACAGGGAGAACGTGCAAACTCCACACTGCCAGTCGTCTCAGGGTGGGATCGAACCTGGGTGCTTTGCGCTGTGAGGCAGCAGTGCTAACCACTGAGTCACCATGCCACCCTAAGCACCACACAAACAGCCTCTTACCTTTCTCCAATAAACACACTGCCTCTAATAACTTAATGAATGGGAACCTCCCCTCCTGAAAAACAGAGGAGGGAGAGTAGCAGGAAAGGAAGGTGATCAGGCAGGTCGGCATCGGGTAGGTACCAACAATCTTCCCACCGTCACAAGAATTAAACTCTGAGTGGCAACACCCAAACACACTCTTCCCACCCTGCTGCCAATTGAGGTTCTTTACAGTGGTCAATTAACAATCACTTTTGGTAAGGGCAAATCCCTGCAATTACTTTATCTCCAGGCACAGTTAGAAAGTGTCCACCTACCCAAAGGGTAAACCATTGTGGGCAAATTGTCAGTTTGATGAGGAGGTTCTTTGATATGGAAAAATTGTGCAATATTGCAAAACTCAATCTAGGAGAGGAAGATCTGACTTCACTTCCTTCCTTCTCACCAAATGCCCTTACCTTTCCTGACAGCCGGGAGTAGCGAACAGTATGAGTGGTGTGGGGGATTGGGGGGAATGGGGTGGGGGTGAAGGGGGAAATATCTCAACAGCAACCATGGTCTTGACTGAAATGCCATCATGTTCTGAAGCTGCTGATTTCTGATTGGCCAGTAATTCCAGTTGGACAGAGCCTCCTGCTCCAGGTACTAATTCCAGGAGAAAACTTGCTGATAACTAATCAGATTCAGTCGAAAAACTGGAAAATCCTGGCCTCTATGTTGCTCCCTTTATCTGTCAGTCTCATATTCCACGTATGTCCCTTGTTTGTTGGAACATTTTTCCTCCCTTGTTATTGTAACATATTTTCAGCAGCTTGACTTAGATCATCATCTTTTATCATCCAGCACTTTGCTCAATTTTATAATCTGTTTACAAGCTGTTAAATATTTAAGTTTCTTCTGTAAGCATTTCTGTCATCCTATTCTTTATCAGCTACTACCCTCTCTTTGCCTCCTGTCTTTGTGTTGGTCATTTTGGTCAGTTTAACAAGGAAGCACTCTAGTTCTTTCATCAGTTCTGAGGTAAGATATCCAGCCCAAAACATTCACATACATTCATCTTTTAATTATCGATCATCAGACTCTGTACTTCCAACCCTCTTGATTTCAGCCTAAAAGTCTCTGGTATTATCACACAAACCCTGAAGCCAATGGTTTCTCCCTTAATGAAGATAATTGGGGTCTCCCTCACCAACCCAGCAATTCATATAATCTTATCTCATGCCAAAATTGCTTCTGAACACAATGCTGCCTGTTTTACAGCATTTACTGATTACCCTTTGGAAATGTTCACCTAACTTCTCTTCCCATTCATAAATCAACTGTTTTCTGCCACTTGACCCATGCCTGATTAACTTCACTCGTTACACTATAAGACCAAGTAAGATCCTAGAAAGTGTTGCTGAACAAAGAGACCTTGGACAGCAGGTTCATAGTTCCTTGAAAGGAGAGTCGCAGATAGATAGGATAGTGAAGAAGGTGTTTGGTATGCTTTCCTTTGTTGGTCAGTGCATTGAGTATAAGTTTTGGGAGCCCATATTGCAGCTGTATAGGACATTGCTTAGGCCACTATTGGAATACTATGTGCAATTCTGGTTTCCCTCCTAGAGGAAGGATATTGTAAAACCTGAAAGGATTCAGAAAAGATTTACAAGGATGTTGCCAGGGTCGGAGGGTTTGAGCTATAGGGAGAGGCTAAATAGGCTTGGGCTGTTTTCCCTGGAGCGTCAAAGGCTGAGGGGTGACCTTATAGAGACTTATAAAATTATGAGGGTCATGGATAGAGTAAATAGACAATGTCTTTTCCCCAGGATGGGGTAGTCCAAAACTAAAGAGCATAAGTTTAAGGTGAGAGGTGAAAGATTTAAAAGGGAAGGAGATTTTAAGGAGCAACTTTTTCATGCGGAGGGTGGTGCATGTATGGTACGAGTTCCCAATAAGTGGTGGAGGCTGGTACAATTACAACATTTAAGAGGCATCTGGATGTGTATATGAATAAAAAGGGTTTAAAGGTATATGGGCAAACTGCTGGCAAATGGGACTGGATTTATTTAGGATATCATGTCAGCATGGACAAGTTGGACTAAAGGGTCTGTTTCCGTACTTGACATCTCTATGACTCTAGGATTCTATATAGGAGTAGAAATAGACCATTCAGCCCATCGGGTTAGTTCTGTCATTCAATCATGGCTGAAATATTTCTCAACACCATTCTCCTGGCTTCTCCATGTAACCTTTGATTCTCTTTCTGACCTTAGAAAGTTCAATGTAATACTCTCAAAGGCTCCCTTCTCTGCAAAAAAAAACAGACTTAATGTCTTTAACCTTTTCATTTGAGGGCGACCCGGTGGCTCAGTGCTTAGCACTGCTGCCTGACAGCGCCAGGATCCCAGGTTTGATTCCAGCCTCGGGTGACTGTCTGTGTGGAGTTTGCACATTCTCCCCGTGTCTGCGTGGGTTTCCTCCAGGTGCTCCGGTTTCCTCCCACAGTCCAAAGATGTGCAGGTCAAGTGAATTGGCCATGCTAAATTGTCCATAGTGTTAGGTGCATTAGTCAGAGGGAAATGGGACTGGGTGGATTACTCTTTGGAGGGTCGGTGTGGACTGGTTGGGCCGAAAGGCCTGTTTCCACACTGTAGGGAATCTAATCTAGTTTGAAGAGCATCAAGGATTTGGATTTTTTTGCAGGGCGCTCTCTTTTGAAAAGCAACAAATACCCAACATCACAAAGTCACTGCACAGTTATGGTATTACCTGCTGGGGTTGATGTGTTGGCTGGTGCTTTTGGGGGCTTCTGATGGATCACTTCACCACTCTCAGCATCTTCCTGCACAAAACCTAAAATAAAGTGATAGGGATAGCAACTTTGATGGATGTTTTACACAAGATTGAGACAGTGGCGCTCTCAAGCAATTACCTCCTCTCTGAATCTAATTGGAATTTTAAAGTAAATGAGGGAGATGTGGTTAATTTTAACTTAATTTGACCAAGCTAGGGAAGTTGGGGGTTGGGGGGTGCTAGTTGGGGATTGCTGACAGGACTCATTCACAGGCTTTACTCAATCAATCAGAAGTAAAAGCGAAATCAATGCAGCCACACCAATTGCCAGCCAAGCAGCTTAGGTTAATATTAACCTTTATCTATTTACCATTTGAAAATAAGGCATAGTGAAAAAAAAGAGAACAGGTATATCTTAGATATGAGAACTGCATTGCTTGATGCTAAGCTGTGATAATTGGTGAAAAACAAATGTAGGAAAGAATCTACATTTAGATAACATCCTGACCACATCTAATCACATTGATTAAATTATTTTCTGAAGTGCAGTCACTTTTAGAGTCATAGAGATGTACACCACGGAAACAGACCCTTCGGTCCAACTCGTTCATGCCTACCAGATATCCTAAATTAGTCTAATCCCATTTGCCATAATTTGGCCCCTTTCCCTCTAAACCCTTCCTATTCATGTACCCTTCCAAATGCCTTTCCCACCCTCTGCAGGAAAAAAACTGCCCCTTAGATCCCTTTTAAATCTTTCCCCTATCACCTTAAACCTATACCCTCTAGTTTTGGACTCCCCCACCCCAAGGTAAAGACCTTGGCTATTCACTCTATCCGTCATGATTTTGTAAACTTCTACAAGGTCACCCCTCAACCTTCGATGTTCCAGGGAATATAGCTCCAGCCTATTCAGCCTCTCCCTAATAGCTCAAACCCTCCAATCCTTGCAACGTCCTTCTAAATCTTTCCTAAAACCTATCAAATTTCACAACATCCTTTCTATAGCAGGGAGGCCAGAATTGAATGCAGTATTCCATATTATATAGATAATTAGGGCAGCAAGTTCACATATAGTAAGGGATTCAAAATAGTAACCGAACTGAATGAGCAATTTATGTATTTTATAATGGTTTTGGTTGAGGGCACCAGGAAATTTCTTTTACAAATACATCCACCTGAACTTGACAGTCTGATTGGTAATAGGCATCTGACTACCCAGACAGATGGTAGGCAGACATTCAGAACTACATTAGCCAGGGTCAAGTGCTGGGGTAAGAGCCTTCGTTTAAGTCATAAAGCCAAATCCAGTTGTACTTATATAGCTAACTTAATCCACTCAGCTATTGCTTAATGTAAAAGTTTACAGTAATTTAACAATGAGCATGTGCCCACATGATGTCAAATATTGGCTTGGTGTGGCTTCAAAGTGATTGATTAACCAAGCATGCAACCAAGATAAATATCCAGGTCAGGTCATTAGAGAACATGATCATTCCACTCCTGACTTTTATTATCTTAGAGTTAAACATTGAGCACTACAGACATTCCCCTAGCTCGAAGATGCTCAGCCTGTTTGTGGCAATGATTAGAATTTGAGCAGCCAAATGATTAGCCATGGCAAAACTTTAAATCCCTGCCTGTATCTTTAGTGGATAATGAAGAAGTACTGCAAAAAGTAAGTCTCCCAGCCATCACTCCCCCAGCAAATCATCATCATGGCTTGGACTTATTTCACTGGAGTGCAGGAGGTTGAGAGGTGACCTTATAGAGGTTTATAAAATCATGAGGGGTATAGATAGGGTTAATGGTAGGTCTCTTTTCCCTAGAATGGGGCATTTCAGGACCAGGCCACATATATTTAAGGTGAGAGGAAAGGGATTTTAAAAATAAACCAGCAATTGACCCTCGCTAATGTAGACCTGAATGTTAGTCTTCTACCTTTCCCGGTAGTCAGATGCCTACTACACTTCGAACTGTCAAGACCTTATTTACAAGTTCAGGTGGATGTATTTGTAAAAGAGCAGTGAAATTTCCTAGTGTTCAGTTAACATGAGGGCAAATGTGTTTTACACAGGAGGTAATTCACATGTGGAATAAACTTCCTGAAGACATAGTGGATGTGGGCACAGTTACAATGTTTAAAAGACACTTAGATAAATAGATGAATAGGAAAGGTTTGGAGAGATATGGACAAGGAGCAGGCAGATGCGACTAGTTGGTGAGATGGATGAGATCAGTTTGGGATTATGTTTGGAATGGACTGGTTGGACCAAAGGATCTGTTTCTGTACTGTATGAATCAATGACTCTATGTTCAATGTAATTACTTGTTATTTTTGAAATAACCAACAGATCAATGAACAATGAAAGGGGAAAACATACTCATATTGACTTCGTAGTCCATTGATCTTTCCAAAGGCTTCAAAACTCCATTGGTGTGTTGAACAAAATAATTGATTACTTCCTGCTTACTGCTGCACAAGATCTGGGAAATATCAAAAACATTTGTTAAGGCTTTAGCTCAAATTGATTAATGGACAAAGCAGAATTAAAAGTCCATGTGTCTCACATTGAACCTGTAGGATTGATGTGAAGCAGTTTTATTTTACAATGAAGGTGCAGTTACATTATGAATTGAATCAGGGGGAGCCCAAGTTGACACCAGAGAGAAAAAAAAAATACAACTGACTGGAGGAGTGTGTTCTATTATTTTTTGATCTGGAATCAGACTGAGCCTCAACATCAGCTAGCCGCTACACAATTTTAAAGTTACAACAATCATTTGCTGAAACCATTTCCTACTAGCATTAAGTCATTAAAATATGAGTGGCATGAATGCAAGTACATGTGGTATTCGCATCGAAGTCAAAGATGTTATCTCTAATGAAGTATTGGCTGACAGATGTAAAACGTATTTTAGTTTTGTGACACAAGGTTGGCAGAGAAGGTTATGAATGTTTACCCATGGTTGCAAAGGAATACACTCAAAGTTTCAAAACTTCAAGCTTTCTTATGTAGAAGTGGAGAATTAATTCTAGGTTAGAAGGAGGGTTGGTGTGGACTTGTTGGGCCGAAAGGCCTGTTTCCACACTGTAGGGAATCTAATCTAATTGGGGCAGCACAGTAGCTCAGTGGTTAGCACTGCTGTCTCACAGTGGCAGGGACCTGGGATTCATTCCAAACTCGGGGGACTGCGTGGAGTTTGCACGTTCTTCCCGTGTCTGCATGAGAGTTTTCGCTGGGTGCGTCAGTTTCCTCCCACAGTCCAAAGATGTGCAGGTCAGATGGATTGGCCATGCTAAATTGCCCATAGTGTTCAAAGATGTGTAGGTTAGGTGCATTAGTCAGGGGTAAAGTAATAGGGTGGGGGGATGGGTCTGGGTGGGATACTCTTTGGAGGCTCGGTGTGGACTTATTCAGCCTAATGGCCTGTTTCCACACTGTGGGGATTCTATGATTGTATTATGTATAACAAAAATAAGTTCTAAAAACACATTCAAGTTAGCATATATTTCTGTCCTGTAAATGCTGATTCCTCATGGGGATATAGTTCCATGTATTATCCTTTCAGCATTTCAGCAAGTTGCTTGTAATGAAGTGATCACGGATATACAAACATTAGTAACAATAGATGACTTCATTACAAAACTCATTCTATCCTTCCCTTGACAACTACATAATTACACCTTTCAATATAGCTCACTGAATAGCAATTTCAGTAAGAGATTGCAGGTTGATTTTTCCTCTCTGTAACTCAAGAAAGTCTATCTCAGTAAGATTGCCACTCAAACTCAGATCTGATCGTTCAAACCCAGAAACCTTCCGGCTCTGCATTATCCGGAAAAACAATAGAAAGTACATCTGTCAGTTGAGCCGCTCAGTATGAGAAATGTTTTATAAAGAAACAATTACACAGCCATTTACTTACTCCACCCTCGACTTCAATTACATATCCATTTTCTGCACAGTGGACCCGGTAATGCTTTACAAGTGGTTTACTGAAAATGTAAAATAAAGTTTCACTTTAAGCAATTCACCAATACTTCCTCATTCCAAGACTATTGTCATATGCCCTTATCACAATGGTTCCTACTCTTAATTTCCATTACTCAGGACATGTAAACTTTGCAATTCCATAACACCTTGAGTCTCTCCACCCCTCTACAACAGGTAGACTTATGAAACCCAAGCTTGGCATTTACTTAATCACTTGTTTTCACCATTGATTGCTTTCTTCCATGATGCATTTTGACTCGGAGCAAGATTTCTCCACAAAATAACAACCTACTGGTCTTTGCTTTTATGTAGTTGCGTTGTCTAAACCATCAAGCTTTCAAATCCTACCTTTGTAATTTGTTGCAAATTTAACTCTTATCTGAACAGAAGCTTTGTATTCCTAGTGTTTGCAACCGACCCTCAGGGAAGAAATGTGCTGTAATGACCCCAAGCACATCTAATTAAATTGCGATTTAAGGGCCCTCTTCAAATATTTGGAACTGTATCAGCTCTTCCTTCACTGGTATGGGGTCTGAATTAACAATCCCCTTCTTCACAGATATGGGTTTACCTACTCCCCACAATCTGCAGCAAGTCAAGAAAGTAGCTCAACATTAGCAATAAATGCTGCCCTAGCCAGCAACACCCACATCCCATGACTAAATTCTTAAACATCGAGAAATTTGGTTTTCTGACTACTGATATAATTTGATTCTAGACCTCAATGATCGTGAACAGGGAGGATAACATGACTAGATTCCCTACAGTGTGGGAATAGGCCCTTCGGCCCAACAAGTCCACACCGACCCTCCAAAGAGTAACCCACCCAGACCCATTTCCCTCTGACTAATACACCTAACACTATGGGCAATTTAGAATGTCCAATTCACCTGACCTGCACACCTTTGGACTGTGGGAGGAAACCAGTGCACCCGGAGGAAACCCACGCAGACACGGGGAGAATGTGCAAACTCCACACAGACAGATGCCCGAGGCCAGAATTGAACCTGGGTTCCCGGTGTTGTGAGGCAGCAGTGCTAACCACTGAGCCACAATGCCACCCCAGCAACAATCGCTCCATCCCTGGGTGGTCTCGAACCACCAACCTTTCGGTCAACAGCTGAACGTGCTGACCAGTTGTGCCACAGAGACTGGCTATTGTCAAGTTCAGTCACTTGCTCCAAATAAAGGATGCAGCTGTGAGATCCTGTATAGATTTAAATACGCCCTCATTTCAGTGGTATATGAGTCACAAGCTTGCCTCCAGTCTTGTGCAGGAAGCCTTCCTCATCTTTATCCACAGTATGCATTAGCAGAGATCCTATTCTGAACCAGAAAATATCCTCAACTTTATTCTCAATTTTTGCACTTCTTATCATCATATAGTCCATCACAAACTCTCCGTTTCCTCAAATTCTCTGTCTCCTTTCAGCCGATATATATTATAATCCTTCTGAGGCACTGTTAACCTTCAGACTTCCATAGCTCCCTTGACTACACTTGCCCATACACTGAAATTGACAGTGGTCTTGATCATATTCATTCCGTCTCCCATAGTTCTACTCTCATCCCTTTCTCCTCCTCCCACAGGTTACAAGTGTTCCCTGGAAAATGAACCAACAGGTCCATGACCTGTTCTCTCATTGGAGAAAAATAGAGAGAGATAGACATCTGGTGATGTGGTTAACATGAGGGTCACCATACCTCAAGCGAGGAGTGAGGTTAAGAAGGCAGGAACTTCACGGTAACTTTACTGTAAATCTGATATCAGCCATCCAGCTAATAGACTCTTAAGGTAGGGCAAGTACAGATTTGGTGACACTCTGCAGAACTTGCTATTTAAGCATGACGCAAAGTTTTTATTTTAAAACTCTACTCTGACCTCTATGTCCTTGGCCTCCTATTATGTCAATGAAGCACAATTGAAGAATGAGCACCTCAACTTTCAACAGACACCTTCAACATTTTAAACTCAACAACTTCAGATCTTATGTCCATTTTTGTTTGGAACAGCAGGTACTGGTGAGCGTTCAGTTGCTCCCACTTAAACCTTCAAAGACCTATCTTTCATTTCTTTACTTGTTCCATTTCCATTCCTTTTACCTTGCACCATCATCCCCTTTGTCATTTAATATCTTCCACCTCCTACCCTATGGCTGATATTCCTTTTTATCTCCACCCACCTCTGACCTGCACTCTGGAGCATTCTCAACTATATTTTTTTTTTGCCAGAGAGGTCACTGACCTGAAACATTACCTCTGTTTCTGTCTCCGCAGATGTTGTCCCACCTGCTGAGTATTTCCAGCATTGTGTGCCTTTTCCTCACACTCATTCGTGGGAATGAGGTGTCACTGGCTAGGCCAGCATCCTTTGTTGCCCAAAGGGCAGTTAATAATCAACCAAATTGCAGTGGGTCTGGGGGTCACATGTAAGCCAGACCAGGTAAGGAAGATAGTTTCCTTAATGAACCAGATGGGTTTTTTCCAAAAATCGGCAACCATCAGTTTTGTGCTCATCATTTGATTCATCATTCCAGATTTTAAAAATTAAAGTCAAATCCTGATGTAATAGTTGGAACCAGGGCCAAGTAGATCTCATTGACTATGAGATCTTTGAATGGGGTGGTTAGGGAGCCCTGGCTGATAAATATAAACAGCCAGTTCAGGGAGTCTCTTCATTCTTGGGACTTGCTCTGAGCTGGCTGGTCAGAACCTATATTCTATGCTCATGTAAATAAAGAGTGACCTGGTAATATACCAATCTCCATGGAGTTACTTCATCTACCATCTTTGGTGCGTCATGGTGGCTCAGTGGTTAGCACTGTTGCCTCACAGCACTAGGGTCCCAGGTTCGATTCCAGCCTCGGGTGACTGTCTGTGTGGAGTCTGATTCTCCCCGTGTCTGCGTGGGTTTCCTCCGGATGCTCTGGTTTCCTCCCATAATCCAAAGATGTGCAGGTCAGGTGATTTGGCCATGTGTTAGGTGCATTAGTCAGAGGGAAATGGGTCTGGGTGGGTTACTCTTTGGAGGGTCGGTGTGGACTTGTTGGGCCGAAGGGCTGTTTCCACACTGTAGGGAATCTAATCTAATCTTCCATGTCCAGCTTCAAATTTGAATCTCTAGACACTAGCTGTGTCTCTACATTAATAGTCTAGCAATGGTATCACTAGGCCATCGCCTCGCCATAATTAGTTATTCATTCATCATTCTCTTGCAGTTTGCAGGACACTTCTGTACTCAAAATGGCTGCTGTAACTAACAACGCAACATACACTGTACCTCAAAATTAATTCGCTGGTTACTATCTATTTATTGCAAAGTACTTTGGGATGACAAAATTGCAGTAAGGCCCTAATTATTATAAATTCAAGTTCTTTCTTACTGTTTGAACATTTGCCGTGTTGTAATTGCGATGCTCTTATTATCACTGCCTGGTCTCATTAAGAAGTTTCCATTCTCCATGCTTTTCTCCAACATTACCTCAGCCTCAACCCGTGAGATCTTATAATAGCAACTGGAACAGATCAAGATAAGACATAGTTAAAACTTAACAGTACTTAATTAAACAGAATGCTGTACATGTGCAATGCCAGCTTTCACATCAAATTCTTTTGTCTGGTCTTTTCATAGAGGTGTTGGCCACTTCAAACTAAATAGGTGAGCACTTTCATTAAAATATTTGACAGGAGGATTTCATTTAAATGTTCATGGGATCATAATGCAGGGTGTTGTTTCCAGCAACTAATGTTTCCAGGCTCACTCAGTGGTTCTGAAATAATCCCTCCACCTCAAAAGCCACACAAATGTAGAAAATCCCAACTCTAATCTCTGGATTATACTGATTGGGTTATCAAACTAGAATGACAGTTAGGCTTCACAGTTGGGCTAGAGATGATGAAATTCATCCAATGCTTTTGATTTTCATCAGTAGAGTACTGAAAACAGTAGATATATCAAATGAGGCTGGCATTACGCTGGAACATGATAGCTTCCTTACGTCAGAAAAGTTTGTCAATGGAAATTCACCAATTTGCTGATGCACTGGAGTGCAGGGCTGTATGGAGTCAATTCCTTTAGCAGAAGGAGTGAAAAAAATAAAATTGAGGAGTTTGACATACATAACCTCTCCTTTCCCTCTCTGCTCTTTGTTCCTCTTCACCAACTCAAGAATCACACCCCCGCCACCAACACACAACCACTCCCCCCAACAAACCCACCCACCCCCTGACCTTCTTCCCAGCGAGATACCTGGGCAGGTTTTCCACATCATCATAGACATCTTGAACAGGGTCTGGAGTTACTGGTCGTGCTGGGAGTGGTGGAGGTGTCGACTTCCTGCGTTGTTTTATCTCTTCCTCCAGTACCTCCTTAAGTCTATGAAACTGTCCGGGAAGGAGATCCAGTTTGGGAATCTCCAGCTTCAGAAAGAAAAGTAGCATTTAGATCAAAACAACCATACCTAATATATGTAAAATATTGCAGTTCCTTAATTAAAACCTTGCACCTGTTTAGACGTTTAATATTAATAGAGTTTGTAGCACCACTTTCCTTTGGCATTGCTCATGGGTACAACACTATTTGCATCACTTACTTTTTAACTGGGCTGACCCTTAAAGGTCATCACTCAAGCATTCCTTAGGAATTTCTATAGTTATGATTACTTGTGAATTGCTGAGGTTAACTGGAGGTGAGTAAATTGCTCATTTTTGAAAGCAGAGTGCCCTTTTGAAAGTTGATATGCCTACCTTGAGCACAAAATGTACACAAAATAAGGAGAGGGAGAGCTCCCTCTTATGGACAAACCAGTCCATTTAAGCTTCTTTAATATGAATTCTACCTAGCTGCTCAGCATTCACTGCCCACAAAGGTTCCTGAAACAGACTAGTCAAAAAGTTGAATGGTTTTAGGCAACAGACCATTAAATGGTCCCTTCAAGTCACTATACAAAGCTCACTATTCAGTTTCTATTTGGTCTCAAGTTACTGCATTGCACTGATTCTGAATGTTCAGACCATGTTTATTCCACCAGTCATCCAGGCTATAACTAATGCAGACAGTGAAATCAGAATAAGAACTGGATTACCTTTGCAACCGTGTGAATAAAGCCTTTCCACTGCTCTCGGCTCTCCAGGCTATCTGTCTACAGAGGAATGAGAAAAGACGCAATTATAAAAAGTTGTTGGAGTTGAGGTTTGTTTTTGTATTTCATCATGGACATGAGTTAAAGATCCTCAAAAGACAACTGAAGGATTTGTAGCTTTAATTGAAAGAGTTCACTACAAGAATTTGAGATTGCTTCAATTCACACTGCACGGTAATTTTATCCATGTCTAGATGCACACAATGCTGATGGAAGAACAAAATAAAAGGAAGAAGGAAACTGAATGCCTTGCATTGCTCAGAAGTGTCAAAATCAAAATGATTCATTTTCACAGTACTTCACATGAACATAGCAACCATTTTACACAAAGCAACATCTCCCAAATGAGCATTAAGACAAATGAACAGTCAACCTGCTTTTTATTTGTTAAGGTCAATGACAGCAGAGGAACTCAATACTCCTTCTAAACGAGAATCTGAACACCCACTCAACAAACAAATGACACCTGAGTTTCAGATCTCGTCCAAAAGTGCAGAAAAAGAAAGGGAGGGTAAGGAGGCTAGAAAATACGACATTAGTGCTTTTTGGCTTTTCCCTGTTGACTAATTGGCAGGCAGTGTTCTGCTTTAAGACATATTTATGTTTCTGGTCTGAGACAGTGCCCCTAGTGAATGATACACACTTCAGGAATTTCTCTAGTGTTGACACATATACCGTGGGTGAAGTACTGACATCTTTCTGAGTAAGGCACGTAACAGGAACATTGCATGAGATAAGAAATGTTTGCTGGGGATATAAATGCCCAGGGACAGAACGGTGGAATTCAAGATCAAAATCAAAGTGCTACCTTTAATTTAACATCTCCTTGCTTCAGCTTCAGTATTAAGTTGGTTGCTTGCAGATCCATGTCATGGCTGTCCTCACTCACTATAGCTACAAAGTCATCAAGATTGATTTTCTCAATATACTGAAAAAAAAATTTGAGAAGTGTTTCTCAGAGATTATGAAGTGCTCAAATGTTATGGTGCATTGACTATGTGTAGCAATGTTACAGTATAAATGAAGTGGTGCTTTTGCATTCACAAGAGCTTTCAAGATGCAATTCTCTCAGGCTCCTCTAGGGGCAATCAACTCAGAGAAGCCACATAAATGGGTGACATTGGTCATCATTACATGTTGTTGAATGGAAGCAGGTTCAGTGTGCAGGCCTCAGACAAACCATTGACATGGTTTACCAATCACGAACCTGTACCCACTTTCTCCAGCTTTAATGGAATCTACAGCTCCCAAGACTGTCCAACAGCAAATTAAATTTCCTACCTGCTCACACACCAGCCACAGAGACTGTGACCACAGTAAGACTGGAGATATTTATACCAACCACTGGGTCTATTAAAAGTAACTGGGTGACAAGGAAAGTTGAAAGACAGAGAACAGAGTCTCACGGTTGAACTGCAATTCATGTGGGAAATCCAGGAGTGTAAAGAAGTGAGCTATAGACTTCAATTTATGGATTTGCAGAATAAGATACCACTGCTAGACAGACTTTTTACAGACCTGAACCACAGGAAGCAGGAAAATCAGAAAGTGAAGGGGATCCACCATTCAGAACTTTTTCACACACCTTGTAACCTTACTGCAGAATATATTACCAAAAACCATGGAGGCGATGGCTGAGTGGTATTATCCCTGGACTGTTAATCCAGAGAGGAGAAAGTGAGGGCTGCAGATGCTGGAGATCAGAGCTGAAAATGTGTTGCTGGAAAAGCGCAGCAGGTCAGGCAGCATCCAAGGAACAGGAGAATCTTCTTCCTGAAGAAGGGCTTATGCCTGAAACGTCGATTCTCCTGTTCCTTGGATGCTGCCTGACCTGCTGCGCTTTTCCAGCAACACATTTTCAGCTGTTAATCCAGAGATCCAGGTAATGTTCTGAGGACTTGGGACAAATTCAAACACCAGAGCAGACAGTGAAATTTGAATTTAATAAAAATCTGGAATTTAGATTCTAATGATGACCATGAAACCATTGCCGATTGTCGGGGAAAACCCATTTAGTTCACTATTGTGCTTTAGGGAAGGAAACTGCCATTTTTAACTGGTTTGGAGAGAGAGTAAATTTTTATTTCTAATTTCTATCACATACACCTGATACAGTAAAAACGAGACAGCATTCCTCCAGGACCGAGGGTGCTACATGGACAGCACAGACTACACACTCGTACACGGCATAAAGTGCATACGATGTGCAAACCCGTAAATTTCAGTGTGATAGAAGAATGATAAATAATCAACATTTTTCTAACAGCAAAGTCATACAAAAACTTTCAGATAGGAAAGAGTCTGATCATACTGATGGCTTGCAGGAAGAAACAGTTGCATAATCTGGCCGTGAGAAACCGAATGCTCTGGTATCTTCTACCAGATGGCAGGAGGGGGAAGAATATAGTGAGGGGTGTGTGGGGTCTTCCACAATGCTCTTAGCCTTTTGGATGCAGCGTGTGGTGTAAATGTCTGTAATGGAGAGATGAGAGACCCCGATGATCCTCTCAGCTGTCCTCACTATCTGTTATAGGGTCTTACAATCTGAGACGGTGCAATTCCTGAACCAGGCAGTGCTACAGCAGCTCAGGGTACACTCAGTGAACCCTCTGTAGAATGTGGTGAGGATGGGGGTGGAAGATGGGCTTTCCTCAGCTTGTGCAGAAAGTAGAGATGCTATTGGACTTTCTTGGCTATGGAGTTGGTGTTGAGGATCCAGGTGAGATTCTCCATCAGGTGTATGCCAAGAAATTTGGTGCTCTTCACAATCTCCATGGGGGAGCCATCGATGTCCACAGAAGAGTGGTCACTCTGTGCCCTCCTGAAGTCAATAATCATCTCTTTCGTCTTGTCCACATTCAGAGACAGGTTGTTGGCTCTACACCAGTCCGTTAACCACAGCACCTCCTCTCTTAAATGCTGACTCATCGTTTGTGCTGATGAGACCCACTACAGTCATAGCATCAGCAAACTTGATGATGTGATTCAACCTGTGCACCACTGCACAGCAGGGTGAACAGCAGCAGACTAAGCACACAGCCCTGGGGAGCCCCCGTGCTCAATGTGATGGTGTTGGAGATACTGTTTCCAATCCGGACTGACTGAGGTCTCCCAGTCAGGATGTTCAGGATCCAGTTACAAAGAGACGTACTAAGGGCCAGCAGACTCAGCTTTACAATTAGGTGCTGAGGAATGATAGTGTTAAATGCAGAACTGAAGTCTATGAACAGTAATCTGACGCAGGCGTCCTACTTCTCCAGGTGGGGGAGGACTTCTCCAGATTGAGGGTGCTAGAAATAGCTTCATCTGTTGAGCGGTTGGGTCACTACACAAACTACAGGGTGTCCAGTGAGGGGGCAGCAGAGTCTTAATATGCCACATCACAAGCCTCTCGAAGCACTTCATGATGATGGGTGTAAGTGCAACAGGGTGATAGTCATTAAGACAGGACAATGAAGACTTCTTTGGCATCAGGATGATGATAGCCGCCTTGAAGCACATTGGAACTATGGTGCAGCTCAGGGAAATGTTAAATATGAACGTGAGGACATCTGCCAGTACGTCAGAGCATTCTCTGAGCACTCTGCCAGAAATGTTATCTGGTCCAGCAGCCTTACATAGGTTTTCCTCACATCACAAACACAGCATCTGGTCATGGCTGGGGGTGGGGAGGTGGGGTGGTGGACTTTCTCACTGCCACATCATTTTGCGCCTCAAACCGTGCATCGAAGTTGTTCAACTCAGCTGGGAGGAAGGCGTCACCAGCACAAGCAGGTGATGCTGTTCTGTGGTTGGTGATGGCCTGAATGCTCTTCCACATGCTCTGGTATCCTGAAGGTGGCTGTGTATTCTCTGTGCATGTGCACGCTTTGCCTCTTCGATGGCCTGGGTCAGATTGGCCCTCGATGTTGTTATGGACACGTTGTCATCTGCTCTGATGGCGGAAACATGGATCCTCAGCAGCACGCACACCTTTGTGGTCACCCATGGCTTCTGGTTGGGGCGAGAACTGATGGTCTTGGACACAGTGATGTCGTCAATGCACTAGCCATGTACTCCTCTAAGTTGTTGGAATCGCCATCGGTTGCCGCCTCCCTGAACATACTCAAGTCAGTGCGCTCAAGGCACTCTTGAAGAGCAGAAATGGTTCTGCTAGCCAGGTTTTACCTGCTACCGAACTGGTTTGACATGCCTGATGAGCTGTCTGTATGCTGGGATTAGCATAACAGAGATGTGGTCTGAGAAACTGAGGCGGGGCCGGGGTTCTGCCTTGTATGTGTTGGGGATGTTTGTGTTAACCATATCCAGTGTGTTCTCCCCTCATGTGACTCCAGACCCACAGAAACGTGGCTGACTCTTAATTGCCTTTGGGACGGCCAGTGATGCCTTCGACGTGTGAATGAATTAACAATCAGTTCCCAGCCCAGGGGTAAACCTGACTTGCAGATATGATGAATAAGCTGGTCAGTGAAATCCACATCAATAAGACATACCAGGCATTGGGCAAGGTGACATGACGAAGAGGAGGATCAACTGGGAACCAGGATCTATCAGGTGGTCTACTAATACCAGACTGAGAGGCTGTAAATAGGAAACAGGGGAAAGAGGGACTTCAGGTAGAGTGGATAAATTCCAAAACAACTTGAAATGGGTTCCCTGCTCACCCAACCCTGGTTTCAGGAAGTGGATAGATTGGAGGCCAGTTAACGTCAGGAAATTAGATGCTCCTGACTTGAGACTATCCCACCTGACCCTGAGACACCATTCTTTTTCAGGTTAAAATGGAGCTGCACGGGATAAGCAGGAGAAATTCCACAATAGAAGTTGCAAAGAGTCTTCAATAAAGGGGGCATCACATCTGCATTCTCCAACATACAGGCTGCACTACCCACCACCCAATCAAGATACCATTACAACGGCTGAATTCAACTGAGTCGAAGACAACTTTGTAATAGAAATGGTGTTCATTATTAAATTTAAAATTGCAACTGTCAAAGAGGCTAGTGACAAGATTACTGAAGAACAATAGCTCCGTTGAAAGAAGCATTCATTTTCGTAATGAAGGCAGAGCAGGTGTAAGCCTTTTCTGAAGCCAAGATAATATCTATTTATAAATCAACCCGTAAGTCCCTCACATACCTGGGCACCTTGTCAATTTGTCATTGTGTAGAATGAGTAAATATCCCAATCAGATTAAAAGTCTTTTCCTGAATGTTGACCTTGGAGAATCTGAGAATTTTTCTTTGAGGTTACTATTGTATCAGTAGTCTAACAAGGCAATGCAGAGTTATAAAAATAGGTTCTGGAACAATTGAATATTTTGATGGATGGCACTATAGGTTTTCTGGCTGGATGAGGTGATAGGTTTTGTTTCAATTTACTCACAGAATATGGACAGCTCTGACTAGGACAGCATTTATCACCAATCCTTAATTACCCAGAGGGCAGTTAAGAGTCAACCACTTTGCTGTGGGTCTGGAGTCACATGTAGGCCAGACCAGGTAAGGATGGCAGATTTCCTTCCCTGAGGCACACCAGGTGGTTTTTACAGTAATTAACAACAGATTCACGGTCATTATTAGATTCTTATTTCCAGATTTTTATTGAATTCAAATTCCACAACCTGCCATGGTAGGAATTGAACCCAGGTCCCCAGAACATTCACCAAGTTTCTAGATTAATAGTCTAGCAATAATACCCTAAAAGTCTTGAACATGTTTCACTACATACTTATGGTCGAAGCTATTCTTTTTAAGATCCAAGTAAAAAGATAACTTATTAAAAATGGCTTATACTATATAATGGCTAGTGGTGACATTTTTTTATACTCCTCATTTTAGCAAGTAAAAGGGAGTCTCTCCAGCATTGTCCCCTTCCCCAGACCCCAATCAACACTCTTAAAAGAATTAAACAGCTTGCTTATTCACATTGCGTTTTTTATGATACGGTACAAGTAATCGGAATCACACAGGAACCTACCATTGGATCTCGGCATGTCACCTGGAAATAAAGATGGTTCCCTCTTAGCACAGCCCAGTACTTCTTGTATTTCTGTCAAAAGAAAATTGTATGTTAAGCAAAGAAATGTGTTTCTTTAATGTATTTTCTCTCGCTTTTCTATTCAACACTCATAGCTCGATTTCCACACCCACTCCTCACCACTACTGTGAGAAACGCAAGTAGTTTAATTCACTGGCATTACTTTAGAGGCTGAATGGGACTCTCACTTTGATTTGAGTTCATTGCTGGGAACCATAGAAAATAGTTATCCACTACCTCCTGCCTTCACTGGAAAACCACTTCATCAGTCAAGCCTGTCTGTCTGGGTCAACACCGAAGCAAACTTTCAATCCAATTTTCAATCTCTATCTACTGAAGGTGCTGACTCTTCCTAGATGATGGTTCACAGCTCCCATTTCTCACCTGGAGTGGTCATTTTTCAGTGCAAGACCTGGCAGCGAGCCACATTGGGCTATTCAACCACAAATGTGCCAGTTCCATTTCTGTTAAATGAAGATGTACATCAAATGGCAACATAGTGAATGGAGGCCAGAACAGGCCAGCTAAGCCCAATCCAGCCCTCCCCTGATATCCATGCACAACTGACTTCATGTTCTTGCCTTAACCCACATGCACCAAAAGGCACTTGTGGCATTCAAACTGCTGTTCCAATTGCGATTAGCCAACTCAGAGCTGAAAATGTGTTGCTGGAAAAGCGCAGCAGGTCAGGCAGCATCCAAGGAGCAGGAGAATCGACGTTTCGGGCATGAGCTCTTCTTCAGGAATCATGCCCGAAACGTCGATTCTCCTGCTCCTTGGACGCTGCCTGACCTGCTGCGCTTTTCCAGCAATACATTTTCAGCTCTGATCTCTAGTATCTGCAGTCCTCACTTTCTCCTCGAAGATTAGCCAACTCAGCCTAGGGGGTCAATTTTGGACCTCTGTACAATTCAGTGCCACATGTTGGTATCTTTGTAGCAAAGTGGGCTCATTATTTTATAGTTCAAGAAACAGGACAAAGTTCAGTCTTCTCATCCAGTTAGTTATTTCAGCAACTCCAAACTTAAATAAGCTCTGAGAAATCTGTAAATTTGAATCCCCTTCTCAAAGACCTGTAAGAAATGTCGGGTTGGATATGGTCAGGCAATCAGAGGCTGCTTCATATTGTTCTCATCCCATCCATTCTTGTAAGGAGCCATAGTGTACTGTTAGCTCAAAAAGGGAGAGGGATTGGGAAGAGGAGGAAACTTCATCTCAAGAACAATCGGGCTGTGAGGAAGCGAGAAAATTTTATTGTGGTTTATTATATCCCATAGTGCTACAATTACAGATGTGATCAATATTAAAACTAAATCTGAGCTAATGTAAGCACATTTTTGCCTGGAACATTTTGAACAGTTGATATCCATCAGCCCGAAAATGACCCCTATAAACAAGAGATTAATGATTGCTAGAACCAGGAAGATTAAACAATGACTCTTAGATTTATCAGTCAATCATTATTTTCTTCTCATAAATGAGTTAACCAAATTTGAATTTAGTTAGAAATCATTTTAGCTCCAGACGAATTATACAAAGTGTACGTAATTGTGTTATTAAATAGCAGTCAATTACCACCAAAGTCTATGATCATCAGCTACATTCCTTACTAGAGTTTCTAAGCAGCAGTAACCACTGAAAGACAGTGGAGGTGGGGGAGTGGCAAGGAGAGAGGTTCAGATCTGGATGCACAGTGTACAAAGTGGACAATAGGAAGATGAATTTTGGTTTGCAGCCAATGTCGAATTTGATGTCCTGTATATCATCACCTGCACTCGGACGTCAAAGACATTCTGGTGGCAGCTCAAGAAGAACATGCATATTTCTGCCACTGTCTGATTTGCACCTCTGCTTCTGCTCAATGGAAGGTGTGCCATGAGAATGTCTTGAGCAAAGGCCAGTAACAATAAAGTCGTCATAGCCACAGAGGACTATAGGGCTGCTCTCTCATACAGATCTGACTGGTGGTGGATTACCCTGAGATTCATTATGTATCAGCTGAGGGGAGATATTGAGAAGGACAGTGCTACATGGTAATCTTAGCTGGTGTGAGAATTGAGCCCACTCTGTTGGCATCACTGTCTTGCAAACCAACTGTCCAGCCAACTGAGCCCCAAAGTAAAGTTCTCGCACTCTTAAAGGACCATAGGACTCCATAATTAGAGAGAGACAACTTGTGTAGGTTTAATCTGAGGTTTCACCACTCCTCAAATGAGAGACGAGGTTGAGAACGTAGAGCTTTTTTTACTTTCAACAATATATTTTATTCATAAAAATATCTTACACACACAGTCACTAAAACAGTTCAGTTCTGTACTGTAGCATATGAAGGAACAAAACAAACATTGGAGTTTGTCTCTATCCAACAAACAAACCCAAGACATTTCTTATTTATGCAAGGTTATATTTCTGTATATTTGAGACACCAGGAAGGTCCAATAACTGAACAGACCCCACTTAACTTCAGCAGAGGGAGTTCAAACAGTGGTCTTTCCCTCCTGTACCTTAACAGCACATGATAGCCTCAGGCTGTGTGCGAATTGAACCTACCCCATATGTCACTTTATTACAAAGCAGCCAGCCAGTAAACTGAGCTAAACCAAGCCCCGTTACTGCTCCATTTTCAGCAACAATGGTGAGAGTGAGGACCAGGGAGCTGCCGGTAAAGTTCCCTTTCATTTTGGCAGCGGAGCTGCATGGGAAGAGTCAAATTGCGCTTTGGGAAGGTGAGTGAACTAATATATTTGGGCAGCAGCTGAACCTGAGACACTATACGTGTAGTGTCTCCCCCAACACCGCAATCCCCCACCCCACCACCCAGCCTCCTCCTCTAACCAAAAAAAAGACTTTGTGGTTTGTTGTTAAGGCTTTTCTTTTTTTTTATCATGTGATTGGCAAAAAAAAATTCTTTTTATTCCTTCTTTGTTTATCTATTATTTGATATTGTAGTAGGACTAAGTTAAGCTTAAGAGTAAAAAATGGCAGGAGATCTCAAACACGTGTTTATGCTCCTCTTGCTCAATGTGGGAGCTCAAGGATACGGCTGTGTCCCTCACTCCTTCACATGCAGGAAGTGTGTCCAGCTTGTTATACCACATGACGGCTATGGAGCTGCGGCTGGACTCAGTTTGGAGCATCTGCGATGCTGAGGAGATCGTGGATAACATGTTTAGTGAATTGGTCACACCGCAAATTAGGATTGCTGAGGGAGAAAGGGAATGGGTGACCAAAGTGCAGAGAAAGAGCAGGAAGGCAGTGCAGGTGTCCCCCGCGGTCATCTCCCTCCAAAATAGGCATACCATTTTGGATATTGTTGGGGGAGATGGCTCACTAGGGAAAGGCAGCAGTAGCCAAGTTCAAGGCACCATGGCTGGCTCTCTGTACAGAAGGATGGGAAAAAGAGTGGAAGGGCTATAGTCATAGGGGATTCAATTGTAAGTGGAGTAGATAGGCAGTTCCATGGTCAAAAACGAGACACCCAAATGGTATGTTGCCTCCCAGGTACATGGGTCAGGAATGTCTCAGATTGGCTGCAGGACATTCTGAAGGGGGAGGGTGAACAGCCAGCTGTCGTGGTGCATATAGGCACCCATGATATAGGTCTTAAAAAATGAGATGAGTTCCTCCAAGCAGAATTTACAGAGTTAGGAGCCAAGTTAAAAAGTAGGACCCGAGAGGTAGTAACCTCCAGATTGTCACCAGTGTCACGTGCTAGTCAGAGTAGAAATGACAGAATAGGCAGCATGAATGAGTGGCTTGAGAGATAGTGCAGGAGGGAGGGTTTCGGTTCAGATTTTTGGGACATTGGGACCGATTCTGGGGGAGGAGGGACTGTTACAAATTGGACAGTCTACATCTAGGCCAGACTGGAACCAATGTCCTTGGTGGTGCTTTTGCTAACTTTGTTGGGGAGGGTTTAAACTAATGTGGCAGGGGGATGCGAACCAATTGAGGAGGTTAGTGCACAGTAAGGAGTAGTAAATAAAGCCTATAGTGAACGAGATAATTAAGTCAGCGTGACTAAGGGGAAGAGTAGGCAGGGAGCAGATGATGAAAGCAAAGGGACGGGTGGTCTGAGGTGCATTTGTTTTAATGCAATAAGTGTAGCAGGTAAGGCAGATGAACTTAGGGCTTGGATTATTATTTGGGAGTATGATGTTATTGCTAATTCTGAGATTTGGTTGAGGGAAGAGCATGATTGGCAACTAAATATCCCAGGATGCTTCAGATGGAATAGAGAGGGAGATAAAAGGAGTTGCATTACCATTCAGAGAGGATATCATAGCTGTGCTGAAGGAGGGCATTATAGAGGACTCGAGCAGTGAGCCAACAGAGGTAGAGCTCAGAAATAGGAAGGGTGCACTAACAATGTTGGGGCTGTACTACAGGCCTCCCAACAGCAAGCATGAGATAGAGATACAAATATGTAAACAGATTATGGAAAGATGTAGTAGCAACAGGGTGTTGATGATAGGAAAGTTTAGCTTTCCCTACATTGACTGGGATTCACTTAGTGTTAGAGGTCTAGATAGAGCAGAATTTGTAAGGAGCATCCAGAAGGGTTTTCTAGAGCGCATGTAAATAGTCCAACTTGGGAAGGGGTCATACTGGACCTAGTGTTGGGGCATGAGCCCGGCCAGGTGGTTGAAGTTTCAGTAGGGGATTACTTTAGGAATAGTGATCAGATCAGATTCCCTACAGTATGGAAACAGGCCCTTCGGCCCAACAAGTCCACACCAATCCTCCAAACAGTAACCCACCCAGAGCTTATCTTCATGTCTATCTGCTTCCTTTGCCAATTATTTTAAATTTAGATTCTTTCACAAAGAGAAACAAACAGTCTCACCATTCAAAATCCATCCAGCCCCACCATGATTCTGATTACCTCTACCAACTCTCCTCCCAGTCTATTCTTCTCCAAGAAAAACTTTTCCAATTTCTCCAATCTATCTTTGTAACTGAAATTCCTTATCCTTGGAATCATTCTAGTAAACGTATTTTCTAATCTCTCTGATGCCTTCACATTTTTCATATTGTAATGCCTGAACACAATGCTCGAGCTGAGGCTAAACTTGAGTCTTACACAAGTTCAACATAATGTCCTTGCTCTTGTATTTCTAATAGGATACCATATTAGAATTAGAATCCCTACAGTGTGGAAATAGGTCCTTCGGCCCAACAAGTCCACACTGATCCTCCGAAAAGTAACTCTCCCAGACCCATTCCCCTACTCTATATTTCCTCCTGACTAATGCATCTTGCCTATGCATCCCTGAACACAGCAAATTCACCTAACGTGAACATCTGTGAACTGGGAGGAAACCCACACAGACACAGGGAGACTGTGCAAACTCCACACAGACAGTCGCCCAAGGCTGGAATTCAACCCGGATCTCTGGCATTGTGAGGTAGCAGTGCTAACCACTGAGCCACCGTGCCACCATGCTTTATTCACTGCTCTCAACCTGTCCTGCCACCATCAATGAAATATACACCCAGGGCCTTCTGCTCCCACAACTCACTAAGGTTTACATTCTTTATTTTGTATTGTCTCTCCATGTTTTTTTCTATCAAAATGAATCCCCTTCCATTTCTTTGCATTGAATGTCATTTGCCACTCATTCACTCATTGGACTAACTGGCCCATGTTCTTCTGAAATTCTAATCTATCTCCTCACAATTCAGAATGATGATGTGCATGTAGCTTAATTAGTCAAGCATACTCACACCTGCCAAGAGTTTCTCTTCCTCTGCAAACTTTTGCCATTTTGTTGCTGTTTATCTGATTAAGGACATGTGGTGTTTTTGTAATTTTAATACCAAACTCTGAAGAAAAACAGCTTGTTTGCAGCAATAAGGCGAGTAGCCTGAGAGTGCTCTTCGAGGTAAGAGCTGGCGCTGCTAATCTGCTAAAGGTTTTAGAACCTTAGCTCAAGCCTGGTTTGTTGGTATCTATGTTATAGTATAACATTGATGCCTTTGGTAAATAAAGATAATAACTTAAACTACACTATCTGTAAGATTTTTATATTCCAGACTACCACAGAGTACAATGTGTGGGACAAACCAAGAGAGGCTTACAGGTTGAGTCCATCAGGGATTTCCTGAGCGGTCTCAAATAGGTACTTTAACAGAAACAGTAAGATGGGTTAAGGGGCTCTTTTTCAGGTTGGCAAGACATAACCAGTGGAGTTCCACAGGGACCACACACAATATATGTTGATAACTTGGAGGAAGGAAAAGAATGTATTGTAGACAAATTCGTAGACAACACAAAATAGGTGGAAAGACAGGTTGAGAGAGGGATACAAGTAGTTTACATGGAGATACTGATAGGTTAAAAAAATGGAAAAACGGTTGGAAAAAATAATGTAATGTGGGAAAATGTGAAGTTGTTCATTTTGAAACAGAACAGAAAAACAGAATATTATTTAAATGGAGAGAAAGTGCAGAAAGTTACAACACAAAGGCGCTTTGGGACTTCAGAGCACAAAACACTGAAAGCTAGCATAGAGTTTCAACAGGCAATCAGAAATGACAATGGAATGCTGGCCCTAACCACATGGGATCAATGTGGATTTCACCAGTTTCCTCATTTCCCCTTCACCCACTTTATCCCAGATCCAACCTTCCATTCAAATTTGTATCCCTTTTTATTCTACAAATTGAAACTTTGCTCATATGTTGGTTGTGTGGCACCATATCAATTACCTTTCAGAAATTGATGTCCACCACATCAAAAGACATTTTGTGTTTTTCCATTTGAAGAGTACACAAGGACAGCAGTTGGAAAACCAGTTTCATCTGATTGGAGTGTCTTAGTGGGACTGATTGCTCTCATGTGTACTAGCCTGGATTCGAAGGACACACTTAAAGAACCATCTCCTAGTTACCCCTGTGTTACAGGTTAAGACCCACTCAATGCCATGTGAACCAAATGGAAATCAGAACACCAAAAGCACACACTCTCACCCTGAATGCTGGAATTCAATCGTGTTCAAAGGAAATCAGAACAGAATCTCAACCAACTTGCAAACCAAGCACAATGAAACTGACTGCCAAAATTAATGTTGCTGGCAAACTCCACAGAAACAGCTACAACATTCAACTATCCACTCTTCGTGAACAATTCAGCCTGACCTGCATATCTTTTGCTTTTACTTTTATGTTACTGGACTGACCTTATATCTAATCTGTCTGTATTTATGCCGCATTACTAATGTTTCTCACCTTTAATAATGAACAAACTCACTCTTTGTTAATTCAAGGAAGCTTTGTTAAATTAGCTCCTTTTAAAACATAGGATCATATGGAGCTGGGAGAAAGGAATTCACAAGTTATGGTTTACTTAACTTTCTGATCCAGCCTCTTAGGAGAAGCATGAAACTGTATGCAGGATTTGACATTTCTTGTCTGACTTCAGTCTGTATTATGGTTCTGATAATGGAAACAGATAGGTCCAAAATAATTAAAAATCCCACTAAATAAACTGGCTTACCAATCTATTGTTTACCAATGACTGAAAAGAAATCCCATTAAACCTTGGTGAACAGGGCATAATTAAGAAAAGCCAGCTCAGATTTGTTAAGAAACGATGACATTGATTTTATTTATAGTGGTTGTGTCTAAAATATTTTTGTCAAGGATATGTTAGGTGACCTTTGCAATCTTGCGCAGTAGTGTACACAAAACTATAAGAAACTATCTCATCTAGATTGACAAGGGCCCAACCAGTTTCCGCCTGTGCTTATTAGAACCAAAAACAATGACTTTAACTCAGTCAGCACGATCTGGCAGTTAAAACTATCATGGTTACTTACGGCTGACTCCACATGGTTCAAAAGCAGCTGACTGATGTAAATCAAGCAATAAAGGCTTGGAAGTAAATGTTCTCCAGGCCTCATGATTAACCAATTCTAGAGATCTGACTACTCCATTCCCACCAACTTATCTCGTCCCCAAGTTAAAATCAGAGTTGATCTGAATGTTTTCACACATTTGCTCTGTTTCTCTTTATGTAATTTAATGACGAAAATTAAATCTTACTTATTTACATGAAAAATCCAAAGAAACTGTTAAACTATTAACTACATGAACGTAGAGGCCCAGGGAAAGTGCAGAAAGACTTACAAGAACAATACTGAGAACTACTTAATGATGGAAATTAAACTTGATTTGTTTACATGAAAAGTCCAAAAGAACTATTTAACTATTAATATAGGAATGCAGAGGTACTAGGGAAGGTGCAGAAAGATTTGCAAGCACAATAATGAGAACTGAGCAGTTAGAAATATGAAGAAATATTGAATAGACTGGGGAGCTCCTTGTTAAAGAATGATAAGGATGAGGGGTTGTCTAAAAGGGGTTTCCAGAGGGATAAGGCAGAAGCAAAGATGATGCCTACATTTTTGGACAAGTCCAAAACTAGAGACAATCAATATATTATGGTCACTAATAAATCCAATAAGGAACAATGCAGAAAGTGGTTAGAAGGGACTTTGCAAGAAGGAATTTCTGATGTTACCAGCAATCAAAGGACAAAAACAATAAAAGAGACGTACAGCACAGGAACAGGCTCTTTGGCCCTCCAAGCCTGTGCCAATCATCATGCCCTAACTAAACTACAAAACAAACCTTCTGCCCTTATTTGGTCCGTATCCCTCTCTCCCTCCCTATTGATGTAACCATCCAGATGACTCTTAAATGTCACCAACATGCTGGCTTTCACCACTTCTTCTGGCAGTGCGTTCCAGACTCCTGCCACTCTCTGCATGAAAACATCCCCCGCACATCTCCCTTAAACTTCCCCCTCTCACCTTGAAGCTGTGGCCCCACATATTTGAGACTCCATCCCTGAGAAAAAGCCTCTGACTATCCACCCTGTCTATGCCTTTCAATATTCTGCAGACCTCTATCAGCTCTCCTCTTATCTGCTGTCTTTTCAGTGAAAACAATCCTAGTCTTTTTAACCTTTCTTCATAGTCGATGCTCTTGATGCACTTAAGAGGAAACTAGATAAATATATGAGGGAGAAAGGGAGAGAGGGAGAGAAGGTGATGCAAATAGGCTCAGATTAGCAATTAATAGATGGAACATAAATAAATCAAGACATGTTAGATAGGCTGAATGACCTATTTCTTTTCTGTAAGTTCTATCTACTGTGTCATTGATTGCTGAGAATGTTGCCGCACCTATATTACAAAACCTTTGACCCATGAAGCTTTGTTTCAAACGCTGATCAGGAAATGGGCTTTAATCTCTGAGTAAAAATGCAGTCTAAACCAAGGTGTGGGAGCTCCAACTCTCCACTGACTTGCATTAAATATGTAATAAAGATCATTAATTACCTGATTAAATATACAACAAAGGAAAAATGTTGCCTTTGTTTTAGTCAAAACTGGCCACCTCATTCTGAAGCCATACTGATGGCTGGTTGGAAACTGGATAATATGTCCGACTGGTTCAGTAGGGAGCAGTCTGTTTTTCCTGGTGACAGTACAGGAGGATTTACTCTGCATTTATCTTATACTGTACCTAGCCCAGAGTGCTTGATAAAATATGATGGAAGAAACTTTATTTTCTATCTAACCAAAGCAAGACAACCAGCAAATGCTTGGCACTGACATAGGTTTTGATCATGGAAAATATTCCATTTCCCAGCACCATCTCCCACTTGGCAAACAAAAAAGTCCTGACTTACATTTTTAAGTTAAAATGAAAGCAGATGTTTTGTGACAAGTGGCCCTTTTTGAAAGATATATTTTCAAATGGAACAAACACCTCAACACAGTTTCTCTGCAAGTTTCCCCAGATTGTCACTGTGACTGCAGTTTCATATAAAATGCCTGACACGGTGATTCCAGTTAAACAAAACAGTTCAGATGAAAGATGTCCGATCCAAAAGGTTACTGCCGTCAGACTTGCTGAGTATTTCTAGCATGTTCTGTTTCTATTGAAAGAAAACCTGACTTGCACAGGGCCTGTCATTCTAACGTCACAACAATCTGCATGGAGACTGTATGTCTATTTGATCACATAATGACAAACAGAATACCTCGCAGGGCCAAAATAGAGATCATATTTCATAATGTGACTCAATGACGGAGAATGCTGGTAACACCCAGCAGATCAGACAGCATCTGTAGAGAAAGGAGAAAGGTTCATGTTTCAGGTCTTTTAACCCTCTACCATTTTGGGCAAAGGGGTCACATTATCTCAAATGGCAATTTTTGTTTTCCTTTTTTCCATGGAGTTTGCCGAGCTACCTGAGTGTGTCCAATACTTTGTGTATTTTTTTAATTTCAGATTTCCAGTGTCTGCAGCATTATGTCTTTTACTTCAGCGTGTGGTTTGATAAACTATTTGCTATAAACTTCTATTCTTTCTCTTAAATAAGTTTTTGGATGGATTTTATATTTCTACTGCCAGTTTTGTTGTCTGCTGTATGATCTGCTGTCAGTATCAAAAACTCTCAGATCATACAGGAAGACAGGAAATAGATTAAAGCTTTCTTCATATTGATTCATCCACATACTTTACATGGTTTATGGCCGACAGTTCTTTCTCAACGAAAATGTAAACAGATCATCTGGTCATTTACTGTATTATTGCTTGTGTGGTGTTGCTGTACAAACGCTGGATACTGAGTTTCCCACATTATAACTTTGACGTCAAAAACCACTTCACTGGCAACAAAGTTCTTTAGGATCTCCTGAAGCTGTGAAATGTTCTATAGAAATACAACTTCTTTTCTTCTAAGATATAAGGCAAAGGAACACTAGTAAAACAACAAATGTATGATCAATATTTGGAACTTCTTTCCAAAGTGTGCTAAATGCTCAAAATAAACTGACAAAACAGAATACTGGTATTAAAAAGTCGAGAATCACTTCAGTAACAGTTGGATGATATGGCAGAATACTAGAATTATGACCCAGAATAAGCCAAATGTTCTTCCCTGTTAATATTTTACAACTTTCTCTTTCAGTTCCTACATCTAATTGAAGGGAAAGATTTCAAAAACATGAACTGTTAGCAAGCTGACTGCAGTGTTCAAACCCTCCAGCTACCCAGGTCCAAGACTGAACTTGACCGGTGATCCAGAATCTGAAACTAAGGTTTTGAATGCCAGCTTTTAATCAAAATAAATGAGCAATGTGCTTAGGTCTTTGCGTAAAACATTTGCCTTTTGTCCCAAGAATAAAAGTCAATTACAGCATTTTGAGGAAAGGGAACATCAGGGAAGAGGGATTTACTACATAAAGATTTTTTTAAAATTTCCACAGGTTAATAATAATCAACAGAATATTTAGCAATGTCCAATTGCACTGTGTTGAGATCAGAACACCTCTCCCTTCTTGATTGTAAAGATTAATGTTTTGGCTAAACCTCTGCCGGTATATCCAATCAATAGATATACTAAATAAGGAAAACAAAGGTTAAACTAGGAATAAGACGAAGGAATATTTCCAAACATAACAGAGTAATTTTTTGATTGAATTCAGACATTTTAAGCTTATCCTCTCAATTGTCTTGCCAAACAAACAAATAACAGGTACCTTGAAAATCAAATTTATATTTATACACTAGGAATAAAATTAAAAGTTCAAAATTTAATTACTAAAACAGTGCACATTCAGCTCAATATTCTTTTTATTTTATGTTATTCAAACTGGTTTACAGTTTGGAACGACAATGTAATTTGACTTAAACATTTCCTCATATTTCCCAGTGCACAAACACCTTGTTTGATACTTACATTACATCTTCAATGGCACGCTCAAATTTCAGGTCAATTCCCAGAAATTCACAAGAATCAACCCAAAAGATAAACCTAAAAGGCAGATCAAAGCACTTCTGTTGTCAATGCATGAAAAGCAGACAATGAATCCTTGGGTCACTGTGCTGTAGACACAGTCTGTGCTGAGTTAGCTCATTCCACCATAGAGTCATAGAGGTCTGTAGCACAGCAAAAGGCCTTTCAACCTAATGAGTCTGGCTGGCCAATAGTAAGCATTTAACTAACATATGCTTCTTTGTATTGGCATTACAAGTGCACATCTAAATCCTTCTTAAAATGTTATGAGAATTTCTGCCTCTGCTGCTGTCACAGTTGGTGAGTTCCAGATTCCTACTGTTCACTAGGTAAAAATGTTTTCCCACATATCTCTTCTAAATCTCTTGCCCTTGTTTCAAATCTCTGCCTTCTGGTCACTGATCCTTCCATGAAAGGGAAACGTTCCTTCCTGTCTACCCTGTCTATGCCCCTCAAAATTGTATGCATCTCAGTTATGTCCGCCTCAGCCTCCTATGCTCCAAGGAAGACAATCCCAGTCTGCCTAATCTATCTTCAGAATCAAAATTCTCCAGTCCAGGCAATATCCAGGTAAATTTAGCTATAGCTCATTTCTGGATCTATAGATTAGGCAGGTGAGCGCTGCTCCTTCGCCAGGTAGCTAGCGGGACAGAATCATAGGATACAGCATTTATAGTAAAAATTGTTTATAGTAAAAAAGCTTGTACTTCCAGATAAACCTGTTGGTATTGTGCGATTTTTAACTTTGTCCACCCCAGTCAAATACTGGCATCTCCACATCATTATGCAAGACATCTAACGTATAGTCTCAAACTGTCTGCTTTCCCAGTAACACTACTTTTATACTCAGTGTCCACCCCTTAACCATCACCACATTATTGCTACAGAGCATCACTTTCTACAGGAATTGCTATGTCAACACCATATTTACTTCAAAGGCACCTCCAACCACATGGTCTCTGCCATTATGAAGGACAAAAGCAGCATGTACTTGGAAAAAGCATTACTTCCTTTGAAATCTATTCTGACATTGGAATAGATTATGATTTCTCTATCCCATGACATTTCCTTCCTTTTCTTTCTGGTTAGTAGTAATCAGGAAAGTGATGGAGATGGGGGCTAATGCACTTGAATATCAAGTGTTGGTTGAGGGGGGAAGGGAAGGACCGGTTTTCTCTTTTTAGAGATGGTTATTGTGTTAGAGTTACAACATGCTGCTGATTGTCAGCCCTTATCTGAATGTTTTCCAGGTTGTAGGTTGACACAGAATGCTTTATTAACAGGGAAATAGTAAATGGAACTGATCACTGTGGAAACATTAGTAAACAGCTTCACTTTTATGACGGACGGATGAAGTAGTTGAATATGATTAATATGGTTAGCCTGAGAATGCTCCTGAAGAATTCCTGCAGTGATGCCCTGTTCGTGTGATGACTTGGGCAGCAGAACTAGCCAGTTATGAATAAGCCATTCCAGTACAGGTAGATCATTGTTACCTTTCCAATAATACCCACCAGGTGGTACAGTCGCTAGCACTGCTGTCTCACAGCACCAGGGACCCGGGTTCAATTCCAGCCTGAGGTGACTGTCTGTGTGGAGTTTGCACATTCTCCTGTGTCTGCATGGGTTTCCTCTGGGTGGTCCAGTTTCTTTTCACAGTTAAAAGATGTGCAGGTTAGGTGGATTGGCCATGCTAAATTGCCCATAATGTTCAGTGATGTGCAGGGTTACAGGGATAATAAGGGGTGCATCTGGGTGGGATGCTCTTCAGAGGGTCAGTGTGAGCTGAATGGTCTGCTTGCACACTGTAGAGA
Organism: Chiloscyllium plagiosum; assembly: GCF_037043375.1. Taxonomy (NCBI): domain Eukaryota; kingdom Metazoa; phylum Chordata; class Chondrichthyes; order Orectolobiformes; family Hemiscylliidae; genus Chiloscyllium; species Chiloscyllium plagiosum. The sequence continues at coordinate 37,268,690 of NW_028270166.1, read as the reverse complement.
TCCAATGATTTGGAGATGCCGGTGTTGGACTGGGGTGTGCAATGTTAAAAATCACACAACATCAGGTTATAGCCCAACAGACTTAATTGGAAGCACTAGCTTTCGGAGCGCCACTCCTTCATCAGGTGGTTGCCACCAGATGAAGGAGTGCCGCTCCTAATGCTAGTGCTTCCAATTAAACCTCTTGGTCTATAACCTGGTGCTGTGTGATTTTTAACTTTGTGGCGATCCTATGATAAGTGGAAGATTGTCCTATCCTGATAAATTTGACCCAGTCATTCACTGCCTCTCAATTTCCTCCTATTCATCAGCAAAATGATAAAAGGAGACAGAAATGTTGCCTTCAAGTAATTTATTAATAATCGAGACAATGAAAATTGTCTATTTCTTTTTTCTTTGAGGACTTTATTGGCTTCTGAAATTTAATTACCCTTGGCAATGTTGGTCAATGCCTGGGAAATATTTGGTATTACAAACACAGTCGTAGCTTCATAGTTTCCTGTCATCTTTGCTTCTTTTTTAATCCAGCATTGAACTGGCGGCTCAGCCGCATGGTGTCTGAACAGCAATAGCACTATACAAAATATAGTGTTCTTCCAGGATCAAAAAAAAAGGACCGCCACAGGAAAGATGTTGGTTCTTGAACTAAGTAGAATCAAACAACCTTGCAAGAAACTTAAGCCAGCCACAGAAAGGAAATTAAACAAGGGGAAGATGAAGGGCAAAAAATACGCAGGGGTTTCAGGTGAGTCAGAGGTATACACAAAAAAATAAAAACAGGGGAAATTTGAGATAAAAAGAATTGCTAAGAACATGTGTGTACATGACTACTAACAGAATGAGCAACAAGTTAATGTGACTGGAAATTTTGTGGCAACAATGAGTTATGATGTCATATCAGAAACATTCCTGAATGTATAAGGTGAAAATAAATACAATTAGAAGTATAGACTGTGTAAAAAAGATGAGAAAATAAAATGATGTTGCCAAGTTTTCTTTCCTGTCACTTTTTACAATTATGTTGTTTCAATTTCATCTGCTATCATTCTGTCCACTTGTATATCTCCATACAACTATTTCTGGAGTTTAACTGTCTCTCATGATCCAATCACCACATCTAGTTTTGGCATCATCTGCAAATGTGATCACCTTCCATCAATTTTGTAAAATAGAAACGGTAGCATTCCCAGTAGGACTGAGCCTCGGGGGACACATTCAATACTTGTACATCGCTCTGATATGAACACCTTAACTGCTTAGAGACGTCGCTAAGCAGCATTGATCATTCTAGAGATTTACCACTCAGAAGGTCAACTTGTTTTTCACTCATATATACCCTTGGCACACCACCAGTTAATTCACCCAGATGATGCAGAAATCTGAGTACACTGATTGCTTCAATGCATCCAAACAATACATAATTAGTAAGGAGTAAAGTTTGATGGGTATTCATCAACGTCACTCAGGCAACAAAACATCATCCAGAGGAGGGGATGATCTTAAATAAAAACAAAATACTGTGGATACTGGAAACCTAACACAAATACTGAGAATGCTGGAGAAACTCAGAAGGTCTGGCTGTGGAGTGCAAAAGAGAGTTAACATTTCGAGTTCTGTATGACTTTTTCTGAACAGACATGCTGCCAGCCCTGCTGAGATTCTCCAGCATTCTATGTGTTTGTCTGATGCACTGATTTTGTCACACTAAATCGTAAGGATTGCACCAGTTCTAATTGTCAATAAGGGGTGAGATATTCAAAAACTGGAAACACCACAGAGAACCACGAAGTTCGTCTTTAGGGACCTAAATTATGAGATGCATCCAAAGCAACTTCTTAACTTACAAAGAACGCATTTGAGAGGCAATCTTTTGAGGTCTGAGTTTAAGAAAGATTTGTCTTTTTTAAACTGCACAAGGAGGCCCAGGTTGAATTGCTCGTTTTTGGGTCAGCTCTCGGAATTCCTCTTTAAAAACGATCCTGACGTAGAATGTGGAGAACAGTGGCGGCAGCAATCCTGGGTTCAGTGAAGGATCTGCAGAGTTATTGGCTTTCCCAGCGGTGGTGAAGGGGTAATGTTGGGACTTTCCTCGGTGAGATTGATTATTCTGGACTGTTGGTGAAGCAAAGTCCAGCTCGCATCATGAACGTTGATCTCTAGTTGGATGAACTTGCGGCTCTGTTCATGCGTGGATTCCCCTACATCAGGTGCCAATCCCCCTTTCTGGATCAGCGGTGCTGGAAGAGCACAGCAATTCAGGCAGCATCCATGCTGCCTGAACTGCTGTGCTCTTCCAGCACCACTGATCCAGAATCTGGATTCCAGCATCTGCAGTCATTGTTTTTACCTCGCCAATCCCCCTTTAACAGCACCTCAACTGTAACTACCTCAAGCAGAATAATTAAAGCTCCTTGTTGCCCGTGTGAGCATATTTTGTGAGCAAAATGTGCCATCCCTCGAAACATAATCCCGGATGTTCCATTTGGGCAGCAAAGAACGAGCTACAACATAATTGTAACAATTTTCCCAAAAGCAGCCAAGTCAATTACCTCTTAAAGCATTTGTCAGTTTCCAAATAAGGACATTATTTATGACAATAATGAATTACTAGAATGGTTCGATCGGAGATACAGTTACCTTGTTCTTAGATTCTAGTTTCTCTAAATAACCCTCGAAGTAGCCAGGGGTGACAAAAGCTCTGTGACGTGTTGGTCTTGGGGATGACATTGTAGTTGGATTGGTGCGAACGAACTAACTGGCTGAGAGACCGGAGACTGAGTAAGTTATGCTCAGTTGCAGGAAGTATCTTGAGCTTGGAATGTTTCAGTGACTTGTACCTGAGCAATGTTGGACAGGTCTGTCCCGCCCCTGCCTGCAATTGATTGCACCGGGGAGATATGACAGACTACAGACGCCCCAAGCGATTGGTTACCATTAATGCCCATCAAAAAGATTTTGCAACCCGAATGAAGAAATATGACCTATTGAATTTATCTCAGAGCGTGTTTAGGCTAAGTCTATGTCATGAATCCTAGTAGCTTTTGGAGTAAAATAGAAATGACATGTTTCCAATAAGCCCTGAATTCAAAAGGAATTTACAGGAGCAAGCATCATAGAGTTTCTGATTTTTAACCCAGCGGCTAATTTGTGTACAGCAAGTTCTCACAAACAGCAATGTGATAATAATGGCTATAGAATCTGTCCTTGTGATGTTGATGGGGAGAATAAATATTAGCCAAGACACAAGAGATAAGTCCTTTGCTCATCTTCGAAGTAGTGGCATTGGAGAAGATTCCTGCTCAGAATGAAGAAATTACGAATATGATCACTGAACAGCTTTAAAATCATGATTGCATAAGGTCATGTTACCACTTTAAAATTCTCTTACAGTTTTTGAACAACTTTGCAAATAAACCAGGGGGAGGATGAGAGAAATATCTTTTTTACTGGCAGTCAATTATGATCTGGAATGTACTGCATGTGATGGAAACAGATTGAGTAATAAATTTCAAAAGGGAATACTTGGAAAGGAAATTATTGCAGGGCTATGTGGAATGAGTTGGGGAAAGGGACTAATTGAGATCTTGAAAAATATTTCATTGTCCTTAAAGTGCAGTGAGCCACCTTAAGATTGTGAAAGAAGCTAAAGAAATGAAAATCTCTCCTTTATCAACTGTTGCACCCATTTCCTGCAACAATGTCCGAAACAGCGTTTTGATAACAGTGCAAGTATCGTAAATCCAAAAATGTTCTGACTCACAATGAACAATACATTAAAACTTCTGAAAATGACTCATTTATGGCTCAGTATAAACACTTCTCATCTCTGAGGCTGAGGATTGCAGGTTCAAATCTTACCAGAAGCACCTCAGCACAGAAACCTGGGCAGATGCAGTGTCAGTATTGGGGATACTGCACGTTTAAAAGTGTCATCTTTTTGATGAGATTTTAAAGAGAGATCCAACTGCCTTCTTTAAAAGCCCAGCACAGTTTAAAGAAAGAGCAAATAGTTTTCCTGTGTTTACTGGTGAATATGTATTCTTCATTCAACATCAACAATATCGTTAGTCTGGTCATTATCCTATTGCAGTGTGTGGGAGCTTAGTGGGAGCAAATTGGCTGCTGTGTTTCCTATTCTACAGCAGTAACAGAAATTTAGAAAGTAACTCATGAGTTAAAAGGGCTTTGGGACATCCTAAAGACATCAGTGCTGCTGCATACAGAGGAACCTTGATTATCCAAAGGACATGGGCAGGCAGTATTTTGTATAGTTAATCAAATTCCGGATAATCAAATGCCAGATAACGTAGTTTAGCCGAGCATTAGGACCTTGCAATCTTACCGGATAATCTGATATTTGGATATTCAAATGCCAGATAATCAAGGTTCCTCTGTAAATGCAAATCTTTCTTTTTCTCTTCAAGTGTTGCATGTACTTGTTTGTTGATAGCAACATTGTGGTTACAAAGACATATTCATGCTATGACTCTGTAATAAATGTGAGGGGGGTCATCTGTTCACATAGTGTAAGAGAGACTCAGGGGTGCAAATAGAATGGTAAAACATTTCCAGCATGGTAGAAAGTCATCAAATTTACATTCGCTCGCTTGAAGAGCTATCGACTTTGTGGCATTGCTCAGCAATTTACACAAATGTTTTCTGTTTTCAAATTATTTAACCATTTCTAATTAAAGCAATATTGAAGCAAGCTGTCAACATTATTCCTGGCAGGAAGTTCCATTGAAAATAAAAAGAATCTGATAAGCTATTGTCTTGCTCTTTATTTCATTGATAAATGTAAATGGACTATACCTATTTAAAATCCATAATAATTTGAAGGCCTTATCTGAAGCTTTGTCTTAACTCTCTCTACAAGGGACAAATCAGAACCGTGATGGAATGCTATCCATGTGCCTGGAATGGGTGCAGCTCCAACAAAACTCAAGCACCTTTACACCATCGAGGCCTAACCATACCTTTTGATCAGTAACCCATAAGGACCTTAAACATGATATGCCTCAACACCAGCTTATTGCAGAGTACAGTATGTTTCAACTGATGTTAACAAAATTAAGAGGGGCATGGATAGGGTAAATAGGCAAAGTCTTTTCCCTTGGGTCAGGGAGACCAGAACTAGGGGGCATAGGTTTAGGGTGAGAGCGGAAAGATATAAAAGAGACCTACAGGGGCAACCTTTTCACACAGAGAGTAGTACATGTATGGAATGAGCTGCCAGAGGAAGTGGTGGAGACTGGTACAATTGCAACATTTAAGAGGCATTTGGATGGATATATGAATAGGAAGGGTTTGGAGGGATATGGGCCGGGTGCTGGCAGGTGGGACTAGATTGGGTTGGGATATCTGGTCGGCATGGACAGGTTGGACCGAAGGATCTGTTTCCATGCTGTACATCTCTATGACTCTATGCTGCCTGTCCAACTTGGAAAGACAATACCAACAATTGCACAAACATCTTCAAATTCCCCTTTTAAGTCAGATATCAAACTGACTTAGACATTGCTGTTCCTTCTTTGTTGTTGAGTCAAAAGCTGGGAATTCCAAACCAAATAGAATTAATTCATTCAACACACATAATTCAGTTGTCTATGAAGTTTGCTCATCAGCATCTTCTCATGGTAAACAAGGATTGGACATTAAATATTGCCTTTGCAAGCACTGTTTATATCCCAAAGTGAATTTTAAAACCACAGAGATGGGAGTGGTGCAGAGAAAGGTATAACAACAGTACTCCTTTATTTTCTGAACTGGATATTTCCTTATCATTTGTATCCCCAAATACTTGAGTCTTTGATTTTTTTTTGGTTCACATCCATTCACTTCCCAATACTTGCAGGAAATGCTTTTAAAACCGTTTTCATAATTATAAATACTTTATAAGTACAAAATCTTATATATATATCTTGGGTTAAGATACTAAAGGGTTTTCATTTATTCGTCCACTTGTCAAGGTATAGGTGTCAGTTCTGAAGTGTTGAATATTTCGCATTTCAAGAATACAGTGAGTATCCCAGGTTAAGTATAATTTGGGTTACAATCCAATTAAAATTCCCACACATACAGCCTTAGTGAGCACCCATAGGTGATAGTTTTTTATTTCCTCAAACAGCAACACCACAGTCTTTCAAAGTGAGAGTGCCAAAAGAGTCTTGTTTTGGAGGCAGCTTTTTTCATATGGGTTCATACCTGTATCATAATGGTATACCACAGAGAAGGAGGCCATTTAAACTATGTGTATTTCTAAAATTCACGTCTAGAATGTGGAAGTCACTGGCTGGGTGAGCATTTATTGCCATCCCTAGTTACCCTTGAGTAGGTGGTGGTGAGCTGCCTTCTTGAACTGCTGCAGTCCATGTGCTGCAGGTTGACCTATAATGGCCTGAGGGAGGAAATTCCAGGATGTTGACCCAGTGACAGTGAAGAAATGGTGACGTATCTTCATGAATGATAAGTGGTTTGAAGGGGAACTTGCAAGTGTTGGTACTCCCATGTATCTGCTGCCTCTGTCCATTTAGATGGAAGCAATTGTGGATTTGGAAGATGCTGTCTAAGGGTCTTTTTTTCTGCAGTGCATCTTGTAGATAATACACACTGCAGCTGCTGAATGTCAGTTGTAAACGGAGTGGATGCTTGTGGATGGGGTGCCAAACAAGTGGGCTGCTTGTCCTTGAAGGTGTCAAGTGTTGTTGGAACTGCACCCATCCAGGCAAGTATTCCTCCTGATAATTGTTAGTTCTTTGTTACAGCCCTGCAATTGGACCTACTCACCTGCTGTTTCCCCTTAGCACATTCTTTTTTCCTTCACAGTTTTTTTATCCCTTTTGAAAGTTGTTTGTTCTGCTACCTGCACCTTTTTCAGGTAGTACTTCCCAGCCCTTAATAACTCACTGTAAGAATAAAATTGCCACATATGCCCTCTGCTTCCTTTCCTCATTACCTTAAATCTCTGCTTTCTGCTTACTGATGCTTCCACTCCCATTTTGCCTGACTGACTCCATCAAAATCAATCTGATTTTGAATTAAATTTCAGTTAAATTGCCTCTTAACCTCCATTAATTTAAGGAGAATAACCAGCTTTACCAGTTTCATAGAACATAGAACCCTCAATGTTGTGCCGACTTTTTATCCTACTCTAAGATCAGACTAACCTACATACCCTTCATTGTACCATCATCCATGTGCCTATCCAAGCGTCGCTTAAATGTCCCCAATGTATCTGACTCTACTACCACTGCTGGCAGTGCATTCCACACACCCACCACTCTCTGTGTAAAGAATCTACCTCTGACGTCTCCTCTAAACCTTCTTCCAATCACCTGAAAATTATGCCCCCTCGTGATAGACATTTCTGCCCTGGGAAAAATGTCTCTGGCTATCCACTTTATCAATACCTCTCAACATCTTGTACACCCCTATCAAGTCACTTCTCATCCTTCTTCGAGAAAAACCCTAGCTCCCTCAACCTTTCTCCATACAACATGCCCTCCAGTCCAGGCAGCATTCTGTTAAATCTCCTCTGCATCCTCTCTAAAGCTTCCACAATGAGGTGACCAGAACTGAACACAATATTCCAAGTGTGGTCTAACCAGGGCTTTATAGAGCTGCAGCATAACCTCATGGCTTTTAAACTGAATCTCCCTGCTAATGAAAGCCGACACACCATACACTTTCTTAACAACCCTATCAACTTAGGTGACAGCTTTGAGGGATCTATGGACATGGACCCCAGAATCCCTCTGTTCCTCCAAATGTCAAGAATCTTGCTTTTAACCCTGTATTCTGCATTCAAATTCAATCTTCAAAAATGAATAACTTCACACTTTTTCAGTTTGAACTCCATCTGCCATTTCTCAGCCCAGTTCTGCATCCCGTCAATGTCCCATTGCAACCTATAACAACCCTCCACAACTCCACCAACCTTCATGTCATCGGCAAACCTACTAACCGACCCTTCCCCCACTTCCTCATCCATGTCATTTATAAAAATCACAAAGAGTAGAGTTCCCAGTACAGATCCCTGCAGAACACCACTGGTCACCAACTCCAGGCTGAATATTTTCCATCTACCACCACCCTCTGTCTTCTATGGGCCAGCCAATTCTGTATCCAGACAGCCAGATTTCCCTGTATCCCATGCTTCCTTACTTTCTAAATGAGTCTACCATGGGGAACCTTATCAAACACCTTGCTCAAATCCATATACACCATATCCACTATTCTACCTTTATTAATGTGTTTTATCACATCATTAAAGAATTCAATAAGGTTTGGAAGGCATGACCTGCCCCTCACAAAGCCATGCTGACTATCTCTAATCAAACTATGGTTTTCCAAGTAATCATAAATCCTGCCTCTCAGAATCCTCTCCAACACTTTGCCCACCACTGACATAAAATTGACTGGTCTGTAATTCCCAGGATTATCCTTATTCCCTTTCTTGAACAACATTTTTTTTACCATCCAACCATCTGGCACTGCTCCAATGGACTGTGAGGATGCAAAGATCATCGCCAAAGGCACAGCAATGTCTTCCCTCACTTCTGTAATAACCTATGTTATATCCTATCTAGCACAGGGAATTTATCTATCCTTACGTTTTTCAAAATTTTCAGCCCATCCTCCTTCTTAACATCAACCTGTTCTAGCATATCAGTCTGTTTCACGCTGTCCTCAGAAACATCAAGGTCCCTCTCAGTGAATACTGAAGCAAAATATTCATTAAGGACCTCTCCTGCCTTCTCCAACTCCAGGCACAGGTTCCCTCCACTATCCCTGATCAGCCCTACCCTCACTCTAGCCAACCTCTTGTTCCTCACATAAGTGGAGAATGCCTTAGGGTTTTCCTTAATGCTACTCGCTAAAGCATTCTCATGTCTCCTTCTAGCTCTCCTGGATACCATGTAATCCTCTAAAATACTGTCTGGTCCTTGCCTCCTCAACCTTAAGTAAGTTTCCTTCTTCCTCTTGTCACTCAAAGTTTTTCAACCTACCATCCCTTCCTTGCCTCAGTGGAACAAACCTGTCCAGCACTATCAGCAAGTGCTTCCTTAACAACTTCCACATTTCTGTCGTACATTTCCCTGGGAACTTCTGTTCCCAATTTAGGCACCCCAGTTCCTATTAGCATTGTAAGTTCCCCTCTCCAAATTAAATATTTCCCTTTACTGTCTGCTCCTATCCCTCTCCATGATTACAGTAAAGGTTGTGATCACTATTGCTGAAATGCTCTTCCACTGAGATATCTGATACCTAGCCTGGTTCATTACCAAGCACCAAATCCAATGTGGCCTCCCCTCTAGCCAGTCTATTTATATATTGGGTAAGGAGCCCTTCCTGGACACATCTGACAAAAACTGCTCCATTCAAACTGTTTGAACTTAGAAGCTTCTAATCAATATTAGGGAATTTAAAGTCATCCATGACAACAAACCTGTTACTTCTGCACCTTTCCAAAATTTGCCTCCCAATCTGGTCCTCCATGTCTCTGTTGCTATTGGGAGGTATGTAAAACCTCCCAATAAAGTGACTGCTCCTTTCCTGTTTCTGACTCCCACCCATACTGACTCTGTAGACAAACTCTACTTGTCGACCTCTCTTTCTGCAGCTGTGATACTATCCCTGATTAGCAATGCCATTCACCCATCTCTTTTACCTCCACTGTCACCATCCCCCCCCCCCCCCCCCCCCCCACCCCCAACATTCCTTTTGAAACATCTAAACCCCTGGAGCATCCAACAACCATTCCTGCCCCTGTGATAACCACATCTCCGTAAGGACCACAATGTCATAGTTCCAAGTACTAATCCATGCTCTAAGTTCGTAACCCTTATTCCTGATTAAAATAGACACATTTCAGCCCATCATACCTACTGCACCTTTGCCCAATCAAGTGCATATCCCTCCTCACAGATTCCCTGCACTGTGTACCTGACAGTTCACTACCTACTCCATCATCTGATCTGTAGCTCCGGTCGGCAGTACAAATTTAAAATCCCATATTCCTCTCCATTTATGAGGGCTTTAAGCAAGATATATCATCCAGATTCGTCTTTTATCTGCTTTAGGATTTTGAAAGGGAAATTCTTCCGAACAAGAATAACAACTCCCCTGCTTTTTGAGCTAAAAGAAGAAAAAAAGGTCTGATCAAATCCGCCCTGTCGTAATTTCAAGTGTTCTTTATTTGACAGGTGTGTCTCCTGTAGGAGAGCTATATCAACTCTTTCCTTCTTAAGATTTGATAATATTTTCTTCCTTTTGACTGGCGAATTACTCCCCTTGACATTCCAGGTGCACCACTTAACCGACTGATCAACCATAATCCTCTGGGCCAATCCGAGACCCCTCGGGAGGGGGAACCCTATCCAGAACATCCCGAGCGTAGAACATGTAAAATTTACAAAAATAAAGCCTCTTTTATACACCCACAACAATACAGTAAAAAACTATTTCTAAATAAAAAAAATATAAAACGTATCTAAGTGGAGATTTTCCCCCTTGTTCCCAGGGGGTGTCACTTCCCCTCCAAAAGTCCATCATATCCTCTCCCAACCAATGCCCCACCCTTGACCCAGGCACTCCTCAATAAAATGAGGAGAATTCAAATATAATACAAAACTAGAGTTAACAGTGAGCACTCTACCCCCACCCATACCAACACCTGGGTATATTTGGTAATGTTAATACCATATATAAACATATAACTATAAAATTACCTCAACGAATAATAATTAAATATAATAATACAAAATAACAAGGGGAAAACAACCCCGCTCCTAGAGACAGAGGTAAAATTGAATAAGGTAACCACCTTCCCCACCAACATTAACCAAACCCCCCAGCTTTTATATATATATATACACACACATATACATACATCCCTCATATACATAAAATAATAACAGAAAACAACCCCAAGGGGGGGGGAGAAAATCAAATCCCTCTCCCCACCCCCATGATAATATTAAACAGTAAGGTAAGAGAAAAAAAAGGGGGATATAAACCAAAGCGGGGGGGAAAGGCAGACCAACATCCATTATGTCTTACAGTTTATCTAAGAGAGTCCAAGAATTCCTTAGCCTTTTCTGGTGATCCAAAGTTATATACGGATCCTTCATTGTTAAAGCGTAACGTCGCTGGGTAGCGTAAGGAGTACTGAATATTTAAGTCCCTTAAACACTTCTTCGCCTCGTCGAATGCCTTCCTCTTTCGAACCAGAACCGGGGAAAAGTCCTGAAATAGCATGATCTTGGATCCTTTGTAGATCATAGCTTGGGGGTCTTTTCCGAGATTTCTAGAGGCTTCTAGGAGTATCTGCCTCTCCTTGTAGCTCTGCAGCCGAAACAGGACCGGGCGTGGGCTCTGGTTCGAGCCGGGCCCACGTATTGCGACCCGGTAGGCCCATTCTACCCTTACCTGGCCTGATCCAGCTTCCAGATTTAAAAGCTGTGGCAGCCACTGCTCCAGGAATGCTGGAAGGCCCAGCAAATGAATATTTTTTCGACGACCCCCCGGCATACCCCTTTAAATTTATAATGGAAGCCTTTTCAAAATTGATGGCTTTTGATGCCCGTCATATAATTATAGGGGGAGACTTTAATTGTATTTTGGATCCGGAAATAGATAGGATTCCCAAGAGTACTGCAGGAGTATCTCCCAGATCTAGACAATTGATGGATCTGAACAAAGAATTAGGATTAGTAGATGTATGGAGATGTCTTCATCCACAGGGTAGAGATTTTTCTTTCTACTCTAATCCACATAAATGTCATACCAGAATTGATATGTTTTTTGCCCCCTCGATTTTTAAAAATTCCATATCATCCTGTAAAATAGGTAGTATAGCAATTTCTGACCACGCTGCTGTATATATGGAAACTAAGGCGAGGAACAATGGGACATCCCCTCGGCATTGCCGTATGGACCCCTTCCTAATGAAAGACAGTAAATTTGTAAAGTACTTCTCTCAAGAATTTAAAACTTTTTTAGAAATTAATTCAGGTACAGCTAGCAACCCGTCAATGATGTGGGAGACCATCAAAGCTTACACATGAGGCTTGATCATCTCCTACTCAGCGACCCAGAAGAAATTAAAGGGAGAACAACAGCGTCTGCTTGAAGCCCGCTTAAAAGCGGCTGAAACAGCATACACTGATAGACCTTCTATTATTAAATTGCAAAGGATTACAGCTCTTAGGACAGCTCTAAATACTACGCTTACTCAAACGGCTAAGAGGGAAATATTATTTGCAAAGCAAAGGTTATATGAATATGGCGACAAACCGGGTAGATACTTAGCATTTCTTGCAAAGAAAAAAAAGGCCCCTCAGACTATTACGTCTATCAAGGAAAGTACGGGTATTTTGACTCATGATCACAAAAAGATTAATGCGATCTTTAGAGAATTTTATTCTGAGTTATATAAATCACAGGATTGTGAAGATAGGACGAAGAGGATGCAGTCATTTTTAAAAAAATTGACTTTTCCAGGCCTAACTCCGGAACAAGCATCGGTCCTAAATGCTCCTCTTACACTCCAAGAAATACTTGATGCAATTAGGCAACTTCAAAATGGTAAGGCGCCGGGCCCAGATGGTTTTCAAGCTGAATTCTATAAAGAATTTACAGGAATACTGGCTGGTCCACTTATGGACATGTATAACTATGCATATAGTCAGGGCTGTCTCCCGCCTTCGCTGAAAGAGGCAAATATCTCTCTTATCCTTAAAAAAGGAAAGGCCCAGAAGATTGTACATCATACAGACCAATATCCTTGCTAAATGTAGATTTTAAAATCCTCTCTAAAACGTTAGCACTGAGACTAGAAAGGATACTGCCACATATTATAAAGGAGGATCAGATGGGGTTTATTAAGGGCCGTAGATCATCCAATAATGTTAGAAGGGCTCTGAATATGATTCAAGCTTGTCATCAGGGAAAGATACTAGGAGTAGTGGTTTCATTAGACGCGGAAAAGGCATTTGATAGGGTCAAATGGTCATATTTGTTTTACACATTGAAGAGGTTTGGCGTTGGATAGGTGTTTACCAAATGGGTCTCAACATTGTATAGTGATCCCAAAGCAGTCGTGGTTACCAATGGATTAGGTTCGGATAGCTTCAGTGTGGGTAGGGGCTGCTGTCAGGGATGTCCCCTCTCGCCATTGTTATTCACGCTAATAATTGAACCACTAGCAGAAGCTATACGGGCTGATCCTAATATAGTGGCCCCAAGGATTGGTACAGGTAAACATAAAATTACCCTTTATGCAGATGATGTTCTTCTATTCCTCAGTAACCCTTTGATGTCCATACCTCGCTTAATCCAAGTTATTAATACATTTAGTGCATTCTCAGGCTATAAAATTAATTTCTCAAAATCGGAGGCTATGCCAATGGGTGGCCTTGCTATGATACCCTGCTTAGTGGACGGATCCCTTTTTCCCTTTCGCTGGTCCCTGGAGGGCTTCTTATATTTAGGCATTTTTATTACTCCAGTATTTGGTCAGTTGTATAAGGCTAATTTTGTGTATTTATTGGAAAGGATAAGGCAGGACCTCCAGCGATGGGGAGACCTTCCAATTTCCTGGTTGGGTAGAATAGCACTAATCAAACTGAATGTCCTGCCTTGTCTCCTATATCCTATGAGAATGCTTCCGGTGATGCTGCCGAGGACGGCTTTATGTAAATTATATGGCTGGCTGGGTTCCTTTATCTGGAATCATAGGCGGCCCCTCATTAAGCTGAAGAAGCTACAGCTTCCAGGCAAGGGGTGGATTGGACTTCCCAGACTTTAGGAAATATCAGTTAAGTTCCCTATTAAGGTACATAGCTGATTGGGTCTTGTCTGATCCACAATCAACCTGGTTAGACATCGAGGCTTCTCAAGTAAAATACCCACTTATTAACCTTTTATTCTCAGACAAGAGGAAAATCATTACATTATAGGGTAAAAACCCTATAATACTAAATACAACCAAGGCTTGGAATATAATGCGGCAAAATGAGGGCAATTCACATAAAACATCCCCCTATGCACCGATAGTGGGAGCATCGGGATTCCAACTGGGGTTAACAGATGCCACTTTTAAACTCTGGAGATCCAGGGGTATCTCATGTCTAGGGGATCTATTTAAAGATGGAGTCCTGATGTCTTTCGAACAGCTGCGTCAGAAATTTGGATTACCCAATGGAGACCTCTTTCGATACATCCAAATTCGAGATTATATACAGAAGAAGACTACGTTATTAGATAGTCTTTATAAATCTGATAGAGAATGTAGTGCCCTACGACCAGTGGGGGTATCTTCCGTCAGTACTATTTATCATTTACTACATGATGAAGTATCGGGAGATATGGATAATCTGCTTAAAACATGGGATCAGGATCTGGGACTAGAAATCACCACAGAAACGTGGAATGATATTTGGGAAAATGCTAGAAGAATTACTATTTGTAACAGAACCCAGGCTATCCAGCTGAAGATACTTCATAGGGCCCATATAGCACCGGTTCGATTGGCAAAATTTAAGGCAGGAGCATCTCCAATGTGTCCTAAATGTAAAATAGAGGTGGGCACTCTTGTACATTGCTTATGGACCTGTCATAAGATCCGTAGATATTGGACTAAAGTAGCAAGTACCCTGACATAAATTTTAGGAACGGAAATTAAAGTGGACCCTGTATCTCTCCTCTTGGGCTTTTCGAACTTTCCCTCCCTGGACACATACGGGAAGAGACTATTTTCTATTCTTTCTTTCTGTGCAAGGAAAAATATTTTGGTGAACTGGGCGGCTGAGGGCCCCCCTGGACATTCAAATTGGCACAGACTAATTATGGAATGTATTCCCCTTGACTTCCTTACAAATATGGTGCACCGAAAGACCGAATTATTTTATAAAATATGGCAGCCCTTTTTGAATTACATAAATACAGATATTTCGGCTATCCTAACAAGGGCCTTTATTTAATAGAGATAAAAAACCTGGCTGGTCCGGGACCCCTCGGGGGAGGAATCCCGCACGAATACGGGTTTTATTATATCTGATGCTAACACATCCCGAGCATGTAAGAGACTTAAATATACACTCTGGTTAGTTGTAGGTTAGATTAGTAGATAGTTGAGTTTTGTTTGTTTTTTTTTCTTTTTTTTCGTTTTTTTTGTTTTTTTTTTGTTAAATTTTGGCTATTGTATATTTGAGCTAATTGTATATCAATGTTTATATCTGAGAGTTTTGTTTATTTTTGTAAACTTGTAAAAATGTTAAATTTCTAATAAAAATATCTATATAAAAAAATAAATATATATATATAATCAGGAAAATAAAAAGCAGGGATGTACTTTTGAGGCTCTATAAGGCTCTGCTCAGATCACATTTGGAGTATTGTGTGCAATTTTGGGCCCCATATCTCAGGAAGGGTGTACTGGCCCTGGAGCATGTTCAGAGGAGGTTCACAAGGATGGTCCCAGGAATGAAAAGCTTAACATATGAGGAACGTTTGAGGACTCAGGGTCTATACTCAATGGAGTTTAAAAGGATGAGGGGGAAATCTAATTGAAGCTAATGAAATACTGAATGGCCTGGACAGAATGGATGTTGGTAAAATGTTTCCATTGGTAGGAGAGACCAGGACAGGTGGAGGCCACCTCATTGAGTGTATTTCAGACAGACAGAGATAGGTTCTTGATCGACAAGGGGATCAAGAGTGGCCCCAAGGAGAAAACGGGAGAATGGGGTTGTAAAACTTATCAGCCATGATTGAATGATGGAGCAGACTCAATGGGTTGAATAGCCTAATTTCTGCTCCTATGTCTTATGCTCTCTGTGATCATGCATCACCATCAAGGTTGCATGATTTAACTAATATTGCCACAGAATCCCTACAGTGCAGAAAGAGGTCATTCGGCCCATCAAATCTGCACCAACCCTCCAAGAACATCCTACCCACCTAACCTATTCTTGTAACCATGCATTTCCCATAGTTAATGCACCTAATCTGCACAACTTTGGACTGTATGATGAAACCCACACAGACACGGGGACAATGCCCGAGGCCAGAATCGAACCCGGGTCCCTGGCGCTGTGAGGCAGCAGTGCTAACCACACAGCCACTCAAATTCCCAGTTTCCTTCAATCCGATAGTCTTTAACTTATCTTGTAACCCTATTTTGTAATACTTTATTAGGTAACTTTTGAAAGTCTATATATAGCATCAATACAGCATGGCCTCAACAACAGAAATGTGACAGATGACGGGGAAACCTGTTTTTAGTAATATTACTCAAGAAGTAAATATTTGCAAGACAACACTGCAAGAACCAACCTGTTTTTCTTCACACAATGCAACAAAATCCTTTACACCCACCAGAGTGCACAAACAAGGCCTCATGTTAATATTTTGTGTGACACTGACTCATCAGTTAGTCAGACAAGATTCTGATCCCACTAGACTCAGCTGGATTCAGATACGTTTCCTCTCTTTCCTCAGAGATCAAGATTAATGCCTGATGTCTCATTCAGTCTCATTTCACTACTCTGTCTCTGATCCTGGTTGACCAAAACTAAGTACAATACTCAAGGTCGGTCCACAGGTAATAAACATAACTCTGATTCCTGTCCCATGCTGAGACCGGGAGTCCGATTCCACACTGAGACCAGGAGTCCGATTCCACACTGAGTCCGGGTGTCTGATTCCGCACTGAGACTGGGAATCCGATTCCATACTGAGACCAGGAGTCCGAATCCACACTGAGACCAGGAGTCTGAGTCCACACTGAGACCAGGAGTCTGATTCCGCACTGAGACCGGGAGTCCGTTTCCGCACTGAGACCAGGAGTCTGATTCCGCACTGAGACCAGGAGTCCGATTCCACACTGAGACCAGGAGTCTGATACCACACTGAGACAGGAGTCTGATTCCACACTGAGACCAGGAGTCTGATTCCACACTGAGACAGGAGTCTGATTCCACACTGAGACCAGGAGTCTGATTCCACACTGAGACCAGGAGTCTGATTCCACACTGAGACCAGGAGTCTGATTCCACACTGAGACCAGGAGTCCGATTCCACACTGAGACTGGGAGTCTGAGTCCACACTGAGACCAGGAGTCTGATTCCACACTTAGACCAGGAGTCCGATTCCACACTGAGACTGGGAGTCTGATTCCACACTGAGACCGGGAGTCAAATTCCACACTCAGACCAGGAGTCTGAGTCCACACTGAGAGCGGGAGCCCGAGTCCACACTGAGACCAGGAGTCCGGTTTCAAAAAGAGATTAAAAAATGCAAAAAGAGAGAGAAAGCAAAGAAAAACAGACAGAGTAGTCGAGCCCCAACTCAGCAGTCCCACTTGCCGCCATCTTGGTGTAATCATTAGATTGATGGATAGAATCGTAGGCCTCAGAGATCCAGATCCTGGCCTCACGTAACACGAGGAGTAACAAAGGTTGCAATTAGCAGCAGAAATCTTGGCTCAATTCCCAACACCAACTTGTGCGATTCGAATGAAATCAATGTAATGGCCACAATGCCAGGCCAGCTAAGACCAGTGTCGCCAGAATTTGTCCTTGGGAGCTACTGGTCGGAGCCATACCATGAAGAGTTAAATCCAAATTCAGAGCTCCAAGGTAAACATTCAAGAAATGGGAATACCTGCAGGCACAATGACTCAAAACATTACTGGAAATCCTTGACGCAAATCCACCTGCTGCAGGCTCACTTCTCTGTTCTCTTATTTCTTAATACTCATAGCCAAGAATTCCTCGCTCACACAAAGGGCTGAATTCTATTTTTGAATTCGATATACATGAGGCATCACTGCTGATGCATAAAGCAGCAATCATTTTATCTACTCAAATTTTCAATCAATTTGTTTTTAATCCCTTTTAACATTTGTCGTTGTGAAGAAGAGACCGAAAGAAAGAGAGAAAGAGAGAGGTTAAAGGCTACGAAAAGTGAAATATTATCAATCAGAATGCACACATACATCCATTCTGGTCACAGAAAAGAAATGTATTAAACCTGTCAAAGTTCAGGTGAAGATTAGAAGACTGAAGTACCATGAGGCTATTCCATACAATGGATATCAAAGCTGATTTACGACTCCCCGATTACCAGTGGCCAGGAAGAATCTGTGTTTCTGAAGATCCAAGAGCCTGCAGCCCCTCTTCCATAATGTGAAGCAACTGCTCCTCAGTTTCTAACTCATTACAGCCCCTGGACTTCAGCCACCCAGTGCACAGCAAGTGGACAAATAGAATCCCTACAGTGTAAAAGCCCATTGAGTACACACCGACCCTCTGAAGAGCATGCCCCCAGACCAAACCCCTACCTATCCCCATAACCCTGAATTTTCCATGGCTAACCCACCTAGCCTGCACATCCTGAACAGTTTGGGGCAAGTTAGCATGGCCAATCTACCTAACTTGCACATCTTTGGACCGTGGGTGGAAATCGGAGCAGGAGGAGGCAGCCCACGCAGACACAAGGAGAACATACAAACTCCACACAGACAGTCACCCGAAGGTGAAATCAAACCTGAGTCCCTGGCACTGAGAGGCAACAGTGCTAACTATTGAGTCACCATGCCACCCCGAGGCCTCTTGACGACCTCCTTGTGAATCCATTGCTGGTGCTGATCAAGGTGGGTATCTCAGGTCCAGAGAGCAAAACGTCAAGGAGGCCATTCAGCTAAACTGCCTGCCTCTGTTTCTTGGTACATCCATGCCTGGGTGAGCCTGGGGATGGAACACAAAATATCTGCTAGTACAATTCAGACTTTCCGCAACTGATGGATATCAAGGGACTATGGTACTCCATCATCACTGGGAAAATCATTTTAATTTGATTTGTTAAGCATCCTTTCAAATTTTAGCAAGCTTCATGAAATTTTAGTAATGGTATCCCTTCAGGGAAGAGCATTACAACGTATGGTTGAATTCAAGAAGATAGAACATTGAAAAGTCATGATTCACTTATTAGCATTTATTTACAAAGATACAGATTTATCTCCAAAAAGCACTCTTCCAGCCTGTTCCTATTTATGAGAGCACAGATGTGCTATGTAAAGACTGTTTACTTTTATGCATTTTTGATTGTAAACTGATATTGGAAAACATTTATTTTTTAAATCTAAGATTCTGCAGTTTCTGAAACCAAGAAAGCTATACTGTTTACATTTTACTGTTGAAGTGTAGTTTGCAGATTAGCTGGAATCAAGGGGTATTTGAGGATTCAAGTGTTACCAAGTAGCTCATTGGTCTGCAGACTAACGACAAATACCTTCTGCTTGCCAATAACTATCTGCTTTGTTCTCAGACAGCTGAACAGCTTAGTCCTTGAACAAGATAAGGAGAAACCACCACTCCTCCAACACCTTAGGAGCTCTCTCTCTTCTCTGCAGTAAATGTCATTTTAAGTCTGAAGAAAACCAGTTTATTCTTCCTTCAGCAGTTTTAATCAATGAGTCAGAAGAACTTTTAAAAATGTGAGGCAATCTCTGAATGTCTCCTGTAAAAAAGCACCCAGAGAAGGAATTCTGATCAGCACAGGAATTATTTCAGTCAATCCTGTGAACAGGATTTCCCAGTTTTCCCTCTGTCCATTATACCAATATTTGTGTGTGTGTGTGTGTATAAGGGGAATTTTATAAGCACATTAATGGTAGAGTTATATGACAATGGGTTCACGATTGTTTACCTGAAACTAGGGTCTGTTTGTTTGCAATTTTTTTGTTAGTACTTAAACCTGGCCTGTAAATGTGGGACTGAAAATCCAGTAAATTGTGGAATTC
The DNA here is from genome assembly GCF_037043375.1 of Chiloscyllium plagiosum. NCBI lineage: Eukaryota > Metazoa > Chordata > Chondrichthyes > Orectolobiformes > Hemiscylliidae > Chiloscyllium > Chiloscyllium plagiosum. The sequence goes on along the minus strand of NW_028270166.1, from coordinate 37,248,882 downwards.
TGCATAATTTTTAACTTCTGTGATGACTCCAGGAACATTAAGGCTTGGTTTCCAGAATGCTGCTCCAGTGAGATGCGACAATTCCCAATTAAAATCCTCCACTAAAATACAATTAACATCCAATTTATACACCTCATAAAAACTGTGACTACAAAGACAGGTCAGTGGCTGCAAATTCTTGGTCAAGTAACCCAGCTCCTGATTCCCCATCTATAAAGTACCAGCCACAACAACACTCTCCACTGTTCTGGATGAGTACAGCTCCAAGAACACTCAAGAAGCCCAAAATGATCCATGAAAAAGCAATGCCTTGACCAACCCCCCTCGTCTATACCTTAGATATTCACTTCCACCACCATTATTGCACAGAGGCAGCAGTGTATATCATCTTCAAGATACACTGCAACAATCCATCTTCCAAATATGGGATCTCGACCATCTTTAACGATAAGGGCTACGCCCCAACACCTGCAAGATCTCCTCCAAGTCATAAACAATCCTAATTTGGAACCATACTGTTGCTTCCTTACTGCAATTGGACCTCCCTTCCGAACAGCTCAGTTGAAGTACCTATACCACATCGAATCATAGAGTTATAGAGATGTAGAGAACAGAAACAGATTCTTGGGTCCAACTCATCCATGCTGACCAGATATTCTAACCTAATCTCATCCCATTTGCCAGCACTTTGCCCATATCTCTCTAAACTCTTCCTATTCATATACCCATCCAGATTCCTTTTAAATGCTTTAATTGTACCAGCCTCCACCACTTCCTCTGGCAGCTCATTCCACACAAACACACCACTCTCTATGTGAAAAAGTTTCCCTTTAGGTCCCTTTTATATCTTTCCCCTCTCACTCTAAACTTTTGCCCTCTAATTCTGGACCCCTCCACTCCAGGGAAAAGACCTTGCCTAGTTACCCTATCCATGATTTCAATCAAGAGACAGATCTCAATAAAACATAGAATCAAGAAAGAACCCAGGCTACTCACTATTGTAGATTTATAGATTGCAATCATTCAAAAAGGAAGCTCACCATCTTTTGAATGTAAATTAGGGATGGGCAAAAATTGCTGGTTCTGTCACATACATCCTCTGAACAAATATTTAAAATCTTGCCGATTTATTCAAATTCTCCCACCTGCCGGGAGACTTTCTAACTGACCATAATCCCACTTTACACAACTAAAGAGCTTTACTCCACCTAGACTTTGATATTTGTCCATTTGCTGCATATTTGCTGTTCAGGCTGCTGCCACATGCTGTTGGTGTGACACGGATATTGCACAGTGCCATACATTGACCGGCCTGCACATTGACTGATCAGTGCTGGCAAACATGAACAGCTACCTGGCAATCTGTCTCTGGTGAAAGGTAAGGAGAAACAGAACTACCATGAACCTGCAAGTTCTGAGTGAAGCAGCTATGTGCAAACAAGGCAATGCATGGCAGAGATACTGTGTGTCCAAGTAAGAGCAAAATGAATGAGTGCTAACAAGTTGAGAGCTGTTCGATGCATCTACTTTGATGCATGAGCTAGATCCCTGTCCCTACGTGCAAAGCAGCTTGGCAACATCATTGCGATAGACTGTGTCATTCAGCTCCAAGGGGCAGTCTGAAGTGGAGAACAGTATTATAAGTTGGCCTGAGGTGTACATGATGACAGGGGAGTGGCTGCTGTTTTACTTATTACTGATCTCCACGGACAGATTATTGAAGGTAGTCACTGCCCACAAAGTATGCCCTGGAGTAGCTGCATGGTGCTGGCCAAAATGGATGCCATGCAGATGAAGGCAGTGAACTGCAGCTGCCAAGGTTACTGATCTGACCTTCAAGTTGGAAATTAGCTCTGTTTAGTTTCACTCCGTTACCTGAGAACACATCCTTCCTATAGTGATTGCACACAGTACTCCAGCTGTGACCTAACTAGAGGTGTATACATTTCCATCATAAGCTCCCTGCTCTTGTATTCAATGCCTGAGCTAATAAAGGTAAGTATTTCATATATTTTCTTAATCAACTTATCTATCTATTTTGCTGCCTTCAAACATTGGCTTGAATTTGATCACAATCAAATGTGTTGGTTAACAACTTTGGCCACCTATCAAAGGGTCCCACATTCAATTACACTGCTGGCTGAAGCCGCCTTTAGGTACAATAGTTAGATTGCCAACTCTCTGGGATTGCTGGGAATTGAAGATTCATCTCCAGAACACAGTCACAAGCAATCAGGGAGATATAAAGGTATTCGACAAAATGACCTTCATTCACACGTTACTCACAATTTCAATCTGGTCAGTACATTCTTCCCTTTTTTTGGCTCTTTCACCATCTGTCTCAGGCTGGTCTAGCAGTGCTCAGTCAACTCATGGTGCTACTGAGCCATTCTTAGTGTTAAACATTGAAGTCCCCAACCCAGGGTACAGCCTGTGTCTTTATATCACTGAAGGCTTTTTTCAGGCGATGTTCAACACTGTTTCATCAGCTGAGGGAGGGGGGAGGTGGCAATCAGCAGAAGGTTCCATTTCCCATAATTAGCTTGATGCCACTTGACTTCATGGGGTCTGTGGCCAGTGTTGAGGTTTCCAAGGGCCATTCCTTACTGACTGTATACTACAGGGTCATCACCTCTGCCCTACAAGTGGGACAGGACTTAACAGAAATAATTATGCAAGAGGTGTCTGGGACAATCAAGGGCAAGGTATGATTTTTTTGCCTATGACAATGTCAGCCTTCTGCTTGACTGGTCATAGAGTCATAGAGATGCACAGCATGGAAACTGACCCTTTGGTCCAACTCATCATGTTGAGCTGACCACATATCCCAACCCAATCTAGTCCCACCTGCCAGCACCTGAGCCATATCCCTCCAAATTCTTCCTATTCATATACCCATCCAAATACTTTTTAAATGTTACAATTGTACTAGCCTCCACCACTTCCTCTGGCAGCTCATTCCATACACGTGCCACTCTCTTAGTGAAAATGTTACCTCTTAGGTCTCTTTTATATCTTTCCCCTCTCACCCTAAACCTATGCCCTCTTGTTCTGGACTCCCCGACCCCAGGGAAAAGACTTTGTCTATTTATCCTATCCATGCCCCTCATGATTTTAGAAACCTCTATAAGGTCATCCTTCAGCCTCCAACGCTCCAGGGAAAACAGCCCTAGCCTATTCAACCTCTCCCTACAGCTCAAATCCTCCAACCCTGGCAACATCCTTGTAAATCTTTTCTGAACCCTTTCAAGTTTCACAACATCTTTCCGATAGGAAGGAGACTAGAATTGCACACAATATTCCACAGTGGCCTAACCAATGTCCTGTGCAGCCGCAACATGACCTCCCAACTCCTGCACTCAATACTCTGACCAATAAAGGAAAGCATACAAAACACCTTCTTCACGATCCTAACTACCTGTGACTCCACTTTCATGAACCTGCACTCCAAAGTCTCTTTGTTCAGCAACACTCCCTAGGACCTTACCATTAAATGTATAAGTCTTGCTAAGATTTGCTTTCCCAAAATGCATTATCTTACATTTATCTAAATTAAACTCCATCTGCCGCTCTTCAGCCCATTGGCCCATCTGATTAAGATCCCATTGTTATCTGAGATAACCTTCTTCGCTGTCCACTACACCCTCAATTTTGGTGTCATCTGCAAACTTACTAACTATATCTCTTATGCTCCCATCCAAATCATTTATATAAATGACGAAAAATAGTAGACCCAGGACCAACCGTTCAGGCCTCCAGTCTGAAAAACAACCTTCCACCACCCTCTGTCTTTCTGAGTTCTGCACAAGTGCCCAGCTGTTAGTGAGAGGGGCCTTGCATGGATGAGCAGGCAGCATGAGCGTTCCCATGCCTACGCTGATGCTGGGACATCCTTCTATTTTATTCTTATTTGAATTTTCAGTCACAGTTTGATACAGAGGGTAGTGAAGAAGGTGTTAGATACGCTTGCATTTTTTGGTCAGTGCATTGAGTATAGGTGTTGGGATGTCATGTTGCAGCAAGACATTACTTAGGCCAGTTTTGGAATATTGAATTCAGTTCTGGTCTCCCTGCTATGGGCAAGATGTTGAGAAACTTGAAATGGTTCAGAAAACCATTTATGGGCGGCACGGTGGCACAGTATGGGCGGCACGGTGGCACAGTGGTTAGCACTGCTGCCTCACAGCGCCAGAGACCCGGGTTCAATTCCTGCCTCAGGCGACTGACTGTGTGGAGTTTGCACATCCTCCCCGTGTCTGTGTGGGTTTCCTCCGGGTGCTCCGGTTTCCTCCCACAGTCCAAAGATGTGCAGGTTAGGTGAATTGGCCATGCTAAATTGCCCGTAGTGTTAGGTATAGGGGTAAATGTAGGGATACGGGTGGGTTACGCATAGGCGGGTCGGTGTGGACTTGTTGGGCCGAAGGGCCTGTTTCCACACTGTAATGTAATGTAATCTAATCTAATCTAAAAGATTTACAAGGATGTTGCCGGGGTTGGGAGATTTGAGCTATATGAAGAGGCTGAATAGGCTGGGGCTGTTTTCCCTGGAGCATCAGAGGCTGGAGAGTGACCTTGTAGAGGTTTATAAAATCATGAGTGATATGGATAAAGTGAATAGACAAGGTCTTTTTCCCTGGGTGAGGGAGTCCAAAGCTTGAGGGCATCAGTTTAGGGAAAAGATTTAAAAGTTGACCTAAGGGACAACTTTTTCACACAGAGGGTGGTGCACGTATGGAATGAGCTGCCAGAGGAAGTGGTGGAGTCTGGTACAGTGGCAATATTTGAAAGGGTTCTGGATGGGCAAATGAATAGGAAGGGTTTAGAGGGATATAGACCAAATATTGACAAATGGGACCAGATCTGTTTAGGATATCTGGTTAGCATGGACGAGTTGGACCGAAAGGACTGTTTCCGTGCTGTAAAACTCTACGAATCTATAACTGAGTAGCTCAGTAAACCATTTCAGAGACAGTTAGGGGTCATTTATAATGGCTCTGCAGGCAATGTAGGCTAGACTGGATAAGAATGGCAGGCTTCCTCTGGGAAGGACATTAGTGAACCAGATATGACTTTGTGACAATCCAAAGTCATAGAGTCAAAGAGGTCTACAGCCGGTCAAAAATTTGCACCTAATTATTACAATCCCATTTTCAAGCATTTGATTCATATCCATGGCATTGCAAGTGCACAGCTAAATATTTCTTAAATGTTATGAGTTTCTGACTCTACTATCCTTATAAATTCCAAATCTTCACCACCTTCTGAGTGACATTTCTCCTCACATTTCTTCAGAATCTCCTGTCTCTTACCTTAAATCAATGACCCTTAATTTTATACATCTCCATCATGTCCTCCCTCAGTCTCCCCTGCTCCCAGGAAAACAATCTCAGTCTATCCAAGCTCTCTTCATGACTAAAACTCTTCAGTTCAGGCAATATCCTGGGCAAATATCCTTTGCACTGTCTCATTGCAACCTTTAAGAGGCATTTGGATGGGTATATGAATAGGAAGGGTTTGGAGGGATATGGGCCAGGTGCTGGCGGTGGGACTAGATTGGGTTGGGATATCTGGTTGGCTTGGATGGGTTGGACTGAAGGGTCTGTTTCCATGCTGTACATCTCTATGACTCTATGACTCTAAGTCCTCCAGAATCATTCAGTACCAGGGGATGATGTACTGTCTACATGGAACACATCAGTTTGAAACAACGAGCCCAGTAGCATGGATGGGAAAATTTAGAGCCTACATGAATTAGAGGGATAGTTGTGGGATTTCTGGGCTTTGTTGGGTCAGGCTGATCATTCTGTTGGCTGGCGTGATATTGACAACCTGAAAGCTTTGTGTTCATTGTTGCTGAGCATTTTATTCCAAATGAATTATTTAATTTAAAATTTTCCCAAAGCTATCATTGTGGGATTTGAACTCATGTTTCTGGTTCATTACCCTAGCACTCAGAATTACAGTCACATTGCTGTTTCATTACCTTTCCTGGTCACTGACTGAAAGTAATGTTTATGTGCAGAGCATCTAGCCGCCTCTGCTGGCAAGAAATGGCTACTGCATTTCCCAGTGAGGTACTAAATGTTCCTGACAACATTCCACGATCGAGTCTTTGTGGAACTGTGTGAGAACAGACTTCTCTAACCTTTTGAGTTTGTTCTTTTAGTTTGAGTTCTTTGAGTTCTGAGGAAGTGTCACTGGCCTTGAAATGTTAATTCTTAATTTCTATCCACAGATGCTGCCAGACCTGCTGAGTTTTTCCAACAATTGGTTTTTGCTTCTCATTCATTTTCTGCTTTGTGTTTTCTATTCCTTTTTCCCCTCTGTCTCAAGTCCTACCCTTCCTTCAATTCCTACCCACAGAAAGTAGAACAGGAAAGCAGAGAGATAGAGAGGGAGTGCAAGAATGAGCAGAGAAGAGGTTGGTTATTGAAGGTGGTGTGAATGAGCAGAGCTGAGAGCAGCCCTGCTGGCAAGAAAAGCTATAGTGCCTGGTATTCCCATCCACATACAGTACTAACCAGGTTAAAAGTCACACAACACCAGGTTATAGTCCAACAGGTTTAATTGAAAACACACTACCTTTCGGAGCGCTGCTTTTTCATCAGGTGGTTGTGGAGGACACAATTGTAAGGCACAGAATTTATAGCAAAGATTTACAGTGTGATGTAACTGAAATTATACATTGATTCAACAGACAATCAAGGTATTTTTCAATGTATAATTTCAGTTACATCACACTGTAAACTTTTGCTATAAATTCTGTACCTTACAATTGTGTCCTCCACAATCACCTGATGAAGGAGCGGCGCTCCGAAAGCTAGTGTGCTTCCAGTTAAACCTGTTGGACTATAACCTGGTGTTGTGTGATTTTTAACTATGTACACCCCAGTCCAACACCGGCAACTCCAAATCAAGAGTACTGACCAGGGCAACCAAAGCCTGCTTTAGCCTCAGACATTTCAGAAAAAATGTTGGTTCTGGGATCAGAGTTTGAATGTTTGCTCTACACTTTGTTTATGAATATCCTAGACATTGGTGTACAGGCACAATTTCAAAATTGACAGATGAAATGAGAGTCCGAAATATTGTGAACCGTGGGAGAGATAGTTTTTAATTTTAAAAGGACAGGCATGTGTGCACAGATCACTTAAGAGGCAAGATGAATTGAGGGAGCAGTTAAAAAAGGCATTGGAATCCTAGGTTTTTTAAATAGGGGTATACAGAGTATAAAGGTACGGAAGTTACAATAAACATGTATTACATATGGATTGCATCTGATTCTAGCATTATATTTCAGGAAGAATGTGAAGGCATTCGAGTGATTTCAGAGAAGATTCCTGAGATTAGATCCAGACATGAGGAATTTCAGTTGTCAATAGATTGGATGATTTGGTGATATTCTCCAAAGGTTGAAGGAGTTTGGTAGAGGTGTGATGAAGAGAGGAGATGGGGAAAAACTGTTACCATTGGCATGAGAATAGAGTGAAATTAAACAAAGGACAGTGAATTAAGATGATTGACAGAAGAAGAAACAACAGCATGAGGAAAAATATTTTTACATAGCTAGCATTTATTATCCAGAATATGCTGCCTGAGACTCAACCACAGCATTCAAACGAAAATTGGATCATTATCTGATGAGGTAGTGAAGATGTTTGGAGGCCTATGGAATAAGGGAGGTGAATGAGACTAGATGAGTCACTGTTTCAGAGAGTTGGCCCAGATTCAATGGGAATCAATGGCTTCATTGCTATAAATTCATCATTTAAGACATTTACAACATTGTGATCATTCCACTTCAGAAACTGATGTTGCATTTTCAGGTGTTTATAGACCAGTGTGACATTGGATCCATTTTAACAGGTGTTTCCTTTATTCAAAGGCTTGCCATCCTATCGCTTCTACTCCATGTCCTTTCCTTTCTACCCTTCCACACCTTGCTCTCTTTCTGTCCTGATATTCAACCTCACAAACGTATGAATGAGAAACTCTACTCACATCAGCTTCTCCTTGCCTCACCTTTCAAAATCAATTATCTTCACTATTTCCTACCTCATTTAGCCACTTATTCAGAGGGTTTCCAACTCTCCCAGTTTGCCCAGGATTCTTCAGGACTGAAAAATTAATCTCCTGGACACTGCTGGCAGAAACCTTGAGAAAATCAGAGAGAAGCATGCCAAATTCATTTACCACCATTTTGAATCATTACAGCTATCTACTAGGGTTTGATTACAATGACAGTGACATTGAAGTCATTATAGATATGCATGTCCCTGACAAGTTTAGTGAGCGGTTTTAACTGGGAGCTGTGTGAGTTGAGACATTCAGCAGAGTCCAACACTAGTGTCAAAATGACCAGAAAATTCCTTAGAATTTTGTTTAGTCCCCCAAGATGGCAAACTGCAGCTTCAGCTACACACCTGTGGATATAAGGCAAATGGTGTGGTAGCAGTACTAGTGCACTTCCACAAACATTTCCTGACCACTGAGTAATGTTGTTCCCCTGTTCTCTACTTGCTCATTCACCTTTTGTATGTCTCTTTCTTCCTTGTCTCTTTCTGTCTTCCTATCTCTGTTGTTTGAAATTCTGTGGGGACTTTCCAGCAGGAGACCAGTGAATTCTCAGCTGAAAGGAGGTGAGATCTACAGGGTATAAAAGCAAATGATCAGCTCCCTTCTCATGTCTGAGGAGCAGAAGGCTCAGGCATTCACAGGAGGTCTCTACTGACATCTGCAACATCCTGGAACAAGGCCCCTTTCCCAATGGAGCAGGTAGTCACACATTGCCAGTGGTGGATAGGCTGCCTGTCCCTGGGGATGGGATGGGGGAAGGTGGAGCCGGGTGAGAGCAAACCCTGCTAACCTCGGTCGCTGCCTGTCCCCGGGATTGTGTGCTCTCTTCTCTTGATATGAGAGGGAGATGAGGGTTCTGAATGCTCATTGCATGACAAAGATTGGAGGTTACCATTCCTGAACAGTGAGTCATGGTGCAAAAGAGCAAAAAGCCGAGGGTGAGCTGAGTATTGGAAGTTCATGGTGTGTGTGAGAGAGGAAAGGTGTGCAGGGGAAGGCCTGGAATTTCCTTAATGTGGAGCTTGGCACCCAGTAGCGGTATTCCACTCATCTGCCCTGTCGCGTGGTATCCTGGATACTCCTGGCAATTGTTCTCCAGGATGGAGGATCACATCTGCACAGAATTCCTCAGGCATTTTCAACCACGCTTGTCTTTTTGGTGAGGTTCTCCTCTTCCTATTGCCTTTGAGCAGCAGGGCTTCGAGATGAGAGTGGGAAGTTTTGTCAGCCCTCTTCACTCATGTAGCTGCTGTGCTAGCAAACCAAGCACATTTTAATTAGAAATCTTTCCTTTGACTGAACTGGCTCTTCATCCAGCCTAGCCTCTTAATTGGATGGAGAGCTCAGAGGTGGGCTGATAGTGGCTTCACTTGGCAAAGGGCCTTAGCAAAGCTCATTCATTAGGAAATCCGTTTCCTAAACTGAAAATGCTTTTGTCATTCTAGCCGAATGCCCTGGGTTCAGTCTATATTATTTGTTGGAAGCATTACTGCAAGTCATTCTTTGACAGCACCTCCCATCTTACCCAGAGGACAATGGTAGTTGCCTGAAAATGTTGCATTCTCTACCTTTCAGGACATACTTAGCTGACTTAGATCTATATTATCAATCCTTCATTCTCACTGGGTCAATGTTTGGGAGCTTCTGAACAGCACGGTGTCAATTATTCACCACACAGACTGCAGTAGTTCAGGAAGGCAGTAGTTCAGGAAGACAGTTCTCCAACACCTTCTTGTTGTAGGAATGAGCAAAAAGCAGTAATTCTCTTCTTTCTAACTTTGAATGTTCATGTTCAACACTCTTTATCAGCCCTCCATTGCCTCACAGTTAGAATAGAATCCCTACAGTGTGGAAACAAGTCCACACCAGCTCTCCGAAGAGTAACCCACCTAGTCCCATTCCTCCATTACTCTACATTTACCCCTGACTAATGCACCTAATCTACACATCCCTGAACACTAATGGGCAATTTAGCATGGCCAGTTCACCTAACCTGCACATCTTTGGATCATAGGAGGAAACCAGGGCGCCCAGAAGAAAACCACACAAACACTGGGAGAACATGCAAGCTCCACACAGCCAGTCGCCCGAGGCTAAAATCGAACCCGGGTCCCTCGCATTGTGAGGCAGCAGTGCTAACCACTGAACCCATGTGGCCTGTTTCTAGATAGAGGGAGGAGTGATTTCTGGTCCTGGTTCCACGTAAATCCCAAATGTTTCCCACAGGAAATTGGGAGCAGTAAGATTAGCTCAATTCTCCAATAACTACCAACACCGATGTGCCCAATATGTCCCTAATGCTGGCCCAGCTGAGATCAGTCTGGCCAGAATTTGTCCCTGTGAGCCTGCTGAATGTGATGGCTCAGAGTCACACCACATAAAGTTAAATCCAAACACAGAGCTCTTAGGAAAACATTTGCAAGAGCCGGAATACCTTCAGGCACAATGAGTCAAAATATTCCAGGAAATGCTTGACAGGCTTTATGTGAATCCACCTTTCTGCAGGCTCAGCTGCTTGTTTTCTTGTGCCTTAATATTTATAACCAAAAGTTCCTTGATGACACAAAGGGTTGACTTATTTTTTTTGGGTGTATCTTGGCTGACGCACAGTATCAGTCACTCTAGGCTATGTTTCATTGTTCAAAATGTTAACTTTTCTGTATGTGGTCCCTTTTCATATTTGTCATTTGAGCAGGAGAAAGAAACATTGGAGGCTACAAAGGAGAGAATGTTTGTCTTTCAGATAAAAAGTCTATTGTCCTGAGGTAATAGAGAGACAAGCAAAACTTGTCTTGCTAATCCAAATCTCCCACTTGCTGAGAAGATTCATGAGATGTTTGATTTCCTTATGTCTCAATTTGTTAAAATGTGTCAAATGTTTGGAGCAAGGAACAGAAAACAACTCAAGCCCTGATCTATTCTCTACTTGATCATATCTTACATAATGGTTTGGTTTAGACAGGAAACATAGATGATATTGCTGAACTATTTAGAACATTTAACTAAGCCTTCAATTCCCTTAAGAATCACTAGGGATTTTAAAAATAGATAATTGAATGAATTAACAAGAGGAAATAGACATAAACAAACAGACTATTAGCATCCTGTCAGGGAATGTTCCAAAGTTGCCTTTTGGAAAGGCTTGAAATTCTGACATCTCATTATCGGGCATTTTGCTCATGAGCTGCCTGGTAGCTCAGTGTATGGATATAATATTCACTGTGATACATCTGAAAACAATGTTGTGAGGGATAGAACTGAATCTAATGTTTACATGCACTTTTATGAGCATTTATTAATGCAGATATACATTAAAAACCTGTCTCTTTTTTCATCCAATAAATACAGTTTCAGTAACTTCATAACAGACGAATTGCCAATTAATGCCTGTGTACAATTAAACACAATTAACATCCACCATGATCCTTAGCTTTACAGTCAACAATGTCCTAAGTTTGATCCATGGTGTGTGTCAAATTAAGTGATTTCAACTAAGGCCACAATGGGAATGGTTCAGTTGGACTCACATTCTCCTGGCTGGGTAAAGAAACAAACAGCAATATCTATTGAAGGCAGATGTTGTCTTGAGTAGGCGTAATGAACTGCTTGTGTGTGGCATACCAAGAGTATTGGCATTCAACATTTGCCACAGATGAAAAGGAACTACACCCAGGAACAAAATAGTTTGGATTTACCCAATACAAATGATTGTAAACTTTCCTGATTTTCATCTGGAGTTTCCACTTGTCAAAGATTTAATCCTAGGACATTGCTACAAACAACCCAGGAAATCACAGGGTTATTACACAGAATGACCTTCGTGAATATCAATAAATGAGGCATATGGCCCAGTTTTTGATCAGTAGTTGACCCAGTTGACTCTATGAGAAAATAGGCTGAGGGAAATCAGGCTATAGGAAGAAACAAGAGCAGGATAGAGAATGAGACAGAATCCTTGCCTACATAAGTGATCAGTTGAATTGAAAGCAGTAACATGCAGAACAACTAGCAGCCCATATACTGACAGTAAAGCTAACTATATTTGTGGCAGCCACCCAAACAAGTACTAAGCTTAGCTTCTGAGATCAGATAGGTTAGTATAGATTCAGAGTCATGGGGCAATTGCCTATGGCATGTTTTGGTTTTCTTTACTTCAAATACTTGTTTGTTTCTGCATGATATGCTTTCCCAGCTATTTTCCTTTTCTCTTTTCCTTCCACTCTGTTTCACCCCACTACCTTGTGACTGCCAACAGAACAATGATTTACGTGGCAGGTACTCATGTGACTCAGCCAACGTTGTCTGTCTTATATGTTGCAGGCAAGGATGCCCTGAGGCATGGTACATTGAGGAAACCGAGCAAAGGCTACAGCAATGGATGAATGGGCACCGCACAACAATCAACAGACAGGAGTGTTCCCTCCCAGTTGGGGAACACTTCAGTGGTCCAGGACATTTGACCTCGAGCCTTCGGGTGACCATCCTACAAGGTGGACTTGGGGACAGGCAGCATCGAAAAGTGGCTGAGCAGAGGCTGATAGCTAAGTTCCGTACCCATAGGGAGGGCCTCAACCAGAACCTTAGGTTCATGTCACACTTCAGGTGACCACTTTACACTCATACACACAGACACTACTACACACACACACAAATACACACTCCTACAGACATACACACTCCCACACTCACACATGCACCTTCTCACAGACTTAGACTCTCTATACCCACATACACACACATATACGCTCTCTCTCACACTCACACCCCCATCCCAGACAGACAGACTCATACACACACACCACACAAAAACCCACATGCACACATATACATATACGTTTAATGGGTGAACTTGTACTTGCAGAGTTACATTGTACTTTGCTCAAAAACTGCATGAATCCATGTTAACTCTGTTAACTCACTTTTTAGATTAGAATCAGTCTCAACATTATGGGACAGACAGGGAACACAGGGGGCTAATACCTTCAACATATTACCTGGCTGACACCAATTGTTACAGTTAACCTGAGAATGTAACTTTTAAAAAAAATTCTGCGATTTACATATGAAAGAAGTGAAACTATCATGGTATTCTAACAGATCAAAGACGCAACAAACAATCAATGTATTTTTCAATGTATAATTTCAGTTACATCACACTGTAAACTTTTGCTATAAATTCACAACCTCCACAACCACCTGATGAAGGAGCGACGCTCCAAAAGCTAGTGCTTCCAATCAAACCTGTTGGACTATAACCTGGTGTTGTGTGATCTTTAACAGAACAATGTACAGTGTAGCAGAAAGAAATAGTGCTAGATTGAGCTGCATAATAACTGGAGATCAAAGGCAGAGGGAATCTGCATAGCTGAGCTATTTGTTTGAAACTTAACAAAAATTGGCTAATTGTAAATTTTGGTGAATTTCACAAAGGGTTCCTTTTCATGTTCCTTGGCAGGTTTCTTCATGCTGTCTTCAGAAATCTACCTAATTACCCATGGTATCCCTTTCCTAGTATTCTTCTACTTTTCTTTTGTATATTCACAGGATGAAAGCTTCACCAGCTCGGCTGGCATTTACTGCCCATCACTAATTGCCCAGAGGGCAGTAAAGGTCAACCACCTTGCTGTGGGTCTGGAGTCACATTAGGCCAGAATGGCAGCTTCCTTCCCTAGAGGGCATCAGTAAACCAGATGGGTTTTCCCCAATAATTGGCAACAATTTCCTTGTCATCATTAGATTCTTAATTCCAGATTTTTTTTATTAAATTCAGATCTGCTGTGGTGGGATTTGAACCCAAGTCACCAGAACGTTGTCTGGGTCTCTAGATTAACAGTCTAGCAATAATATTACTAGGCTACCACCTCCCCAGGTAGAAGTACTGGCCACTCAAGGAGCCTCCCAGATTCCTAATGCCATACCATCTTTAAAGCCCAGTCATGCATCCAATCAGGTGTTGGCTGTTGCCCTGAACAGTTCATGCAATTGCCCCAGATATCTTGGATTGACGGTAACTAACTGGCTTTGCCAATGGGGATGTACTGGATAGGGTAGGGTACACGTGGCCACTGTCCATAGAGCATGTGGCAAGATGTTGGTGAAAGATGGGGTCCAGAGAAGGAAGCGGAGAGCTGGACTCAACAGGTTACGAGTCTACATGTCAGATTTGTCACCATCCAGTTTTCATCTGGCTGGTGGGAGAATGGGAAACTGTGCAGCAAAGAGGGGAGTTGATCTAATAATGAGGATGTTAATGCACACTAACGATGCACATGGGTCTGTTGCCATTCACTAATGAGAATCTTATCTTACCTTTCAACGCATGGTTTGAAAACTCCATGCTGGTGATTTCATATGATTCTCCCAACTTTCTTGCCAATGGCTAGTTCGTTCAGAGGATGGTTAGATTCTGTCCATTGTGCCTGATTGTGCCATGTTGTACATTATCCACTTCCTAATGGGGCTAGACCTCATTAACTTCTGAAGGTTTTATAAAAAACTATTGGAATAATTCACTATTAAACACATTTACAACATTATAATCATTCCAATCATTCAGAAATTAAACTTGAGTTTTTCACTTGTTTTCAGACTAGTGAGACCTTGGCATAATTTGACAGAAGTTTCCTTTATTTCGAGACCTATTGTCCTATCATTTACATTTATTTTCCTTTCCTGGCCACTCTTTCCAACCTTGTTCTGTTTCTCCCTTGATATTCAATCTCCTAAACACACAAAAAAGTTTCAAATTATCATTGCCTTTACCTTGCTGCAGTTTTGCAAAGTCAATCACTTTCACCATTTCCTACCACAGTTTCAGTAGCACATCTAATTAAATAAAATGGAAGGGTTAGTGAATTTCAGAAAGATTTCTAGGTAACTGTACATCTTTTTTCCTTTCTCTTCCATTTTCACATTCTTTTTCTCTCTGAGTCTGCTTTTACCTTTACATCTATTGGACCCTCTTCCTTTTCATTTAACGTTTTGTCTCTTTTCGTAATTTTCCTACCTTTCCTTGTCTCACTGCCTATCTATGTGTGCCTCTCATTATTTTCCTATTCCTCAGTATCTTTCGCTCCCTGTTGCTCTTTCTCTTTTCCTTCTTATTGCTTTCTATTTCTCCCACTTGTACTGTCCCTCCATCTCTTCTATTGTCGGTCTCTCACTTTCTCAGCCCTTTTCTCCGACTCTCTCCTCATCTGTTTTGAAGTTTGCAGGCATTTTCCTGCAGCTGAAACCCTCAGCAAAAGAAGTTAATTGTTAAAAAGAAATGTCAGTTTGTATGTTTCTTCAGCATTTCCATTAAAGGAAAAGAAACCTTGCTGACACTCTACTTGTCTCCATCTACCTCTCTCCTTCCCTCTGTCTCTTTCTGCTGTCTCTTCATAACTGTCTCTATCAATACCTCTCATGTTTGCTATATCTCTCCCTGTCTGTCTGTCTATTTCTTTCTGTTAATCTTGCTCTCGATTTCTTTCTCCATATCATTCTCTGTTCTCTCTCTGTTACTCTCTTCATTTCGATTCGTCTCTTGTTGTGTCTTTGATCAATTTATATCTCTATCTCTCTGCTTTTCTTTTTTTTTCTGAATTGTTTCAATAATTACCTGTTAGTTACTTAACTTTATCTTTCTTTAAGAACCTAAAAACTATCATTAAATTTCTTATTTGTGTTGTATCCTCCTGGTTCAGACTAATGACAATTCAACTTTTGAATATTCAGCTGAATTCTGGCTCCAATGCGTTTCTCAATTTTAAGAAGGAGGTGAATATTTCTTAGAAATAATTAGGCAATTATGTGGTCTGGTAAAACTCCTGAAAATGACTAGCCACAGCTCTGAGTCAGAAGATTCTGGGTTCAAGTTCAATTTCAAATGTTGCAACACAAAAAAAAACAAGGCTAACTATTGCAGTGATGTGGAGGTGCCAGTGTTGCACTGGGGTGGGTGGGGGTGGGGTGGAGGTGGCAGGGAGGTAACAAAATTAAAAATCACATGACGCCAGGTTATCGTCAATGTTTATTTGGAAGTACAAGCTTTTGGAGCTTGTGTACTGTATTATATGTTTTTCATAATCCATATGTCATTTTATAAATTCTGACTTTGGAAATGGAACCAGTCTGACCCAAGATTGAAATATATACAGACTTCAACCTTACACCCTTAATGCATTGTCTGAGCTGAGATGTTCACCTTTTTTTTACAAAACCTTAAGTTATCTAGGGAATGTGACTTGGAAAAAGTTCTGGGATTTACATATTAACGAATTGAAACCTGCAGCTCATTCTAAAAGATGAAAGACTTAACAGCAATCTAGGTTTGTTCAATATATTGCATCAGTGTATGGCTCAATGATCTTTTGCTATAAATTCTGTGTCCTACTTCACTAGCTACTTGACGAAGGAGCAGCGCTCCGAAGGCTTGTACTGTACTTTCAAATAAACCTATTGGACTATAATATGGTGTCATGTGATTTTTGACTACTTCAGTGCCAGTACTGAGGGAGACCTATGCTGTTAGAGGTGCCTTTTATCAGTTAAGAGGTTAAACAAAGCCTTGTCTGGCAGATATTAAAATTCCCAAAGGGCAAGATGTCCTGCTCAATATTTTTCTTGAATCAATATCACTATCTGGTCATTATCACACAAGTGTTTATGAAAGTTTGAATGTTCAAATGGGCTTTTGCAATTGCTACACTCACTATGTTGCATAAGGATGGAAATGTCTGATAGGGTGAATAATGAAGAGTACCATAAGCAGCACCTACTATGATTGATATCAAATTGGCTTGGTGGAAGAACAGTTTAAGATGCTGAAAGAATAAGGTGCAACATCCATGACCTCCTTTATCTCAGTAACAGTTTATTATGCCAATGTAACCTGTAAACTGTTGCTAAAATCAATAAACTATTTCTTGTTCTATTCAAGATTTCTTTTTAAACCAATAAGTTGATTCTCATCTACAATATTAGAACAAGCAAGCGAGACCTAAAGAGAATGGTGGTAGTTAACCTGCCTCATAGTAAGGTGCCGACTCAGTTTGACTGCACAATGGATCCAGGAACACTCAGTTAAGGAGCAGCTTGTTGTGGAACAACTGGTCAAAGGAACATTGCTTTGTAATCCTCTGCCAATCTCTCATTGTTTTGGGGAACTGGAGGCAAAAAAAAAGATTATATTGAAGTTATCTATGTTGACATACAAATTATTTTCATGCTATCAAAAAGATAGAAAGCTATAAATATTTTCTGTTGCTATCAACACTAAGAGAATTCAGACAGCAAGATTTGCGAGGAAACATGAAGAGACAAATAGTTAGTGAGCAGTACACCTACTTGAGCTAACTAACAAACCTCTAGCTCATGTAACTCAGACTACATTGTATTTTGTTGAACAATTAATAATGACAGATTTCAGTCTGATGTTAGATGCTGAGATGACTCAAAAGAGACAAGTTTAAACAGAGAATTTAATTGCAACATCTTCCCAAGGAAGGATCCTCAGTAACAGTGACCGAGATCAGGCCAAGCAAGAAGCAATCCTCAAATAATGGACTAAGGAACTGAAATTTAGGTTTTATCAATGTAACTATTGAATGAGAACAAACCAGAGTAAAAGGTTTACATAGATCAGCACAGAGTTAGCAGCAGATTGAGAATAGACATATGCTGCCCCAGATTAATAATACAACCCCATGGAATGGAGCACTGAGAATGGACGACCAATGTTCAATGATTCAGAATATGGAGAAGAAAAGAATTCCTGTTCCAACAGAATAGCTGTTCTCTATCAAGGGAATCCATCAAATATAAAGCCCTCCAGATATTGCAAAGGAGCATTTGCCTGTCTCAACAGGAAAGATGCCCTCACTGAAAAAATCCAAGAGATTAAAGGTCATCCAGTTTAAAATGACTTTCAGAAATCAGAGAGTGAATCAACACTCTTCAATGCAGAGAACTAACAGTTTTCCAGGTCTAAAGATGCATTTTGGAAAATTCTGATGCATGAAAAGTGCAAAATAATGCACGACATTTTAATTCCTTTTTTTTTTGAAAACAGGATAAGATCTCCATTGCTACAGGTAAACACATTTATGGATTAAGGATTAATATTATAAATAAATTGATAGATGAAATAAATCAGAAGGTTTACGGGTATAGCACTGAGCCATGGAGCCATGGCTTCTTTTCCTGTTCTGTGCTGGTCTTGCTAATCTAAGCTGTGATCAAAACTTACAGGACTGGTGGTGGTAGACAGTGTCATAGAATCATACAACATAGAAACAGATCATTCAGTCCAAACAGTCCATGCCTCCCACAATCCCAAACTAAACTAGTCCCACTTGCCTGCGCTTGGTCCATATCCCTCCAAACATTTCTTACTCATGTACTTATCTGTTCTGGGGAAAATCAAAGTCTCGGAGTCAGAATCGGGATTCAACGACAGGGTTTATTGTACAAAGAAACTGAAACTCTGGGGAGAGAGAGAGAGAGAGATGTTTGTCAGCACAGCTGTCAGCTGCGAGCCTCCTCTCACTATCAGAGCACATGTCATGATACCTTATACATTTCGTGGTACAATAGTTCAAGTATCAAGTCTTTGTTTGTACAGCATGGTTTGTTTATTGTCAGTTTCAGCAGCTACGCAGAAGTCCATTGCTGCAGTGATTGGTCATGATCTTTCTTCCTGAGAAGGAAGATTGTTTTCCATTACTGCAGATCTGAAGTATTAACACTTGTATACAAGTAGTCTCAGGGTGTTAACATTTCTATTGAAGGTGGTGGCTGGACTCAGACACTTTGGCGGGAGGTAGACATTACTGATGTGTATTCTCTCCCTCACCTGCCTTAAACTAATCATCTATGCTCTGTGTCTATTGTGCTGGTATCCTGTTAGCCTCAGGCAGTATCTGTATATGCTTTGCTGTATTTTTCCATGTTATGGCTCAGCGGCCATCTTGTGTGCTAAGTGACCAACTTATGGCACAGTGGCCATCTTGTGTCTGTGTGCCCCGTGTCAGCACGCCCTATGTCAAACCAGTCCATGTGGACCACAATCCCAAACTAAACTAGTCCCACCTGCCTGCACTTGGTCCATACCCCTCCAAACATTTCTTACTCATGCACTTATCCAAATGTCTTTTAAACGTTGTAACTGTATCCGCATCCACCACTTCCTCTGGAAGGTCATTCCACACATGTGCATGTGTTTAAATAAATTGTGTCTCATGTCTTTTTATATCTTTCTCCTCTCACCCCTCATCTTAAAATCTCCTACCCTAGGGAAAAGATGCCTGCCATTCACCTTGACTATACCCCTCATGATTTTTAAACCTCTATAAAGTCACCTCACAACCTCCTACTCTCCAATGAAAGAAGTCACAGCCTATCCAGCCTCTCCCTATAACTCAAACACTCCATTCCCAGCAAATCCTGATTAATCTCTTCTGAACACTCCCCAGCTTAATAATATCCTATAGTGTAAGGTGAAGAAATTAAACCGGGGTCTGCGTTAATTTGTAATGGTGACTACTGCAAAATATGCATGAATGTCAAAAGAGAGGTTCAGCTCTACTGTGATGACACTTCTCTCCACATGATCAAATATTTAGCCAACGATCTATGGTACGCTTGCAAGTAAAGAAATATCACATAGCTGGTGAGTATCTAAGATCAATGAGTGACCCTACAGCATAATAAGAGTCAGTTCCCCTTGGAAAGGAAGAAAAAAATATAAATTGTAACGATTGATGTTAGCAGGGTTACATGAAATGGCAGGGTCTGAAGTATTTTGTAAATAAGCCATATCAAACACTCCTCTCCATTGTAGAATGACCTTGAGGTGAGATTTACTTGTTATCAGTAGTTGATTGTAACTGCAACCCTTGTTTCCCTGTCTAAAGATAAGCGATTCTGTATTTCTGTTTGCAATGTAATCTGCCTCGGCAGCCAACATAAAGTTTATATCAGACCCTCGCCAATTTCTGTGTCACACTTGGGGCCACAGAATTACCACAGAATTGCTAGTGCATAGAAAGACGCCATATGATTTGAGCAAATTATTTGTTCTGGGGTGGATTTACACACGAACACCCTCATGCCCATTGAAGTTATTTTCATAAATTCAGTAAATTTGGGCTGGGAGTCAATATGCTTGAACTTAATGATAGTGAGTGCCTACAGCGTATAATCCAAAACTGTGTCTTCATTCTTAACCATAGGAATTATAGCACAGTATTAAATCTACCTGCTCTCCATGATCACTACATATGAGTTCTTTGGGCATTCCATTTCCTTAAAGTCGATATAAGAAAATAATTCCTGTTGTTAATACAGAATATTTCAGGTTTCCAGTATTTTGATTCCGTTTCTTATATCCCTTCAGGATTTTAAAATATCTCAGTAAATCATTCCATAAACTCCTCTGTGTGAATGAAAGCAGTTCCAATTTTTCACATCTTCATTCTTATATTTCCACATGCTAAGCAGCATTCAAGTCAATCAGTATTGTTCCCTAACTATCGACTTAATATTCTTTCATGTGGGGCCCAAAACTGTACACGATTCTCCAGCCATGATCTTAGTCAGGTTTTATATTGTTTTCCATTATATTTCAACACTTTAAAACAAGAAATCCAATATAACATTAACCGTTTTTCTAAATGTTCTTATCCATTTGAGGTGTTGCTTTGAATTGGTTAAACTATGTGAGTCAGATCAATAGCACCTCAGTACATCAATTTGCTGTGAAATTAAAGCATTTTACCAATAACATCTTGATTCACCAGATATATTCTCGATCCTCCATCAAAGTAACTAGAGGGGAGAGTAAGCGTACAAACATTTAGTACAAATGATAGGTATAAACATTTAGTACAAATCACAATACACAAAGAATGTCAAATATTGGGCAAAATGCCTGGAAAATCCCTAAATATTAGACACTTATTGTCCTTCCCTTAAAAAATCTCATTAAGAGGCCCATTTTCAGTTGGCCCTTTCACTCACCCCCCCAGCTCACCTTTTCTCTCCATGGACTATTCTAAAGAATGTTACTAGGTTAAATAGTCTGTATAAATTTCAGTCATACTGATTAGAATTGTAACAATGTTACATCTATTCAGTGTTTTATTGAACTCTAATTATGTATGTTTAACCATTTCAGCTACTTAATTTTTATTCAGGTTTTGAGCCATGAACTATTCGTTCAAAACATCCTTGGTTTCTCAGTTAGTAAATGTAATATCCAGGATCACACACACATATTTACCTACAAAACTAATTTAATTCCCAGTCTGGCTGGCTTATCTAGCCATTGGGAATTTATGGAAAAACAACTGACTTTAGTATTTCTAAACTGGACCGGGGAATAATTAATCAGAATTTCCAGTTCTGATGGCATTTTGGAAGATGTATGGTGTCTATTCAAATGATTGGCTATGTTCTGATTGCCCACCAATACTCACTGGTTAAACATCACTCATTTACACATGGGCAACCATATCACAAAAGGATAAACAGCCCTTTTGTTTGGAAACATCTGATTGTGGATTTTGAATTTTCTAACACTTAATTTTATTAGGCGAGCAAGAAAACATAGCAATCAGCTCTGCCACAAACAGTATCTTTCAGTATGTTCAGTAGCTGCCTACTGCATTTCCCAATGTCACATAATCTTATGTAATCACAGAACGGATTTCCTCAATGGAGCAAAATCAGTAACACGGTCTTTATGAATGGAGTTACATTTTGCTAATCAACTCACAAAGGAAATCTATCTTCACATATTTACCCTTCTCCTTAAGGAAGTGACTTTCCTTAGGCTTAGCTCCACAAGTGTTGATATTTTATACAATTGATTCATATGTGAGTGTAGGCAAAGAGTGTGGGGGGGGGGGGGGGGGGACTGCACACATCACAGTATTAAACGTTCAAAATCTGATTTTAAAAAGAACATTTATTTTACTTACATCTGTGCGGAACAAAGCTGAGTCATCAGTTTTTGAGGTTTTCAATGATCTTTCAGCATGGGAGTAACTTAGTGCTTCCATTCCTACCTCTCAATCAGGAGGTGTCATGTTCAAACCCTCTTTCAGGAAGTCCTAGTGAGAAGATACTCTAAATTCTGCACTAACTGCACAGTTTAACAGAGTGCCACTTGTATTCACAGGGTGGATGTGACAATTTCCCTGCTATTGAATGGCTGTAGGAACACATAAAAACCTACTTTTCTATCAGATTAATTGCCCTACTGCCTGGCATAGAGATGTTTTAGGCCGTGGAAAGAGAGTTCACCTGCAGCCTTTCAGACTGTTAATCAGCCTGCGAATATTCACATTATTGTCAAGGGGTCAAGAGTGAACATATGAAAACAACTATAATGGTTACCATCTGCAAGGAAAAAATGAGATTTGGAGCTGTAATCCTATCCTGCTTTCCATTCCCTGGTTTTTCATTTGGAAAAGACCATCTTGTAACCATTCAATTAATCACAGAAAAGAAGTTTAACTTACCCCGTGTTTGATCATTTACATATTACAGAAATTGGTCTGTTAGAATTTAAGTTGCACATAAACCTTCGCCAACTAGAACAATTTATAGTTTTACAATGCCTTTAATATAATAAAACAGCTCAAAGCACTTCAAAGGAGCATTCCAAAACAATTATGACATTAATCTCATAATGAGATACTTTAAGTGGCAACTTATAAACTTTCACTGTATTCATTTGAGTATGTGTGACAATAAAGCTAATTCAATTCAATTTAATTTTGAGTCAGGTGATTAAAGCTTCATCAAAGGGATCAGTTTTAAACAGAATCTTAAAGGAGGAAAACAAGATGGAAAGGTTATTGTATCTCCCCTTTAAGCTACTCACTATTCTGATTGGAAATATCCATCACTGTCGCTGGGTTAAGATACTGGAATTCCCTATTTAAGGGCATTGTGAGTCTATCTACTGCACAGGGACTGCAGTGGTTCAAGAAGGCAGCTCACCAACACCATTTGAAGGACAACTAGGGACAGGCAATAAATGCTGACATTTATGTCCCAGGAGTGAATAAATAAAATCTGCATATTCTTGTATTCCTTTCACCTCAAGTCATTGTCTAGCTTCCAACAAACCCATTAAACACTATTCACTTCAACCATTCCTTTGTCCAGCACGTTCCATATTCTTGCACTATCTGGTAAGTAGAATTGCATTTTGGATTTAATGGTAACTATATTATGGTTTTGGCATGTTACTTTGGACTCCACAGTGCAAACTTTTTTTCCGTGTCTTCTCCCTTCTTTATTTTAATGACCACTATCTGGATACCTCTTAACCTTCTCTTTTCTGAAAGAAAGAGTACCAGTCTGTTCAGTCTTCTTTTGATAAGCAGAGAAATTAATTTCCACTTCTAATTATATATGAGACCATGTGTCTGGTAATTTATACCAGACCACATTTTTGTGAGAGTGGGCATAACAATCGATTCACTTTAGTCATGCATCTTGCTTTTGTTAATGATATTTTACAATAAATATGAAGAAAACATTTGTCTTGGTTTTAATTTTCAATGCCATAGAGTGTGAAAAACCAAGTAAGATCAACAGTTACTGATAGTTGTCAAAAGTATTTGTATGATGTAAAATACAATGTTAAAATCATTGCATCACAGACCATACAGGGAGGATATTTAGCCCACTGTGTCCATGCCAGCACCTTGATTATGCTATCCAATTAATCTTGCATGCCCATTTTTTCACAACGACCCTGCACATTTTCCCTTCCCTAATTTATTTCCAATTTCCTCTTGACGTTAAGACTTAATATGCTTCAAACATTCTTTCAAGAAGTGCATTCCAGATTATTATGGCCTGCTGCCTAGCAAAAGTTCTCTTCTTACAAATTAATTATTTTACTTACACAGTAAGCATCCTTGCAATTATTTTCAACTAACATAATTTCATTAATTGGAAGCAGTTGAGAAGTTCACTTGGAATTGGACGTTCACTTGAGAATGTAACGTTTTTTTTAAAAAAATGAAAGAAGTGAAACTAACATGGTCATTCTAACAGATGAGAGACTTAACAAACAATCAAGGTATTTTTCAATGTATAATTTCAGTTACATCACACTGTAAACTTTTGCTATAAATTCTGCATCTTACAATCGTGTACTCCACAACCACCTGATGAAGGAGCAGTGCTCCGAAAGCTAGTGCGTCCAATTAAACCTGTTGGACTGTAACCTGGTGTTGTGTGATTTTTAACTTTATGCACCCCAGTCCAACACCGGCATCTCCAAATCATAATTTCATTATGATCACTTAGGTTTAGACTGAGAGACAATATAGAAAACTTGATATCACCAGACCACACCCCCCAATCAAGAACAGGCAGATCAATGTCAGGAGCTGCCAATTCAATAATGTCCTTCTTGACCATGAGCACCAGAAATGTATCCCAAACTCCCTGTTCTCCTCCATCTTTCCAAAAGGCCTTAACCTATTTGCTGATCATGTATTCTCTCTGTCTCTCTTTTCTCCTCAGCATGATTGCAGATACCCACCCTCCAGTGTCCAATATCCACAATTGTAGCAACCACACTTGTCTCCCTAGCCAAACATTGATCTCCAGTCTTCCCCCTCTCCTGGTTGCTTCTCTCTCTTTCCAAATATTGATCTTCAACTCCACCACTCTTAGTTGTTGAAGCGTATTCCCAAGGACCCATGGCTGCTGTTGGTTTTCGCGTCTCGCATTTGGTCACGACGTTGATCATGCCAGCAATTATATGAGAAAGAGAAACGATATTGAGATCCCACTGTCAAATTGGGCTGGACCTCCTTGTTTCAGCTATTTCTGCACTGTCTTGCACCCACATTCCTCGCATGATCAATAACATTGAGTTCAGCAATTTTAAGCCATAATATTTGCCCCATTTTGTAAATTTCTGTCTGTTTTTGTTTTCTTTATTGCCATTGAGTTTTTTTAGCATGAACAGAGGAAATTGAGTTCATCGTATCCAGCTTGGTCATCAATCATTTATCAATTCTCATCCCATTTTCAAGCACTTGGCCCATAACCTTGTAAACCTTGGCCCATATTCCAGGTAATGTGTTGCTTATGCCCAAAACATCGATTCTCCTGCTCCTTGGATGCTGCCTAACCTGCTGCGCTTTTCCAGCAACACATTTTTCAGCTCTGATCTCCAGCATCTGCAGCCCTCACTTTCTCCATATTCCAGGTATTCATCTAAATAGTTACTCAATGTTTTGAGGGTTTTCGCTTCTATCATTCTTTTAGGCAGGGAATTCTAGATATCTACAAAACTCGGGGTGAGAATACATTCCCAAAATTCCCTTGAAACCCTGTGCTCCTTAGCTCAGTACTATGCACCCTATGTAATCACTCCTCTTTGAAAGGGAAAGGCTTTCCGAATCAAACTTTCCTGTGCCCCTTGGAAATTTATACACCATATCAATTACCTTTAGCACTTTATATATCTCAATCAGATTCCTCCTCATTCTTCTGATCGCCAGTGATTACAAGCCCAAGCTATTCAACCATTCATCATACTACAGCCCTTTCATCCCTGATTGTTGAGCTGAAAGGTTGGGTCAAATTTTCCCAGCCTTGCAGAAATGGCCTTGGTGGGTATAGAGGAATGTAGAAGGTTTGCACATTGGTCTAGCTCTGTGGCATGTTCCTGCTTTTGTATGTTTTGACTGGGAACAGGAACCCAGTGACAACAGCTACAAGCAGGGTTGGTAGCCAATTAGAATAGTCAGCAGGGTGATCAGTTCATGTAATGGATTGAAAATTTCCTAGCAACTGAAGAACCAACAGCAACCAATGTTTTCCCCCTTCCCTCCCCTCTCCCCTCACCCACCACCACCCCCCCCCCCCCCCGCCCCCCACCACAGCTGTGTCAGGACACTGCAGGTGTAGTGGTAGTTGCTTCATAATGGTAAGATCTAGAATCAACACATAGAAGGGATATTATTCATTTGTTAGCGGTAAATCACCTATGCTCAGGCATCCACTGAGCGAAGATATGCTATTGCAGTTCTTCATGATGTCTCAGTTAACGTCATACCTGCTGCAATGGCAGCTACCCTAACCCTCACCCCAACCCTAACCTTCCTACTCTCAGGGTTTCTTGGTGGCACTGACGTTCCTCCTGGTTGCTGACCTCTTCAGCACCACCCCCTCTGAAGAGCAGAATGATATACAAACATATATTTGAATTAGGAGAAGGGCCCATTCAGTCCTTCGAGCCTGCTCTGCCATTCAATAATCTGATTGCAATCTCAAATCCATATTCATGCCTCCTGCTGTTGACTCCATACCTCCTTGCTTAACAAGACTCTCTTTACCCTATCCTTAAAAACATTCAGGACTCTGTTTTTGCCACATTTGCAGGGAGACATAGTTCCCAAAGACTTAGATAAAAGCAAAATACTATGAATACTAGAAAGCTGAAACAAACACAGAAAATGCACAAGAATCTCTGTAGGCCTGGCAGCAGCTGTGGAGAGTGTTAATGCTTCAGAATGATTCTTCATCAGAACTGAACTTCTGAACGTCATTTCTGAGAAAGAGCTCAGAACCACAGACGTTACCAGAATTTTCTGCAAAAGACTCATGACCATCTGAGAGAAAAAATATTACCTGAAATCTGTTTTAAATAAGCGATCCCTCATTTTGAAACAGTAAGCTTTAGTTCCAGGTTACCTTGTAAAAGGAAATGTCCTTTCCACACATACCCTGTCAAGACCGCTGTAAATTTTATACTTCAATTAAGCCATCTCTCATTCCTCTAAATTCCAGAAAATTCAAATCTGTCCAACTTTTCCTGACAAGACAACCCACAAATTCCATGTACTTGTCTAGTAAACTTACCTCCATCACAATTGCATCCTTCTTTAAATAAGGTGTATAATATTTTGCTCAGTACCCAGCTGTATATAAATAGGAAGGGATATGGGCCAAATGCTGGCATATGGGATATTTGGACTGAACGGTCTGTTTCTATGCTGTATGATCTATATGATCTCACCAGCATCCTGTACAACTGAAGCATATTTTGTATTCAATTTGATTCAGGATTAGTTATAATATTCTATGAGCTTTCCAAATGGCTTGCTGTCACTGCAAACTAATCCTTTGCAATTCATGTGAAAGGACATGAGATGCCTCTGCTAAACTCTTATAAAAAATCAGAGAAACTGGGAGCACAGTGATCGTAATAGCTATGGAGACATGAAGTAGAGCATCCATAGCAAAGAAGAGTGGAGACTCCTAGGTTTTATTTCTCACAAGCTATCCTAGAAATGAGAGACGGAGGAAACCCCTTAAGATGTGCAGGACAGTAGTTAATATAAGGGGCAATCCTTACATACGAGATAATCTTGCTGAGATATTTGGATCATCGATAGTCACAGGTGAGGTGCCAGAAGACTGGAGGTTGGCAAATGTGGTGCCACTGTTTAAGAGAGGCGATAAAGACAAGCCAGGGAACTATAGACCGGTGAGCCTGACCTCGGTGGTGGGCAAGTTGTTGGAGGGAATCCTGAGAGACAGGATGTATATGTATTTGGAAAGGCAAGGACTGATTTGGGATAGTCAACATGGCTTTGTGCGTGGGAAATCATGTCTCACAAACTTGATTGAGTTTTTTGAAGAAGTAACAAAGAAGATTGATGAGGGCAGAGCAGTAGATGTGATCTATATGGACTTCAGTAAGGCGTTTGACAAGGTTCCCCATGGGAGACTGATTAGCAAAGTTAGATCTCATGGAATACAAGAAAAACTAGCCATTTGGATACAGAACTGGCTCAAAGGTAGAAGACAGAGGGTGGTGGTGGAGGGTTGTTTTTCTGACTGGAGGCCTGTGACCAGTGGAGTGCAACAAGGATCGGTGCTGGGCCCTCTACTTTTGGTCATTTACATAAATGATTTGGATGCGAGCATAAGAGGTACAGATAGTAAGTTTGCAGATGATACCAAAATTGGAGGTGTAGTGGACAGCGAAGAGGGTTACCTCAGATTACAACAGGATCTGGACCAGATGGGCCAATTCAGATAAATGCGAGGTGCTGCATTTTGGGAAAGCAAATCTTAGCAGGACTTATACACTTAATGGTAAGGTCCTAGGGAATGTTGCTGAACAAAGAGACCTTGGAGTGCAGGTTCATAGATCCTTGAAAGTGGAGTCGCAGGTCGATGGGATAGTGAAGAAGGCATTCGGTATGCTTCCCTTTATTGGTCAGAGTATTGAGGACAGGAGTTGGGAGGTCATGTTATGGCTGCACAGGACATTGGTTAGGCCACTTTTGGAATATTGTGTGCAATTCTGGTCTCCTTCCTATCGAAAAGATGTTGTGAAACTTGAAAGGGTTCAGAAAAGATTTATAAGAATGTTGCCAGGGTTGGAGGATCTGAGCTACAGGGAGAGGCTGAACAGGCTGGGGATGTTTTCCCTGGAGTGTCAGAGGCTGAGGGGTGACCTTATAGAGGTTTACAAAATTATGAGGGGCATAGGTAGGATAAATAGACAAAGTCTTTTCCCTGGGGTCGGGGAGTCCAGAACTAGAGGGCATAGGTTTAGGATGAGCGGGGAAAGATATAAAAGAGACCTAAGGGGCAACTTTTTCACGCAGAGGGTGGTTCGTGTATGGAATGAACTGCCAGAGGATGTGGTGGAGGCTGGTACAATTGCAACATTTAAGAGGCATTTGGATGGGTAAATTAATAGGACGGGTTTGGAGGGATGTGGGCCAGATGCTGGCAGATGGGACTAGATGGTCGGCATGGACGGGTTGGACCAAAGGGTCTGTTTCCATGCTGTACATCTCTATGACTCTATAATCGGCCTTAAAGCAAAAGGCCAGTAGCCTAACACCCAAACGGAAAAAAAACATTAATGTTTGGAAATTGGTGCACTAGTCCTACCAGAGCAGCACATTGATATATAAAGAATCTGTTGGACCAAATTGTGTCGCTTGCAGGTATTACTGAACCCAGCCATCATTCCAACGTGGACTGTTGTCGACACTCCCAGATCTGAGACTGTTGGCGGAATCGTAATAGAATGGTTGGGAATACCCATGGATTCTATTCCTCTGTCTGATAAGTGTTGTGTACATTCACAAAACTTACAATATTTTAAATATTTTCAGGGATCTTGTGGCACAGTGGCAGTGTCCCTGGCTCTGAGGCAGGAAGCCAGGGTTCCAACCCCACATGTTCTGGAGGTGTGTGCAATAACATCTCTGAGGAGGGAAAAGAGAAGCTGTTTAAAATTTGCAGCATCCTCTGCTGATGGTTCAGGAATCCGCAGTGAGCACTTTGACCAACCTATTTAGTAATGTAATGCCTGACAACAGGAGGTCAGTGCTGAGTGTGTGGTTGGTGTTGGAGACTGCAGTGTGTTTGGGAGATGAATGAGACACGTGGGCTGTGTTCACGTGATGCAGTGGCAGATTGCTGAGTATTCTCCTCCCAGTCTGTCTGTCTCTATCATCAATAAAGCTGCTCTCTGGGACAAGGAAAAACCCTCACTTTTATACAGTACACATTCCATCCTCCCAGTTTGCCTCTCTCTTGACTTTACCAAAGCAGAAGGACTAAAGAAGAGGAGACAACCTGCTCAAGAACAAAACCAGGAAAAGAAGCTTTTGACAGGAATGGGTAAGTCCCTTAGTGTCTGTCATATTCATGATTGGAATTGATTTGTAATTCCTAAACCTGCTTCATCCTCTCTGCCTGGTTTGTGTTTTTAATCGATGGGACTTGTTGCCTTTTGAGTAGCCTTTCCCTCCTCGCCCCACAATTTAAAAGTGAAACCAAAGATGAACCCAAGTGTATCTCAGTTTGTTACAAAGGGAAGACGCAGGGCGCAACCGAACTGTTGTGGGCTTGTATCGGATGTACAGCCGCCGCGGCCAATCAGCGGCCAGCTTGCGAATTGCTACTGTTCGGGCCGGCCAATGGGTGTTTGCCTGCTGCGGTGGGCGGGGCTTCCGTTGAGCATCAAGCTGGGTTGCAGTGTGGGCAGTGTGGTGTGTGTTTTCTGGTTTCTTGTTATTGTATACAATGCATCCTGTAATCCTTCTTAGGGGAAAAAGAAACAGATTTGGTTTGAAACTCAGCTCCTTGGTTAACTTCCCTTTTTTTTTGTCGAAGGACTATGGATTTCTCCTTTTTCAAATCTGTAGCTTTATTTTTAAGCCTTTCAAAATTCAAATAATCCAGAACACAGCTGCAAGGTTAACTAATTCTAGAGAAATCGTTTGGAATACATTTGCACAGGAAGTTCTCCTCCCCCCATCTGTCTAAATTTATTCCAGTAATCAGTTTTTTAAAAAAACAAATCAACTGCCTTAAAAAGCTGAAATGGCCCCTTTTTTCAAAAATCATTATTTTAGTGCTATTTAAAATTCTCATTAACACTTAAACTATTTATGTCCTGCTGGTCAGCTATCTTTTGCACTATGGATCAGAAATGATGTGCAATTCTATGGACTGTTTCACAACCTAAAGCATTTTATAGCCAATGTGTTACTTTTTGAAGTGTAATCTCTTGCAATAAGGGAAGCATAGTAGTCAGCTATTGCACAGTAGGTTAATGTGGCAACAAACATATAATCTGCTCTAAAAAGAGAAAGTGCTGGAGAAACTCAGCAGATTGTTGTATATAGGAGCAGGAGTAGGTCAGGAAGCAAAACAAAATCTCAAAAGACAACAATTCCTATCCATTAAAAACACAAACCAGGCAGAGAGAATGAAGTATGATTAAGAATTACAAATACTTCTAATCATCATTAATATGACACTAGGTCTGGCAATATCTATGGAGACAGAAATCGAGTCAGCATTAGGGTCTTAATATCAGATTCAAAACATTAACTCTGGTCCTCTATCCACTGAAAGTGTAGATTGAAAAGTAACAGGCAGAAGGATTAAAAGAGAGTTGTGATGAAATCTTTTCAGAGGATTGGTGGGTTTGGAATTCTCTGCTGAAAAGGGTGGAAAACTCGACAAATGTAAAAGCTTCTTATATTAGACAAGAACACTAAAATACCAGTGGACTGGAGACCTTTCCAGCAGCCTCCTTTTGGTAGTGTAAATTACTTCTATTTCAAAATGGGTGGACTTATATATGAGTGCAGCTTCAGTTCCCTCTATGTCCAAGGGCTGACCTCATACACAAAGGTTAAGTCATTTCAAAGATCAGAAGGAGCTTTAAGAAACTTGAAACTGTAAACCAGTTCTAGCCACTGCCTTGAGGAAGTGAAGAAGAGTGAGTCTTGCCTCTGAATCAGACATCACACCCCAGGATCTGAATGCGTAACCCAGGCAAAGTAGGGAAGTAATAAAGGAACGTTACATTGTCATAGACAACAATATATAGGTCAGACATTAAATAGTAATATCTACTTGATAGGATAGACTCATGGTGGTAAGAATGATAATCCAGAAGAATAGGATCTGGTGGGCCACTGGTCGCCTTCATCCGAACCTATTATTATAGTATAATATTAACCTGTTTAATAAACAAAAATGATAATCAGGTTTTTTTTAAAAAAAATTTCCACAAGTTTACAAGAGAAAACTAAAAAAAAACCCAAGTATAAACATTAATATACAGTTAAATCTTAAATAAATGATAACCAAAATCTATCAAACAAGAAAACCGAGATACCAAGAGGAAAAAAAAAGACAAAACTCAACTAACTACTCATCTAACTTACAACTAACCAGAGTGTATCATTAAAATTCTGACATTATTCAAGAAAAAAAAATCCAACGGATAACACAAATTGAGCAATGGTATACATACTTGGAATGTATTAACATTAGATCACAACAAAACCTGTATTTACCCAAAACATCCCAAGCATAGAGCATATAAAATTCAAAAAATAAAAGCTCTTTAGTACATTCAGATCAATATATTAAAAAACAAATTTCTAAATAGTAAAAAAAGGTATAAAATGTATTTAAATGGAGATCTTCCCCCTTATTCCCAGGGGGCATCACTTCCTTTCCAAAAAAAACCATCATAACCTCACCCAACCAGTGCTCCACCCTTGACCCAGGCACCCCACGATAGGATAAAGAAAATTCAAGTATACTACTGAACTAGAACTAACAGTGAGTACCCTATCCATCACCCCCACCCCTCCCCACCCACACCAACACCTGGATATATTTGGTAATGTTAATACCATATATGAACATATATGACTATAAAATTACAGTCTCAGCAAATAATAATTAAATATATTAACACAAAATAACAGGGGAAAACAAAAGGGAAAAGGGGTGTGAAAGGAAATCGCTAAGTAAAGAATGAATAAATAAGTCCTTCTTCCCACTCCCCCGGAGATAATATTAAACAGTAAGATAATGAAAGGAAAAAAAGGGTGGGTTGGACCGGGGTGAGGGTAGGGCAAAACAACATCAATTAACTCTTATAGTTTGTCTAAGAGAGTCCAAAAGTTTCTTGGCCTTCTCCGGTGATCCGAAGTTATACACGGACCCTTCATGGCTAAGGCGTAGTATAGCTGGATAGCGCAAGGAGTATTGAATGTTTAAATCCCTTAAACACTTCTTTGCTTCATCAAATGCCTTCCTCTTTCGAACCAAAGCTGGGGAAAAGTCCTGAAGTAACATAATCTTGAATCCTTTATGAGTCATAGCTTGTGGATCTTTCCCAAGATTTCTGGAGGCTTTCAAGAGCATCTGCCTCATCTCATAGCTCTGCAGCCGGAACAGGACTGGGCGGGGGCGCTGGTTCGAGCCGGGCCCGCGTATTGCCACCCGGTAGGCCCATTCTACCCTTACCTGGCCTGATCCAGCCTCCAGATTGAATAACTGCGGAAGCCACTGTTCAAGGAACCTTGTAAGCTGGCCTTCTTCTTCCCGTTCGGGAAGGCCCAGCAGACGAATATTTTTTCGACGACCTCTCGAGGTCATCAGTGTGGTTCTCCAAGGTCCAGACTTGCTGCTCGAGAGTCCAGACCCAATCAACAGCCGATTCTGCAATGGCCTCGGAGGCCGTGGCCTTTAGCTCCGCCCCTCCGACTCGGCATTCAATTTCTTCGATGTCTCGGCCGTGCTTTTCTAGCGCGGCCGAGAGTGAATTCCACTGACTTCGGGACTCTTCAATGAAAGCATCGATCTTCGCGTCGAGTTTAGAGATTATTTCCGTGAGGCTCTCCACCGTAGATAAGTCCCCCGGGGCAGCTGTGGACCCCTCTGCTGCAGCTGGGGAGGGTGGGGGAGGGGCTCCTGCCTGCTGAGAACTGCGGGCTCCTTTCCCCCTAGTCATTTTTACAGGAGACTGAACTGTATAAATTTAGTACTAAGCCACTAATTACATTAAATAAAAACCATTTTTAGTTGATTTGGTGAGTGTGGTGAGGGAGGATGGCCCACTTTGCCTAGGTCTTGGGAGGAGCACTATAGACTCAGACTTGCTGAGTCGCCGCCATCTTGGATCTCCTGATAATCAGGTTTTAACATACATTTGAGATTTATAGTCATGTTTTAAAATTTGGCTAGATTAAAAATCTCTTCATAGTGGTATGGTGGCTCAATAGTTAGCACTGCTGCCTCACAGCATCCGTGACCCGGGTTCGATTCCAATCTTGGGCAACTGTCTGTCTGGAGTTTGCAAATTCTCCCTGTGTCTGTGTGGGTTTCGTCCAGGTACTCCAGTTTCCCCCTACAGTCCAAAGATGTGCAGGTTAGGTGGACTGGCTATGCTAAATTGTCTGTGGTGTCCATGGATGTGTAGGTTAGGTGGATTAGCAATGGGAAATGCAGGGTTACAGAGATAGGATAGGGGCTGGATAGGATCCTCCTTCATAGGGTCGGTGTGGACTCTAATGGTTAAATGGCCTGTTTCTGCACTGTAGTGATTTGATGAAAATCTCTTCAAAAAAACAAAGATATCAACATCAATATGCTCATTAAATTTCATTTCTGTAGCATCGAGTAACTCTTTAGTCATGTAAGTAAATTTCCTGTATGTTTTCTTAGCCATCTTTGTCAACCTGACCTCTACCATTAGTGCTCTGTAGACATGCACTCCAAGGTCATTTTCTTTTCTACACTTCAGTGTATCCTGTTACTTATTGGATAATCTCTTGCTTTGCTTTACCATCCCAAATATATGACTGTAAATCATGGCAGAGGTGTCAACGTGGCAAATAAAGTGACTCAATTTTTCCTGCTCCAAAGATAATATTTTACATGCACATTGACCGTCCATCTCAGTTTCATCTAGAATCTTCTGTATTCTCAAGGACGGTTAGCCTCTGCTTTTCATCTCAGTTTAAAGTTTTACTTGCTGGCAGCTGATTACTAGATGTAAAGGATCAAGCAGATGAAAAAGATGGTGTGTCGCAAAGACTTATGGGAATTGAAGAAACTCCTACCTTTTAGTGAGATGCTAATGACATTTCAAAATAGTGACTTGCTGGTGATTTGCTTAATACTTGTCATATAAGTCAATATATTTAGAGGCTTCAGAGGTGGACTTGTATTCTAATAACTGCGCTACCAGCTTATACAAGCCCTTTCTCAAAATATCTTCCCAGACAATGATCTTAAGCGTGTCTGAATTTCCCATAACCTGGCCCAGCAGCGCCCTCTCTCCTCCACTTGGCTGACTCAGTGGTTAAGGAGATTGGAGCTTGAAATTCTTGGAATATAGAAGAATGAGAAGAGACTTTATTAAACCATACAAGATTCTTAGCGGACTTGACAGAGTACGTGCAGAAAGCACGTTGTTTCTCCTTGTGGGAGAGATTCGGACCAGAGGGCATAGTCTTAGAACAAAGAGTCACACATTTAAGACAAATGAGAAAATAGTTTATTTTCTGAGAGTTGTGAATCTGTGGAATTATTTTTAACCATCAAGGGCTTTGGAAGCTGGGTCATTAAGTATACTCAAGACAGAGATTGATTCTCTTGCTGATTAAAAATCAGCGGTAATAGTGAAAAAGATGCAAATGGAGTTAAGAATTATCTGATCAGCCAGGATTTAATTGAATAGAGGAGTAGCCTCAATGGGCTGGATGGCCTACTTTTGCTTCTTTGTCTTAAAGCATGACCTTTCAGGATGATATTGTTGATACAGTGCCTTTTGTGCTGACCTGTGGCTGCCAGGAGTATATTTTTGATTATCCCAAACTCAATTCTTCAAGGACACATTGAGACAATGGCAAAATTGACTGTAACCCTTGGACTCTCAGCTGAAGGTGAAGTGTATTCCATCACTCCCTCTTTGGGTTATTTGTTTTAAGAAAAGACATTAGATGCAAGCATTGAGTTAATTAGGAATAACTGAATGTGAGGATTGAAATTATTAACAATTTCTACATTCTTCTACACCACAATTGATACTAGTTCAATTGTTAATTTGATTGTTAAATCGGAGATTGGAGTTTAGGTAGCCAAAGTTAATTAAGAGTAAGGGGAAAAAAGGCCTATATGGAAATGGATTGTACATCAGTTCATAATCTCATTGCGTGGCAGAACAGACTTAAATTATGTTCTTCTGTTCCTATTCCTTGAAGGGAACATTAGTTTTGTAGTAACTGTCAGCACTTGAGTTGCATATCCCTTCTCCACATTGAAAACCTTTGATCAGCTACACCATTCATTGGATCGCTTTGTGGAATTTGATGATTAAGATGTGCCACTAATCTCTACAAACATTGACACTTCCACTTCATCTGCTGTTAAACGTACAAAATATCCTGGACTGTGGTGAAAGTCGAGAGAAAGGAACTAGTAGCAGACTGTGAATGACTTGCATTTGCACATTTCAAAGGGAACGAAAGCAGTTGGATTTCAAAAGGAGCACTTCACAACCACCGAGATTACCAAAGCACTTCTCAAGTGTATTTACTATTGCAGTTTAGAAGCCTGGCAGCTAACCTGCCCACAGCAAAATGCCATGGCAACATTGCGGTAATGATTTAGTGATGTTGTTTAAGGGTTAAGTATTGCCTAGTATAATGGGACAACTCTCCTGCTGTTCTTTGAAAGTACTAGCTTTCGAAGTGCTGCTCCTTCATCAAGTGGAGCTTCGAAAGCTAGTGTTTCCAAATAAACCTGTTGGACTAGAACCTGGTGTTATGATTTTTAACTTTGTCCACCCTAGTCCAACACCTGGCTCCTCCAAATCATGTTCTTTTGAAAAGGTAACACAGCAACTTTTACATCCAATTGAGAGATGAGATAAGACTTTGCTTTAAAGTCTCTTTGGAAAGATGGGACTTCTAACAGCCCAGCATTCTGTCAGTACTGTACTAAAGTGGCATCTGAATTTAATCCTCAAGTCTTTGGATTGGAGCTTGATCCTACAGCCTTCATGGCTGGTAGTAGTGGAAGAGAAACAGGCAGAGATGCTTAGGTAGGAGATTCTAGAGCTCTGAGGCTGAGGTAACTGAAAACCTTGCTGTCAAAATATGGCACTGAAAATCAGGCATTTGTAAGAGTCTGGAATTGGAGGACCATGATGATCTTGGTTGGGTGCAGAGTTCATGAATTGTAAGGCTAGATGAGGCTAAAGAGGAGAAAGAGTGAGGCCCTGAGGAGATTTGATCACAATGCTTGAACGTTTTGTTGCTGGACAAGGACGCAGTGTAGGTCAATGAGTACGGCCTGTATTGGCACAGCGCCTCAATTTAACCTCTTATTGAAAGTGTTTCTAGAAATACAGCATTTTATCAACACTCTTACTACAGCCTCACTACCCACAGTTTTTGGATCTAAAGGCAAAAATCATAAATTGAACTGCACTAAAGGATTAAATCCTAGCTGAAATTTGCTCCAAGTTCTTTAAACAATTTGAATGTTTAAGTTTAAAAAAAATTGCTCACCAGTTAGGAGATTTGATTTAGTCCTGAATAATGTAATTGAGCCATAAGTCAGTAATGCTGTCATCACAATGATGACTGAACTGCAGACATTTGAATTTACCAGAAAGGTGAATTCTTCTTTCTCCTCTACCTATTTTTCCCTGTCTCTCCCAGCGACCAGAATCTGTTGGGTAATGGCAGGTTAGGAGCAATACACTTGAGTCCAATATAGTCCTGACCCTCGCACTCCTTCACACTCCAGTTGGGGAGAATGGAAAGAGATTGGGAGTGGGTTTGCTAGATATGTTTGTTTTCTGTGTCCATATCCCACTGGAACTGATGTTTGGGCCAGCAAAGGGCCATTGAAACAGCTAAAATCAGCTACCTCTGGGCTGACCAGGGCTTCCTGGGGATAAGTGGCTAAGTATCACACTGGACATTGCGGTAGTTGACTGACACTGAAGTCATTAACCTTTTTTTATCATTGCGTGTTTGCTCCTAGCTTCTGACCCGTCATCGCCCGCCGTGGAGGAGGGAGT
The DNA here is from genome assembly GCF_037043375.1 of Chiloscyllium plagiosum. Lineage (NCBI taxonomy): Eukaryota > Metazoa > Chordata > Chondrichthyes > Orectolobiformes > Hemiscylliidae > Chiloscyllium > Chiloscyllium plagiosum. The sequence continues at coordinate 37,211,402 of NW_028270166.1, read as the reverse complement.
TGAGGATGAGGAGGATGACGTGGACATGAACTTGGAAGAGGCAGAGAATGGGACTGTTGGGAAAATGCACAGTCCCCGGGGAACTTTGCTCACTCGTCGTGGGATTACACTACGTGTGCTTCTCAAAGACAAACTCATCCAGCCAGGAGAAGGCCTGCTCACCATTCACTATTTAGTAAGAAAATAAACTAACCAGCTCTTTTTCTCCCCCTTTGCTCAGCTTTGCTCCCCACCTCTTGTGAAGCTTTTAGTCTGTCTGCATACACAAGTTTTAGCCAGCCGCTGCTACCTCATACTAACTTCATTTCCACATCTGAGGCTGGGGTGGCTGTGGCTGCTTTTGTTTCCACCTAGGGGTGTATCCTGGAAGGTCAGGAGTCGCATCTAATCTTCGATTCCATTATTTTTGTGTTTCTTACATTATTGCTTGCTTTCTTCGGATTTTCTTTTGTTTTCTGATCAAAGACATAACCCCCAAAGAGGCAACATCCCTGGGAACAACCCCTTTTAAAAGCCCAACGTTTAGGAAATTTCAACAGGGCAAATTAGCAAGGTAAGTGTAGAAAATGTAGAAGTTACCTGAGTTTCAAGGGCTCAACAAGCAAGCTCAGAATAGTGCCAGCAGTGGGCATAATTGAGCACACACAAATATACAGAATAGGCCATTCAGCCCATTGCCTGATCTACCATCCAACATGATCATGGATCCTCTTTTTCAAAACCATGCTCCTGGGCTTATCCCAGATCCCTTGATGCCTTTAATGTCTAGACATTTATGTATTTCATACTTTATATTCCGTCTCCTGGCTGGCACCACCTTATGTGGTAAACATCCTGATCCTAAGTGAAAAAAAATTCTCCTCCGCTCAATCTGAAAGGGCATGCCCTGGAATTCTGAGACCATGACTTTTCCATCCAGTGGGTACATTATCTCTGTATCCAGTTTGTTCAGTCCTATCAGAATTTTATACATTTCAATGAGATCCCTTTTCATTCTTCTAAGCTGCATTGAATACTGGCCTAACGGACTAAATCTCTTCTCATATGTCAAATCTGCTGGCCCAGGAATCAGTCTGGTTGGATCTTGACTGCACTCCTTCAATGGCAAGTATATTTTATTTTTTGGATAAGGAGGTCAAGATCCAGATGCCTTTTAAATGCTGTAATTATACCTGCCTCCACCACTTTCTCTGGCAAGCTCATTCCATGCACACACCACCTCTCTGTGAAAACGTTGCCCTTAAACCTTTTTTAAATCTACCTACCCTGGGACAATGACCTTGGTTATTTACCTATTCACGCCCCTCATGATTTTATAAACCTGTATAAAGGCCCCCCCCCAGTCTCCAAATCTCCAGCGAAAATAGTCCCAGGGGCCTTACCAGGGGCCCTGGATGAAATCCTCCTTACATGTAGATTTATCCTGTTCTTTTCCTGCATCCGTTTCCCAGAAGAAATGCTACAACTAGATCATCGTTAATCTTTCCTTCTTCTGAGTACAGGTTCATGGAGTAGTTCAGCTAGTTCTAACAACCTCATGTTCAGGAGGCCTGAAAAATATAGTCGGCTCTACACAAAGTTAGTACAATTAATTAGGAAAGCTACGTTTCCTATTTGTTAATTTTGTCAGACATAAAGAAGTCCTGTGAATGATGCTGCGGGTGCCAGTATTGTGTCTGTATCACCTGTTGGCCTTTGACGTTTGCTTTCCTTTTTCTCCCACAGGGAAAGACGTTTGTTGGAGACCTGTTGTCTGACGGGAAGATTCGATGGCAAGAAACGAGCCAGATTTTCAACTCTCCCAGCGCATGGGCCACACACTGCAAAAAGCTCGTCAATCCAGCCAAGAAATCTGGCTGTGGCTGGGCCTCTGTGAAGTACAAGGGACAAAAACTGGACCAATACAAAACCATGTGGCTGAGGAAGCAGCAGCCACCACTGCAGGCTGTGGAAATGGTATGGTCCCCAAATATAATGGAGTTTAATGGAGAGTTCTGTTGGGTTTTGGAGCTGGAGTTTCATTTTGCAGGGAGATGGTGGTGGTGCAATGGTAAATATCACTAGACTGGGGACATGTTCTTGGTTTAAATGTCAATATGGCAGAGTTATGGAGGAACATAAATTGAAATAACAAGTCTGGGATGTACAGCTATTCTCAACAATGATGACCGTGACAAACTTTGTCAGATATTTAAAAGAAAAATCTGGTTCACTGATGCCGTTTCAGGAAAGAAATTAATCATTCTTTCCTGCTCAGGTTGATGTGTGACTCTAGACCCATGACAAGGTGGTTGACTCTTAACTTTTCTCCGAAATGGCCTGGCAAGTCACTCAGTTCAAAGTTGGGGCGTTTTGCTGAACAAAGAGATATTGGGTGCTGTTTCATATTTCCTTGAAGGTGGAGTTGCAGGTAGACAGGATAGTGAAGAAGCCGTTTGGCGTACTAGCCTTTATTGGTTGGTGCATTGAGTATAGGGGTTGGAAGCTCATGTTGTGGCTGTACGGGACATTTATTTGGGCCACTTTTGAATACTGCATTCAATTCTGGTCTCCCTGCTATAGGAAAGATGTTATTTAAACTTGTAATTCTTTGCTGCATCTTTTCAAGGGTGTTGCCGGATTTGGAGGGTTTGCATTGTAGGGAGAGGCTAAATAGGCTGGGACTATTTTCGCAGGAGATTTGGAGACTGGGGGGGGGGGGACCTTATACAGGTTTATAAAATCATGAGGGGCATGAATAGGTAAATAACCAAGGGCATTATCCCAGGGTAGGTAGATTTAAAAAGGATTTAAGGGGCAACGTTTTCACAGAGAGGTGGTGTGTGCATGGAGTGAGCTTGCCAGAGGAAGGGGTGGAGGCAGGTATAATTACAGCATTTTAAAGGCATCTGGATGGGTACATGAATAAGAGGGAATATGCGCCAAGTGCTGGCAAATGGGACTAGATTAGTTGAGACTGTCTGGTCAGCATGGACAAGTCGACTGAAGAATCTGTTTCCTTGCTGTACAGCTCTGTAAATGGCCAACACATGTTGATCTTGCCAGTGATGCAGACATCCCATGAAAGTGTTCTTTAAAAAAGATATCACTGGAGGTTAAATGGGTTCAAGTCCAGCCCACATCAGCTGCAAAAAAGCCTTGGCAAACTCAGTCCAGTTCCTCAGTTATAGAAACACGAGCTAAAGTTGTGGAAACTGTAGCAAGTTCAATATACAATTAAAAGATAATTAGAAACATAAATGCTGGAAAGTAAAACCCAGATAATATTTAATCAGTCGATTAGCATTTGTGGAGCAAATAGAAAAGTTATGGCTCAGAAAAAAGGCCATTCAGCTAGTTGTGTCTGTACCAGCTGAATACAATAGCTGCCCATTTAACTTCCACTTTTTAGCACCTGCCAGCAGCCTTGCAGGTTATCATACTTCACGGGTGGCTTCAGATTAGGTTTAAATGAATTGAAAGTATATTTCCACCACTGAACAGGACAATAAATTTCAGACACTGACTACCCACTCAGTGAAAAGCTCTTTCCTCATGTCCCCTCTAATCCTGTGGCATTCTCTTTGAATCTGTGCCCCCTGGTGATTGATCTGTTCACTTTACCCAGTCCCCTCATTATTCTGTACACTTACGTCCTCCTGTGTTCTTAGGAAAACAATTGTAGCCCATACAATCTTTCCCCATAGTTGCAATTCTCAAGCCCTGAAATGTTCTTGTAAATCTCCTCTATATAATCTCGACAATTATGTTTTCCTTTTAATGTGATCAGAACTGCACCTGAAACTCCAACTATGGTCTTTAGTTCTAATATTACATCCCTGCTTTTATATTCGATATCTATATGACTTCTTTACTTTTTCTCCTGCCACCTTCAAAGACCTACAGATTTGCACATCAAGGTCTCCCACTTACACTGGTGGGTAATGAGAAGGGTGGATCATATATTCCCTGCTTTGTCTGCCCTTCCCTAGCATAACTGTGCACTTCTCCAAACTGAATTCAATTGTGGTTTTCTGTCCACTCATCCAACCATTAGTTTGTCCTGCGGTAAACAGCTAAATTTTGTGAAAATTGTAACTTTTCTAATGGAAATGTGTTGCTGGAAAAGCGCAGCAGGTCAGGCAGCATCTAGGGAACAGGAGAATCGACGTTTCGGGCATTAGCCCTTCTTCAGGAATGAGGAAAGTTGGTCCAGCAGGCTAAGATAAAAGATAGGGAGGAGGGACTTGGGGGAGGGGCGTCGGAAATGTGATGGGTGGAAAGAGGTCAAGGTGAGGGTGATAGGTCAGACTGGGGTGGGGGCGGAGAGGTCGGGAAGAAGATTGCAGGTTAGGAAGGCGGTGCTGAATTTGATGGATTTGACTGAGACAGGCTGGGGGGAGGGGAAAGGAGGAAACTGGTGAAATCTGAGTTCATCCCTTGTGGTTGGAGGGTTCCTAGCCGGAAGATGAGGCGTTCTTCCTCCAACCATCGTTTCGCTGTGGTCTGACGATGGAGGAGTCCAAAGACCTGCATATCCTTGGTGGAGTGGGAGGGGGAATTGAAATGTTGAGCTACAGGGTGGTTGGGTTGGTTGGTCCGGGTGTCCCAGAGGTGTTCCCTGAAACGCTCCGCAAGTAGGCGGCCCGTCTCCCCAATATAGAGGAGGCCACATCGGGTGCAAAGGATGCAATAGATGATATGTGTGGAGGTACAGGTGAATCTGTGGCGGATATGGAAGTTTCCTTTGGGGCCTTGGAGGGAGGTGAGGGGGGAGGTGTGGGTGCAAGTCTTGCACCTCCTGCGGTTGCAGGGGAAGGTGCCGGGAGTGGAGGTTGGGTTGGTGGGGGGTGTGGATCTGACGAGGGAGTCACGGAGGGAGTGGTCTTTACGGAATGCTGATAGGGGAGGGGAGGGAAATATATCCTTGGTGGTGGGGTCCGTTTGGAGATGGCGGAAATGGCGGCGGATGATGCGCTGTACATGGAGGTTAGTGGGGTGGTAGGTGAGGACCAGTGGGGTTCTGTCCTGGTGGCGGTTGGAGGGGCGGGGTTCAAGGGCGGAGGATCGGGAAGTGGAAGAGATGCGGTGGAGGGCATCGTCGACCATGTCGGGGGGGAAATTGCGGTCCTTGAAGAAGGAGGCCATCTGGGATGTGCGTTTTTGGAACTGGTCCTCCTGGGAGCAGATGCGGCGGAGTCGAAGGAATTGGGAGAATGGGATGGCGTTTTTACAGGGGGCAGGATGGGAGGAGGTGTAGTCGAGGCGCGCTTTTCCAGCAACACATTTCCATCTCTGATCTCCAGCATCTGCAGACCTCACTTTCTCCTCAAACTTTTCTAATGGGCCAGGAGCAGGCAGGTGGGACTAATTTAGTTTGGGATTATCGACTGGTTGGACCGAAGGTACTATTTGAGTGCTGTATGACTGTATGACTCTGTCAGTGTAGAACATTAATATATGCCACAAACTGCAAGGGATCCAATACTGAGCTCCGTGGAACACCACTTGTAAACATTTTCCATTTGCAAAAATATCCATTTACTATTTCCCTTGTTTCCTGCCAGTGAACTAGTTTTGGATCCAACTCGTCAGATTTGTCTGTATCCCATTGTCTTTGAATTTTCTGCCACTGGGACCTTGTCTGTGCAGGTTTCAGTAAGGTATTTGACAACATCTATCGCATTACCCTCATTAATTCTCCTTGTTACTCCCTCAAAAAGTTCTATGATGTTAGTAAGACACAACTTTCCCTTGAGAAAACCTGTGACTGTGCCTTTCTAAGCAGCAGTTGATCCTATCTCAGTATTGTGTCTACTAACTTGCCCACCATTGAGGTTAGATTGACAATCTGTAATTATTTGGCTTATCTCTCATAGCCTTTTTGTACAATGGTGCTACATTTACAGATCTTTTAACATTGAGTACCTCACCTGTATCAAGTAAGGATTATAAAATGATCCTCAGAACTTAGGAGAAATCTGGCCCTGGTGATTTATCCATCTTTATGGAGGTCAGTATCTCCAGTATTTACCCTCTCATTAGGCTTATTTTATCTAATAGTTCACACTCCTCCTTTTAAATTAGAATGCCTGTGCCATCCCTGTCCTTTGTGAAGACAGATAAAGTACTCATTCATGCCCATATTTCTGCATCCACGTATAACTTACCATGTGCATTTCTGATAGGCCCAGCCCTTTTTTTCCCCTTAATGCATTGATAAAACATCATTGGATTTCCCTTCATTTTATCAGTCAATATCTTTGTCATATACTGTCTTTATTTTCCTAATTTTTCCTTCATCCCTGTAAGCTTTTAAAGTGCTACTTTCTTTGAGAATTTCAAAAGCTGTCTTTTTCTGCTTCTTTCGTGCCCTATATGCTTCTGGGTAAGCAGGGGCCTAAATTTGGCAAACCCAGCCTTTTTTCTTTGTCTGTACATGTACCTATATAATATTGCTTTTGATTGCCTACAAATATCTGTATACAATCCATACTTGCCTGATCATCTCTCGCCTTTGTAATGTTTGCCATCTCCAAGTTTAGAACTTCTACTCCTGTTCTAATTTTGTCCCTTTCCATAATGAGGAGAAAATGAGGACGGCAGATGCTGGAGATCAGAGTGGAAAAGCGTGGTGTGCTGGGAAAGCACAGCTGGTCAGGCAGTATCCGAGGAGCAGGGGAGTCAATGTTCCGAGCATGAGCTGTGCTCAGGAATTTCTGACGAACAGCTCATGCTCGGAAGGTTGACTCCCCTGCTCCTCGGAAGCTGCCTGACTAGCTGTGCTTTTCCAGCACACCACACTTTTCGACCCCTTTCCATATATAACTAGATATAACGGTACTATAATTACCAACTCCTAAATGGTCACCCAATGCTACATCCTATCCAGCTCTATTTCTTATAATTAACCTGGATTTTTATACTGGACATTGGTTAGGCCACTGTTGGAATATTGCATGCAATTCTGGTCTCCTTCCTATTGGAAAGATGTTGTGAAACTTGAAAAGGTTACCAGGGGATGTTGCCAGAGTTGGAGGATTTGAGCTATGGGGAGAGGCTGAACAGGCTGGGGCTGTTTTCCCCGGAGCGTCGGAGACTTGAGGGGTGACCTTATAGAGGTTTACAAAATTGAGGGGCATGGATAGGGTAAATAGACATAGTCTTTTCCCTGGTGTCGGGGAGTCCAAAACTAGAGGGCATAGGTTTAGGGTGAGAGGGGAAAGATATAAAAGGGACCTAAGGGGCGACTTTTTCACGCAGGTATGGAATGAGCTGCCAGAGGAAGTGGTGGAGGCTGGTACAATTACAACATTTAAAAGGCATTTGGATGGGTATATGAATTGGAAGGGTTTGGAGGGATATGGGCCGGGTGCTGGCAGGTGGGATTAGATTGGGTTGGGATATCTGGTCGGCATGGACAGGTTGGACCGAAGGGTCTGTTTCCATGCTGTACATCTCTGTGACTCTGTGATGCGGTCATTGCTGGCTGGGTCAGCATTTATTGCCCAGAGGGCAGTTGAGAGTCAATCATATTGGTGTGGATCTGGAATTCCACCATCTACTGCAGTGCAATTCAAACCTGGGTCAGTTGATTAACAGTCCCACAGTAATACCACTAGGCTATCACCTCCCCTAATTTGCACTTTACTGTTTCAGGTGGAATTCTTCATTAGAGCTGGCAATGGTGAATGTGTACTGCCCAAAGACAAATAGTCAAATGATCACACTGTCCTAATATAATCCAGCCTCCAGGGAACGTATCTCTTTAAATTTAATACAGTAGCACCAGCCGTCGTCCTGCATTATCTCATTGGCATGGAGGGATTATGTGATTTAGCTTTTTGTAAAAGTTGCTTCCTTTGCTATTTTCATTGGCTCTGGTAAGATAGAAGAGGGGAAGGTTTCTTCCAAAGCTGCTTGGTGGATCCTCCTCCTTGCATCATTTCAAGCCCGTGGTGAAAGTGAAATGACACTTCAGTGTTTTTTTTTGAAGGAAGATAAAAATCACCATTGTTATGCCTGGAATTCAATATCAGGGTGAGGATGGTAACTGGTAAAATTGGGTCACTCTTCCACAGTATCAGTGGGCTGTATCTCGCCCGGGAGTGATTGCAGAGAGTGTGATTTATTCTGATATCAGAAGAAAACATGCACAGTGTTAAAGTGTCATGGCAAGGAGACCTCTTTTGCTTATTCATAGCAGATGTTGGTTTATTGTTTTCCTGGCATGGCATATCTCAGGAAATTCCAGAATTAGTCAATATTAGAATTAGAATCCCTACAGTGTGGAAACAGGCCCTTTAGCCCAACAAGTCCACACCGACCCGCCGAAGGGCAACCCACCCAGACCCATTCCCCTACCCTATATTTACCCCTGACTAATGCACCTAGCCTTCACATCCCTGATCACTGGGCAATTTAGCATGGCCAATTCACCCAACCTGCACATCTTTGGATTGTGGGAGGAAACCCACACAGACATTGGGAAAATGTGCAAAACTTCCACACAGACATTCACCCGAGATGGGAATTAAACCTGAGTGCCTGGCACTGTGAGGCAGCAGTGCTAATCACTGAGCTACCATGCTGCCCCAACGGAGGCAGCAGTTCCAGTTAATATCAGGTCTTTAATTCACTGGCTATTGCCAGCATATGATTGTAATAAAGATGTACATCATATTTGATGGATGTACTTGTGGTTGTCAAACCTATCCTCCAAAGCTTTAATGGATGAAAACACAGCTGCATGTAGTACTGAGCTAGGTCATCTGAGTGGGCCCAGGTTCAACACATCTCTGCTGACCTCGATATACCTATGCTAGAATGGGGAAACTTGTCCAGGGTTCCTGCTCCTGGTTGCTAAAGAGTGATTCCTGTACTTGGAAGTCAATTAGTAAACACCACATGGTTCTTGTTACTCTTGAATCACAGCAGAATTGGGATTATTGAAGGAATGAGATCCTAGAGGTTGCCTGAGGTTTACAAAGGTCTAAAGCTACATCTTCAGGAGGGTCGAGTTGATGCAAATTTGCCAGTAGCATTTTAGATACTGGGTGAAACAGTCAGTTAACAGTTTTATTTTCCCACACAGAATTTAGCCAGTGAAGAAGATGAGGAAATTCCTGAAGAGGAAGAGCTTGAAAACCACAGCAAAAAGATCCTGAAGTCAGATAATCAGGTCAAGAAAGTGGAGGAAAAAAGCAAGAAGCTACAAGCTAAAAGCTCTCGAGACTCCAGCCTAATGGGTAGCATATCCCTTTTATTATTGCTTTAAAGTATTTTGCTGATGGTGTCATTGTTGAATGTTTTTTCTTTTAGAGGAACACAAACTGAATGCAATGCATACTTATGAAAACTGTGTAATGTTTAAAGGATATAGATCTTCCATTAGCTAAGGGGAGGTCCTGCTTGTCCTATCCCAAACAGGTAGAGGTGCATTTGCCTCTTGACCTGTGACACTGGGGAAAGTTTAGAAAAGACAGTCAGGGATTGTCTGCTGTTTAATTCCAGAGGTCTGGGCTCCTTTTCTGTAGGTTGCTGACTGGAATTTTACACGTTATTATGTGCATGGCCATACCAATAGTTTTGTACAGATTTGTTTGGGCCCAATGTAATCTGAGTGAGTTAATATCAGGCCCATAATCATTTCCAGTTATTTGTGGACATGAGTATCCCAAGCAAAATTCTTTTGGATCTTGTATTCGTCTAGAATACATTCTAGATGTAGGGAGCAAGTCTTTTCTATTGCTTGAATCCCTTTCAGTGTGCTGCCACTTGCGAACCTAGTTCTCCAAATCTGGCCAATGATTGTACCCTGGGTGGAGTCTGTCCTCAGGTTTGTGTGGGGTCAGTGGGTTTGACAATAATATTCAATGGGGTCTTTTCTCATTAGTGGTGGAAACCATACCAGGCTATATGTCATAGGATCTTCTGTCTGGGCTCATTCATCGACAACAGAGGGCATCTGAAGAGGTCATAATCTTTGTTGGCTTTAACCACATAAATAGCCACTCTATTTATATGGCTGGTCCAGTCCAGTTTATGATCAGGATTAACCTCCTGTACATTCTTAGGAAGGTATTCAGCAATGGTAATACCATTACATTTTGAGATGATGGTTAGATTCTCTTGTTGGAAATGGTCATTGCCTGGCACACATGTAGCATGAATGTTACTTGGTAGCCTTGACAGTAGTGGAATACAAATGAATGGCACAAGCTGCTCTTTATCTGTCACTTGACCCATTGCTGACCTGCTCCAGTGAAGACCCTTCAAAAAATACTCTCTATATGCCAGAGCTGGTGAGCCAGCAGGTGAAGTGGCTGTGCACCACTCCAACGACACAGCTGTTGATTGGTGATATCACTGTGAGTGGAATACAAATGAGGTTGTTGAAGCTGTAACAGTATGTCATTGAATTGTCGTTTGCCCTTGTCTTTTGGTCTTAACTGAGATATGTTTTCACCCTTAAGACAATGGACTCAGCATAATAAAAGCTCGCAACAAAGACCTAGGCCCTGTTCAGTACTCTGTCATCGGGAGCAGAGACCCAGGAAGGTAGGTTTTGAATTTATGTTGTTTGAGGTCAAGTTTTCAGTTGATAACTAACATAATTGTATAATTAAGATTTCCATCCTGAAGGCTTGACTCTCTGGATTAGTGCATCTCAAAACTATTTTCCATTGTTGACTTCATTTTAATTATTTGGAAATACTTTGTTTTTATTTTTATGTACGTACTTGAGGAAATGTTTGGGCTGCCTTTGCAAAATAGTCTCTTAGAATCTCCATAGTGTGGTGGATAGTGTACATCTAGTCTCTGATGTAGCATCCAAGGTGAACAATTTGAAACTTGATGCTGACACTAATTAAAGCTTCATGCAAACACATGCTTGCAAAGGAACCACGAATTTCATTGTGTGTAGTGTAATGTCAGGGTAGGTCAACTTCATGCTGATTCAGAATTTATAGAATCATAGAACCTCTACAGTGCAGAAAGTACTTTTTTTCACATAAGTTTGATTTGATTAAATTAGATTAGATTAGATTCCCTACAGTGTGGAAACAGGCTCTTCGGCCCAACAAGTCCACACCGACCCTCCAAAGAGGGTCCCACCCAGATCCATTTTCCTCTGACTAATGCACCTAACACTATGGGCAATTTAGCATGGCCAATACACCTGACTTGCACATCTTTGGACTTTGGGAGGAAACTGGAGCACCCAGAGGAAACCCACGCAGAGACTAGGAGAACGTGCAAACTCCACACAGACAGTTACCCAAAGCTGGAGTCGAACCTGGGACCCTGGTGCTGTGAGGCAGCAGTGCTAACCACTGAGCCACCTTGCCACCCTTTTTTTTTTGAAATCATGAAATTTCAATAAAGTGTTCAGTTTCAGATGTGGTCAAATCCATATCGTTGGGCTGACACTCACACAGGATTTGTGGACCTAATCAAATGCCCAAATCAATGAAGGAATGTGCAGCTCTGGATGATTCGGATGGTCGATCGTCAGGTCACTGTAGTTGTTGGGTAGAAACATGGAAAGCTGCAGGAAGGGGGTCATAATTCACCTGGAGTATAATACGCTTATAAAATGTAATTTTCTTTACGAATGTTATGGTGTGATCAGTTCAAACGTTTTCTTGTCCTGCATGTTTACATTCAGCTCACTTAGGTTCCTGAATATGTCTGTGACAGAAGCAAGGAACCAAATATTGTTTTGTCACAGATGGAATTCAACAAAATTCCTTTTTTTTTTTGTTGCAGTGCACTGAAAATACAAACAGCTCCGTTCAAAATATCTTTGCAGTAGCTTTCCTCATGAGCAGGTGTGGATCTTAGTGTGAAACAATAGCGCATCATGATCAGACTCTGCACAACTTTTCAAACAAACATAAAATCTAACCGTGTTAACTAAGGAATCTTCTTTCTTTCATGTAACCCTGTAACAATGCTGAATATTCCTTGTGCTATTTCCTAATCAGGGAGTAGGAGACCGAGCAGAATGTCTTTGAGTGCACTGTTCTCTAGTGTAGTGCACAATGGCCGAAATGAGCCCTTCATAGAGTCATAGAGATGTTCAGCATGGAAACAGACCCTTCGGTCCAACTCATCCATGCCGACCAGATATCCCAACCCAATCTAGTCCCACCTGCCAGCACCCGGCCCATATCCCTCCAAACCCTTCCTATTCATTTACCCATCCAAATGCCTCTTAAATGTTGTAATTGTACTTGTCTCCACGACTTCCTCTGGCAGCTCATTCCATATCCGTACCACCCTCTGCGTGAAAAAGTTGCTCCTTAGATCTCTTTTATATCTTTCCGCTCTCACCCTAAACGTATGCCTGCCAATCAATTTGAAAAGCAAGAATACGGAGCATTCTAAGTGCTCCATCAGCATGGTTTCCGTATCGTCTACAGTTGTTTATATCCTTTGTCTCAAGATGTTGTTTGAGAAGGAAGCAGCTTTAAATTGTTTACTTCTACTTCCCATTTACAATTTTCGCCACGTTGATTACAGCAGATTAGATCAAAGTGTCTGTAATCCTGAGGCTGCTTCTCTCATGCACTTTTGTTGTTTTACTTCAAGTGATGTTCTTTGAGTTTGTTCAGTGATTTATAAAGCCTCGCTAAATTGAACTTGTTACTGTGATGGATCCTCTTTTTATCCCCCTTATTATTAGTAAAAAGGGCTCATTTATTGTATATGCCACCACTAGGTGGAGCTGTGATGGCACACAAACATAGCTTGGCATTGGAATGGCAGTTGCCTAGAACAAAGATGGCACTGCCCATGTGATCACAGAGCAGCTGGAGTCAGACTCCTGAGCATCAGCTCGCTGAAATCAGTGGACATTTGACTTCAAGCAATGATGATATTTAAAAGATTTCCATTTGAAATTTAGAACTTTGAAACTTCTCCTCGCATGCTGCCTGACCTGCTGTGCTTTTCCAGTGCCACAATTTTGACTTTGATCTATAGCAGTCCTCACTTCCTCCTAGCAGTTAGAGACATATGGGATATTTTGGCCTTCCTTCAGATTTGCCAAAAAGGATTCTTTAGAAGTTGGTTTGTATGAACAAATAACTCCGGTTTTACTGAGACTGTCTTAAATGCTGTATGTACTGACCCAGAAATGGATTGACTATACACCACGGTCTGTGAGTGGTCTCTGGCCAGATTATTGGGTTTCTGCTCTCTGTGTGTTTAATAAAGTACTTCCTGTCCATCTGCAAGATCACCCTGGCCTCACGTTGTGAAGCGAACCCCTGATAATCAAGCTCCATGGGATGGCCTTCGAGAACGTTGACCACTTCCTGTCAGCAAAAGCAGCTATTGATGAAGAGATCCAGCACCAACTCCAGTGTGTTGGCTCCACCTTCGGCCAGCTGGGAAAAGGGTGTTCAAGAACAACATCAGATCCGATACCAAGCTCATGGTATACAGAGCTGTGGTGGTTCCCACCTTCCCATATGGCTCTGAGATGTCGACTGTCTACAGCACTGACCTCGAGGCAGTGGAGCAGTACCATCAACACTGCCTGTGATCCTGCAAATCCGCTGGGAAGAGAGATGCACCAATACCAGCATCTTCGACCTGGCCAACATCCAAAGCATCGAGGCACTGTATCTCCTCCCCCCCCCCCACCCCCCTCCGATTTGGCTGTGATGGGCTGCGCATGTTGTTCACATGACCGACACAAGACTCCACAGCCATGTGCTCTATTCCCAGCTCTGAAACAGCATTGAGTGAATCAAGCTTCCATTTGTTGTTCCCCACCTTGCTAACCCAATCCTAAATGGCAGGGTGACCTCTCTCTCCCACTCTGTAATCTTCCAGTTGAGCTTTCTGTTGGATGATGTTAGTCTGACATGAAGATGCTGTGGCCTCTCAGGGACAGAAAGGTATGTGTGTGGTAGGCACGTCTGAAGGCAGTGATTGGCCCTCACAACTCACTTCTTCCTTTCCCACCCATTATACTACCGGCAGAAAAATAAACTGTTTGTTTAGCCCTCGGTGGAGGTAGCAGACACAACTCCAATTTCTCATCCCACATCCCCATGGGGTATGCAATCCAAGGTGCTGTGGTGTACAGTTCCTTGGTGCCTCTTGGAACTGTACCCAATTGAGTATATTTTTGAGTGTTGATGAATGTGCAATGTGTCCTCATTAATAAGTATATCTTGGTGTTGCACAGAGGAGAAATAAAGTGGGAATTTCCTTTAGGAGAGTTAGATGTACTGGCAATTCGACCACAGAATGGGTTTTGGAGAAGCTTACAAATCTAGAAGGCGAGGCGAGTGAACCAAAAAGAGTTCCAGACCAGGAGCTGCTGAGTCTGCAGAAGATTCTGCCTCAAAGGATTAACTGGAGGGTGGGAATGTAGGTATTTCTGTGGATTTCAGCATCAGAGTCCAGCTTCTGTCTCTCTCTGTCCATGCATACACTTACTTGCAGCATGTAACATTGGCATTTGGAAACAAGAATTCTGGTAAATAACTCGAGTGTGTAACATTGCATCACTGTCGTGTGTGAGATTTACAAATGCAGTGCAGACTGAGCAAATGTGACCTTCATGCTCTGCGCAGCTGAGGGATATAAAGGTTTACATTCTGACACATTTGGAAATATCTGGGATTAACAATTTAAGTCACTTATTCAGTTTGGCTCACATCTGATTTCAAAGATGTTCATGCTGAAGTAAAGACGTAGGCATCCAGTTCAGCCTCAGCTGTATTTCATATGCAATGTTAAACTGAAATACCAGGTAAAAACAATGACTGCAGATGCTGGAAACCAGATTCTGGCTGAGTGGTGCTGGAAAAGCACAGCAGTTCAGGCAGCATCCGAGGAGACAGAGGGTTACTGTCTACCCTCTGCAGTGTAGGTAGAAGATTGCCAGGCAATACTGGAAGAAGAACAGGGTTATGTAAGCTAACATTTGCACCTTAATCGGTATAAGTAGATTACCTGATCCATTATCTCTTTGCTATTTTTGAGCTGTGCACAAATTGGCTCTTACATATAATGAATAGAATGTGGTCAGCCATAAAATGAGTTCCCTGATTGAATCAGGTTAACAGCCACAATCAGAGAACCCTGGCGGACAGACGTAAACAGGAGTCTCTAGGAGCTGGCTCTGAACCAGCTGGGACATATACTGTGCATGTGTAAATAAAGGGTGATTTGGTGACGGGATACCAGCCTTCACTATATTTCTTATGGCAGTGGTTATTTCTCAATATAATTTGTGTGCATAAAACACTTTTTAAAGGAGGTCTTGAACTCAAGAAGGATGTAACACAAATGTAGTCAATCCTTCTTAATCAAGGCCTGATGTATGGTAAATTCCACCTGTTATACCCCATTAGTGCCCCTCAGCTCCCAGATGTACTATTTTGCTGAAATCTGTTCCACCATTGTGAATGCAGATGAGAGCTGTGAATGTGGTACTAACATGTTTCCCTTGTTTTGTCGCAGGGATCCTCATACGCTTGTTGAACTAACATCATTCACCTCTGTGAATAAATTCCAGCCGTTTAACGTTGCAATATCGAGCAATGTGCTGCTGCTAGTGGTGGGTGTTCAAGTGATTTGAATGTGGATGCTTTGAATACATGTTTTCTTGACTTTGTTCACCTGCACTACCCAGCATTCTGACAAAGAGGGCTAATAGACATTTAGTCCTCAAGCCTCAACCAATGCTATTCTCTAACCAACCAACCAAAAAAAAGCTCACTTTTAAAAACTTCGTTAAGGATGAGGGCAGTGCTCCCTAATTGTCCAGAGGGCAGTTAAGAGTCAACCATATTGCTGTGGGTCTAGAGTCACAGTTGACCTGACCAGGTAGGGATGACACTCCCTTACCTACAGGACATTAGTCAACTAGATATATCTTTTCCTTACAATTAACAATGGATTGTCATTATCATCAGTCGACTCTTAATTCCAGATTTTAATTGAATTCAAATTCCACCATCTTCTGTATTGAGATTTGAATCCAGGTCCCCAGAACATCCCCTGGTCCCTGAGTTAATAATCCAGCAATAATAGTATCTGGCCTCCCTTTGCCAGATACTATTGGTTTTTAATATTCCGTGATTCTGTGATGGTAAAAGAGTAGGAGCTGGTTCGATAAATTAATAACAATGCAGGGTCAGAAAGACAGAAGGTTACACAGAGCAGCTCATATCTCTAAATTCTTCAGTGATCCTGCTCCATCTTGGCCAAACAGTTTTCAGCTGCCTGTCCTGGCCTCCTGGTTTGAGTTACTGCCCATCCATTCTTTCTCCACATTACCAGTGGAGACTAATTTGCTGATCATTACAGCGACGGGCAGTAAATCATTTCCCTTGCTATATCTTCCACATTCCCTTCAAAGGGTTGTTGCATATTTAGGTACTGCTTCTTAATCCGTCCCCTTTCCTGCTTGGTGATGTGCGTTCCACTTTGTAAAATGTTCTTTGTAGATTAATTCAACTTGTCATAGCTTGGGAGGTGCAAAAGAGGATCGTGTGAAGGAGCAATATGTAGTCGATAAGAGAAAGAAGAAAAGTTAATTTTGGATACTTCCCACAGTTTTAGAGCTAATTTGAAAATAATGTAAAACAGGTTTTACATTGATCTTGTTTTAAGAGGGTTGTCTTGGGTATTGAATTCTGTCCACCGTTACTCCTATTCTTCAAAGCTTTCCTTGTCCTTTAGGATTTTCATTGCCACCTGACCACCAGTGAGGTAGTGGGCTATCTCGGAGGGAGGTGGGACACAAGCACACAGTGTGAGTACCTCATTATTCTTCTCTGCATAAAATGTATTTAATAGATGTATAGATCGGTATACATTTTATTGGTATGATGTGTAGAGAAACACAAGTGTATCAACAACAATAAGTAGCACATTTCACAATATTATTAAATTTTATCCATTTAATTGTTGTTTGAATGTTTTCCATCGGAATATATATACATATAGAACGCCATTTTGACCCAACTAGTCTCTCCAGGTGTTTGTTTAAACTCCGAGCCTCCTCCTGGTCCAAGTACATTATCTCAGCTTTTCAACATACCTTCTTATTCCTTCTTCTCTCATGTTCTAGCCTTGTTTCCTTTTGAAATAATCTAATCTTCAAATTGAATGGCTGCAATAATAAACTCCATCTAAACAGTCTGGAATTTGTATTCCTAATTTTTTCCAAAAACCTTGAAGGGTTATGATCAGTATATACAATTGTCTCACACATTACTGGCAACATAAATGTTGCAATGTCAACAGCAAAATCACTGTCTCTTTCTCAATGGTGGAATATTTCCCATAGCAACAAGTTCTACTCTGAGTAATCTCTCCCTTCCTGATTTAGATTTATCAGTCACTATGTTGTATTTGTGGTTTTGGTGTCAGATTCCCCACGGGTAGAAATATTCTTTTCCACATTTACCCTATTCAACTAATACATAATGCTAACCATAATATTTAATCAGGTCACCTCTAGGTTTTCTCTAGTCTAAAAGCCAAAAATATCCTATTCTGTTCAGTCCTTCCGCAGAGCTGAAAATATCTATCCTAGTATTATATTATAAATCTTTTCAACATGTTTTTCAGAGGTTCTTTGTCCTTTTTTTAACATTGTGGAGTCTAGAGGTGGATTGACCAGGATCCTGTGTGACTCTATGACTCTATGTTCAACGTAACATCATTATTTCTAGTGGTACGCAATAAATAAATCACTGCAATTTGTTAACATGTTTATTTGCTTTGCTGACTTGCAGCATTGTATTGAATGGTTTGGTCACTTGTACCCCTTTGAACCTGTTATGGACTAGACAAAACCCCTCAAATCATATTAAGAAGATAGCCTAGACCCCAATTTTTCTTATTTTAAAAGGTGAGTGTAAGACATTGTGTTCTGGATGCAATTTGATTGGTCAAACTATCGGGCTTGAAGCAAAACATACTTTATTCGTACACTCCAGTTAAAATACAGACAAAATAAGAATATAAATACATAACAAAGTATTATTAAAATACTTAACAAGATAATATATATGTTAACTACCACTGTTCCAAGGTAATAACATCCCAAAAACACACCCTTGGTAGAGACAAATTTAGTAAAATAGATTGTCTCACATGCAGCATTTTTCCAGTCTAGGAGGAAAGAACATCAAGAGAATATTGTGAGAGAGAGAGACAGCAAACATTTTGCTGTAGCAGGGAGAGATGTATAGCAGTTTCCAAACTCCAGCAGCTTCTGAAAGTTAAACTAAAATCCTGGTTCTGTGCAAGCTTGACCACACCCCTTCAGGCTGCGTCTATTGTTCCAATTTTTTAAAGCCTCACGGCCTCAGAAACTGTTTACTTTATTGGCTTTGAACAGACTGTTTGTTTGTCACCTCTGAGTCAACCTCACTTCATTCTTTCAAAAAAAAGAACAAAATACACCTTTTTAAAGGCACAAACCCCATTACACAGACAGTGGTGGGTACGTAGAATGAACTGCCAGCAGTGGTAGTACAGTCATATACATTACAGATATTCAAGCGACTCTTGGATAGGCATGTGGAAGATAGTACAATGAAGGCTATGTAGAATAGTCTGATCTTAGAGTAGGACAAAAGGCTGGCACAGCATCGAGGACCGAAGGGCCAGTACTGTTCTGTGTGGTGTTCTACAGTACTAGGTTTCTAAAATCCTAAGGTGTAGGTGATTTTTATTTTCTACTTTTTTTCTGATGAAATGCATCCCTGCAAGCCAATCCTTTAGCTTGCTAATGTCTTAGAATTATGTCACATTTAGATTTTTTAATTTGCCCATATGATGTGGGTGTTGGTGGATAGGCCAGCATTTATTGTTCATCCCTAATTGTCCTGGAGAAGATGATGGTGAGATGCCACCTTGAACTGCTGCAGTTTATCATGTGTAGGTACACCTGTTGTACCACAAGAGAGGAAATTGATGGGTTTTGACTCAGCAACTGTGAAGGAAGGCAATATCTTTCAGAGTCCAATGGTGTGGGGCTTCGAGGGGAACTTGCAGGTGATGGTATTCTGTGACTTTGCTCTTGTCTTGCTAAATGGCAGTGATCTTGGAAGGTGCTGTTTAAAGAACGTGGATAAATTTTATAGAAAATGCACACTAGGGCTGCTGTGGTGGAGGGAGTGAATGTTGTTAGTGGTACCAATCAAGTGGGCTGCTTTGTCCAGGATGCCGTCAAGCTTCTTGAATGCTGTTAGAGCTGCACTTCTCCATGTAAGCGGGAGGGAAGTCCATCACACTCATCACTTGTGCCTTGTAGATGGTGGACAGGGTTTGGAGAGTCAGGAGGTGAGTTACTTGCTGCAGCATTCCTAACTTCTGACCTCTTCTTGTCCACACAGTGTGGCTAGGCTAGTTCAGTTTCTGTTCAATGGTAACACCCAGGATGTTGATAGTGGGGTGGGGGGGGGGGGGGGGATAGAGTGACGGTGATTAGATTGAATGTCAAGGAGCAATTGTCATATCATGTTGGAGATGGTTGCTGGCTAGTACTTGTGTAGTTTGAATGTTACTTGCCAATAGTCAGCCCTAGATATTGTCCAGGTCTTGCTGCATTTGGACATTGACAGTTTCAGTATCTGCCATGAGGAGTCGTGAATGGTTCTGACCATTGTGCAACCATCAGTGAACATCTTCCACTTCTGATCTCATGACGATGGAAAGACATTGATGAAACAGCTAAAGATGATTGTTCCTTGGGACCAACATTTGAAGAACCCCTGCAGATATGTGCAGAGCTGAGATGATTGACATCCAAAGCACAACCATCTTCCTTTTGTTTGAGGCAAACCCTTTTCTTCTTTGGTTTCACTGACAGCCCCAGTTTGGTAGCAACTGCTGGGGAAAGAGTGACATAACCTGTCTGTTCAAATGTATGAATTAGAAGCAGAAATAAGTCATTTGGTCCCTTCAACCTGCTGTGCCATTCAGAAAGGTCATGGTTTTCTGTTTGTATTTCAAATTCCACATTTATCCCTTTTGATTCCCTGCCAACTTAGAATCAACATACCTCTACCTTGAAATAGTCAATGGTCCCATCTCCAAAGCTTTCTGAGGCAAGGTCCTTCAAACTCTCACAACCCACTGAGAAGAAAATTCTCTTCATCCCTGTCTTGAAAGGGTAACCATTAATTTTACATGAATTTCTTTGTTGACACCAATGCACCATGTGATCAACATTAGCAGGATTATTGAAGATGTAAAAGAACAGCTTGTTTCACACTTTGTGACGACTGTACGATTATCACGATATACTCATTCATTAACATAGCATCAATTAATTGGTATTTGTAACTGATGCAATACTGATTATTGCTGCCACGTGCACGATATTAAATCAATTTTCAAAATTTAAAAGTTGTACTTTGCTTTACTGTTTATTTCTATGTCATTAATATAGAATCATTAATTGGTACTTGTAAATATTTGTACGGGATGTTGCTGCTAGTAGGTGTCAGCAAGTACAGTCTTTTTAAAACCTGCCTTTTCATTATGGACTGATCCATAAGAGGAAATATCCTTTCCACTTCCACTTTGTCAAGACCAACATGATTGTACACACTTCGATGTAGTCACCCTTTACTCTTCTCAACACCATTGGAAATGAGCCCAGTCAGTCTAACCTTGCTTCATAAGACAACTGCTCATTCCAGATATCAATCTAGTAAATCCCCTCCTATTGATTTATTTCATTTGATAAGAAGGCCAAAAATACAAAGCATTTATTTTCCATTCCTGTTGTAATAAAGGACAGCATTTAATTGGCTTAATTAAGTGCTGTGCTTGCATACTAACTTTTGTGATGAATGCACAAGAATTATGCTGTTGTTTTTCTTTTAAGTAATACTCTGCTTATTTATTCTTCCAAATTGGATAACTTCACATTTTCCCACATTATATTCCATCTGCCAACTTACTCAAGTTATATCTGTCTGCAACTTCCTCATGTCCTCTTCACAACATACTTTCTACATATTTTCATGTTATCTGCAAATTTTTTAGCTACCATCTCATTGCTCCCTTTCCTAACTCATTGATATAAATGTATGGGGCTAAGGCCAAACTTCTATCATATTAGTATGTTAACCCCAACACCATGAGCTCCCACTTTATGCAATAACCCATGTGGCACTTTGGGAATATAATGCACCCTAAACCTTACTAAGGAGCAGGAGATGTTTTGAAGACATAATTAAAACCCTATATTAATGTTTCTTGTGGTATGTGTTCAACATCAGAGCTCAGGACAGAGGGAAAATAATAATCGAAAGCTGAATTCTGAGAGTTTGTGCAGAGAGAGGATTGTCGTAGATATGAGATCCTGCCATGAGAACACATCACCTGAGAGAGGAGGAATTTACTCACAAGAAAGCTATTGATTTGTGCAGAAGTTGTGAGGTTGTCGATCACCATCTGGAGTGTATTAATGCACGAATAGCTGAGAGTTTGCATTGTGCTATGAGACATTCCAGGTTGAATGAGAGCAGCATTTTGGAAGAAGAAAATAAATATTTTTTTAGAAAAGCCAGCAGAAGGATCAAGGGCAGAGTACAGGATATAAAATTTGCAGAGGACACCACAAAACAAAGCATATCCAGCATGGGGAAAGCTGTGTTCTAACTGTAAGAAACTAAATCACTTGGCTTGCATGTGTTTAGCTAAAAAGAAGCATTGAAAACCTGCAATGCTGGCTGCTGGAGAGCTGTCATCCATCATTCTGTACACATTACAACAGGTTGGCATCCATAGATCTAAAATAATAAATAGTTTTGTGACTGTTCAAATGATGACCAAAAGGACAGCATCAACTGAGTGGGAAGTGCCCACAGAGACACAGGTGTACCTTCATGAGCTTCACAGACTTGTGTAAGGTCCTGACCTGAACATCTATCCTTTGAAGGTAAGATTGTAGCAGTATGGTGGAATGAATTCATGCCAAGAGGACAAATGAAGCTGAGAGCCCTTGTGATGGGAGGAATAAAGATCTGGAGTTTCAGATTATGGACATTAAATAAAATGCACTCATTTCAGCTGAAACCAGTCTGAACCTTGGACATGTAACCCTATATGTGCCAGAAGAGATTTGGAACATTAAGCAGGCCACTAAGCTATTGACTGCTGAACAGGTCCTAGAAGATTACAAAGATGGTTCTACAGATTTTGTATGTCTTCTTAGTGAACGTCATCTCAATAAGTGGGAGTGTGGATCCAATTTAGCATCTGCTAAGGAGATTTTCAGCTTCCCTCCAGCCCAAGCTGCAAGACAAGTTAGAGGAGTTGGAAAAGAAGAATAATCAAGAAAGTGACAAAATCAGGGTGAACAAACAGAAAACCAAATTTCACTTTGATTAGACTGCCAAATAATTGCCTGAACTGAGCATTGGAGCACTAATCAGAGTACAAAATTTCATGCTTTCAACAAGAGTCAGCCTGTGTGGAGACTTGGGACCTGTGTAGAGCCATTGACACCTCAATCTTACGCGGTGAACGTGAATGACCAGATATATCGTTGGAATCGCAACATCTGTTCCTTCACACAGGCAACTGATCAGGAAGCTGTGATCTCACCATCTGCATGGAGTACAGGACAGCCATCAGTCCAAGATGGCAACAGCAACCTGCCACAGAACTATATTCCCCAGAGAAGTAACATCGCCCTTTTAGCAGGTACCAGAGAGACTGCGCATGCATGCTGTTGGAAGACCTGCATGATTTAAACATTATGTATGGACTGCATGTGCAGAGACTGACAAAAGTAAGACTGACTAAAATTAACACAGGTTTTGTTCACAAATGATTATTTTTGCTATCAGTCATGTATGTTGGGTACCTCTGTGCTGCAAATAGTAGTGCATGCAAGTTTGTTTTGTCTTTTATTTTTGTAAAAAGGGAAATGATTGGAGAAATGCAGTTGTACATACTGTAATGGCTGGTTTGCTGTAGTCATGTGGTCTCTATCTTTGCTGTAACTTGCTTTTACTTTAGTTTGTGGCAGCCATTAAACACATTACTTGAAAGAAGGACCTTGTGTTTTTTGTTTATTAATTAAAGTAAAAATGTTGTGCTGTTCTCTTGCTTCCTCCACTTTCTTTCGTCCCTCTGTTCTCTTGCACTCAACTCCCTTGCCTCTTCCCTTCTTTTCTCATGTTGTTGTTTTCCTGTGTTGAGGCCTAAATATGAGAATCCCATTCTGCTAGAACATCTTTGTCCCAGGCTAGTTCAAAGTACAGTTCCTCACTGACTGTTGTGCATGTTTTGACAGTGTTGACAATCCTCCGAGCTTTTCCATGTCGAATACGGCTTTCTGACAAGGACTCTGCTTCTGCAGTCGAAGAAGAGGTAAAGTTTACTGTTGTTCTTCCAATTAATATTAAAAAAAACAAAGAACTGCAGGGTGTTGGAGATCTGCGACAAATACGGCATTATCTCTCTCTTCACAGGTGTTGCCAGACCTGCTGAGTTTCTCCTGCACTTTCTGTTTTGGTTGTTCAAGTTTATTCCCATCATCCCCATCTTTCTCAGTCTTAGGCAGTAAGCTCTGTGAGAAAGAAATTTAATATTTCATGTTGATGATCTATAATCCGGCTTCAGGGTGGGTGACTGAGTGACTAGTTGGCTGGAGGAACATCTGCATCAAGCCACCTCTCCTTCTGCCTTTCCCTGTACAAAACCATTGCTGTAAACCAGACTGGAAGAGAGGGAAATCCCAGGCTGAAAGGCTGCCCATCTTTGGATCCCACTTACATGTGATTTCTACTCTCTCAGAATACCCCAGCAGGGGCAAACCAAGCTCATTGTTAGCTAAAGCCAACTCTTTACCCCATTTTCTGTCTGTTTTCCTGGTGATAAGGAGTTGGGGCCGAGACTGTGTATATGTCTGTTCGTGTGTGTGTGTCTCTCTCTCTCTCTCTCTCTCTCTCTCTGTCTCTCTCTGTCTCTGTCTGTTTCTCTCTCTGCCTGTCTCTCTCTCTCTTTCTCTGCGTCTCTGTGTGTATGTGTCTCTCTGTGTGTCTGTCTGTCTCTCTCTCTCTCTCTCTCTCTCTCTCTCTCTCTCTCTCTCTCTCTTGCTGTCTGTCTGTCTCTGTTTCTGTTTCTTTTTCTTTTCCTTCCCCACCCCTTAAACAAGAAGGCAAAAGTAAGCTTTTATTAGTTATTTTTGCGACTGGCACTTTTTTTGGTTATTGTTTCAATTATTCATTGACACAGTCAATTTATTGAATAGGAATTGTTTTCTTTCTGAAACTCACTGCCTTGGGAAACCTTAATCTTACTGAAATTTGCTGATGGCTCCCAAGTGATAGCAAATTGAAATGTCCTCCCCACTCCCAAGTGAAAAAGTTGGTAGTTTTGTTTTGTCCTCCATTTAATGTTTCTCCTTGATCAGAGTCATTGACTCTGGTTCCCTATCCCCATCCTCCCAGTACTGTGAGAGTTTTCCTTATTCTCTCATTCTACATCTAGGGCATTATTCCCCATCATTTCTACTAATTCTAGAGTGTTCATGTCATCAGGTACATCTTGTCTTGCATATTCAGTAGTCACTCTCCAAAAAACTGTTTCTCTTATCTCAGCCCAGATAGTCTTGCCCTTCCCAAATCATCTTCTCATGAAAGCACAGCACTTACTCAAATATTGCTTCTTCCAGAGATAGTGATCTACATTACACTTCTATCCTCTAAGTCGAATACTCTATTTGAAATGACTAAATTCTTACATTGGTAAATGAAATAAGTGTTAAAATAAGAGAAATGTAAAAAAAACTAAAACTCGCTACTTACAGGATCTCCTATACTGTACGTCTCGTGAGTGGAATTCTGGGTACTGCTTCCCAGGGTTGAAGTTGCCCTCTGGACCATGAGAATTGGGTTCTCCCTAGTGCACACCCTAGGCAGTGGGATGCCATAGGGAGAGGCTGCAAGTCAGAATGTTAAGAGAAGTTGCACCAAAACAGTGCTGATCAGTTCGATACTGTAGTAAACAGCATCAAAGTGAATCTTGCGGTGCTTGGAGATTTCAGGCTGCAGCGACTTACTGATGTTACAGTGAAACTATGCTAAACAGAGCAATGTTAAATGAGGACTTCTAATATTAAACATGTTGTTAATGCATGGTGATGGTGTATCTTTAAACTGTTGGTAATTACTGTTGGACTGCCAGAGCAACGTTGTTTGTTTCTCATCGGAGCCTCTTCACATTTTTTGAAATTCATTTGTGGGAGTAATGAAAATTGCAAAACCATTTCAACCGCCTTTCACCGGCTTGTGTGACACCACCAACATGCATGTCCTGGCCCTCGAACAGAAACTTCAGATAGTAAATGCATTTATCCAACATCTGTACACACACACACACACACACACACACACGTGTGCTGGTCTGGAGGTAGTTTGTTCAGTCTTGCCTCACCTGACTTTGCATCTTCGCTGAACTGAAATCAATCTCTTTTCTACAGATTTGCCAGAACCTGTTCCTGCGGGGGCTGTCCTTGGTAGGTTGGTACCATAGCCACCCGTACACGCCTGCTCTGCCCTCCCTGCAAGACATCGATTCGCAGATGGAATATCAACTGAAACTACAGGGAACCACTAACAGTTTCCAGCCCTGTCTAGCACTTATCTGTGGTAAAAAGTTCATGATTCATTGATCTCTGAGTCTGCATTCAGGATATAAAAGATTAATACAGTAATGTGGTCAATCCAGAGAGGGTACAGTATATACATCAGCCTGTGAATGATGTGTGGTGGCTGCAGTGCCTTGAGTCTGATGAGGAAAATTAGTCAGCATACCTGCATCTAGATGATGACAATCTAGAGCCATAGAGCATGGAAACAGACCCTTTGGCCCAACTCATCCATGCCGACCGTTAACTAATCCCATTTGCCTGCATTTGGCCCAAGTCCTTCTAAACCTTTCTTATCCATGTACGTGTCCAGTTATCCTCTTAAATGTTCTAATGGACTGGCTGAGGTCACTATGAAGGATTATCCTTCTCAACCTCTTCCCTTCCCTGAGGAGTGGTGACACTTGGGTTAAACCACCACCCGTCATCTCTGCAATGAGAGAACAGCCCCACAACCTGATAAAACTATGGCAACTTTTTATCTCTTCCCTCACAACTCCGTTCCTTCCCCATCAAACCCATCCCATTCTCTGGTCACTGCTGCAGCATGAATGAACCGTTCTCAACCTCAGCTGAGTTTTTGATATGATAACTTCTTTACCTCAAGGACTGCCTGTTTCTACCGATACACACAGACTGCCTTCAGTCAATTTCTGCTGAAACCTTCAGCTGTCATTCTCAACTCAACTATCCTAATGCTTTCCTGGTCAGCCTCCATAAACTTAAGCTTATTCTGAAATCTGTTCCTATGTCCTTGTACAAACTTCTCTTCACCAATCACCCTTGTGTTTGCTGTCTTATATTGGCCCCAGCTCCATGAGCATTTCTAATTTTAATATGAGTTCACATATTTTGTCTTTCTCTTCCCAAGCTTTAACTTCTTGGGGGCACGGTGGCACAGTGGTTAGCACTGCTGCCTCACAGCACCAGAGACCCGGGTTCAATTCCCATCTCAGGCGACTGACTGTGTGGAGTTTGCACATTCTCCCCGTGACTGCGTGGGTTTCCTCCGGGTGCTCCGGTTTCCTCCCACAGTCCTAAGATGTGCAGGTCAGGTGAATTGGCCATGCTAAATTGCCCGTAGTGTTAGGTGAAGGGGTAAATGTAGGGGTATGGGTGGTTTGCACTTTGGCGGGTTGGTGTGGACTTGTTGGGCTGAATGGCCTGTTTCCACACTGTAGGGAATCTAATCCTTCTTCAATCTTTCAATCATTGCAAGAGTTAAGCTTCCTCCCCCTCCCCAATTTCAAACTCTGGCCTCTTGCATACTCCCCAATGTCCAGCCAATTGAGCTTTCAAATATATCAGCTCTAAGGTCTGGCATTCTCTCCCTAAAATTATTAGCTCTCTTTCACCCTGTAAAGTACATCTTAAAACCGATCGCAAAGGAAGTTTATCTTCTCTCTCCAGACGTCCGTTTTGGGAAGGTCCATTTCAGTCCGATTGCAGTGATGATCTGTCTTTCAATGATTTTGTGCATTTAAAAGGTGCTGTAAAACTGAGTAATTTGGAAAGCATCACGCTAAGCTAAATTAAGCACAGCCTTTCCCTCTAATATGCACAGATCAAAGCTTCAGCAGGTGCCTGATCAATAGAAAGTGTATACATAGATATCGAGGTTTACAAAATTATGAGGGGCATGGATAGGATAAATAGACAAAATCGTTTCTCTGGGGTCGGGGAGTCCAGAACTAGAAGGCATAGGTTTAAGGTGAGAGGGGAAAGATATAAAAGAGACCTCAGGGGCAGCTTTTTCACACAGAGGGTGGTACGTGTATGGAATGAGCTGCCAGAGGAAATGGTGGAGGCTGGTACAATTGCAACATTTAAAAGGCATCTGGATGGGTATATGAATAGGAAGGGTTTGGAGGGATATGGGCCGGGTGCTGGCAGGTGGGACTAGACTGGGTTGGGATATCTGGTCAGCATGGATGGGTTGGACCAAAGGGTCTGTTTTCGAGCTGTACATCTCTATGCCTCTATGACTGTATATGATGACCTGTATAGTCAAACAGGCTACTGGGATTCCTGATGATGGGCTTTATTTTCCTGCTCCTTGGGTGTTGCCTGACCTGCTGTGGTTTTCTAGCACCGCACTCTCAACTCTAATCTCCAGCATCTGCAGTACTCACTTTCACCCACTGGGATTTGTTGTCTAGGTGCACATGAGAAATATTTGTTCCAAAATGCCGGTGCCAGAGGAAGCTGAAATGTATGTCCTCAAAAGAATCTTATCTTCTGGGGAGGGGGGTGGGATGCAAAAGAAAGCTATTTTCTGTACTGTAGTTGGCAGGACAGTCCTAACCTGCAGCAGGTCAGGCAGCATCAAAGGAGAAGGAGAATCGATGTCCGAAACGTCGATTCTCCTTCTCCTTTGCTGCCTGACCTGCTGCGCTTTTCCAGCAACACATTTTTGAGCTCTGATCTCCAGCACCTGCAGTCCTCACTTTCTCCTAGTCCTAACCTGCAGAATTGCAAGTGACCATGGGAACAAGTAAAATTAACAGAACAAACCAACAACATGACAATCAAGAATAAAAAAGGAATGAAAATCTCAAAGGTTTGGAATGGGAGGATGGACTCCAACTAGGCCCTGGTGGGTTATGGTGATCACAGTGACCGAAGTCACTCTTTAAATCCCGAAACCTAGTCTGGACAGGCGACAGATTGTGGTCCTGATAGTGAGTATTTCTGCGTTATTGTACTTATTAACTCCTGGGAGGGGAAAATATCCTAATGGTCTCTCACTTGACTTTCAGGGCCATATCATCAAGGAAGCACTGACTTGGAATCCAAAATTGCTCCGTTCTGGGTTCTGCCTCCCCCAGAGGTAAGTGATCCATCTCTCACCATGTTTTCATAGATGGTTATTATCAGAATTCCCTGGTAATATCACAACGTCTGCTTGCTGCTAAAGCGAATCAGAAAGCTAATCTGCGGTTGCTGTCACTAGAAGTGAGGCTGGAAGAGGACAGCAGGTCAGACAGCATCAGAGGAGCAAGTCAAGGATGAAGGGTTTTGGCCCAAAACGTTGGCTTTCCTGCTCCTCGGATGCTGTCTGACCTGCTGTGCTCTTCCAGCTTCACATCTATTGACTCTGACTTTAAGCATCTGCAGTTATTACTGTCTCCTGTGATTGCTGTGTTCTGTCTGTAGACTGGAATCATCACATAAGTCCTCTAAAGATGAGCCTTGATCCATGTAGAAGCTGAACCTGGCCTACCATGAATATAGATGGGGAGTGTGACTGATCCCACATTCTTACCCTGATCTTCTCCCATGAGTCAGTTGAAGCCACAATCTCTTTTGCCTACCCCTCAACACTGGAACTGCACAGTGGGTTGGAGTAAAAACTGTTGAGGGTGCACTTAATGCTGCCCTGCTCCTGTAAGTCGACTATTGAAGGCAGGAGGAATTTAGAGGCATCTGTCAATTTGAAAAGTCTTGAGCAGCACTTATTCCGTTCCACTGAGCCGGCTGAGATTTAAGACCACTGAATTTGTACAGATAATGCTGCTGAGTCTAATATCTCATTCCTTCTAAAATTGCATTACCTCAGTATCACCTCTTCCTGTGTCCTCCATCTGTGAGGTATAGAGTAAAACAGCAGAAAGAGTTTTATACATCAGAGTTAATTTCTGTAGTTATTACTTTAGGGACTGGAATCAAACCAGAATTTCCCTCTCTGGATATATTTAACATCTCAAAGGTTCAAGTTGCAAAACAGTACTGTTTGCAGCAGTGAATTACTCAATGTTCTATAAAAAAAATTACCCGGAGATGCAGAAAATTCTTCATGAAATTAAACTTTAATCTTGAAAAATCAAAGCTGTGGGAGCCAGCAAAATGTCTTCCCTGACTTCCCGCAAACTCTTTGTTCTCTTATACAGTTTTTCTTTCCGCGCTTATTAGATAACATTAGCATAGCCAATCACGCTGGCTTGCTTTGTCTTTCTAAACTAATAATCGTCTGCCACACTGGTTCCCTCTGTCACACTTAACCTATCACATTATAACACCATCATCTTCAGCATTAGCTCATCTCCCGGTGATTTAACTAGCCTATCACAATGCACTACCATTACCTGTTACTGGAGCCCTGTAACATGATCCTGGGCATGCATTGCAACACTAAGTTATCTACATTATTGCCATAATAACTTCCATATGAGCAACTGTTTGGCCTGAGGCTCTTAACTTTAAAGTAAACACTATTTGGTTTGGAAAATAACACTTTCTGGAGGCTCCTGATGATGGATTAAGTGAAAATGTGCAGCCCCAGGTAATTACTAACGGACACTATCAAATGAATCTTCATTTAATTCATGTAACTAATTTTAGAATTGCAGAACCCAGTTCTCACGCTCATTGACTGTGTGGCACGAGAGAGTCATTTATCACCAAATACGCTTATGCTGTCTCTGAAACCCGATGGATTTGTGACAGGGAAATCGCGCGAAAGCCTAAATGCTTTTGAGGATTAGTAAATTCCTCAAAAAGGAAATGTAGCTGATGCTTTATTATATGGATTCCTAGCAGAATTTGCATTTGCATAACACTTTGCAGGACATCTGAAAGAACTTCAAATATTTTAAAGTGTATTCACTGTTGAATTGCCTCAATGTAATAACCAACATGCACAGTAAGATCCCATAAACAACAATATGATAACCTGGTCTAGTAGGACTTGGTGAAAGGAGGCATTCACTGTTCTTCTAATAACCTTTCACATTGATCTGACTGGACAGATCTCACAAACCTCACCCATTAAAGATGCCACATTTGAGAAGAACGTGCTGTCTCCCTAGTGTACAAGGTACCAGCCTGAATTAGGTGCTTTATGAATCAGCACAATACATCTCACACCAGGAAGTGAATGTGAAAATTTATGGATTGTTGTAAAACATTGTAGAACTGAAGGACAAGTCATTGGACTTAAAAAATCAACTCTGTTTCTGTCTCCACAGATGCTGGCAGATCTGCTGAGTTTCTGCAGGACTTTCTGCTTACATTTGAGATCTCCAGCATCTGCAATATTTTGACTTTATTAGATTGATGTCCTTTACTGCCTCTCCCAGCCTGGTCTATATGTGACTCCAGGCCCATGCTAAGTGGTTGACTGTTAAAGCCCTGGGGTCAACTTGCAATGGGCAATCTGTAACTAGCTGGCCAATACCACTCCCATGAAACAAACAAGCAACAGCAAAAGCCACAGTAGATTTACAGAGATAGAGCTCCTGTGGTGCAGTGGTAGTGTCCCTGCCTCTGAACCAGAAGACCTGAGTTCAACCTGCTCCAGAGGTATGTCATAACACATCTGAACAAGTTGATTAGTAGTATTTGTATCAGGGAGAAACTGGGGCAGATATTGGGGATTGATGGGAGATAACGTTGTTTCAATTTGAGGAATTTTTATCGTGTGAACAGGGAAACTATTGGCAGTAAAGTAAAATCAAGAACTGTGGGTGCTGGAAATCTGAAAGTAAAATACACATTGCTGAAGAAACTCTGCAGGTCTTGCAGCATCTGTGGAGAGAAAGCAGAGTGGACATTTCAGGTCCAGTAACCCTTTTTATTGCAAAGTTTTTCTTTGTAAATGTTCTTGAATGGAATGCAGGCAGTACTGTTGTGCTCATTCCTAATTGTCTTGAACTAAATGCTGGACCATTTCAGAAGGAGGTTAACCACTGTACTGTGGGTCTGGAGTCCTATGCAAGCCAGACCAGGAACAGATGGTAGATTTCATTCCCTACAAAACACTAGTAAAACAGATGGGGTTTCAATGATAGTTTCACAGTCATGATGTGGAGGTGCTGGTGTTGGACTGGGGCGGACAAAGTTAAAAATCACACAACACCAGGTGATAGTCCAGCAGGTTTATTTGGAAGCACTAACTTTCAGAGTGCTGCTCCTTCATCAGGTAGCTGGTCAAGTAAGAGGAGGAAGGAGCAGCACTCCAAAAGCCTGTACTTCCAAATAAACCTGTTGGACTTTCGTCTGGTATTGTTCGATTGTTAACCTGGTTTTATAATCATCATTGTTAAGTCTAGCTTTCAATTCCGGAATGGTGGGATTTGAACTTGTAGCCCCCGAGCATTGGTCAAGGCCAGTCACATTACCACTTCTGATGTTACCTCCCCCTACAGTATTATTGGGGCTCCTGTGATTGTGACCTGGGATGGAGGTAATCCCTGTAATAGCCTTAAAAGGAATTGAGAAATATTTGTAGAAAGTAAAATTAAATCTATTGTAATGGGAATAAACAATGAGCTTTCAGTGAGCTAGCACAGACACAGTGGGCCAAATGACCTTGATTGAGTGCTAGTTTGGGTCAGAGGTCAAAAGGTTATGCTTCAAATCCATTCCCATAATTTGGATCATTTTGATGTTGAGGGATGAGATGTTAAACCAGAATGTGGAAGAGTGAAGATATGATACCATTTCATGAACATTTATCCCTGCAGACAATAGCATCACAACAGATTTCATTTCTCTCATTGCTGTCTGTGGCACCTTGTACTGTGCAGCTTGTTGCTGGTTTTGTCCTCTGACAACAGTGACCACACTTCAGAAATATTCCGTTACCTCGGGGCATGAGTATGTTACATAAATGTTTGGACTTTCCATTCTTTTCATGCTATAAAACTCTATGGGTTAGAAATACAACTTGTGGTAATCTATTCTGCCCTTGAAAAATGGTGGTTAACATTCAGTTTGGGGGAGACTGCTTGTTGCAGTATTTGTACAAGCAGTCTGCATGTTTGTAAATTGCATGCGACTGCTTGAATTTGCAAATTAGGTCCCTATGCAAGTCTCCCCCAGCCGGTGGGGTAAGGTGCTTGTCCGTTTGGCTGACTGATGGCATGTACCTGACCATGGATTCGGTTTGGACCTCGTCTGCGAGAATCGCTCAGTGAAATCATGGTTGCACTGATCACAGCCGGTTTTGGTTGGGAGAGGAAGTTCTCGGTCTAATTCCATTTTTGGGTTGAGTAGTTATCCTGTGTCCATGGGACATTGTGATGTAGGACTATCAGCATCTGTTGGGACAGGGTGAGGGTTTGGGCATCTTAATGCTGACAGTTTAAGTAAAGAATCCATTTGTCGCGGGTCTGTGTATCATCGCTGCTGTCAATCCATTTTCATCTCTTTTAGCAAAAACCCAATGATTATGGCATTCCCATGGAAGTGGAGATGACCTACGTGCAGGATACATTTCTAACCTCGGATGTCCTACATGAAATGGTATTTTTTTTTGTAATGCCTCGACTTCGGTTTGTTTCACAAAACAAAAATGTACCTTTTGGACATTTATCAATGTTCTTCAGTGTTTTTGCCTGGCCATTGCAAGCTGTATGATGATCCACTGGGATTCTGTTACAAACTGAATGTGATTGAGACTCAAATGATAGCGTGGCTTATAATACACACGCTGTCTGAAAACTCCATCCTGACATCATCCCATCCCAATTTCTCACCGAGTGACTCTAGAAATTGAATTTCAGCATCGGGGCCTATCTCACAATGACTGTCCTGAACTAAAATACTTCAGCATGATCCCATCCTTCAGGAGTCTCCTTAAAAACAATTTGCCCAACAGTGCATTCTGGCCGGCCCTCATCTTGTTCCATTTTCCCTTACAAGGATATTGCCAGGGTTGAAGGATTTGAGCTATGGGGAGAGGCTGAACATGCTAGGGTTGTTTTTCCCTGGAGTGTCAGAGGTTGAGGGGTGACCTTATAGAGCTTTACAAAATTATGAGGGGCATGGATAGGATAAATAGACAGTCTTTTTCCTGGGGTGGGGGAGTCCAGAACTAGAGGGCATAGGTTTAGGGTGAGAGGGGAAAGATATAAAAGGGACCTAAGGGGCAGCTTTTTCACACAGAGGGTGATATGTATATGGAATGAGCTGCCGGAGGAAGTGGTGAAGGCTGGTACAATTGCAACATTTAAAAGGCATTTGGATGGATATATGAATGGGAAGGGTTTGGAGGGATATGGGCCGGGTGCTGGCAGGTGGGACTAGATTGGGTTGGGATATCTGGTCAGCATGGATGAGCTGGACCGAAGGTTCCATGCTGTACATCTATGTGACTCTATGACTATGACTCCTGTTCCTTGTTCTCACTCCAATTAAAGTTCTTTCTGAGTAGCGCCAATGTGAACCAGTGGTGTGAGGGAAGCAGCAGCCATTGGGAGTATGTACAATTGGAATAGTCTTGCCTTTTTGAAGTTCAATGCAAGTGAGAACTCAAATGAGCCTATTCTGGTTTTGAAGAGTGAAGCGGAAACAACTAAAGTATTTGATTTTAAGCAATAAAGAAATATCAATAGCAAATACATTGCATAAAATTAAAATAAAGGGCCATTCAATGAGCGGACTGATCATCCAGAGAACAAAATTTACCAGAAACATAATGAGTCACTTATGAAACTGCATAAATAACCAAAAACGCTTTCAAGATCTAAATATACAGATTCACATCCACATGCACATAAAATTTCCATGTATTCACGTTTCAGTCCTTTCAAACTTTCACTTTGTTCTGATTCTATTTTACAGATGTACGTGACTTCCAATTTAACTGCAAACCATTAAATATGAAAGAATGTAATTTAATTGAGCCTGTTCTATTGTAACAAGTATTAACTGTAAATAATACATAAAATCATAACTATTGCAGGGACATGGTAATGCATTATGTGAACCATATTACACATTACTCAAAGAATTGCATTTTACACAGATCCTGTGCAAAGTGTACATTCTCATTATTCTCCCATCAGTATCATATGTCTAAAATTGTGAATGCAGAATGTTTATTCATACTAATGCAGAAGTCTTATGTTCAAAAGTTAATTTTAGTTTGGGGGGAGTGTTGGTGGCAGCGTATATATGGTCAAGGCAAATGATTCATGTCGCATGTCAAATATTCTTGCAGCAACTGTGCACCTGCCTCACGGAAACCCACCTTGTTTTCCTAAGTTTTCAGGAACATTTCAGTAGTGCCCTTTCCTCCCACCCAGTGGCCAGCTTCTGCAAGTGCATGTAAACTCAAAGCAGTTGCTAAAAAGCTTCCGATACTCCCCTCACTGTCAGATACGTTAGATTATAGTTAACAACATCACCGGTTGCCTCACATTGTAACACATCTTTGAGATTGTTTGTTTGGGAACTGGGAAAGTGGGTACAGATGTGACCTAGAGTTATAGTATAGAGCTCTGTAGCACGCAAACACCCTTCGGTCCAATTCATCACCGCCAACCAGATGTCCTAAATAAATCTAGACCCATCTACCAACATTTGGCCCATTTCCCTCTCAGCCCTTCCTATTCATATACCTATCCAGATGTCTTGTCACTGTACCAGCCTCCACCATTTTCTCTGGCAGCTCATTCCATACACACACCACCCTCTGTGTGGAAAAGTTGCCTCTTAGGTCCCTCTTGAATCTTTTCCCTTTCACTTTAAACCTAAGCTGAAGGGTTCTGGACTCTGGAGAAAAGACCTTGGCTATTCATCCTGCCTATGATTTGATAAACCTCTATAAAGTCACCTCCTCAGCCTCTGACCCTCAAGGGAAAACAGCGCCAGTCTACTCAGCCTCTCCCTATAGCTCAAACCCTCCAACCCTGGCAACATCCTTGTAAATCTTTTCTATACTCTTTCAAATTTACCAACATCTTTCTTACAGCAGGGAGACCAGAATTCAATGCAGTATTCCAAAAGTGTCCTAACTAATATCCTGTGCAGTCTGACATAACATCCCAACTCCTATTCTCAATGCATTGACTATTAAAGGCAAGTGTACCAAACACCTTCATCACTATCCTATCTAACTGTGTCTCTACTTTCAAGCAAATATGAACCTGCACCCCAAGGTCTGTTTGGCTACACTCCCCGTGATCTTACCACTAAGTGTAAAAATCCTTCCTTGATTTGCCTTACCAAAATGCAATGCCTCACATTTATCTAAATTAAACTCCACCTGTATGCATACATCCACGAAAGTTGCCACCCAGGTTGATAGTGTTGTTAAGAAGGCATATGGTGTGTAAGCTTTTATTGGTAGTGGGATTAAGTTTTAGAGCCATGAGGTCATGTTACAGCGGTACAAAACTCTTGTGCAGCTGCACCTGGAGTATTGCTAACAGTTCTGATTGCCGTATTATAGCAAGGATGTGGAAGCATTGGAAAAGACGCAGAGAAGATTTACCAGGATGTTGCCTGGTATGGAGGGAAGCTCTTATGAGGAAAGGCTGAGGGACTTGAGGCTGTTTTTGTTAGAGAGAAGAAGGTTAAGAGGTGACTTAATAGAGACTTTTAAGACATTCAGAGGGTTAGATAGGGTGGACAGTGAATTTTTTTTTCCTCAGATGGTGACATAGCTTTAAATTGGGAGATGATAGATATAGGACAGATGTCAGAGGTAGTTTCTTTACTCAGAGTAATAGCGGCATGGAATTGCCCTGCTGGCAGCAGTAGTGGACTCACCAACATTAAGGGCACTTAAATGGTTATTGGATAAACATATGGATGGAATAGTGTACATTTGACGGGCTTTAGCTTGGTTTCACAGGTCAGCACAAAATCGAGGGCTGAAGGGCCTGTACTGCGCTGTAATGCTCTATGTTCTATTCATTCAATGAATCAATCTTGGAGTCATTCATTCATTCGTTCATTGATTCAATCTTTGCATTCGTTCTTTCCTTCATTCGATAAATCACTTTTTGCATTCTGTCATTCAATGAACCAATCTTTGAAGACATTCATTCATTCAGTCAATGAATGAACTGTTGCATTCATTCATTCATTCGTTCGTTCAATAATTCAATCATTACATTAATTCTTTCTTTCAAAAAATGTATGGATTTGTTCGTTCATTCGATCATTCAATGAATCAACAGCGAGATCTTGGGGTACATGTACATTCATCCCTCAAAGATGATAGGGTTGTTAAGAATGTGCATGGTATTCTGGCTTTCATTAATAGGGGAATTGAGTTTAAGAGCTGCGAGGTTTTGCTGCAGCTCTATAAAACCCTGGTTAGACCACACATGGAATATAGTGTCCAGTTCTGGTTGCCTCATTATAGGAAGGATGTAGATGCTTTAGAGAGGTTGCAGAGGAGATTTACTAGGATGCTGCCTGGTTTGGAGGGCTTGTCTTTGGAGAGAGGTTGAGTGAGCCCGGGCTTTTCATACTAGAGAGAAGGAGGAAGAGAGGTGACTTGATAGAGGTGTACAAGGTAGTGAGAAGCATAGATAGAGTAGACAGCCAGAGACCTTTTCCCCAAGCAGAAATGGCTGTCACAAGGGGTCATAATTGGAGGAAGGTGTAGAGGAGATGTCAGAGGTAGGTTCTTTACACAGAGAGTGGTGGGTGAGTGGAATGCACTGCCAACAGTGGTAGTAGAGTCAGAAACATTAGGGACATATAAACACTGCTGGACAAGCATATGGCAGTAAATTGAGGGGTGTGTAGGTTAGGTTGATCTTAGATTAAGATAAATGCTCGTCACAACATCATAGGCCGAAGGGCCTGTACTGTTCTATGTTCATCTGCCACCCCTCAGCCCATTGGCCCATTTGATCAAGGTCCCATTGTACTCTGAGATAACTTTCTTCATTGTCCCCTACACCACAAATTTTGGTGCCATTTGCAAACTTACTAACCATTCCTCTTATATTCACATCCAAATCATTTATACAAATGACAACCAGCAGTGAACCCAGCACCGATCCTTCGGCATACTGCTGGTCACAGGCCTCCAGTCTAAAAACCACTCTCCACCACCATCACCACCCTGTCTCCTATCTTCAAGCCAACTTTGTATTCAAATGGCTAGTTCTCCCTAGATTTCATGTGATCTAACCTTGCTAACCAGCCTACCATGTAGAAACTTGTCAAATGTCTTACTGAAAGTTTATATAGATAACATGCACTGCTGTGTCTTCATCAATCTTTGTCACTTCTTCAAAAAACTCATTAGTGAGACACGATTTCTCATGCACAAAGCCAAGTTGACTATCCCTAATCAGTCCTTATCTTTCTAAATACATTTAAATCCTGTCCCTCAGAATCCCCTCCAACAACTTGCCCACCACTGACTGGCTTTTCCTTACTACCTTTCTTATGTTATGGCACCACATTAGCCACCTTCTAATCTTCTGGCACTGTACCTTATGGCAATCGATGATACAGATATCTCAGCAAGGGGGGCCCAACAATCACTTCCCGAATTTCCCACAAAGTTCTAGTATACACCTGATCTGGTCCTGGGTGTTTATCCACCTTTATGCGTTTTAAGATGTCCAGCACTTTCTCCTCTGTAATATGGACACTTTTAAAGATCTCACTGTTTATATCTCCATGTAGTCTAGCTTCCATACCCTTCTCCACAATAAATATTGATGCAAAGTACTCCTCTAGTATCTCATTCATCTCCCCGATTCCATGCAGAAATGATCTTGTTGATCGTTAAGGGGCCTTATCCTCTCCCTAGTTACTTTTTTGCCCTGAATACAATTGTAGAATCACTTTGGATTTGCCTTAACCCTATTTGCCAAAACTATCTCGTGCCCCCTTTCTGCCCTCCTGATTTCCCTCTTGAGTATTCTTTTTAATAATTTTTAATAAATTGCGGATTTTGTTGAAATTCCCTTGACAGATGCTTTTGTTGGAATATTACAAAACAGCTCCAGACATTGTGAAATTCAAAGACAAATGGAATGAGGACACAACATATTTGGAGAAAGTTAAAGTAAGTTGGCTTTTACCCCTTGGATATTCTGAAAGTAGTTAAAGATTCCAGATGTTGTTTTTTGGCATCCACGTGCGCCGCAGACCACAGAACAAATCTGGAATGAAGAAAGGCTGATGTGGGATTTCACACTAATGGAAATCATCAGTAAGCCTTGTCTGGCACTGGCTCTGCTACTACAAAGGTTTCCTGGAGAAGTGTTTTCCAAAACCAAATACAACGATTTCCCGTGGTTGAGCTTTGGCTTGTAGATAACTCCAATCGGTGCTTTTATTCGGCATTTTAATGTCCTCAGTACTTTTTCAAGAGCCCTAGAAACCAGTTATTGCAACTTGGTGGTATGGCTACATCTTAATCATTTGTTTTTTTATTTCCTTTGTGTTAAAGGGATCCCTGGCCAATAAAACACCAAAGGACCAAACCTTTGTCAAAGTTCTGGAACACATTTATAACCAGCTGAGTGCCTGCAGTTAGTTAACTTCATTTGGATTCGTAGCATCTGAGAAATGGAACAAAGCTGGG
Source organism: Chiloscyllium plagiosum (assembly GCF_037043375.1). NCBI lineage: Eukaryota > Metazoa > Chordata > Chondrichthyes > Orectolobiformes > Hemiscylliidae > Chiloscyllium > Chiloscyllium plagiosum. The sequence goes on along the minus strand of NW_028270166.1, from coordinate 37,172,475 downwards.
GAAAAAAAGAAGGAACTGAGGAAGTTGAATGTGGAAATTATTCAGAAGAGATCAGGGTCAGATTGGAATGTGATTGTTCAGTGTTTCCTGTTTTGAATAGTCTTTGTGTTAGAGACAAACAAATTTGCCTCAAAATGGGGTTGAATGTTGACACCGATTTCAGTTCGTAGAATGTTGGTATCTAGTTTCACAATTGAATGACAGCTAGAATGCAAAATGTTAAACATGGAGACCTTCAGAGACACTACATTTAAGTAATGAATTTAAGAATGTTTTGTGAATGATTTTGTAAAAGCTCACTTCCACGATATCTGTGTGTGTTGTGTACTTTCACAGGTTTGTAGAATGAACTGGTATCCTGTTGGTGAGTCCAACAAAAAAGACTAGATCCCTGTTTGGAAGCCTGTCATGGCAGTGTGGAAATAGGGAAATTGGTAAAAAGAAAATTACAAAGCTGCAGGGATATACTGAAATGGTTTTTGTCACTGAGGGTACATGTGATAGGATGGCTGCAAAATCTGAAGACGTTCTGCCTTCTTAAAAAGAATTGTTTACTGGAAAGTTAAGCATCTACACAGGTTCAACCTGAGATGCATTAGTCTGACACAGAATAGCTGATGGAGAGTCTCACTTCTTTGTGCCCCTTTGCACACGAAATGGAGGAATTATGAGAAGTACCAGCAATCTCATGCTGTTGAGAATGCCAATGTACGGAACCCGCCTTGGAGATTGGAAGCTTTCTAACTCTGCATGGTCTCATTTAATTATTTGTACTTTCTCCAGTCCAAATTAGAATCCAAGTATCCATAAATGCACTTGGAGAAGTGGTGAATTTAGACCTTGCCTCCTTATTTTTCCTTTGATTCTTTGCAGACGGTTTACATCTTAATAATTGGGGTTCACACTCCTTTGCTAGCCAGTTGAGCACTGCTGGCAGTAGAAATTTTAACATTGCTCCCTCTCCTTCTACTGCCTATTGATTTTTCTTTGTTTTTCGGGAACAACCAGAACGTCACTTCACTGGGACTATCCAATTTGGCACAGAAAGAGAAAGGGCTCGATTAAAACTACAGCACCAACATGGCTTCCCTTTTCCCATGAGCAACTGGCGGGGGTCCTATTAGGTGCCGTGAGTGGTGGGTTTCAGACCAGGAGATCACAGTTCAGGGAATTTGAAGTACACGCCTATGATTCATCAGTATTGACGTTTTCCTGTGTAGTTTTTCCACAAGACTCTCTTTAGGCTAGTTGCAAAGTTAGTTTAAAAAAAAAGTCATGTCTGAAAAGCTGGGATCCATGCTCTTGCCTTATCTAGTTGCCAAAATGTAATGATAGTAAATTGAGACTGTCCTAAGCTGACTGTGTTTTAGTGAGTCAGATTATAGTGTTGTAGGATATTCAGGTCTTTTCTGTTGTGGGCCATTGGGTGCTCCTTATTACAAGAAAAATGAATAGTAGGTGCTTTATAAAATGTAAATACCTCACGTACAATAGGAAAGAAAATGTGTAAGTTTTGCAAATATTCAGCAAGTCCTCTTACTGGTAAGTAAAACACTAGTCTGTCATCTTTTGAATTTCGAATTGAATTAACAGATTTGCTGTTATCAGTTGGTCGTATTGACGCACTGACATGTGTTCCAGAGATGAAAAAAACAGGCTCCATCAGGGTGTATTGCTGATCTTGCCCAAGGTTACAATAAATTGGCCTCCCCTCAGCTTGAAGTCTGGATGGTGTGTGTGAGAGAGACATTCACTGTCGCTTGGATAAGGCACAAGAGGTTTCCTGGCACAGGAATAATGTTTTCCACAGGGAGAGGTGGGACAGGGAGTTAAAGCCCTGGTTACATCTAAAATGCTAGCAACCTTAGATATTACCACAGTCTTTTTAACAAGACTTTGTGAACCAGTTCAAACAGTCTTTGCGCTGCAAGACATTCTTATCTTTTGCGTTCTTGGTTCAGGAACACACTGTAGTCCACCTGTTTAAACTGTGCTGTCTTAACTATTAATCTTAATGAATCACGACCACACCCCCAACAGTATTTGTCACAAAGCTACTAAAAACTTACGCGCAAGAGCTGTTGTGGTGTAGTGTTAGTGTCCCTATCGCTGGACCAACCCCCACTCAGTGCACCACATGACTGGTGTGTAATAAGCAATGGTGCAGGTTTGTGTGTTCCCCCAAAAATAACCATAAATTCCAAAGCCATAATGTCTTATGAAAGTATAAGCTGACCACTAGATGACACTGCTGCATTTATTTTTTTTTCTGTTCTCTTGTGGTTGCAGTTTCGTCACCTGTGAGGGGGTGAAAGGAAACAAATTTGCCTGTTCTTCAGCAATTATGGTATCTGTTTGTTTGGATTGGCCTTCACAGGGCTGGGGTTTCCAAACATCAAAGGCTTGCTGCAAGCAAGTGAATAAATAACCAGTGTCACCATTGTACCTAGTTAAGCAAGGCCAGGTTAAACATGCAACTTTGCCTCAATGGTAATGCAGCTTTTAAAGGCTGGTTTTCATCGACATTCCCTTGCTCCTGGGAAGAAGTTGGCAGATTTTCATGAGCAGATTTTCATGAGCAGATTCAGGGTGCCAGTTGTTTTAGTAATACATTTGATGTTTACTTATGGACACAAGTCCCTGTCTTGGGGCAAATCCAGGGTATAAACACATGGGGAAAGAGTCCTCCACCTGAGTGAAACTACTTTTGCCAATAAACTGTTGCTGTTCGGAGTTAGGTTTCCAATCACTAACCTGCAAATGCTTAATGCAGTATTATTGAAATTCCTTTTGAGTTATCTTAACATTGGGGAAGTTAACTGGTTAGCACCCATGACAAAAGAACATTACAAGCAGGTTTACAGAAGCAGCACCCCTTGTGGCTGAAATGGCCAAGAAGTCCTTCTACAGAAACCGATTTATTTTGTGTGTCACTGCTAGTGCTGTCTCTGTTGTGACTATTGATAGTGTTAGAATCAACAAAACACAGAGATGGATTCAAAGCTTTAAACCTTTGAATAATGCAAGATGTTTGTTAGAATTTCCTCAACAGACAAGGCTTTGCATCAGAATGCATGATGAGAAATTTACCCAATTATATGATGTCTGTAATTTCAAACCTTTGATTTTTTTTTTCACACGAGCAGTGGACAAGGCCATAACAACTAGTCTGGCACTGTTAAAAATGACATCTATGATGCCTGAAAGTTGCAGGAGTGGATTTAGAGAACAGAAAAAAAAATTATTTTCAATCTACAGAGAAATGGGCCGCACGGTGGCACAGTGGTTAGCACTGCTGCCTCACAGCGCCAGAGAACCGGGTTCAATTCCCGCCTCAGGCGACTGACTGTGTGGAGTTTGCACATTCTCCCTGTGTCTGCGTGGGTTTCCTCCCACAGTCCAACGATGTGCAGGTCGGGTGAATTGGCCATGCTAAATTGCCCGTAGAGTTAGGTGAAGGGGTAAATATAGGGGTACGGGTGGGTTGCGCTTCGGCGGGTCGGTGTGGACTTGTTGGGCCGAAGGGCCTGTTTCCACACTGTAAGTAATCTAAAAAAAAATGCTGCATCAACAGAAAATAACAACTTGATTTTAGTAATCACATTTACCTTTCGACGAAAGTATTAGAAGCCACTTTGGTTGGTTTGACATGTTAAGAACAAATAACCTCTGCTCAAAAAGATATAGCAGTTGCACTTTTTGATCTTAAATGGGGATGGGGAGGGATCACTACTTTAGCAGCAGAACGATGTGATTTACACAGTGTAACGCTCCTCTTCCAAGTGTGAAGGACACAACATGGGATTTATCAATTACTTAAAAGACTTTGCAGACCTGCCCATCTATTATACTTTACCGAATCAGAGTTGCAGGTCAGATTTTCAGTCTTTATCAACTTTGGTTAATACATCAACCTACAGCCATTTCTCAGGAGCTGCAGGAACATAACATTCATTTAAAATGATTTAAACTCATGAAATTCTTATCTGTTTGTAATTTATATTGTGATTACATATGTGCCACTTATGTCCATGCTTCTGAACATGTGATTGTATTGTATTTTTATGTTTTTTATTGTAGCACTTTAGAGAAGTATCACCAATTTGTAGGGAAGAAATAGTTTTATTTCTCAATTACTACAAATATCTGTATCATGCAAACCAGGTATTTTTGAGTTTGATTTAGTTATATATTTAGAATTGAGGACAATCCAGTCAGGGAATCCAGTCAGGGTTTCCAGTCCATAACCTAACCCTTATTAGAATGTTTGTGTGGAAATCAGGCAGTCCTGTGCATGAGCAATTGTCCTGCCATCACTCACTGCCTAGATTTAAAGAAAAATGATAATAATTGATGTTAGGAATTTGAGTAAATGAAGCGTTTCATGGGACGAGAAAAGGAAAACACTTCTGGGGGAGGGAAAAAAACTTGGATCTTCAATTAGAACAGATATACAAACACATTGGGCTTGTATTTCATGTCAGAACTGATTTTTAATATTTTTGATAAGTTTAATTTTTCTACTTAATTTATCAGTTTAATGTACTTCCTGAAATTTATGGTTTATAAATTATGGACTGCCAATGGGGACACTCAGGTTTTCATTTTGTCTGTTTCTTACTGCAGCTGTGCCTGCCCCTTTTAGTGTTGGGAGAATTCCATCAATGGTCAAAAGGACACATCTAGCACTGATGGTATTTATGTTGAAGTGTCAAGCAGCTAACACTCAGGATTTGGAGTGTGGAGTTTGATCTTTGACTGAGGGTGCTTCTTCCACCTCTTCTTGATAAGTCAGTAAATAAATTGGGGAAAAGTTAATGATTTCCTAGTCTATTATGTCAGTTGCCATTAACAGGAAGGTAGCAGTGCGAGGGACACTACAGTTAGTTCTCAACTTTGGAATAGGGAGGGAGACTAGTCGCAGAAATCAGTGAAGGTCACTGTTACTTGTATTAGAAAGTTCAAAAGCAGTGGAGGAGAGGATCAGTCTTGGCAATGAAGCCAGGTTTAGGTGAAGCATGATAACTTGGATGATATACCACAGGGAAAGCAATCTTTTGTGGACCTAGTGTTCACTAAGAGATAGCATTTGCAGCCATTGAGGAAAGAACTTGTGACTGAGGTGCAACAGCTCTCAACTCTGTTTTCACATTAACCAGCTGAAAGTAAAGCTGGTTTGGTACTAATCAGCTTGACAACAATATTCTCAAATCATATCTTTAATAGGTTGCCTGGAATTTGATGACTAGTTTTTCTTTTAAACAGCCTAGGTGTTGCTTTAGTTTTTAACCATTAATTAAACTCTCCAAGTTTCAAGTTACTCTGTGATTGATCCCAAAAGAATATAGATGAGAAATAAAATATCAAGAGCTAACTGAGTGAACCTTGAGATGGTTCAGAGACTGTTCACCACATAGTAAACTGGAAGATATTTGAGATGTCTGTTTATCCAGGTACATGATATTCAAGCAAGAGTCTGCCAGAATAGCTATTTAACTGGTCATAAAGGCTCCCTGTGAAATATGGTTGGGATAGTTAGTGTATTTGATCCTAGTGCACAGAACAATCCTTAATGAAGCACAAATCAGGTGCTCTCATTCAGAGGTCACAGAAGGCGGATTTAAAAATATTGCACATTCTAAGGTGTTGAGGTTGGAACATTTTTGGAAATGTGACTTTGTCTAATTATCCACTGAGTTATTAATGCTGAAACTTCAGTCCTCCCAGCATCAAGCTGACTCAGCTGTATGAGTACAGAAGTTAGAAAGGTTATGGCTTAGGACTTGGTGCATCATATTTGTTACTACACTGCATCTTAGAGGAGGATAGGGGCTTTAAAACATCATATTTTCAAGTCATGGCAGAAACAGGATTGTGGCTTTTTGTTACTGAATAGACCAAGTGAATTTAATGTAAAAGTGCTGTAAATATTCCAACGGTTTTAAAGAATTGCAATTATGTTGAAAACCCAGATGTAGACTTTTTAAATCTCAAAATATAATTTTTAAGTTTTAGTTTTCATTAATAAAATGATTTTGAAAATCTGAACTGGAGTTGCATTTGCTTTGAGACATCTTGTGGACTGTATTTAATTGCATTGCCAAGACTGATAACCTGAGAGTCAGCAAACTCAAACCCATGGTATTGAGCCACACACAACCGTGACTTGTACAAAACTAGAGGGCCAATACACTGAATAAAACTTACAGAAAACTTTCTTTTTCCTTGTGAATTGGAAATTTGGACTTCACCCAGTTTACTCTTCTACTTAGTAATTTTTTCCAGCTGTCTGTCCCGATTCCTGGAAACTAATGGCGCTTAATGTAGCTAGACATTCCAGCCGGCAATACGTGCAAAGAGGCCCTGATGTATTTCAGTTTTCCCAAGAGAGTTGTTTTTATATATGTGGAAGGTTGGAACTTTAACAAAATTGATGTTAGAGCTAGGACTCGTGATTGATACTCCATTTGTGGTTTCTACACAATGGTTTCAGTGGTAAATGAACTGCCCGGAGTGAAAGTGACCCAGAAAGATCTCTCCTGAGCATTGCTACTCCGTACTGAGTTAACTATACAAACGAGGGAACATACACAAAATGCTGAAGAGTCTGGCAGCATTTGATAAGACATTTTGAAATTCTCAGTCAAGTCAAACAGGGTTGTGTTCTGGCACTTAAACTCTTTGGTAGAATCTTCTCTTTGCTGTTGTTAGATGCCTTCAGTTGATCAACAAATGGTATCTATTCCAAAGTGACAGCCTTCCACGACTGAGATGCCAGGGCCTTTTCAGAGTGTTACTCTATGTTGGTAATGCTGTATTTTATTCTGAGGAACACGTTCATCACCAAATGGACAGACTACCTCATGGCTGTAAGGAGTCTGATCGCATCATCATCAAAGCAATTGTGCCTTTGTTATGAAACTTATAATCTGGTAGTAAAACCACAATCAGGGTTCAAGTTAACATAATGCTGCTATTTCATTTGTGATAAATAAGTACAAACACAAATGTCCATCTCTTCTTTGGTGAAGAAAATTTGGACTTTCTGTTCAGAGGGGATTCAATGTGGTCCTGCTTATAATCAGATACATTCCATTGTCTCTTCACACAGAATAGGCATCAGGATAGTATAAGTAATGAACATCCTACGAGTAAACTATTACAAGTTGGAACTAAAAATACTTAATCTGGAACAAAATCATGAATTGCGATACTCCAACTGCAGCATTGAATTAATATTCAAACTGGATTTCACATCAGTTGGAAGAGTTCCAGAAGTAGGTGAAGTACATTAGCACAGAATGAAGTCACTGAAACTATAATAATTATGCAGCTTGCCTAATAAAAATAAACTTCTTCTGCAACCAAAAAAGAACTGATGCATAACTCGTGAGTGCTTCTGGCATCTGAATCTCTGAAGACTGTGATTTCAGAGTAATAAGATTGTAGGCGTTTAGATTTCTCCAGGAGGCTAGCCAACAAATATAACCATTCTCCAGCCAACCATTTAATGAAGATTTTGACATATGGGAATCCAGACAACTAAAATATTGGCACTTTCATTATCTGGTACTATCAACAGGCTGATAATTGGATGGATTAATCGTGTGAAAATTGAGGTCCGTCCTTAAATGGCCCTGATTGACCAGAACTACAACTTATCTGGTTGAAACAAAGCGCTTTTTTCCCTCCACTGTTGGATCAGTAGCATGAATAAATATACTGCAACTCTTTGATAAAACTTAGATTTTAAGACAGCGATAACTAGGTTCTTGATTAGTAAAAGGGAGAAAGTTTACAGGAAGAAGATGGGAGAGTGGAGTTGAGAATGGTGGAACAGACGATGGGCCAAATGGCCTAACTCTGCTTCTATATCTTTGGGCTTTTTTTAAAATGCGGCACTTGTGCTAATTGCTCCACCATTTAATATTATTAATGCAATCCTTGGTCTGCAACTTCACTTTCTTGTCCATTTTCCAATACTCTCTCTTCTTGAAGATCTTAGCATTAAGCACATTCAGTAACAGTGCACTCAGAACCCTCTCGGGTAGAGAATTTGAAAGACCCCTACCCTTTGAAGAAATTCGTCTTTATCTTAGTCCTAAATGATCAATACCTTATCCTGTGCTTTTATTCTGGATTCCTCCGATTGGGGAAGTAATCTCTCAGGGCCTACTCTAACTCAGCCATTCAGAATTGTATCTATCAATGAGATGGTCTCTCATTCTTCTGAACCCCAGAGAATATCTGTCCAATTAATTCAGGCTAGATGTGGTCTTTTGGTAACATCACTTTCTATGGGCCACAATCTCCTGTGGAAGGAATGTTCATGAGTACTACAACAAGCTAATAATCAGCCAGGAATCCATAAAGACATCCTAATTGTTTACTGAACTCACAAGCTAACTTTGTGGTGTTTGGCCCTCTGAACAGGTTCTGCGACTTTTTAAAAGTCTGCGTCTCCATTTCTTTGGCCAAAGTGAATAGCCTCCTACTTATACTCTATTTGGCTGTTTGTCCATTCACTTAACTGGTCTAGGTCTCTTTGCATTCTGACAGCTTAGATTCACACTTAGCTTTGTCCGAGCAGCAAATTTAGATCCATTGTTCTGTCTGTGTCTAAACCATTTAACACACTGTAAAGCGGAGGCCCCAGCATTGAATCTTGCAGCACTACTTACAGTCACAGCTTACCAATAATGACAGGAAGCAAGAAATTGAGATAAAGAAGGCACTATCAGTTAACTAGTCTTCTATTTGTGCTCATGTATTACCATTATTAATGTACTCCAACAATGAGCCCTTAGCTTGTATATGGACATTTGTTTCACACCTTTCCCTTTATCCTTTTAAAAAAAACTTGAAAATGTTTGTCAAACACAACTTCCCTTTCATAACATGAAAATTCACATCAGGCTAGCCCATCATTGCAGCTCTCTTTTAGAATTGCAACCAGCAGGCCCATCAGATCCTATGTTTTCATTTAATTTTAATCCCTGAACTTTCTCCAGTACCTTGTATCAGATGCTAATTAATCTAATTACCTCACTCTTCAGTACCAAGGTTATACCCTCTGTATCCTGGATCTACTACTACTGGATCCTGGATACCCTCTGGATCCTGGATCTACTACTACTGGATCTACACCGCTGAGGCCAAACGCCAGCTCACAGATACCTCCTCCTACTGCCCCCTTGACCATGACCCCACCCCCCACCACCAAACCATCATCTCCCAGACCGTCCATAACCTCATCACCTCGGGGGATCTCCCATCCACCGCCTCCAACCTCATAGTCCCACAACCCCGCACCTCCCGCTTCTACCTCCTGCCCAAAATCCACAAACCTGACTGCCCCGGCCGACCCATTGTCTCCGCCTGCTCCTGCCCCACCGAACTCATCTCCGCATACCTTGACACCGTCCTGTCCCCCTTAGTCCAAGAACTCCCCACCTACGTTCGGGACACCACCCTTGCCCTCCACCTGCTCCATGATTTTCGCTTCCCCGGTCCCCAACGCCTTATTTTCACCATGGACATCCAGTCCCTGTACACCTCCATCCCCCATCACGAAGGACTCAAAGCCCTTCGCTTCTTTCTTTCCTGCCGTACCGACCTGTACCCTTCCACTGACACCCTCCTTCGACTGACTGAACTGGTCCTCACCCTGAACAACTTCTCTTTCCAATCCTCCCACTTCCTCCAAACCAAAGGAGTAGCCATGGGCACCCGCATGGGCTTCAGCTATGCCTGCCTCTTCGTAGGATATGTGGAACAATCCATCTTCCGCAACTACACTGGCCCCACCCCCCACCTTTTCCTCCGCTACATCGATGACTGTATCGGCGCCGCCTCGTGCTCCCACGAGGAGGTTGAACAGTTCATCCACTTCACCAACATCTTCCACCCCGACCTCAAATTCACCTGGACAGTCTCAGATTCCTCCCTCCCCTTCCTCGACCTTTCTATTTCTATCTCAGGCGACCGAATCAACACGGACATCTACTACAAACTGACCGACTCCCACAGCTACCTGGACTACACCTTCTCCCATCCTGCCCCCTGTAAAAACGCCATCCCATTCTCCCAATTCCTTCGACTCCGCCGCATCTGCTCCCAGGAGGACCAGTTCCAAAAACGCACAACCCAGATGGCCTCCTTCTTCAAGGACCGCAATTTCCCCCCCCGACGTGGTCGACGATGCCCTCCACCGCATCTCTTCCACTTCCCGCTCCTCCGCCCTAGAACCCCGCCCCTCCAACCACCACCAGGACAGAACCCCACTGGTCCTCACCTACCACCCCACCAATCTCCATGTACAGCGCATCATCCGCCGTCATTTCCGCTACCTCCAAACGGACCCCACCACCAAGGATATATTTCCCTCCCCTCCCCTATCAGCATTCCATAAAGACCACTCCCTCCGTGACTCCCTCGTCAGATCCACACCCCCCACCAACCCAACCTCCACTCCCGGCACCTTCCCCTGCAACCGCAGGAGGTGCAAGACTTGCGCCCACACCTCCCCCCTCACCTCCCTCCAAGGCCCCAAAGGAAACTTCCATATCCGCCACAGATTCACCTGCACCTCCACACATATCATCTATTGCATCCTCTGCACCCGATGTGGCCTCCTCTATATTGGGGAGACAGGCCGGCTACTTGCGGAGCGTTTCAGAGAACACCTCTGGGACACCCGGACCAACCAACCCAATCACCCTGTAGCTCAACATTTCAATTCCCCCTCCCACTCCACCAAGGATATGCAGGACTTTGGACTCCTCCATCGTCAGACCACAACAAAACGACGGTTGGAGGAAGAACGCCTCATCTTCCGGCTAGGAACCCTCCAACCACAAGGGATGAACTCGGATTTCACCAGTTTCCTCATTTCCCCTCCCCCCACCCTGTCTCAGTCAAATCCATCAAATTCAGCACCGCCTTCCTAACCTGCAATCTTCTTCCCGACCTCTCCGCCCCCACCCCAGTCTGACCTATCACCCTCACCTTGACCTCTTTCCACCTATCACATTTCCGACGTCCCTCCCCCAAGTCCCTCCTCCCTACCTTTTATCTTAGCCTGCTGGACAAACTTTCCTCATTCCTGAAGAAGGGCTTATGCCCGAAACGTCGATTCTCCTGTTCCCTGGATGCTGCCTGACCTGCTGCGCCTTTCCAGCAACACATTTCCAGCTCTGATCTCCAGCATCTGCAGACCTCACTTTCTCCTCTACTACTATGAAGACAAGAAATATTTGTTTGAAGTCTTTGTGCTCATTCCCCATATTTTCTCCTGACTCTGCTTGCATTTGACTGATGTTTACTTCAGCTACTGTCTTTATATATTTGTAAAAACGCTTCCAATCTGGTTTTATATTAATTTACTCAGTCGCTACATGGCCTTATAGGTCACCGGAGTACGCACAAGGGACCTCGATTTAACAATTCATCTGAGAGATGCCATTTCCAACAATAAAGCATTCCATCAGTACTGCATTGGATTTTCAGCGGGGATAAATTCTCAAGTTCTGAAGTAAAGAAATCTCATCCAAAGGCAAGAATACTACAATAGAAGCTGACACACAAAGCCATTTGGCTTTGCAAGGAAAAAGGTTAGTCAAATACATATTTAATGTTCAACATCTTGTTTCTGAAACCAATCCCCCCCATTAAAAAATAACTTTAGATTTATGAAAATCCCAACTCTTATCGCCTGCTATTTGTTTATTCTTTACATAATCTGAACAAAACACTACATAGTTTATAATTGTACTAAACATAAATCTACATGCAGGATTAAACAGTAAAAAAGATACATATTTTGAGTTATAAGCCCATGGCTTTTATAATTATCAAAAGATAGATCAAATTCATAAAGCATTAGTACAGGTATGGTCACAATCTTCTAATGTTCACGATGAGTTGACAACACTATCAAAAAGTACTAGACAGATACATGGTACGTCATGATTAGTGTTAAAGGGCTAGTGTCAATATGGGAGTGTGACAGCATGCCTGCCAGATACATACTGCACATGTTGTACCAGGTTATCATTCAACATCGTGGAGGTCAAAACAGGAAGTGTTACCAGAAGTTAAATTTGCTCATCATTAAACAAAGAGAGCTAAAAGTTAGACCATAGAAAATTACAGTGGGAACATTTCAAGTCTCTCAGAACACAAAATTCATTCCAGTTATCTACATGTTTGTTAAGAGAAAACAGAGGGTGAAGGACAAGTCAGAATTTTAAATTGTTCCTGTGCAGATCTTTTTTGGATCTAGAAAGCAGATTCAGCAGCAACAGGACAAGGGCTTAGGAAAGTCAAAGAATGTGAGAGAGGAACCCCTTGCTTACCCTCTCCACTGAAAGACTGAATTGTGCCTCATTATATGACAGATCTGGGACAATTCCAAATTTATTGCGTTTACAACATAGGATGGTATTCATAGCACCAGCTTTGATGTGCAAATTGCTCAAAAGTCATGAATGAGACTTCACCATGTTTGTGGCAAGAAACCTTCAACCTCAGCAAAAGGCCTGCAATTTAACAATGATTGGAGAGCGGATGAGACGGGGTAGGAGTTGGGCTGCAGAGATGGTTGGTAAATGTTCAGCCCACCTGTTCAGTCCAAACTATTTGATGGCTAAGTTGGTTGTTGAAATGATTTTAAAAAAAATAATGCTTGTCCCCTCCTCATTTTCCTCCTTTCTTCTAAGTGTTGATTCTTGCTGTTGTGCGATTCAAAGCACACCAGACACTTTCCAGAACCTCATTCAAGGAGCTATTACTCTTCATTTCTGAGTCAATGGACTGTGTGTCTTTGGCGGTTATCACAGCATTGAATAATTCCATACTCTCCTCACCCTGGCCACTGCAAACACCTTCATCAGCCAGATAATGATCATGGCTTGTATTCCCTTCTCCCTGTTCTAAGAAAGCTAATGATTGATTTCAACAGAAGCACTAAGTTCCCCTGCCAATTATACGAGGTCATAACTTGAGAGGGAGGAAAAAACATCTGTCACGAACCAGCGGACAGGATTTTTCTGGAAAAATAATTAAATCTAAAATAGAGAGGGATAAAAGTCCTGTTTTGAGTCACATCTTAAACTTAGGATCTTCCACAGTGGATAGTTAATGTAAACATGGGAAAATAGGAGGCAGTGGTGGGTGAGACAAAGAATGCCTGTTAAATCCATGGCTTCAGTTGTAATGGCTATCACCACCACTTGGATACTTTCCATTTTAGACATCCAGTGTCACAGTAGTTAGGTACAGCAAGGTTAAGCTCTCTACATGGCTAACTATTCACTTTCTTCCAACCTCAGAGCTGCATCCCCTACTACATTAGTGTGATGGTTGTCCAATTCCCACAACAGTCACACTGTATTCAATAGAATGAGAATGATTGCCAGCTTACTGCTGCGGATATTGGATTCGGCCTGGCCGAGCTAATTTTAGATATGATCTTTTTATTCGCAGACAGAGGAGAAAACCACCCCATCTGTTCAGGCTGAATAGATACTCAGATCAGAATTGAAAGGCTAGGGTCTGAACCACTGCACAACCCAAGTCATTGCACACTGCGAATTACATCAATATAACCCCTATGTTCATATGAATTGGGAACCACAGTAATTACAAAAATTTGTTTAAAATGAAGGTGATGTATGTGACCCATGATCACGTACATCAACTGTGCAATCGAGACTAATTTAATGGATGAGCAGTGTAGAAGGGGCACCTCATACACTGGGAGCAATAACTATCACAGCCGTTTCCTTTGCAACGCAAATGCCTAACATAAGCCCTTTCACTTAGCTAGAACTGGACAGCTTGCAGAAAGATGCTGACCTCTCACAACCATATTGCAATACATGCTGAGTAATTGGAGCTGCACTTACATTAACATAGAACAAACATTTGTCAATTCAAAAATAAAATGATGATGCATTGCACGCAATTTAACACTGCACTGTGAGAAACAACCCATGGAAGTGGACTAGTGTTTTAAATTAATAGGAATGTTGAAAGTCTCCCTCTCTCCACATCTGTATCCGGTGTCCAGTTCAGCATCTTCACTGAGGTAATGGGACCAGCACATCCACATAGTTGACAGGGAAGAAACCTGATTGACCATGCAGCATTCCTTCATACCAGTTGTCATCAATCTGATTGGTCAATGTGATGGTGTCACCTTCCTTGAAGCCAAGTTCTCCTTCATTCTCTGGCTCAAAATCATATAGCGCCTTGCAGCATGGCTGGTCTAGGTGTGCTACACACAAGACAAAACACAATTCATGAGTAAAGTAGTTTTTTTTTTAACTTCTTGCTCCTTTTGACAACATTGCTTCTTGCTGAGATATAGTTCCAAGATATCAGCTATCCTTTGACCATTTAGGGCCACATGGACAAACATAGATTCATGGGGATCAGACAAATATTTGGTTATAGCATCACACTTAACAGTCAACTCAAATGATTTGCATTTTATCAATGGATCACATTTCGCTGTGAACACTGATTGGTGTTTCCCCCATACCCCAGGGGCACTGAGGCAAATTTAAAGGCTCAGGTGAAAAAGATAACAGATCACACACTAAGATTTGATTTGAAACCATCAAAAACACCTAGAGATTGAAAGAGTGACATGGATTCATTCTGCTCACTGCATTGATTTCCTGGTCTCAGCAGTGGGGAGTCAAGAGACTTCCCTGAACAGCAGTCTGGTAAAGGCAGAATCAAATCTCATGATCAGAGAAGGGGAATCGTGAAACCAAGATCAAAGATGAAGAAGGGAAAAGCAGATATAAAAATGGGAAAGTAGAGGCTGCCTAACTTTGTCAAAAAGTTAAATTAAAACATGTAATGTCATGTAATGAAACATGCAACTTGGACAGGTGAAGTGGGTCAAGTAGAAGGCCAGTCTAGCTTCCTCTGTAGCTTGATGCATCACAACACTAAGAACACAGAATGAATGTGAGATGTTATTCAGGCATTTCAGTCCGACTTGTATCCTCTTAGACTAAGTATGAAGAAGCATACGTTAATTACTTAGAATAATTTTTTTGTTAACTTCATCTTTATCTCATCCTCATCAGATTTCATGAGTGTTTCATCATCTTTATCCTTGCTCTCCAATGTGCCCCTAATTTGCTCTGATATATCCTGAGTGCATCCAATCTTGCACCATATCCTACTCATTTATCATACTTTTTTTTAAACCTCTTGTCCTGGTTCCAGTTTGTCTAATCCTCATTCTTTTTAGGTGTTTGTTAATCTTCATCAGCTGCCTGTCTCTGAAACTCCTACCTGGTCTGTCTGCACTTTGTTGAAACTTTATTGCTGGAACAGCACAGCAGGTCAGGCAGCATCCAGGGAACAGGAGATTCGACGTTTCGGGCACAGGCAGGCCTGTGCCCGAAACGTCGAATCTCCTGTTCCCTGGATGCTGCCTGACCTGCTGTGCTGTTCCAGCAATAAAGTTTCAACTTTGATCTCCAGCATCTGCAGACCTCACTTTCTCCTGTCTGCACTTTGTATTTGCTCTTCAAGACTCTCACCTACTAAATATTCCTTCCTGATTTTTATCTGCATCTTGTATATACAACTTCAATCAGAAAGGCATAATTCTCTTCCTTAACTACCAACCTGGCTATATTGCCATTTATTTTAAAAATATACAAATGTTTTCATTTAAGTTTTGGTGTCTTCTCCTTATTGTTTCTCTTGGGGCAATTTACTATAAGTAAAGTTTCGGCATGAGTCATAGAAAGTACATGTGACAATTTCAGACTAAACACCTTGATCACCAACACATGTAGGTACAAGGTTTATCACAATTACTCCAGGTTAAAGTCCAGTGGTTAGCTTATTATTACAACACATTGGCACTGTTTTAAACAAATAACAGATCATTGTCCAATAATTGTAGTCATAATGCTAGAAGTTTAGTTCCACTAGTGAAATATAAAAGTGCAATTCAATAAACTTAGCAAATAATAGAAAAAGTAAATATTTGAATAGTGAGTTACATTAGAATGATATGGGGTGTGCCAACCACCGTTTTTCAAAACTGGGTGGTCACTGCCTTTTGCAAATGAGTGATTTCATAATGTGAGAGTTGGATGCCAGACTGTGTAGTGATCATTGATAGTATTGAAAAATGTGATGCTGGAAAAACACATGTGATGTTTTTCCAGCATCACATTTTTCAACTCTGGTCTCCAGCATCTGCAGTCCTCACTTTCTCCTCATTGATAGTATGTAAGAAAGAAGCAATTATTGACATACTGTGCAGGGAAAGGCAAGTATTATATTCTTCTAATCATTAAGTTTTGATACACAGCCCAGGACTATATCCATCACCTGAATATCTTAAGACAAACATGGTATTAGCCAGATGATTGAATGAATAAATGAAATAAAAAATGAATGAAAGAACGAACAAAAACAAAGAAAGATTAATGGACCATTAAGAGCAAGCAGAAAAAAAGAGGTTCAACTCGGTAATCATATGCAAACATATCCCAGGCACAGATTTAATAAGCTTCCTGGTTTGTTTGAGTTCTGTAGTTTTGTGTAATTCTGAACATTGGCTGGGAAGTTTGGAAACCTCTGGTGTACAGCAGAAAATACGACTGTGGCACAGCTGAGGGAGTTGATCATGGGCATACATTCAATACTATCACTGCAAAAAGCCCCAACAATTGTCCCACATTGACCTCAGTCACAGTGAGGAACAGTTCATCCTAAAACCAAATAACAGAAATAGACAAATGATTTAACCAGTGATTAATAACTTTAAAAAAAAAAATCCTTCTTTTACTGTTGAGTTTTTCATCACTGTTAAACATACAACCATTAATCCTTATTAATTGGGACAGCCCCTTCAACAGAAAGAGTGATGTCTTTTTATCCATCAGAACTAAAAATTGGGCATTAGCTACCCTACTCACAGGGGGATCCGCTGGCTGGCGTCCTATTAGGCTTGTCTGAACGGAAGGAGGCTGTTCAGGGGAAAGTTAGGTAAAAATTAAAAAAGAATTTCAATATAGTGTACAAATCTTTTCAATAATTAGTAAACCAAATACTACTGATTGGCAACAATTAACAAAACTTTCATCTTCAGTCATTTTCCTCTCTCTTTAATCTACCAAAAACCAGATGCCAATACCTTTCCGCAGATGGACTGACTGGACTTCATAACTTTATAGGATGGTAATACCAATCACTGTATGTAACAGATTTTGTACTGTTCTTCAATCATCTCTTCCTCCATCTCCTACCTTAGCAAAACCATCCCTCTGTGGAGGTCCAAAATAGTGCAGAAATAAGGAGAAATTTCTTCACTTTGTATTCTCTACAACAGATGGTTCTGGTTGCTCAATCATTGAACATATGCAAGGCTGGGCTATCTCTACATATCAAGGGCTATGGGAGGCTGACAGGAATGTGGCAGAGAAGCTCATGATCACCTATGATAGTTTGGAATAGTGGAGGACACTTGGCAGGTTGTATATCTTCTCCTGCTCCTGTCCGTTTCAGACCATCTTTACATACTGAACTCCCACCCCTATAGCTCTATTCTTGATGGTACCGTAGACATTGTATCAGCTTGATGGGCTGAATGATGTTGCATTCTTGTGTTCAAAATTAGCTTTAAAACGGTCAGAATGAGAATGGTGCTTGTTTGTAGATTGTACTATACAATATTATTTCTCCTGACATCCACTTTTGTATGCTGAAGGGATATAGTTTTTCTTTGAAATAAACTTAGATGTATGGCAAATTTGGAAAGCTATGCAATGTAGAAGTTCTGGGGTGGAATGAAATTTATGTCAGAGTTAGTTTCTAACCAATCAACTCTAATCCCATTTCCCTGTTCTTTCAACTGCTGATGCATTCACTCTTAAAGATGATCAACTGGGTTTCAACGTTTGTGCGAAGATTTGTAGCTCGGGTGCTCGTTGTTGTGGTTCTGTTCGCCGAGCTGGAAGTTTTTGTTGCAAACATTTCATCCCCTGGCTAGGCGACATCATCAGGGTTTCAACAGCTGGACATGGTAATGCATTCCATATTCTAATACGCCTTTTGTAGGAAAATATTCTAAACCGTCCTTTTATGTAATAAGGTTCATACCACCAATTCATCAATCAGTGAATATAAATTGCCTAAAAAAGGGTACACTGAGCAGTCTAAAGCTCAGGTCAGATAAAGCTAAACATGTAATTGAGTTGCATACCAGAACAGATTTCCTCCACTGGAACATGTTTTTTTAAAAAGCTATTGATGGTTACAGATGTTTCACTGGGGGCAAAAGCAGTTTGAGAGGACAAATATTGTACTAAATATTGACCTCAACATGATTTTCTTTTGCTACTGAGCATAAGATCTAGTGCATTGTGGAGACATGGTAACACAGAGAGAGACAGCAACTGTCTATGCAGAGGATGAAGAGAATGTAATGTTCACTTATGGCTAGCCATTAAAATATTTGAATTACTATTGACAAGGCAGTATATGGTTGCAATATCATTATAATTTTGCTAATAATGTGACAGAGAAATTCATATTATAATTAGGAAAAAATACACAGTCTTTCAACTAATTTGGGGACGGATGAATCAGAGGCCATAGTTCTTACTGCAAGTACTGCTATCTCACAACAAAAGCTTTATATATAATGTTAACAGTAGATGTTAGTCTTAATATTTTGCTTTTCTATGCTCATGCAATTGCTGACTCTGTCTGATGTATGGTTTTATCGGCGCCAGCAGTATTGCCAGCATTCCTGGCACCTTGCCAAGTGGAGATCCTTTACAGTGAGTGCTGGCAAGCAAATGACAGTGAAAAACATCACAGCTGAGCTTGATACTGAACATCAGTAGATGACACCAAACTACTGTTGTCCAACACAACAGCCATGAGCCAATGGTAGGAAGTAGGAACCTTTTACCTTCCTAACCCCAGTATCTCAAGGCAAAATGTAGCACAACGTTAAGTGAGTCCTCTGGTCTGTAAAAATGCATTTCAATAGCATTACTGTACTCAGACTCTCAAATGGGAACTAGAAATGTTGCATTGTTCTTCCTCAATATTGAGATAGTCACCCAGAGATATAACTGTCAAGTAGGTCAACAAGTTGGAATATTCTGATGCTGTGGATCTTTGAGGTGTTTAAGAATAGCTTATGGACAGTGGAATTCCCTTAAGGAGGAATGTGGAAGTGGGTCATTTAATCAGGCAGCAAAGGATGGTTGGGGGGGGGGCACATTCTGTGGTAGGAAGGTTCATAAATAGCTTTCACACCTGAAAATCAAATTAAGTTTTTTAATAGACAATTATTGCCCTCTTAAGGATAACACACCCTCCACTGCTGATATTCACCCAGTGGCAAGCGAGGGCATAGCCATCCAGGAAGCTCAAAGAGTAAACTGGTGTGTTTCTCGGGGAGGTCAAGGTGTTCCTCAATCAAATGCATTCAGTACCTAATTGAGAAGTAGTGAGGAGGCCTGCTAAGATCCAACTCTTTCTTCTGAAATGCAGGAATTATGGTCTGACATTATTGGTCCAGAAATATCAGGTGATGTTTATCAAGATTCCATTAAGCTTCACTGGGAATGTGAAGTAAGGCCCGGCCAGAACTATCAGTCACCAGACACCCATTCTGGTTTTTGTTTTGGTTTTCCTCTCATTTTCTGTTTTCGGTCAGCAGCACACTTGATCTAGGCAGACATTTTTATTCCTTTTCCTGTCCCATCATCATACCGTTTGATCCTGGAAAACTAACTCTTTCATTTTTAAATCTCTCCTGTTTTCCACCCTGTCATATGCCTTCCTTTATCCTGTTCAATCTATCCCTTCTTCAAAACTTAGCATATCTCTAACTTTTCTCAGTCTGATAAAACTTTGAAGACTGAAACAGTAACTCACCACTACCTTCTCCAAGATGTTAGGGATCGGGAATAAATGTTGGCATAGCCCATAAATGAATAAAAAAAAGTTAAACTACATCTAGACTCAACAGAAAAAGATAGCTTCTCGAAAAAGCAAAAGATTGATTGATGTTAAGAAGTTTACCAGGGATGAGTTCACTGCACCCTGCAGATTAATAACATAATTCAACAGATACACATAAATAAAGAAACAGAAGTCACTTTTATATTGTGCTAATATTGCTAGCTGGTGACATGTTGCTGGTGTTTCCAAGCCAACCATAGCAAAGCATAAAGGCAGCGAAAATTCAGATGTATCTTCCCTGTTTATCATCAATCCCAAAGTTCATTTCACTGGCAAACTCTTTGGTCTTTGTGGTCAAAAACCAGAGTGGAGCTACCAATGTCTGGATAGTAAGTTGAACTTCTGGCCAAGTATGATCAAAAACAATCTATTTAGTAAATATTGGTTTCCAGTAAATGGAAATGAAGAGAAGATGCTTCACTGGTTGGAGTCATATCTGTCACACAGGAAGATAGTTGTGGTTGTTGGATGTCAATCATTTCAGCTACAGGACATCTCTACAGGAATTCCATAGGGCAGCATTTCAGGCCCAACCATCTACAGCTGCTTTATCAATAATGTTCCCTCCATCTGGGCGTCTTAAGTGGGAATGTTTGCCGATGATTGCACAATGTTCAACACTATTCATGACGACTCCGATACTGAAGCAGTCCATGTCCAAATGCAACAAGATCTGGACAATATGGGCTGACAAGTGACAAGTAACATTCACATCACACAAAAGCCAGGCAATGACCATCATCAGTAAGAGACAATGTAACCACTAAACTTTTACATTCAATGGTGTTACCATCACTGAACCCCCAGTAGCAACATCTTGGTTGGTACCAGAAACTTAACTGGACTCTCCAAATAAATACAACTATATGAATAGCTCATTCAGTAAACCTTAGCTGATCTCATTTTGGTTAAGGATTGAGAGTCTACTTCACTTCTTGCTAAGTTTCTCACCTGTTCTCGCAACGGGACATGGTACCATAAACGATGGCTACACTTTAGCTCCTGACCAGCAGCTATCCTTCATGTTAAATCTAGATAGGAAATTTGACTTGACAGGCAGTTTGACGAAAGAGTGCATCACAGCTTAACCTAGTCCTAAATGCATTATGCATCCGCATTTGCACTTTTCAGCAGGAAATCCCTGTTTAGCAATCAGCAGCAGTAATCCTGGCTGATCTTTCCTCTTCTTAGAACAGGGCTGTTGAACTTAATTTCAGCACTTCGATTGTCACCTGACAGAAATCTGATATCTCAGCGCTGACAAGGATCAGACAGACAGCTTCCTGGTTTTCTGGCTCACTTCCAGGCTGCATCAGAGGAAGCCATAATCCTCTAACTTGTCCCTCCTTGGTGTAAACTCGACTGTTGCACAGTAAGTATGCGTGGATCCTCCACTTTCACAGCATGCCGTCTGCTCTACTGTAAGGTGGCTCAAAGAAAGTAAACAATTCACAAAGAATGGGATGAGGGGACTTGGAAGAACTTATGATTTGGAGATGCCAGTGTTGGACTGGGGTGTACAAAGTTAAAAATCACACAACACCAGGTTATAGTCCAACAGGTTTAATTGGAAGCACACTAGCTTTCGGAGCACCGCTCCTTCATCAGGTGGTTGACCTGGTGTTGTGTGATTTTTAACTTTGGAAGTACTTATTAACTGAATTGATTGGCTAGTTTAAGTTATTGTTTTGGTTGGCAACTCATAATTCAATTATTACAATTAACAAAAAAAATGTGCTTACCCTGTGACTTTGTTGACCCGCTATAGGAGAAACCTCCATTGGAATGGTCTGTATCTCCGTATTCTGTATAAATGCTTCTTGGCTTGGGCTGATATTCACGTTTGGGGCGACCAGAGGCATCCCGTATCCTATTTGTAACAATTAATTGTATTACATAAAGTCTTCATCACGTTTCATATTAAAAATCATTTCAAAACACTGTTACCAATTTACTTCAATAATCCCACTGGTGGGGCTGGGAGGACAATTATGATTAGGTGAAGGCTTGTTTTAGGTATACTTGGACTGTGTAAAATCCCAGTATTCTTAAATTGTACCACTACCAGTTGGTTTTAGGGGATAGTGGGGAAGCTAAAGAAATTTTGATTAATCAAAAGTTCCCTTGAAGCAGTTGGCTATCAAACAGATCAACACGACAGTGAAACTGTATAAAGAAACTGAACACAGTTTTTGAATACAAGTCACAGTTAAACAACTCACACCACAGAGCAGCCACAAGGCGAACTCTCAATATCAGAGGACGACGCTCTCATAATTGGAGAAATTAGGGGCTTTCATTTTGAAATAAGGAGAGAAGGTTTGATAGAGGTACAACACAATAGATGCTAAATGGTATGAAGTAAATCCAGAAGCACTATTTCAGTGTAAATTAAGCTCTAAAAAGAGGGGAGGAAAGAACATGCTAAAGTCATTAGGTGATCAACAATTTGATGAATGAAAAACTTATATATTAGAATACTTAAATAAACACTAACAGCTCCATCCTAATTAAGGCTACAGCAAGTATAAATTTTGGCATAGACTGGTTGGGCTAAATGGTCTTTTCCTGTGAACAATATACTAAGTAATAACATTTCCCAGAATCCAGAATGCTCCAAGTAGATTGGAAGCTAGCAAATGTAACACCATTATTCAAGAAGGGGGTGGGAAAGGAGAGGGAGAGAAAGACCAGAGAACTCAAGAAGCCAAGAAGAGGGATAAACAGCACATTCTTAAATTGGCAATTTGCGACTAGTAAAGTACAGCAAGGAACAATCCAAATTAATGACTCAGATACATTATATTTTGTTTCTTGATCCAAATTTGCTAATGACACAAAGCTAGGCAGGAACGTCAATAGTAAGCACACTAATACATATAGACAGGTTAGGTGAGTGGGCACAAGGTGACAGATGGCATATAATGTGGAAAGTGTGAAGTTATTTACTTTACTAGAGGTAGTGGAAAACACTTTTTTAAGGCAGCATATAAGACATGAAATTTGACATTCAGAGATACTTGGACATGCATTTACAGAATACAAAAAAAAGGCATGCAGGTACAGCAAGCAATGAGGAAAGCAAAGGCATATTCAGCTTTATTTTTATATTCTAACTGCAGCTCAATAAAGAGGTCTTGCTATAACTGTATAGGATTCTGAGACCACACGCAGTTTTGATCTCCATATCATAAGTGGCACAGTGAATATGCACTAGGTTGATTGGCTGAGAGGGTAGTCCTACAATGAGATACTGAGTAGATTACGGCATTCTGACTGGAGTTTTGAATAATGTACAGAGATATAATTGAAACACAATGAAGAAGGCTTTTGACAGGGTAGGTACAAAAGAATTTCTGTATCCCTGTGGCTGGGGAATTGAGAATTTGGATGCTCAGTATAAAAGGCCAATCATTTAGGATTGAGCTGCAGAAACTCCTTCACTGAATTGTTCTTGAGAATCACTGGAATTCTCTAGAAGAAACATATGGATGTATCTTTGAGCTAAGGTACATTAATAGTTTCCCATCAAATCAAGGAAATGGGGAGCAGGCACATTAGCAGAGTCCAAGTCAAGATCAGCAGTGATCATATTTAATGGAGTAGTAGGCTCAACCAGTTCATTTGGTCTACTCCTGCTCCTATTCCTCCAATTCTGTTCTTATGGGACCCACCAAACATACTTTGGGGGAAGTGATAAAAGACAGTGTGCATCAGATTCCAATGGCTGCTGATTCCCTCCTGCTGAAGTTTGTGGTAAGTTCTGAGCAGCCTCTGTTTATTTTCACAAGTTTCCGCTCACAGCAAGACACCAAACATGTACCCATATGATTGCTGAGATAACAATCGATCCAGAATAACTTGTGCTTGGTATACAATTTACCAGAAAGCTCAAATCAATCAAATAAAAAGAATTGTGTATACATAACATTCAATCACATTTCTCAAAAGGCTACATGTGCATCTAATTATTTTACGTGAAATTACGTATGCCAGCAAAATTGCAGTAAATTTGTGTATTGGATCCCTGAAATAACGAAGTATAAACAATTCAGGTAGTATTTGTGGGATGAATGTGTCGGGTGGGATGGAAACTGCCTAATTTGTCTTCAATAGTACTATGCAAATTCGACAAGAATTGCTTTTGTTAAGACTGGTCAGCCGAAGGTTTGCAACTCCAACAATACAGCACTGTCGTAGTCTTGACCGTGAGTAGAAGAGCTAAAACATTTTAAATATGCACTAATTTTGCACGCTAATCATTACGAACATTTTATCTAATATCTTTAAAGTATTTCTCAGCAGGACCATGACAATAATAGGCCTGAAGACTTGTGCTCCAGAACTTGCCACATCCCAGGCCAAGTCTTTCCAATACAGCTACAATACTGGCATCTACCTGATAATGTGGAAAATTGCCCAGGCTTGTCCTGTACTTACAAAGCAGGACATATCAGTAAAGTGATGGAATGTTTCATCAATAGTGCTTTCAAGCAGTACCTGCTTAGCAATAACTTGTTCAGTGACACCGTTTGGGTTCTGCCAGGGCGATTTGGCTCCTGACCTCATTACAACCTTGGTTCAAACATGGACAGAAGAGCTGGATCCAGAGGTCAGAGTAATAGGCCTTGACATCAAGACTGCATTTGACCAAGTGTAACATCAAGGAGCCAACACAAAGCAGAAATCAATGGGAATCAGGGTGGAAAATCTCTGCTGGTTGGAGTCACATATCTAGCACACAGGAAGATGGTTGTAGTTGTTGGAGGTCAGTCATCACAGTTCGAGGACATCTCGACAGAGTTCCTCAGTGTAGTGTCCTAGACCCAACCATCCGCAACTGCTTCACCATTGACCTTCCCTCCATCATTAGATCTGAAATTGTGATGCTTGTCAATATTTGCACAAAGCTGAAAATGTGTTGCTAGAAAAGCACAGCAGGTTAGGCAGCATCCAAGGAACAAGAGAATCGACGTTTCGGGCATAAGCCCTTCTTCAGGAATGAGGAAAGTGTGTCCAGCAGGCTAAGATAAAAGGTAGGGAGGAGGGACTTGTGGGAGGGGCGTTGGAAATGCGATAGGTGGAGGGAGGTCAAGGTGAGGGTGATAGGCCGGAGTGGGGTGGGGGCGGAGAGGTCAGGAAGAAGATTGCAGGTTAGGAAGGCGGTGCTGAGTTCGAGGGAGTTGACTGAGACAAGGTGGGGGGAGGGGAAATGAAGAAACTGGAGAAATCTGAGTTCATCCCTTGTGGTTGGAGGGTTCCCAGGCGGAAAATGAGGTGCTCCTCCTCCAACCGTCGTGTTGCCATGGTCTGGCGATGGAAGAGTCCAAGGACCTGCATGTCCTTGGTGGAGTGGGAGGGGGAGTTGAAGTGTTGAGCCACAGGGTGGTTGGATTGGTTGGTCCGGGTGTCCCAGAGGTGTTCTCTGAAACGTTCCGCAAGTAGGCGGCCTGTCTCCCCAATATAGAGGAGGCCACATCGGGTGCAGCAGATGCAATAGATGATGTGTGTGGAGGTACAGGTGAATTTGTGGCGGATATGGAAGTGTCCCTTGGGGCCTTGGAGGGAAGTAAGGGGGGAGGTGTGGGCGCAAGTTTTGCATTTCTTGCGGTTGCAGGGGAAGGTGCTGGGAGTGGAGGTTGGGTTGATGGGGGGTGTGGACCTGACGAGGGAGTCACGGAGGGAGTGGTCTTTTCGGAACGCTGATAGGGGAGGGGAGGGGAATATATCCCTGGTGGTGGGGTCCGTTTGGAGGTGGCGGAAATGACGGCGGATGACACGCTGTACATGGAGGTTGGTGGGATGGTAGGTGAGGACCAGTCTGTCCTGGTGGCGGTTGGAGGGGCGGGGCTCAAGGGTGGAGGAGCGGGAAGTGGAAGAGATGCAGTGGAGGGCATCGTCGACCACATCTGGGGGGAAATTGCGGTCCTTGAAGAAGGTGGTCATCTGGGTTGTACGGTTTTGGAACTGGTCCTCCTGGGAGCAGATGCAGCGGAGACGAAGGAATTGGGAATATGGGATGGCGTTTTTACAGGGGACAGGGTGGGAGGAGGGGTAGTCTAGTAGCTGTGGGAGTCGGTCGGTTTATAGTAAATGTCCGTGTTGATTCGGTCGCCCGAGATAGAAATGGAAAGATCTAGGAAGGGGAGGGAGGAGTCTGAGACGGTCCAGGTGAATTTGAGGTCGGGGTAGAAGGTGTTGGTAAAGTGGATGAACTGTTCAACCTCCTCGTGGGAGCACGAGGCAGCGCCGATACAGTCATCGATGTAGCGGAAGAAAAGGTTGGGGGTGGTGCCAGTGTAGCTGCGGAAGATGGACTGTTCCACATTATCCTACGAAGAGGCAGGCATAGCTGGGGCCCATGCGGGTGCCCATGGCTACTCCTTTGGTTTGGAGGAAGTGGGAGGATTGGAAAGAGAAGTTGTTCAGGGTGAGGACCAGTTCAGTCAGTTGAAGGGGGGTGTCAGTGGAAGGGTACTGGTTGGTACGGTGGGAAAGGAAGAAGTGGAGGGCTTTGAGTCCTTCGTGATGGGGGATGGAGGTGTACAAGGACTGGATGTCCATGGTGAAGATAAGGCATTGGGGACCGGGGAAATGAAAATCATGGAGGAGGTGGAGGGCGTGGGTGGTGTCCCGAACGTAGGTGGGAAGTTCTTGGACTAAGGGGGACAGGACTGTGTTGAGGTATGCAGAGATGAGTTCAGTGGGGCAGGAGCAGGCTGAGACAATGGGTCGGCCGGGGCAGTCAGGTTTGTGGATTTTGGGCAGGAGGTAGAAACGGGTGGTGCGGGGTTGAGGGACTATGAGGTTGGAGGCGGTGGATGGGAGATCCCCTGAGGTGATGAGGTTATGGATGGTCTGGGAGATGATGGTTTGGTGGTGGGAGGTGGGGTCATGGTCAAGGGGGCAGTAGGAGGAGGTGTCCGCGAGCTGGCGTTTACCCTCAGCAGTGTAAAGGTCGGTGCGCCAAACTACTACCGTGCCTCCCTTGTCTGCTGGTTTGATAGTGAGGTTGGGGTTGGAACGGAGGGAGTGGAGGGCTGCACGTTCTGAAGGTGAGAGGTTGGAGTGGGTGAGAGGGGTGGAGAAGTTGAGGCGGTTAATGTCGCGGTGGCAGTTGGCTATAAAGAGATCAAGGGCGGGTAAGAGGCCAGCACGGGGTGTCCAGGTGGATGGGGTGTGTTGGAGGCGGGAGAAGGGGTCGTCAGAGGGTGGGTGTGAATCCTGGTTGAAGAAGTAGGCGCGGAGGCGAAGGCGGCGGAAGAATTGTTCGATGTCACGCCGTATGTTGAACTCGTTAATCCGAGAGCGTAGGGGAATGAAGGTGAGGCCTCTGCTGAGGACTCATCTTTCATCCTCAGAGAGGGGTAGTTCTGGAGGGATGGTGAAAACACGGCAGAGCTGGGAGCTAGGACCTGGTGTGGGGCTGGAGCTGGGAGTGGGGTGGAGTTGGGCGTGGGGGCGGGGCAAAGTTCATCATCATTCATGACTCCTCAAATACTGAAGCTGTCCATATCTAAATGCAGCAAATTCTGGACAATGCACAAGCTTGGGCTGACAAAAGGCAAGTAACATGCGCACCACACAAATGCCAGGCAATGACCATCGCTAATAAGAGACAATCTAACCACCGCCCCATGACATTCAATGGTGTTAGCATCACTGACTCCACCACTTGCAACCTCCTGGGGTTTACCCCAGACCAGAAACTCAAGTGGACTCGCCATATAAATATAATGGCTAGAAAACCAGGTCAGAGGAAATTTAGATTAGATTTTAGATTAAATTCCCTACAGTATGGAAACAGGCCATCCAGCCCAACAGGTCCACACTGATACTCCAAAGAGTAACCCAAACAGACCCATTCCCCTCCCCTCCATTTACTCCTTGTGGTGAGTAAATTGACTCCACAAAGCCATTTCCAAGGCATAAGCTAGGAATATGATGGAATACTTCCCAATTGCCTGGTCAGGTGCAGCTCTACAATACTCAAGAAGCTTGACACCATCCAGGACAAGGCAACTGATTTGATTGCCAACAATTCCACAAGCATCAACTCCCTACACCATCAATATGATCCACTGTAGAAATTCACCAACTATCCTTAGACAGTATCTTCCAAACCCACGACCACTTCCATTTGGAAGGACAAGGGCAGCAGATACATGGAAACACCACTACTTGCAAGTTGCCCTTCAAGCCATTCGCCACCTTGACTTGGAAATATATCACCATTCCTTCTCTGTTGCTGGGTCAAATTCCTTTAATTCCTCCATAAGGGCATTGTGTAACTACCTACAGAACAAGAACTGCAGTAGTTCAAGAAGGCAGCTCATCACCTTCTTCTCAAGGGCAACTAGGTATGGGCAATAAATGTTGGCCAGCCAGTGACGCCCACGTCCCAAGAGTGAACAACAAGTAAAAGAAAACACTGAGCTGCTAGATCCAAACAAGTTGTTTCTGGAATGGACATGTCTCACTATAGTATTTCTGATCTATAACAGAAACTGACTGCAGTTAAAAAGGTATGAGCAATCTATGTATAACACTTCTATTCTTAGTTCAAGCGTCACTGCAGCAACTTGCTCAGTGTGGCTTTCCCAATAATACACACGAACATTATTTACAAATATACATTCACAAATAAATCTGATTTATATTGATATTTACAGCACAAAATAGGTCTTTTGGCTCAAAGGATACCTGCGAACATTTTATCAACACAATTTAACATTTTCAAAATGGATTATGACAAGCAAGGGGAAAATGCTGCAATGTTGCAACTTAATCATAATGAGGCTACCAAATTAATTTGCAGGAGATTATTCCTCTCACCGGAATGCAAATATTTGTCAGCCTGAGCTTATCTACTGCAGTTTTAAGAAGACTACCTAAAAAAAAAACAATTGGGACTTCAATAAAACAAAACAAAATCAGATGGAATCTGCTTTGTCCTTCCAATTTTTTATTCCTACTGTTCGGAATGTGAAACGTGGTCTAGAATATAGCTGCATAGACCAACATGCCACCCTACCCACATCACCATCTCTCCCAGCTGCTTTGTGCTGGGCTGAGTATCTACTGGGTCATTCAAGAATGAGAGAGGCCCAAGCAGGAGTTTGATGCTGTTCTGACCAGATTTGTTTTACAGTCATGATTACTGGGTCGGAGTTTGAACTCTGGCTATATTAATGCTTTATTCAGAGCCAGCAAATGTTAACAAACAACACTGTTCATTTACATAAAAACAAAAGTGCAGGAGAAACTCAGTGATAGGGTTAAGGTTATGCACTCTTTGTGCATATTTATGGTTGAGATAGATAGACTCTGCATCAGTACAGGAATTTAGGCAAATGGAGAAAACACAGAAAAGCAGACATAAGGAGTCTAAGTAGACATCAGCCACGATTGACTGAATAGTTCTGGAAGCTCGAGGAACAGAACAGCCTCCTCCTGTTCAGATTTCTTATGGTCTTAAGGTCTGGCAGAAACTGCAGAAAGAGAAACAGAGTTAATATTTCGGGTCCAGCATAACTCCTCAGAAAATTCAGAAGAGTCAGTTCTGATGAGTCATACTGGACTCAAGATATTAGCTCTTTCTCTACTGATGCTGCCAGATCTGTTGAGTTTCTTCTGCACTTTCTGTTTTTATTTAAGTGAACAGTTTTGTTTGTTAACATTTGCTGGCCCTGAATAAAGCATTAATATAGCCAGAGTTCAAACTCCGACTTTGAGCATCATAGTATTTTGCTTACATTTTCACGAAGTTTTTTTAAATAAATTTGAAATTCACCCACATTGATTTGGTTTCTAAGACAATGAAATTTCCTCTTGTATAAATGAGGAAAACAGAAATTTTCAGTATGCTATTGTGAATTTGGTTTCCCATGTTAATTAAAATTACATAGAACACAATCAACATTTATGTTTTTGATCTAATCTTCCCCATGGTCAGAACACAATGGTACAAATAATTGTTAAAAAGTGAACCTCATAAGTTTGGTCGATGTACCTTCACAACAAACTGCTAATTAAATTTAGTAATAGTGATCGAGAATATGCTCAAGATTAGAGTAGTGCTGGAAAAGCACAGCAGGTCAGGCAGCATCTGAGGAGCAGGGAAATTGACGTTTTGGCCAAAAGCCCTTCATCAGGAATGAAGGGCTTTTGCCTGAAACATCAGTTTTCCTGCTCCTCGAATGCTGCCTGACCTGCTGCGCTTTTCCAGCACCGCTCTAATCTTGACTCCGATCTCCAGCATCTACAGTACCCACTTCTGCCGGATTGAGAGTATGCTATCCAACTGTAGTCTCAGGTACAGAACATCACTTCTTACTTCCCAATATAAGGGATTTACACTGCTATGGTATACTATAGCACTGCACAATATTTAACAAATCTGAATAATCCCTTTCTATCAGATTTAACTTTTCCCCTCAATTATAGCAGCGATAGCGGTGTAAAGTTCATGGTTACTAACAGCTTCCCACATCTTACTCAAGTAGAAATACTTTGCCCACAAGCTTTAAAAGCTGGTACGATTGGTTATTCCTCCACAAATGGCTTCACAATCATCTGTCATTCATGTGTCTGCATGAATCATTGAATACTGGTCACTTGCAGGAACTGATTTTCCACTTTCTAACGTACTGTCACCAAGAGCCAAATATAATACCTGAAACTCCAAGTTTAGATCAGGCAGTGTGAAAATTGAAGAGTGTGGGACCCATTGTTGAACAGTTCACTAACTGACTAGCCATTGCCAAATAAGTTAACAAATAAATTTAAGGACGTTGCTGAATAGCACTGCCAAGAAACTGGCATCGAATTCTTGACGTTACAAAGGAAAAATGCTATTTGGGAAGGGCGAGAAAGTTAAAACCAAACTACATTAAGTGCAACTTTGGCTGCGAGGCCTTTCCATACTTTGCTATAGTGCTTTTAAAGCAAACTCATGTTTCAGTCTGTATCTTAACCAGCATTTCTTCATGCTTTCTCCAACATAGAAAACCTAGCTTAAGCACCAGTACATAAAATTCATTATATAGTATAATTGCAATAATGGAGACGCAGTTAACAGAAAGATAGGATTGGCAGTTCAATATTTCAGGTAGAGGCAAGACTGGGAAGGTGTAAAAAAGGTGGTGACATTGCAATATTGATCAAGGAGTCAATCACCGCACTAAAGAAGAATGACATCTTCTAAAGTTCCTCAACTGAGGTCATAGGAATAGAACTTAAAAACAAAAGAACAAGTGTGCAAACACATTTTTGGGAGTGTACTACGCACCACCAAACAGTTGGAGTGATGGAAGAGTAAACATGTTGGTAAATTTCAGAGAAGTGTAAAAATAACAGGGTAACAATAGTAAGAGATTTCAACTTCCCCTTTTTAACTGGGGCAGACAAAGGATTGGAACGGGTGGAAATATTAAAATGTATCCAGCACAGCTTTGCTAATGATCATGAAAGAAATTCTTCAAGACAAGGGGCAGTGCTGAACCTAATTATAGGGAACAAACCAGGCAAGTGGTAGAAGGGTCAGTGGAAAGTATTTTAGTGATAGTGTCCATAACTCAGTAAGGATTAAGGTAATCATGGAAAGGAAAAAGACAGATCAGAAATAAAGGTTCTGAATTGGGGGAAGGCTAATTTTAATGTAATACAGAATCTGGCCAAAGTGGTTTAGGAGCAACTTCATGTAGGAAAATCTATATCACAGCAGTAGAAGTCTTTCAAAAAGGAAATAGAGAGTTTGCAAGGCTGTTATGTTCCCATTAAAGGGTGGGACCATTAAGTCCACAGAACTAAATGTCAAAGGATGTACAGGACTGGATAACACAAAAAAGGGATGCTTATGCCAGATAGTGGGAGCTCAAAACACTGGAAGTTCTGAAGACATATAGAAAGCTCAGGGTGTTACTTAAAAAAGAAATAAATTGAGAAAACAAAAAAGGGGGTCAAGAAAAAAAAACACTGGTAGCAAAATAAGGTAAAATTTCCATGCATTTTAGAAGTATATTAGGGGCAAGAGGATAATCAGGGAAAGAGTAGGGTCCATTAGGCTCCAAAGGGTCTGAGTAGACTTTGATGTAGGGGAGAGTGGCTAAGGTTTCTGGACGTGTTTTGTCTGCTTGTTTGGGTTTGTTGCTGTTGAAAATGGCTGCCAGATTACTCAGACCCTTTATCATCATGGTGGCCCACAAACCCACCTACACACTAAAACAGCAGCTAATGAACTTGAAAGACCCTAGACAGACAACAAGCAAAACTAATGTCATTTACAAAATACCATGCAAGAACTGTAACAAACACTACATTGGACAAACAGGCAAAAAACTAGCCACCAGGATACATGAATATCAACTAGCCACAAAATGACATGACCCTCTCTCACTAGTATTCTTGCATACAGATAAGGAAGGACACTACTTCAACTGGGACAACATATCCATCCTAGGACAAGTCAAACAGACATATGCACGAGAATTCCTAGAAGCATGGCATTCCAACGAGAACTTGATCAACAAACACATCGAGTTAGACCCCCATCTACTACCCCCACCCCGAGAAAAGAACAGGAAATGACATCGCCAATCCAAAGAAACCCAAACATATAAATAGAAAGCAGTAATCTTCAGCAGTGCTTCACCCAGAGCAAACCTACATCCAGATCTTTGAAAGTTAAGAAGGCATATGGGATATCTGCCTTTATCAGGCGAAGCATTGAATACAAGACCATCGAGGTTATGATGGAACTATATGAGATGCTACTTAGGTCACAGCTAGAGTACTGTGTATACTTTTGGTTGCCATACTACAGGAAGAACGTGAGTGCACAAGAGAGGGTGAGGGGAGATTCATCAGAATGTTGCTGAGGCTGGACTGTTTTCACTAAGAACAGACTAGATAGACTGGGGTTGTTATTCTTAGAACAGAGAAGGCTGAAAGGGGATGTTACAGAGATGGACAAAATTGAGAGACAGACAAAGGGAAGACAGGAATACGCTTTTTTCTCGAGGATCAATAAACAGGAGGCATAGAGTTAAGATGAAGGGCAAAATGTTTAGAGAGGATTTTACCAAGATTTTTTTCACCCAGAAGATGGTGAGTCTCTGAACTCCCTGCCTGAACTATTGTACTATTTAAGAAGCATTCAGATGAACATTTGAAATACAACAGCATACAAGGCTACGGGCCAAGTGCTGAACAGAAGGATTAGAGTAGATAGGTATTTGGTCATTGATGTGGACCCTTCGGCCCAAGGGTCTTTCTCCATGCTGAAAAATTCTATGACTCAATGAAAACATTTTTCAGCTGCAGTTATATATTCAAACCCCTGTATATTGCGTGCGTGTGCATGACTCACCAGCTCCAACATCTGCAACAAATTAAATTAGGTTGATGGCATGTTTCTTAAAAAATAAGATTCGATCATACATATTCAGTATTTTTGCAAACTAGCAGTAGTTGCAGGACAGCATGGAGAAATAAAGAAATTAAACATTAATTAAAAAGTCAGCAGAGGGCTTACATAGAGAATTTGAGATAACAAGATTAAAAGCAGGTTAAGGAATGCTAAGAGATGGCATGGGGGTGGGAAGAGAATCAAGCCAACAGCAAAATGTAGAGTGAAATATTTTATATGGACATCAAAAAAGAAAGAGAATCACTAAAACCAAGTTTTGGCTTGAAAGAAGAGAATTGGCAATTTGCAAAAAAGCAAAAATTTTCAGTCAGTACTTCGGTTTAAAAAAGAGCCAGACCTGAAATTAAGAAAAGAGAATTCAATAATTTTTTTTATGAAGTTACATAGGCTGAAGAAAGATCAAGTTCAATCACCCCAAGGGATAAATTCTAAGGTAATGAAGTTGAGACAGGAAATTGCTGAGGCCCTTGAAATATTTCAGGGCTCTATTGAATGTAGATGGTCCCACAGGATTGGAGACAGGCCAGTATAGTACCTCTTAATAATAAAAAAGAGAGCTAACCTCGGTAATTACAAGTTAGCTAAGATTAACATCCAAGGTAAAGAAAATGTTGTCTTTAATTAAGGCTAAAATTACCATGTATTTTTGGAAACTATGGTTAGAAGTAGCCCAGCCCAAAGGGACAAGTGGGCTTTTTTTTTGTGGAGATAACAAGTATGATAAACTGGAAATGCAGGGGAGTGCGCATGCATTTTAAGAAACACAAAATTATGAGGGAAGATCAGGCACATGAACCTAGCAGGCAACTTGAAAAACCAGAATTAAGAATTATTTGTAATACAGGAAGCAGAAAGAGATTGTAAAGAGAAGGCTTGAAAATCTTTGGCAGTAATCATGCCTCAGAGTTCATTTGTTGATATCTTCTATTCAATGTTGTCATGATTCCCATGGGAAAGCATGAACCAAAATAATCAAATTTACAGAATGATCTCCAAATGAAAAGGTTACTGCTAAATTACACCTTTTTTAGCTTTAATTTCAACGCAAACAGGAGCCAAAACAAATTATCCATGAATTAACACATTCACCAGGAAATGACTATTTCCAGTGAAAGAGAATCTAACCACTACCACTTGACATTCAATGGTGTTACCATCACTGAAGTCTCCATGATCAAAATTCTGGGGGTTACCATTGACCAAAAACTCAACTGGACCCACCACATAAACA
Source organism: Chiloscyllium plagiosum (assembly GCF_037043375.1). Lineage (NCBI taxonomy): Eukaryota > Metazoa > Chordata > Chondrichthyes > Orectolobiformes > Hemiscylliidae > Chiloscyllium > Chiloscyllium plagiosum. The sequence goes on along the minus strand of NW_028270166.1, from coordinate 37,137,790 downwards.
CAGTGGTTACAAACATAGATCAGAGGCTAGGAATATTGCGATGAGTAATGTAGCTCCTGACTCTCCAAAGCATGTCCACCATCTACAAGGCACAAGTCAGGAATGTGACAGAATGCTCCCCACTTGCCTGGATAGGTGCAGCACCAACAACACTCAAGAAGCTGATCATCATTCAGGACAAAGCAGTCCACTTGATTGGCAACACATTTACAATCATTCAGTTTCTCCACCACTGGCACTCAATAGCAGCAGTGTGTACTATCAATAAGATGCAATGCAAAAATTCAACAAATATCCTGAGACAGTACCTTCCAAACCCACACCCACTTCCATCTAAAAGGACAAGGGCAACAGATATATGGGAACATCACCACCGACAATTTGCCCTCTGAGCCAATGACCATCCTATCTTGGAAATATATTATTCCTTCACTGTCACTGGGTCAAAATCCTGGAATTCCCTCCCTAAGGTCATCAAAGGTGAACCTACAGAACATGGATTCCTCCTTCTTGAAGGCAGTTATGGACAGGCAATAAATGCTGGTCAGCCAGCAACACCCACATCCCATGAGTAGATAATTTAAAAAATAGACAAATGATATATAAAATAAAAAGGTAAATTTCAATAAAGCTATGCCTTAGGAAAACACAACCAACTCAATATTCCTTGCACTACATAGCTTAAGAATTCCTTAATCACAGATGGAAGGTCGGGATTCCTACCAATAATAGCTTTCACTTATAGGTTGCAGAGGTATGCTGAACACACTTTTATTTACCTTTTTTTTCTGGGTCATGGCAGTTCCAATGGTGCAGCTTTCCAGTGTTCCTGTTCACGGACTAGCCATTAACACTTTCATCATAGTTTAATGACTTCCGGGAAATAAAATACAACCCTTTAACATTTCAGATTATTCACATAGCTTTCCAGGTTTTGGACTATTTTGATCCAGCCTGCACAGTACCTCCAAGATCTCCTATTTCTTTTTTGCCAAACAGATAAACTGACCTCTTCCTGAATGTTTCTTTTACTCACAAAAATTGTGCCTTCTCTGTGTCTTTGCTGTTTGTGCCCATATCTGTGTGTGACAAGTTCTACACTCTACCTTCTCTACATGTAGCTCTCTCATGTGTCCACCAGCCAAACACCTTCTGGTCATAATCGTCTTCCTGATGGTGTTAATTCTAAGTCAGGGGTCAACAAATAATAACAAAACACTATTTCATTATTTTCGAGAAAAATAAGATTGACCCTGTTACAATTGACGCAAACTCTAGAAAGGAAGTTATTTTTATGTCTGATTACAGACATTTTAAAATAACTTTTCTTCATTATATTACACTCAGGTCATAGATCGTCATGTGTATATGAATAATTAGGCTGCACACCTATATGCAATAGGGTTCAAATTTGCAGGTACTATCAAAATAGAGAACACAGTTAACATTCGAGAGTACTGAAGGAAGCCACAAAACAATACTGATGAGGTAGTTCACATTAGTAAATTTGAGGGGACACATTTTAATTAAATGCAAAACAATACTTATGGTTTGAATGAAAGTAGGTCCAGTGATAGAACATAGAACATAGAAGAATACAGCGCAGTACAGGCCCTTTGGCCCTCGATGTTGCGCCGATCCAAGCCCACCTAACCTACACTAGCCCACTATCCTCCATATGCCTATCCAATGCACATTTAAATGCCCATAATGAAGTAGAGTCCACCACTGCTACTGGCAGGGCATTCCATGAACTCACGACTCGCTGAGTAAAGAATCTACCCCTAATATCTGTCCTATACCTACCCCCCCTTAATTTAAAGCTATGCCCCCTTGATGTGAAAGATCAAAGATATTTTGGTGTGCAGGCTCACTCAGTATCAATGAAAATTTTCCAAAAAAAAAACACAAAATACCGCATATGTTGGAACTCTAAAATAAAATAAGGTTCTGGAAAAACTCAATAGATCTGGCAGCATCAGTGGAGAGAAAAAAAATAAGAGTTAACATGACTATTCTTTGGAAGTGGAATCATACCGGATTTGAAACTTTCTCCATTGATGCTGCCAAAACTGCTCAGTTTCTCCAGCACTTTTTTAAAGTTGTGGACAGAATCTCAAACTGAAAGCTGTACAAAAGATACAATGGAACTTGAATTTATATCAGAGTATAAAATTCACATGGGATAATGAAGAGCTGATACAAGATCCAATTCAAGCTAAGGTGCAGAGCATTAGATTCCATATTTAGGAAACTGAGGTTTGGGTAAAGCATAATTCACAATTCACCAGCATTCTGAGTGATAAGATGAAATACTAATTTAAAAAACGGTAAAATTGGGCCTTTTTGTTAGATAAAAGCTATTTTACGAAGTTTTGTAATTGAAGTTTTGATATGGGATAGGTTATACAGAAGTTATTTCCACTAATCATGTGGCCTTGAACAAAAGATTATAAGGTGAGGAGAAATGTATTCATAGAGAAAGATATGAAGTTATTGGTTGAGGCAGAAACTGCACACCAGCATTCAAAATTAGCTGGAATGCTGAAGGAACAGATGAACAGAGGATCAGAAGGCGGCCATTCAGTCAATCAAGCCTGTCACCATGTAATGAGATCAAAGCTGATCTGTGGCTTAATTCCATATAGCTATCTTTGGCCCATATCCCTCAACATCTTTGCTTACATAAGACATAGGAAAATGCATAAAACAACATAAAAACTGAGGGCTAAAAGTCACAGGGAATGATTGTTTGCCTGGAGGGTAAAATGCAACATGCACTGATTGCTTGAGACAAATAGTTAGTTTTGTGGAGTGACTTGTATCCACTCTGAAAGCAACATTCAGAAACTTTAGATTACGTTGCTTTGAAACTCATTCTGAGAAACCAATGTTAATGCTTGTGCTTTTTAACAAATTCCCCATTTTGCTTGCATCATTTTATATGTTCTTTTTCAGGCTTGCTCAGTCTCCCAATATTCTAAGGCAGGTTTGATAGGTTTTCCACAATGTTAATCAATTCTTCTGTGTTTAAATAAGTTACTCAGTTCTCCTTAATTATTTGCAAAGGGTACAACTTCTGGATTTTAAATGCAAAGAAACTTGATACTAATTGCAGAGGAAAAACTGACAATGCTATGAATCTGTCAAAAATTAAAACATTTTAAATCCTTCTTTATGAGTGGGATACCTGGATAGTTTGTGGCTTTCATAACTCAATTATAACTTGCTAAAAGAATTAGGTACATGAAATATACAATTTATGGTTCGAGTGCTTATGTCATTTCAATGGTGGTGAATTACCTCTGTCTAGGTGCACTGCTTAATCATTGTTAACGTGAAGTTCACCAAAACAGCTAATAACAAAGCCCATACTTCAAGGAAGAGGCAGAACCAATCTTTTGGCTTTTTTGGCTTACTAATGGTGAATCTGTTTGGTATGTTACTTCAGCTAGAAAATTTGATGATGTTGTTGATGATTAAAGCTCCATACCAGACAGAAAAAAAACATATGGGAGGCTCTTCTTGGTTCAAACAGTCCTGTTTTAGAATAATACTGAATGCTTGAGGGTAACCAAGGATTCTAACTTCCTATAACATTTTTCTTTCAAGCATGTTGCAAGTTCAAGAATGATTGATTTCTATGCTTTTGTTCTTTGAAATAGTGAGGGTGAATTAACAAAAGTTCTGCAACTTGCAATGGATGCTCTTATTTCTCTTTAACTTCACTTAATAAATCTGACTCTGTTTTTAGCCTAAGATATGGTTGATCAGGTATTACTTACTCATCATTGTGAGGGGACAGGAATTTCTAATGGAAATCTTTAAGTACCTGCTGCATGTAATTCAACAATAAAGTGATTAACTACCATCCTGTGGCTTGCTACCAGACTACTTCATGCAAGCAGTTACATTTTGGCTCAAAGAAAACGAGGTTCTGCCTGTAAAAGTGGTCTATCACTATCAGCATAAGTTTAGCTCCATATTCTTGTTGGTTTTCTTCTGAAGGTATTGGATTCCAGCTGAAATACAATTTCAGAGAATCTTGCTCAATTAATCACTTCTTTGTACATCTACATAGTGAGCTTTGATAGACCACTTGATTATCACAGCCAAGTCCAATCTTGATTTGGATGCATGCACACAGTTCCCAGTAGGAATGGATGGATAGCAGGAGGACAGGGAGTCTCTTTCCTAACTTAGGAACACCAAAGTCAGTTAAGGACATGAAAATTTGCTTGAGCTGGCAGCTTTTAGCTTGAGATACATCTACAAGCAGATTGAGTTTCTGGCTGTATCCCTTAATAAAGATACACTTTAACCACTAAGTGGCTCTGAAGAACAGCCAACATCACCTCCATATTTTTAAAATCATAAATCTACTATCAATTTATCTGGGCTTTTGGTGCTATTAGTATGATCTCAAATGAATGAGGAAAATCTCTAAACTCCAACTGTATCTACAATCTGATGTTTTTGGATCCCAAGAGTTTGTCAGATACAGCAGAAAACAGGGTCTCACTCCACTTGTTCATTTTCTATAAGTTGCAAATCTGAAGGATCCCTTTCTCTGCATTTATCAATATTAAAAAGCTTTTCCTCACAAAACCACTCCTTCAATCAGGATTTAATGTAGAGGAAGGAAGGAAGGGAGAGGGACACCAGAAAAACAGACATTGGAGGAGGGCAAGAAAGAAATTGAAATGAGGTCATTGTATTTTTAATTGCATCCATTTGGAACTATGGATGTTACCTGTAAAAAGCTGACACGTGGCACATTCACAAAGGGACACCAGGATGTGCTTCATGTTAGAATCTCCTGTTCCCTGGATGCTGCCTGACCTGCTGTGCTGTTCCAGCAATAAAGTTTCAACTGTGCTTCATGTTACACAAAATACAGGCAGAAATTACCTCAAATTTCAAAGATCTGGAGCAACTTCCTTTGAGCAGCTATCCTTTTATCCCCCGTTTCTAAAATAATCTTTCCCGGCTGACAATCCTATCACCTAATGAAAAGTTTGCAATGAACCAGGCTTTTAGAAAGATCTGTTTCCAAGGAAACTGATTCCAAACAACAGCAGGCATTCTGAGAATCTCTCAGAAAGCATAGCAACATTAAGAAACAGAAATGGACTCTCTCCGAAGTCAAAGAATAACACATCGTGTTCAAAATTCAACATATTGGTCTCATATTAATGGACACAAAATACAGTAACAAAATAATCCTGAAGTGAAGTTTAATTAATAAACAACTTCAAATTCAGTATTCATTTATCCTACTTTAACATTGCATTTGATAAGATTATAGGGCCATCATTTTTCAAGACACAGACCTCAGAATCCTCTGTCGGCTCCCTCCTGTACGTAACAGAGTTACAAAAGCTGACAATTGGAAAGATGCTTTTTTTTTCTGAGGTTCCAACTGTCACAAAAACCCAAATGGTGGGAACTTATGGTCCAATGTCACTAAAATGCAGAAGTTGTTTTAATGATCATTGTAAATAAATCTAGGTATTTAGCAGCACTGATCTCCATGTGTTTGCACTCAAGTATGATTCCTAACATAAAGCATCTTGTTATAATTGTAGTGAACATGCTTCACCATTTCTACACATCCTTGAAGTTATAACCTGTAAACAGTATCTATATTTACAAGAAACATTTTCTTGGTAGCAAAGTGCTCTGGCACATCCTGAGAGCATGAAATATGTGACTTAAATCCAAATGTTTCTTCTATAAATGACAACTTTTGGCACGGGTAGTAGCATATTCCTGAAAAGATCACTTAAAAGTAACTTCATTGTTCTCAAATTGCAACAGCATCATGCCACTTTACTTCACACATATTATAAGCCAGTCTTAACCTTGTACTATCCATTTTACTCTGATGGAAGTTATCGGTAATGACTCAGCAATTTTTATCTTACTTTACATTACACAGGTACAACTTTACACTATTTCAAATATACGACATATACAGTGTGATATTTAAAGGTCCACATCGCTCAAGTTGACCAACATTAGCTGGTATCTTAATTCAAACCAGGCAGGTGGGGAAAATCTGTCTGCACCTTATTGTTTCAATAACTCAAAATAAAATCTCGCATTTACGTTAAGATACCCAATCTCATTGAATAACTGGATAAAGTTGAACATATTTGTTGTTTTCTTACCTCTCCTTTAGCTTATCAGAAAGTTCCTCCAGAATTTGCACGGCCTGTTTGTGATAGTCGAGTTGTGCTTCCACAAGGGCTGACATTTGAGTCACCTGCTCGATCTGGAAGAAAATTATCCATATTTGGTTTAAACTAGTTTAAAGTGATTGAAATTATTTTCACTCAATTACAGTGACTTAATCTCTCATCCTAAGATGCCCTCCTGTCCAACAGCTATTTATAGAAATAAAAGTGATTCATGCCTGAACACTTTTACATTGATCAATTCTGAAATTACTCCCCAGAATTGGCTCAGGTTCAACAAAAAAAAAAGCAAGGACACTTTCACCCTGAGGCCAATTAAATATTTTTTGTGAAACTGTGTAAGTTTGCTCCATCTGAAGATATGAAAAATAAAAGGTATGGGACATCTCCACTTTATCCCAATGCAAACTTATAGCTGTCAAGAGAGTACTGAGGAAATACAGCTTAAGGATTGCACTACTTTGTGAGAGGGGTTAAAATGAGACCTAGGCTGTCCATTAAAGCTGACATTATTTGAAGAAGTTTGCTCTCCTGACTAACATTCCTCTATCCATCAATATTACCAAAATTGCAGACTATTGAGTCATCCCATTGGGATGTTAGTGCCGAACCATGATCATTATGTTTTACAAGACAACTGACAATGAAGTCCAAAACTGGAGCAATGCGTCATATATTGTGGGGTGTAAATGATATATGATCTCACACAAATTGAAATTAGTTTATATATTATTGAAATTATTTGCTTCTCTATGAGACATCAAGAAAGTATGAATTCGTCTATTGAATGAAATATGAAGTAGGGATATCAGAGAAGGCAGGAAATAGCAGAAAGAAATATTTGGTAACAGGATATTTGGTGATTACTTGGGTATTTTTCAGTATCAACAGGACAATTTCTTTTTTTGGGTGTGACACATATTGGCTTTTAAATTATGACTTGGCTGAAGCCAGAGATGAAGCAATCTGCAGGATTAGAACAATCCAAATCAGGGGAAAATCAAACATTTATTATGCCCTGACCAATGCCACAGGCTTAGAAAGCTTTTCAATAGAACTGTGGGAATTGCTGTTCAGCAGAGCCAAAAGAAGGTTTTATGTTGTTATAATAATAAAGTTGATTCATCATACATCTGATCAAATCTTCAATGAGAGCTCAATAAATGTTCTCAGCACACTCACTAAAAGCTTTGACTAGTTACTGTCATTGCCTATACACAATTATTACCCTCAGTGAATGGTTCTATAAAGCAATACAATTTCCCATTAAGCAAGAGTAAAATCCTTGTAGGAAAAATGGCACATTGATGAACTTAATGATCAGGAATAAAGCATTACTTCACAATATATCATAATCTTCCTGAAATACTTTGCCTTTCCATCAGAAGCCATTGATCTTTGCTGAGATCATTACATTAGAGACAAAAAAACTGCAGATACTGGAATCGAAAGTAGGCAAGCAGGAAACTGGAAGAACACAGCAAGCCAGGCAGCATCAAGAGGTGCTGAAGTCAACATTGGGGACCAGTCCTGAAGAAGCCAAAACATTGACTTCTCCACCTCCTGATGCTGCCTGGCTTGCTGTATTCATCTAGCGAGGAGAAAATGAGGACTGCAGATGCTGGAGATCAGAGCTGAAAATGTGTTGCTGGAAAAGCGCAGCAGGTCAGACAGCATCCAAGGAACAGGAGAATCGACGTTTCGGGCATAAGCCCTTCTTCAGGAATGCAGAAGGGCTTATGCCCGAAACGTCGATTCTCCTGTTCCTTGGATGCTGCCTGACCTGCTGCGCTTTTCCAGCAACACATTTTCAGCTGTATTCATCTAGCCTCCTGCTTGTCTACTTGAGATCATTACGTTAGCCAAAAGTGTGTTACTAGACTGAGAACTTTGGAGCGGAGTCTAATTTGTTTCCTTTAACAACAAAGTATGCACATTCAAGTTCTAGCAATAGCATTGAACAGTGATCTGAAACAGGAATCCAATTACCTGTACTGACTTCAGTAAGGTACAAATGAGAGTTGAGAGAGAACAAATCCTGAATGAGGCACAGCCCGCACGTGTGTGTGTGAATCTGGAAACCTGGAGTATTTAGGGAATTCTGTGCAGGAGGAAAGAGATGCTTTCTGCATTTGCTTTGGTTCATAGTTTTTAAGGCCTTTTTTGTGGTATATAATTTGTAAGGCCAAATACTTCAGGTTCCACTGATAAATTTCTGAAGATCAGCGTCCCAGCATTTCAGCTTCAACTGAGCAGAGGGAGGGGAGTTCCAGTTTAACAGCTACAGGTGTCTGCTGATTGTGTAAACAAATCAAATAGTGACACAGGGAAGTGGTGTTTTAATGAGTTCATGATTTTAATAAGTGTACCTTTTTTTGGAAGAAGTGTGGAGTTTGCACATTCTTCACATGTCTGCGTGGTGCTCGTTTCCTCCCACAGTTCAAAGATGCGCAAGTGAGGAGGACTGATCATGATAAATTGCCCATAGTGTACCAAGACATGTAGGTTAGATGGGTTAGCCGTGGAAATGTAGGGTTATATGATAAAGGGAGGTGGGTGTGGGTGGGTTGCTCTTCGGAGGGTCGGTCAATAGGCCGAACGACCTTCTTCCACTTTGTTGGATTCTATAATTCCACAAAAAGGGATTAACTGAGAAACAACAGGAATAAGTGGAATCAGGGCTAATAAAGACCACAAGATGAAAGGAGTAGGCCGTTTGGTCCTTTCAGCCTGCTCCAGTCGTGGCTCATCTGACATTCCCACAATCTTTGATTCCCAAAATGGTTAGGAATCTATGGCAACCTTAAATATACACAAGGGCTCTGCTTCACAGCTCTCTGCAGCAAGGAATTCCAAAGTCTCAGAATCCACAGAAAAAATCCCTCTTCATCGCAGTCTTAAATTTGTGACTCCTTATTCTGAGACTATGCATTCTGGCTCGAGACACCTATGAGGGGTAACATTCTATTAGCATTTACCCTGTCAAGCCTCTTGAGAATCCTATATGTTTCAATCAGATAATCTCTTATTCTTCTAAACTCCAGTGAGTGGAGTCCCACTCTGTTTAGTCTTTGCTCATGAGATAATTCTTCTATTTTAGAGATTATCCTAGTGAACCTTTTCTTAACTGCCACAAATGAAATAATATTTTTCGTGAAATAAGGGGACCAAAACTGCTCAGAGTACTCAAGATATGGTCTCTCCAATACCTGAATAGTTGCAGTAAGACATCCCTACTCTTATACTCCAGCCTCCTTGAAATAAGGGCCAACATTCCATTAGCCTTCCTAATTATATGCTGCACCAACGTGCGAGCTTTCTGTGTTTCATGCACAAGTGCCCCAAGTCCTTGTGTGTTGCAGCTTTCTACAGTTTTTCTCCATTTAAATAATAGTGTTATTTTATTCTCCCTTCCAAAATAAACAACTTCACATTTTCCTACATTAAATTCCATTTGCCGACTTTTTGCCCACTTCTTGTATCCATTCCACAACCTGCTTTTCCACCTTATTTTGTGTTGCCTGCAAATTTGGCTTTAAAGGAATATAAGCAAGCAAAGCAGGGTAAAAAATGTAAAACCAAAAAGAAGCAAACACATTGCTAGGACAGTACTATAGGCCCTGGAACAGGGAGAAGGAAATTGAACAGCAGATAATGAGGCAAATTTCAGAGAAGTGTAAAAGTAATAGGGTAAATGATAGTAGAGGATTTCAACTTTCCGAACACTAAGTGGGATAGTTGTAGCATGAAAGGGTTTGGAAGGAGCAGAGTTCTTAAAAGACATCAAGGAGAGTTTTTGAAGTCATTATGTAGGAGAAAGGAAGGGTGGTCTTGGATTTAATTTTACTTAATGAAATGAGGCATGTGGGAAGCATTTTGCAGACAGTGATCATAACTCCATTAGACTCAGGTTTGTTATGAAGAGGACATGGACAAACCAAAAATCAAAACTGGGCAGAGAAGACCAATTTTAATAAGATCAGGTATGATTTGGCCAGAGAGGACTAGGAGCAGATCTGTTTAGGTAAATCTGTGTCAGAGCAGTGGGAGTCATTCAAGCAGGAAATAAGGGGAATACAGGAGCAAATGTTCCAATAAAGACAAAAGTAGGACCAACAAATCCTGAGAACCATGGATACCTAAGGACATTCAAGACTCGATAAAGAGAAAATGGGAAGCTTACAGCAGATACTGAAGCCTCAAAATAGCAGAAGCCCTACAGAAATAAAGAATGTGCAAGGGGAAGCTTAGAAAGGAAATTAGGAGAGCAAAAAAATGGGGAGGCCAGAATAATCGCATGCAAAATCAAGGAAATTCATAAGCTATTTTAAAGAGTAAAAGGATAACTAGGAAAAGATACTCTACAACCACCTGATGAAGGAGCAGCACTCCAAATAAACCTGTTGGACCTGTTGTGAGATTTTCAACTTTGTACATCCTAGTCCAACACCGGCATCTCCAAATTTGAAAAAGAGTAAGGTCCATTAAGGACCACAGTGATAATTTGTGTGTGGAGCAACAGGTTCTGGCAAGATTATAAAGAAACACTCTGTATCAGTGCTTACCACTAAAAGGGACAATGTGGGTATTGACAACAGGGAAGAGAACTGTATTGCACAAATAAATTAGCATAGATAGGGAGGAGGTTCTGAGTGATCTGGCAGGCTTAAAAGTAAATAAATCTTTAAGGTGGATTCTCCAAGGCTATTGAATGAGGCAAGGAGGAAATAGCAATGGCAATAGTTTTCAATTCCTCTCTGTCCACAGGAGAGTTACCAGAGTACTGGAGGACAGCCAATGTGGACCATTATTCAAGAAGGGAGCAAGGAACAAACCAGGCAATTACATGCTACTCAGTCTAACCTCAGTGGTGGGATAACTATTGGAAGCAATTCTGAGAGATAGAATTAATCTGCCCTCGAAGAGGCATGGATTAATCAAGAATAGTCAGCATGGTTTTGTTAAGGACCAAACTGAAATTTTCGAAGAGGTAACAAGGTGTGTTGATGAGGGTAAACCATTCAGCTTAGTCCATTTGGACTTCAGCAAGGTTTTTGATATGATTCCACATAGACGACTGATAACAAATTTAAGAGGTCACGGGATTCAAAGAAATTTGGCTAATTAGATTCAGAAATGGCTGAGTAGCGCAAAACAGAAGGTGATGGTCAAGGTGTGGTTCTGTGACTGGAAGCCTGTGTCCAGTGGGGTTCTGCAAGGACCAATGTTAGGGTCCTTGCTGTTTGCAGTATATGTAAACAATTCAGACCTGAAGGTAGGAGTTTCATCAGTAAGTTTGTGGACGATATGAAAGTTGGAAGTGTGGTAGACAGTGTGGGGGATAATCTTAGATTACATGAGGATATAGATAGGCTGATCAGTAGCAAGTGGAATTCAGTTCAGGTAAGCGTGAGATGTTGCATTTGGGCAGGACAAAAAAGACCACAGAATTATTGATGAATGATAGGTCCCTGGGAAGCAAAGATCAGAGGGACCTTGGTGTGCATGACCAACGGTCCTTTAAGGTAGCAGGACAAGTAGATAAAGTGATTGAGAAAGCATATGGTTTATTTGTCTTTATTAGACAAACATAAATATAAGAGCAGGGAGGTTATTCTGGAACCATATGAAAGTTGGTTGAGCCACATCTAGAATAGCTGTGCGCAGTTCTGGAATCCATATTATGGGAGAAAGTGCAGAGGAAGTTTATGAGCATGTTACCTGGGCTGGAGAATTTTAGTCATGAAGAGAGATTGGCGTATTCGGGTTGTTTTTGTTGGAGCACAGGAAATGAAAGGATCACATGATTGAGATCTATAAAATTGTTGGGGGCATGAGAGAGTAAACAGAAAGACTTTTCCCCTTGTGGAAGGATCAAAGACCAAGGGATATCGATTTAAGGAAGGGGTAGGAGGGGATATGAGGAAGAGGACATGAGGAAAACAAATGGAAATGAGGAAAATGTTTTTTATCCAGAGCATGGTGGGAATATAGAACTCACTGCCTGTCAGGGTGGTAGAGGCAGGAATCCTCAAAATTTAAGAAACATATAAATGTACACTTACAATGCCAAGGCATATGGGCAAAGTGTTGGAAAATAGGATTAGAATAATTAGGTGGTTGTTGTTGACTGACACAGACTCAATGAGCCAAAGGGCCTTTTTTTGTGCCATAGACCTCTGGGACTCTTACATTTACTCAGATGCACCAAAAGCAAATAAGGTCAATGAAGAAAGAACAAAAATCAAATCAGGGACACCCACGGTTTGGATTTGGCACACTACTACATTGAGTGGTGCCTTTATTAAGCCACCAGATCTTACATAATCTTATATGAACTAAATACCTTCACTATAACATCTAATTTTGTCACCTTATATTGAATAACCTCTTACCATCACAAATTACGAATAAGCCACCAGATACATATAGGAAAAAGAAATCAGAACAAAGTAGTTGGACTTCAGTTCATTCTTACATCGGTTTCTAAAAGATTGTACATGCTAGTTTCTGCCACTTCTTTGGACTCGTCGAATTTCTCCATGGCTTGTTTGATCTCTTCGTCAGGGATTTTACCCTGTCGTTTCTTCTTGTAGTCATAGTCCAGGCGTCGACCCTCCAACTTCTTCAAGTGATGCTACAATATCAAAATGGATATGTAATATGCAATAATATCTAAAATATTCTCACACAATAGTCTTTGTTTCTTTTTTCTTGAAGATTTATGCATAGTTCCAGGCAATTCCCAAATTATGAACATCTGACTTATGAATGCTCATACTTAAAATTAATATTAATATGAAATCCCATTTGTAAGGACTCGACACGCAAATGTTTACTCATACTTACAAACAGCGACTTTGTAATGTACTGTACTGTATTGTCTTCTGATAGGTGTACAACTGACTTACAAATGTACCCAGGAACCAGTTTCTAAACTGGAGACTGCCTGTGCTTTTAGTCTGCATAAAGCTATTGATGCCAACAGTCCACAATGACCTTACTCACTTAATCATTCTTATATGACTCCAGATACCAAGTCTTGCAGACTATAGGACCTTTGAGATAGAAACATTATTGTTTACACAGACACTCCTTCCAGCATGGGACCATGAAGTAGTATTGTTTGCTCATCCCTTTCTCTCTGAGGAGCGCGACCAATTGCTGCATCCCCAGTGACACCAGTTCTCTCAGCATAGACCAAGGTTTAACCTTTAGGCTTTTGCATTATGTAGCTGGGGAGCAATACAGAACATTAACTCTAAGCTATATAGAAATCAAATAAATTCATTCGTGCAGTGAAATACTATTTGATCAGTGATGTTTACTGTTTTTTTACCCTTTCAGTGCTGACTTTTTAATGCGACAGTTCATTGGAGAGTAAGGTTTTTCAAAATCAAGGTCACTACTTCTCCATGGTCAACTGACTGAGCTGACCAATTTGCTTTAATGTTATGTTTAGTAGACAGATCAAAATATTCAGTCAACATGGATAAGTTAAAAGTAACTGCCAACTTGGATTCCAAGCCAGTCCCTCTAGAAGATGGTGTCATTGTATCAATGCTCCCCATTAGGGCAGAACAGAGACACAGACAAGAACAATGTAATCACCATCAAACCAGAATTTACTCTTCAGTTTCTTCTGCAATTATATGCTCAGCTTCTCTTTTCTTTAGGTTCATAACCTATGATAACAATTAGAAAATCTATCTTTAGGCTTCTGATGGGGCTGTTTTTCTGCCTATTTCAAGCTGAATGCAAAAATGATCTTGACAATTTTGCTCTATGAGCAGTAGAGCGGCAAATAAGCATCTTTCCCTCAATATCAGTGAGATGATATAGAAGTAAATAGGCCATAAACTTATTCTCAGCTGAATGGACTATCAAAATGTGCAGCAAACCAGTGCCCTGAATGAGCATCACATTCCACCATCAAGTATTTTTCTCATACAATCATAGAAGACACCAGCATGGGCTCTGTTCCCGTCCACAGATTTTGAGCAACATAAACAGGACAGGTTACCCAGCTCCTTGATCCTGTAATGCCATTCAGCTAAATCTTTGCAGATCTTATTTGCAATTACCTGTCGTGGTCAAATTCCCTTAAAAATATTTGAACAGAAATCAACCTCATTTGTAAAATTCGTTACTGATCCACTGAAGCATCACCTTCTATCCAACTTGGGGACACACAGCTGACCCTTGCAAATTTCTAGCCATACAATCATTAACATTCAGGAGAGATGTTCCCCCACCTTTGGTGAGATGTCATGTCTAAAAAAAAAGAGCCTGAGCATTGAGAGAAAGACATAGACAGATAACTTCCCAAAGCGAATTTGTTTTTTTGTGAGGCTGGTGCATGGTAATGTTCTCTTCATTTTTCACAGACTATTGCAGCTGATCCTGAACTGATGGGATCATAATGGGTGATCTATATCTAACATCTGAAGACAGCAAATGGTAGGAAACAGCAGACTCCATGTATCTTGCAGCTCTTCATATTATGTTAATTGCCAAATAAAATGGATACCTTAGCCTATACCAGAGTTAGTACATCGACTTACCTTACGCAAAACATGTTCTAAACATCAAGTGCAATAAACTTTATATTTTATCTTGGCTTTAGCGAATTTGGTCTATTGGTAGTTCTCATTATTAAGAACTTGGGTTTGTCACTTAGTTCTTATCATGGTTTCACTGAACTCTGGTTTAATGACAAATGAGGCAGTTTTGACTGTTTTGCTGATTAACTTTGAATGCTGTTTTATCTGAAGAGTCGCATCTTAAACACATGCTTTAAGCTTCTGATCTCACTGATGCAGAGAGGTTTCATGTAGATTAAATAACGAGCTTAATTATATAAATTAACTTTTTCAATTAAACCTGCAAATTTGCTTTCCCATTTTTTCACATTTCATTGATCAAGTTCAAAAATAATTACATAGTTCATGTCTGATTTAAAAGGATTGATCGATATTGATATATCCAATACCTGCTCAGATTTCCAGGTGATTTGTTCATTTTATTGTGCATTTGCACAAATTCAGTTTGGACTATTTTGCAGCACAACTAATCAGTTTAGAATAGGCAGCCCGCTCTAGGAAATAAACTCTCATTAAACTTCTCCTCCCTTCTAACCTTGAACCTTTATCTTGAGGTACATATACTGCAGAAACACTGTACTATTGCACAACAATCTTTGCACTTTTAGTCTGAAACTACCAGTATGAACAATTTTTTTCGACACACTATATGTGCTTGAAATGCACGATTTCACTTCAGCAGAGCAAATTCAAAACTTTCCCCTTGTATTAATTATCGGCCTTTCTCAGCATATCTGAATGAACTTGGCTAAATACAAGACTTTCAATCCATGGTAAGAGATAGGGTAGTCTTGGCAATTTTAAATTTAGCTTCCAATGGGTTGCACAAAATCTTTTCTATTGAAATATAATTGCTTACTGTGTTGGTGAATAAATAGCATGAGGCATTGTTTGATTCAATAAAGGAAATAAACTATCTGGGAACTACCTAGTAGTGTTGGTTTCAGGACATGTAAATGTTAAAACTGCAAAAGTCTATATCCAAAGGTTACAGACGTTTTGCTCCAAGAACTTTTTAATCCAAATGCAAACATGTAATTTTCAGTATCAAGAACAATATTTGAGAGATCAACAAACATTAACTAATTGAATAAAGTGTGCTTCATATGGATAACCAAAACTTGGGTGATAATTCTCAAACATGAATACTTACAATAAATCCACTGACTTGGACAGCTAACTCGACCACACTTCCTCATACCCTACCTCCTGCAAGAATTCTATTCCATTCTTCAAGTTTCTCCATTATCTATTCTAATAAAGCAACATTCTAACCAACACTTCTGATAGATCCTCCTTCATCCTCAACAGAGGATTCCTCCCCATCATAGTTAATAGGGGGGACTTTTGACTTTCACCCAAACCATGACAGGGCTTATCTTCTCCAAACCTTCAACCACGAGTCCCTGGATTCAATCGATCATGCTGCAACATTTCAGTTACATGTGTGATGCCACCATCAAACAGTTCCTCCACCTGTCAGTGTCCTTATAGGACCTGCAACTGATGGCGTTCCCTTCCCGACACCCTAATCACCCCAACTTCCTCCCTTTCATTAGGCATCTTTCCATGAAAGTATTGACGATGTAACATCTGCACGTTTGGCTCCTCCGTCAACACTGTCTGAGGTCCCAAACATACTTTTCAGTTTAAACACCAATTTCCCCATACCTATTTCAATTCTATATACTACAGTCACTGCTTATAACGTCAGCCACTTGACATTGGGGACAGCACAGACATAATTATGGAACGCCTCCATTCAGTTGCAGAAACATTGGAATTAGGAACAAGAGTAGACCATTTCGCCTTTCAAGCCCAGTCTGCCACTTAATAAGATCATAGCTGATCTGGTTGAGTTCTCAACTTCATTTTCTTATCTGTATCTGGGATCCCTCATCTAACTCATTTAAATAAATTCAATGATCCAGCCTCTGTTGCTTCTTAAGAAAGAGAATTCTACTGACTAATGACATTCAGAAGAAATTTCTCCTCATCCACACCTTAAATGAGAGAACTCTTATCTAAACTGTGCCCCTTACTCTAGTCTCCTCCACCAGAAGACACATACTTACGGTTTCACTCTACTAGGTCACTTCAACAACTTATACAATCAATAAGATAGCTTTAGAATTAAAGGCTGTCATTTTAATTGTCCATCTTGCTGTCATGCCAACCTTTCCGTGCTTGGATTCCTACAGTGTTCCAGTGAAGCCAATTTAAGCTCTGGGAACAGCATCTTATCTTTCAATTAGGCATTCTACAGACGTCTGAACTTAACAGTGAATTCAACAATTCTAAGCTATACACGTTGCCCATATTTTGGCTCCTTTTCTTTGCACATCTTGGTTTTAGTCTCATTTCTTCCTTGCTTGTATTTTTGGATAGTAGCTGTTCATCATTTTACCAATTACACCTCCTCTAAACATATCTTTTGTTTCTTTACTTGTCCCATTACTAATTTCTTTTGGTCGTGCACACTAACCCTTATTGTCATTTAATCTTTTTTCTCTTCCAATCTATCACAGGCTTTTGTTTTTGGCTCACTGTCCGACAGGAAAGGTTGACAGGGATACTTTGAAATAGAACTAATTCAGCTTCGGAAACCTGGTTAGCGTGGATGAATTGGACTGAAGTGTCTGTTTCCATGCTGTATGATTCTACAACCTGAAATATTAACTCTCTCACTCCACAGATGCTGCCTGATGTAAGTATTTTAGCATTTGGATTTCATATTAGGGCATTCTTGTTGCTTGAGCTGTACATGTACTGTAAATTAGCATACTAAATGTTCTGCTATAAAATTCCGGTCAATGCGTTATCACTTTGAAAAGAATTGGGAATATGGTTTGCCTTCATGATATACACCTATTCAGAGAACATAATAAAAGAAGTGGATTCCACCTCAAAATGTTAAGGAAAACTGAACTTATGCTACCTAACCTAACACCATATCAGGTTTCCACAGGATATTTTAAAAGGGAGTAAAAGTTCACAAGTGAAAAGATGATTCAATTGTACTCAGAAACCACTGATTTCAAATTAGGTTTCAATCATGTTTCTTCTGGAGTGGGAGGGGAGGGAATCAAAAAGATAGCAGAATGGTAATTTGTTTACCTATAGATGATATTTTACCTGAATTTCTTTGAAATCTTTATCACATAGACCTTGTAAGGGGTCAATGAAGTTCTGTTTGACTTCAATATCCAGAGAATCTTTAACCTCAGCCATCCTTTTCATCGATTCACCAACATCAATAAGAGCACCTCCTTAAATCAGAAAATATAAGAATCAATTGAAGTACAGAAAACTGAATAAATCTCTCTTCGATGAATAACAAACCAATACAATCCTTGTATCAAAATATTTTCACCTGTCTTGCTGGGAAACCGCTTAACGTGTAATTTCCCCACAACGTGTCACCTTCAAGAAAACCCTTGAATAATAATGAGAATGACCTTGAAAGGTCAGAGCATTGAGTATGGGAGTTGGGAGGTCATGTTGTGGCTGTACAGGACATTGGTTAGGCCACTTTTGGAATGTTATGTGCAATTCTAGTCTCCCTCCTATCAGAAAGATGTTGTGAAACTTGAAAGGGCTCAGAAAAGACTTACAAGGATTTTACCAGGGTTGGAGGATTTGAGCTAGAAGGAGAGGCTGAATAGGCTGGGGCTGTTTTCCCTGGAGCTTCAGAGGCTGAGGGGTGACCTTATAGAGGTTCATAAAATCATGAGGGGCCTGGATAGAGTAAATAGTCAAGGCCTTTTCCCTGGGGTGGGGGAAGACCAGAACTAGAGGGCATAGGTATAGGGTGAGGAGGGAAAAATTTAAAAGGGACCAAAGGGGCAAATTTTTCCAGGCAGAGGGTGGTACATGTATGAAATGAGCTGCCAGAGAAAGTGGTGGAGGCTGGTACAATGACAACATTTAAAAGGCATTGGATGGGTATATGAATAGGAAGGGTTTAGAGGGATTTGGGCCAAGTGCTGGCAAATAGCACTAGATTAGGTTAGGATATCTGGTCAGCATGAACAAGATGGACTGAAGAGTCTGTTTCCAAGCTGTACACCTCTACGACTCTGTAACTATAATCATGAGAGGCTTCACAGTTAAATTCAATGATGACCTCATTTGATTTTCACACAAAAATACTTCCATCAGAGTCAACAGTTAACAAGGAGTGAGAGACCTTGTAAAACTTCCCTGTCCCCTTTGGAGTGGTTCTTTATAACTACCAGCTGAAGCTAACTACCTCGGCACAAAGCAGGAATCTGGCTTGAGAAATTTCTGTCTGTGTGTATCTGTTTCATAGTGAATGGTGCTTTTGATAACTGAACCACTGGAACGATCTACAAGATTGCAGTTATTAACAGTCAGTTCTGCTCATCTCTGATTTGAGATATACAGAGATCTGGGATGTACACAGGTACAAGAGAACATCTCAACTTAAGGTAAATGTCAACTTTTAAGATAAATTTTTATTTAAGAGAAAAATATACTGTTGAGTAAGTCAACAATAAGCACTCCAGAAAATATTATTCCTTCTGGAGCTTCCCAACAAAGTTCCTGTTCCTTTGTATGCTAAGTATTAATTAAGTAAGAAAGTATTAATTTAGAGTCAAGTTAAATAATCTTTTTAAATAAACTTGGAAGTTATTTTTAATGCATCTTTCTTTTGCTCTGATGGAATCTCGCCACAAACATACTCAACAAGATAAATGACAAAATGCCACAACGCTCAATATAACACTTCTGAAATTGACCTCTTGCTGTCAGTTACTGACATCTCTTGATGTCAGTTACTCAGTTTATGTACTTTTGGGGAAGAATTTAGCCTTCCCAGCACACCCATAACAGAAACACCAGAGTCAGTTAAGAATGAGCACAGGAAATCACTGGACGTAAGTGTTGGTAAACAATTCTAAGTGTGATGCTGGAAAAGTACAGCTGGTCAGGCAGCAACCGAGGAGCACGAGAGTTGACATTTCGAGCACAAGCGCTTCATCAGCCTGACTGGCTGTGCTTTTCCAGCACCACACTTTTTGACTCTGATCTCCAGCATCTGCAGTCCTCACTTTCTCCTAAACAATTCTAAGGCACAATAAATTAACCTCCCGAATGATACTGATTGTCATACTAATTCTATGAGCTGTCTCCGTATTGTTTTCCCCTTTTCTCTCTTCCTTCAAGGGTTCATATCCTTTTGGAGGGTGAAGAGCAAATTTATTATCAAATATGGTCACTCTGAGCAGTCTCAACCCTTCCCATCACCTCATGATTTCCTTCCCACTATCCCTCCAATTCTGTAGGATAGTTTCCCGTCTCCATTCATTCACCCCCTTTCCCTTAGCTGAAAGAAAGAACCATTTCTGTGACATACAGTGCAATTCAATTCTAATTCACGCTGCGCTGTGATATATTTAGACAATATTTTACAATAAGCACACCTGCACAAGTAACAATTACAATATTGATTTGCATGTTCATAAAATGATATAACGAACAAAATACAATCCTGACAGTTTTGACCCTAAAACCTCTAGCACCAACTGACATTTTACCATTAATATTTATTTAAAATCCATGTTTAATCAAAATAATTCACTCACCAAAATTTGATTCTTCACCCAGATCCTTCCCAAATTTTATCATGGATTCTCCAAGAAGTCCTTCTGGTTGAGGGTAGCCTGGATTTTTTACCTGACCACGAATCTTTGATACAGTGTTCAGCATGGTTAGTTTAGCTCTGGATGCTGTGTAAAGATGCAATTAATGAATTTTGGCAATTATAGGATTTCAACCACAATAATTTTCAGTAAAATGAATAATAGCTGACAACCATTCAGTGCTTACATAATAATGCAAGAAACATCAAATGGAAATCTAAACGACAGTACAGTACAATTTTTCATATTCATGAAATTGAATGTTGTCCCTTATATTTTCAACTTAAAGTCTGGACTTTCATTGTACATTCATCTGAGCTGAAAAATCTAGCATACATTAAGTGCCGTAACTATCCAAATTTGGGTACATCAGGAGAGAGGAGTTTGAACTGCATATTAGGGTGGAATACAGGTTTTGACGTTATCAGTAGATACAACTTGCTGTCATGAATTAAGAGTTCCACATGAGAAGGGTAGTGAGCTGCTTTTCTCCTGCTGGTGCTGCTGACTACTTGACACAGATCTTACATAAAAAGAAGTTCAAGTGTTAAACATGATCTAATACTGGTTACAAGCTTGTCCTTGATAATAGTGGGAGCACTTGGAGGAAATATGGTGTCAGAT
Source organism: Chiloscyllium plagiosum (assembly GCF_037043375.1). NCBI lineage: Eukaryota > Metazoa > Chordata > Chondrichthyes > Orectolobiformes > Hemiscylliidae > Chiloscyllium > Chiloscyllium plagiosum. The sequence goes on along the minus strand of NW_028270166.1, from coordinate 37,116,697 downwards.
AGTGAATTTCATACAAGTTTGCAAAACACCAATCTCATCCATCTGGCTTCTCAATGTAAATTAAATGTGATAAATCCAGCCATCAGCAAGATCTCATCATAAGGTGTGTTCTCTAGCAATACAGGCACAAACTAATTTGGATGCTGCAAACCTGAACAGAAGATATGAAATAGTGGAAATAAATACTCATTTGGTCAGGCAGAATGGCAAGAAATACCATTAGATCAGTTAACTTTTATCAGAACTGAAGATATACAGGGATGCATAAGGTTTTTAAAGAGAAGGTTTACGATTGGGTGGAGGGCAGGTTAGATTAAATAACTAAAGTTTTTACATTGCAAAAGCTGTCATGCGTATAGTAAAGAAATAAAATACATATCCATACAAGATGTGAATGAATTCCTAGCAGCCATCTGAAATCAACATGAAACAATAAGGAAGTAAGCAAAACAAGATCAAGCCAAGGCACAACAATGTTAATATAACATCCCAATGTGAAAGATAAGGACTGATTGCCATGGTATCAGAGGATTCATTAGAAAGAAACTACTGATACTGGCTTAACCTAAGGGTCACCATGCCTCAGGAACTGGGCAAAATGGAGAAGGTGGAACCTTCACAGTGACCTCAGTCAGTATGGGAACAGGTATCATTCTCCACCACAAACAGTTGTCCAGCCAACTGAGCTAATCACCCCAATGTGAATCACTAATTACATTCTGTAACGACAACATCCTAAGATTGTGTCATAGGTTTTAAGCTAAGGGCCTGTAATGTTAAAAGCATTAAATCAAACAATTTGTATGCAGGTTTTGAAATTTAGATTCAAGTGTTGAACGGAAGAAATGTTGATTTATGGGCTTGTTTGCAGTGCACTTGGTATAAAATAGATGTGAAGGAAGTCACCAAGGCCATTCAAAAATTCAGCAATGAGTACCACATTTTACAATGTTATCTTTTCAGGGTACACAGGAAGCCAGAAATGGCTATCAGCATCAACCAACAAATAAATGCATTCCTTCAGGAATTGCATGTTTATCTTGTTTTAAACTAAGTTCACCACTTCCTCTAATGAACTATTGAGTAAAGGCACTACCTAGTTGTAGCACCATCATCCAAAGAAAGTCCCAGGATTGTTTCTAGTTTGTGCTGAGTTAAGCTAAGTTCAAGTTTCCTGCTTTTGATTGTTATCCAGTAATTACTGACAGGAATTAGGTCTTTGGTTGTGTGAGGTGAGAACAGGATTGAATGTGGCTGGCTCTTTGCATTCCATGGTTAAACAGCCTGTCATTATTTAATGCTGAAGTCACTCTAAGAGGCACAGAGCGGATGCTGAGCCCTGGGGAAACCACAAATTTTAGTAGTCAACATCTTTGGCTGAGATTGAGAGAAACCTATAAGGCACATCTGTCATAACAGCAAAGGATTTGAATCATCAGAAGTTCTTTCCTGTAATGTAAACAGGTCATGAAGTAAATATGTGCAGCTTGACAAGTGTTTTAATACTACTTTCTAAACTTTGGTTCTAAGTGGGGTCAACAAAATTACTAATGAAATGGTGGGAGAAAAATCCAATTTCTTCAGTGTACATGATTTCTTTATTTGACAAGGTGGGAGGAGAGAAAAGAGAAACCATATGGAGACAGAATGGCTAACAGACTAAGAAACCAAGAAACCAATACATTGTCAGCCAAGAATTTTAGAGCCCCTCGAGACAGAATGTATTCCAATAGTTTTTGTTTTCAAAACACAACTGAATTGATAGCTTTTCAGATGAGGCAAAGTTTTCTAATTTTCAAGATTCTTACAATCTTTAAAATTTTAACTTCAAGAATGGACTGAAAGTTTTAGAGATGATTCATCAGGAAATGTTTTTCAAAAGCTGAAAAGGAAATTTCTTATCCCTTTGAGGACATGGATCCTGTTTCTCTTTCGCTGACAATATTCAATAAAATGCAGAGCTTCAGAGCACAAGACGAATGCTTTAAAATTGTTAATCTGAATAATGCCAACATTTTATTTGAAATGTGCTCAAACTGTTTTTTTAAAATGGAGGAAACCACCTACTCCAGAGTTCAATCATTTACTATGTGACAAAGTACAGAGAGTGCATTACATGGGAACAATATTTGTACAAAATGCAGGGCTGTACACATGCAGTGGTGGCTCTGTTCATAGTCTATGGCCGTAAATCTACAATCTGTGTAAACGTAAATTATTTGTTTTAGCCATCAAAGTGCTGGCATCTTTACAATGAGGAGGGGGGGATGGAAAAGAGAGAAGGGGGAAGTAGGGAGGGGGTGAGGGAGAGATGGTTAGGGAGGGGGGTGAGGGAGAGATGGTTAGTGGGGGGGTGGGGTGGGGAGGAAGGGGATGGGAAGGATAGAGGGAGAGTGGGAGGGGTAAAAGGGTGTGTAGAGGAAGGGGGTAGAGGAGGGTTGGGGTGGTCACAGGTGCTTGAGGGGGTAAGGGGTTGAAGGGGCAAGGATGGAGAATTTATGGGAAAGGGTGGCGAGGGGTGTAGGAAAGGGAGGGGATGTAAACGAGTGAGAGGGAAGGGATAAAGGGAAAGGGTAAGGGAGGGGATTAGGGCATGGGGGCATGAGGGACTGTGAGCAATGGGGTGTGAACAAGGTGGATGTGGAGCTGAGAGAGTATGTGTGTGGGAGTGAAACAAGTTGGGGGGGGAAGGGGGAGAGAGAGAGAGAGATGGGAATGAGCAAGGTATTTGGCAGGCGCAAGGTGAGAGTGTGGAACGGAAAAGAAAGCACTTGAAACAATAAATTTCTTGAAAATAAATGTGGGATCTCTAGTTCAAGGCTGAATAAAATCAGGAGGTATTTAGAGAAAAATGTAGTAGATACTTTTGTAATTAAAACTGTTGACTGTTAAATTAAAATCTGCAGCTGTGAACTGAATAAATAGTTAGTACAGCCTGTTAAAAACATTCCAGTTTTGTGTAGTAAAACAAAGTGCTGAAGAAACTCAACAAGTCTGGCTATACCTGTGGAAAGAGTAGAAGAATCGATAATACTAGGGAAGGGAAGAGATATAAAGCATCCAGAAACAGGGGAACATCAAGCCCTATGATTACTCTCTCTGGCCTTGATCTCAAGTGTTTCTTAGAAGAACTAACAGTCACATATGGGGATATGGGCTAGATAGTCAAAGAGACAGATATTAAGGCAGGTCTGAAATGAGAGTATGGAAGTAGAGGGACAAGAGACCTAGATAAGGAATTCTAGAGGTTAAGGGCCTTGGCAGTAAAGGAATAGCTATCAACCGTATAGTAGTTAAAATAATGGATGCTGAAGAAACCAGAATTAGAAGTCCACAGATGTCTTGGGTGGTTTGTGGGGTTGGGGGACACTACAGTCATGGAAACAAGGAGAGATGTGAAACCAGAGTAAGAAATTTAAATTCAAGACCATCCTTTATCTAAATTACAACAATGAGTACAATTGAAAAATACTTAATTGTCTGGAAAGCACTTTGAAATATCCAGTTGATGTGAAGGACACGATATAAATGAATTTTTTCTAACAGAGGGAACCAACATATGACAGTGAGTGCAGGGAAGATGGGCGAGTGGAATTTGTGCAAATAAGGACATCAGTAGATATTTGATGGTTTAAGATCAGGATATAGATTGCAGGAGGTTGATGATTAGCATATTCAAATAGACAAATCTGGAGGAGATCAAAGGTATGGTTGACTACTTCAGCAGATAAGTTCTGGTGAGGGTCACATCGGGTATCAAGATGGTGAATATTAGTGGCCTTAGTCACAGTACAACATTTGGAGTCAAACCCGACACCAAGTTTGCACAATGTGGCTCAGACACAGATAGTTACCTGGGAGAGAGATGGGAGTTGTTAGATTGGAAATAGTATTCTGTAGCACAGAATTAATTCAATTGCTTTGAATTTCCTAGTATTTAAATGATACCGTATGTCAGACAAGCAATCCGATTGTTTTAGAGACAATGCAGAACACTGATGCTGCGAAAAGGAGTAAAATGAAAAGGTAATCAAAATATAAGGCCCAGGTGAGATAAAACTAGAATGAAACAAGACTGAGGAAGACGAGGAGTCCATAATTTTGACAGAAGTTAAGATGTATGCGAGTAACAGATGTCTGTAGGACTCTGGATTTCAACTTAATGACAGGACTGAGATGAAGAAGAATATGTAAGCATGTATAATATATGACTTAAGAGTAATAGTGGGCTTCTGCAAACATGCACGCAAATTTGATTGAAACTTCCCTTCTGTGTTAGTGTTACCTCTGGTGCAAAGCAATTTTCTTCATAAATTTTATTTTGAAAATCAGATATGGAAAATACTACTAAATAGGAATATAATAAGTGTCTATTTAACAGAAGACTATATTTCATATACTTCAACATTTCAGATCATCTTTACCTGGATTCGGTTGAAGGTACTCTGTGGTTTTTGTCAGGACATCAGCCACAGCCTTGCTGGTAATATCCACTTTCTGAAAGCAAATTACAGAAGGATTACTAAAAGTGATCAACAATGTTAGGAGTGTTGAGTAAATTGCATAAGATATTTTGGGTAACGTGAGATCTAACCCTAACCTATCTTGCACTGAGAGAGCACTGGAAAAGTTGAGTCTGGAAGTAATAAAGGTGGATGAAACACTCAGCAACAGACAGACCTAAGAAGGGAAATAACGAATGATGAAGTGAAATAGGACTTTTTCTGAGATGGAAAAGATCCAGGTAAAAAGTTCTGCTCTTTATCAAAAAGGAGTCAGAGATTGCAGGCAGGGGGTTGAATCCAAAATTACAGTCAACAAGGGGAATGATACTGGGAAGGGTCATTATAGCTCAATAAATTGCCCACCAACTCAACATCTAGACTCAGGCACAAAAGAATGTCCATTTGGCCAAGTTGCTGGAATGCTGAAATTTTAATATAACCAGATCTCAGGAAAGTTCTGATCCTTCTAATGTGATAGCGCAGGAAATAGAAGTTTGTGAAATTCTCATTTAGGGTCACTTGCAATGGTTGTTAGTAAGTTAATGTGAGGCTGAGTATTGTAATATTATCTGAATGCATTAACATATATTTGCTTGGCAACTGTTGCACATTATGCTCGTGACTGATTCATAATAAGAGATATTTGAAACAATTGGTGCAAATGTTAAGAACAACTTTTGCTTAACAGGCTGGGTCTAGGATACATTTATGTGCCAAATATGTCAGTATTTTAACTATGCATACTGAAACTGGCTGCACTTGGGTTAAATACTCATGTAACAGATTAGGTGTTTTACTTTTTAATATCCAGTAGATGGCAAGAAGTGCATTTCTTTCTTCAGCCTTTTCTACCTGCTGTCCCCAATTTTCTAACACTACATTCTTTGCAAAAAAAATTTACATTCTCAGATTTTATCCAAAAATTATCTATTGTAAATACAGTGCTGATCCAATTACTGGTACCATGGCCTTTAAGAGAAGCTTCTAGGCTTTGTTAAATTGTCAATAGCAAACTCAAAATTGACTGAAACAGTTATGGCTCGAGTTTTAATAATTGCTTTGTTGATGAAAAATTTAAAAACCACACAAACGGATGCCTTGTCATCAGAAAGGTGAGAATTGTAGAAGCATTTTGCAAGGCCAGCCATCAAATTTGAAACAAAGGTTTCTGGAAAGCATAAGCAAGTGCCAAGTAATCAAACCCACATTCAAATTATTACAATCTAAGACTGTGGAGTAGAGGAGTATCCGACGTTACACATTTTTTAGTAGTGATCTCAGGTAGAGTCTTTCTGCACTAAGGTTATCTCAGAAGTGAGAAATTATTACCTTCTAAGCAGAGTTGGACACTTTTGGAGTAGCTTAACATTGGAGCAGATCGCACAATACCAAACACTACAACGATTGAAAATGACATTGAGCAGATAAGTTAAGAAACAATTAGGTGATATGAACTATGACTTTCAAAATCTTCAGCTTTTTTTTAGTAAAAAGAGAGAAACTTGCATCATTTCAAAGTACAGGTATACTCAATTCAGTCTTTAATGGCCTGAGCTTACCACCTTGCTCCAGCACTTTGTGTATGTAATCCTTTTAAGTGCCATGGTCTTCACTTAGTTCACTCCTATCTATACAAGCAAAAGCAAAACATTTGCAGCTGTAATGTGGATTGTCATCTAAGGTCTCTCCCAAGGGCCTGTTCTTTGCTATTTTGTCTTTCTTTTCCATGTGCTGCCCTTTGATGACATCATCTACAAAAATGGAATTTGCTTCCACATACATGCACTGTGAGCCTCAATTCTCCATCAACTCTTTCAATTAGTCTGCTGACTGTATGTTGTCATAATACTTGTCTGACATACATTAACGAATGCAATTTTTACCAGCTCCAATCAAAATCTGATTCATGCTCTTTTCGCACTAAGGCTGAACGAGACTATCGTGCCGCATTATCGTTAACTATCTTTCTTACAGCTTACACTGCAACTTTGTATCACCAGCAATCGTCCTCATACATTCAAAAGTGACATTCTCCAATTTCAGTTTTTTTGACTGTGACAGGAATATGCCACTTTCAAATGTATCATAAAATTCAGTGATACCATTATCCTACTTTACAGTGGGCATGACTAATAATTAACCCTGTTTTATCACAGCATTGGATCCAGGATTGACTATAGCTGCTACAAAATACTGTTGCCAAAATGCATCAAGTTCTCCCTAATCTATTGCTTCTGTCTTCACTGTCTTACATTAGGTTACCTATCCAATTTCTTTAGATTTAATTAGCAATACACCTCCACCAAACTTTTCTTTGACTCTGGTCACTTCTGCATCTTTCTCAAACAACATGCTCACATTAGACTAATCAACTGTTCAGTCCTCACCAGGCAGGGCAACCAACCCAGCACTTATCAAGTGACTCACTTCAGTGCTAATCTTCAATTACAAGTAATACAGATCAAGAAGATCTCAAATTAAACTTAAAAACAAAATCAGAAAACAAGACTCAGCATGTTTTGGCAGTATCTGTGGAGAAAAGGCAGACAATGTTTTTGTTCGATTTCCAGCATCGACAGTTCTTCAGTTTTATATTTCAAATTAAGCTGTTCAAATTTGTGGGATCACATCTAATAACAGCAGAAATGATACAGCTTCAGCAGTTTGAAAGTGAAATGCAAAAGAATATGATGATAAATTTATCCCATTGTGTTGGATGGTCAACAGGAGCATACTACTATCTTTGTAAAACAGATTTGGATTACGATATTTTTATCGTTGATAAAACCTAATCTGTGATTTAATCTATACTGATTTTATGGTAAATGCAGCATGCCGGATTAGGTCAAATAATTTATGATGAACTTCAGGTCAAGGGGAGAGCCAAGTCAGCCTCCATGGAACAAGAAAAGTGTATGTAACTTCCTATCTGTGCCCCAAAAATTTAACAAGACCCCCCTCAAAACTGTAAACCAGAATTAGAGTGGTAAAGCTAGAACAGTAACACTAGCAAAGCAACAAAAGGTGACACTGCATGACAACCAAAATAAACCAAATGACTAATGAAAGCTGGAGCAGAAAGCTATGTGAAAACATTTTTATCAGTGGCTACAATGCTTACAATGTCTCACTCATGAGCTGTTCATTGAAGTAGTGTTCTACATCATAAAATAAGCAACCTGTGATCCAAGTTTTAATGGAGTCCACCCTGAATTCAAACTGTAAAACTGTGACAAACTGTCAAGTATAGATTAGGCAGATTTTCCCCATAGAAAGGTGAAATTCTAATATTTTGTTTACTGGGAGAGGCACATTTTGTTGAGAATTAAAGAGTAGGCAAAAACTTAACATATTTATTAGGTTGGTTAACGGGCAGGAACCAAGTATCAAACCTGCAGGCAATGACCAGTGGCGTGCCACAATGATTCGTGCTGGGGTTACAGATATTCACAAAGTACATTCAAGACTCTGACAAAGAAACCACAGTAATGTATGCATGTTTCCTGATGACAAAGATAGCTGGGAATCTCTAATTGGTAAGGAAGAATAAAGGCTACAAAGTGAAAGAGGCGGGTTAGGTGAATGGGCAAGAAAGTGGCAAATGGAGTACAAAGCAAGAAAGAATACAATGTGAAGAATGGAAAAGCAAAAGATACTTTAAAAGATCCAAAACTTTTCAATCCTGTGGGACTTGGGTGAACTTGTCTAAGGAACACAAAATTAGTGTTATGATCCTAATTCAAGTCAGAGCCTAAAATAAAACCTGACTGGATAGAATCATAGAGGTGTACAGCATGGAAATAGACCCTTTGGTCTAACTATTCCATGCTGACCAGATATCCTATATCCTATAATAAATCTAATCCCATTTGCCATCACTTGGCCCATATCCTGATAAACCCTTCCTATTCAAATACCCACCCAGATCTCTTTTAAATGTTGTAATTGTTCTAGCCTCTATCACTTCCTCTGGCAGCTCATTCGATACATGCACCACCTTCAGCGTGAAACACTTGTCCCTTAGGTCCTTTTTAAATCTTTCCCCTCTCACCTTAAACCTATTCCCTCTAGTTTTGGACTCCCCTATCCTGGGAAAAAGTCCTTGGTTACTCGTCCTATCCATGCCCCTCATGATTTTATAAATTTCTATAGTGACCCCTTAGCCTCCTTGGAAATAGCCCCAGCCTATTCAGCCTCTACTTATGGAAATCAATTTTTTAAAGTTAATTATGGAAAAACATTCACACTAGGCTGCAGATATTCTGAAAAAAAAAGATAAGTCTATTACATAAAACAAGAGAAAAACAAATTAAGCATATAAAAAAGATTAGAAATATCTCAAGACAAATAGGAAAAAAAACTTTCAACCCACTTCCAACACTACCCGTTACAGAATTTCAAGATTTAGCTTCCTATCACAACCTAAGGTTTCTGCTTAAATAACTTCTTCTAGTTTCTGATGACTGTGGAGATAATTTTATGATTCCATGTCACGTCTGCAGGCATGAATCTTACACAATTCTGATGGCCTAAACTTTCTCAGTTCTAATAACTCTACAAAAAATCTCTTACCTTAGAAACTCCACTGACTAGAAAAAATGTCTGCTGAGGTGATTCGTTTCCCTGAATTGCATTGTACTTATTTTCTCTGAACTTAAAAAGTCTTTTTTTTAAAACCAAAACAAAATTAAATGGTTTTATTCAGTTTACTCTGTCTATTGTGAAGTTACTAGCATAAACATCTTATTCATTAACCCTACAAAGGTTCTCCCAGGTGCTAGATTGGAGTCACATGTTTTCTCACTAAGAATTGATTTAGGCTGTTGCTCCAAAATGACTTGGACCATTTTAAATGGAACCTTCACAGAACTAAACAAAATTCTTCTGCTTCTATTTTAAAATCCAACTTCTAAAACTGATAACACATAATGCACCTTTCAGTGTATTAACATTACAGGTATACTAAGCAATTAGGACAGCAAGTAGTACGTTAGCCTTTATTGCAAGGGAATAAGAAGATTTTGCTACATTTACACAGGGCTTTAGGGAGACCGCACTTTGAACAGTTTTAGTTTCCATATTTAGTAAATTATATATTTTCCTTACAAGCAGTGTTCCCTCTAATTTTCTCAGCAACCACGCATGTCTCTGAATCCCACTTGCAGGAATGATTTGCAGAAACGGAAGTCAATGCCCTGTTTGGCATGCCAAAACCAATTGTTGTGCACACGCAGCATTGAAGGATTGTTGCTTCAACAAGGAGGTAGAACAAAGGTTCAGTGGATTGATTCTGGACTGAGAGGCTAAGCAAATTGGGCAAATTTAGCACAATTCAAAAGTGATCCCAATGAAACAGCAAATTCTGAAGGGGTTTGAATTATTGAAATTCTCTATCCCAGAAAGCAACCCATCATTAAATATTTTGATTTAGTCATTCAAAGGATTATGGGGAGTGACCAGTAAAATGCTGCTGAGGCAGAAAGTCAGCCAAGAAAGGAAGGTAATCCTCTCCCTACATCTCATGTAAGAAGCAGATGAAATCAAATTGACAAAGATACACAGACAGGCACTGCATCTGGACTTTCTGATATATTTTAGGCACTTACTGTTTTCCCCATCATAATCTACTTCTATTCTCCCCACCTCCCATACAGTGTATGAGTTTATGGAAATCACATACCCGCTCCATTTCTTTAAAGTCTTCATCCAGCTTGGTTCCTTCTGCACCACCAACTTTTTCACTGACAAGCTAGGGAAAACAAAATAAAATCACATGAACTTCCATATTTTAAAAAATGCAACAGCACTTACACGATCTTATGATATACCACATCATCATATAAACATTATAAAACTCTGGAAATCTTACAGCAATTAGATAGAATGCATGATTTATTAAATAGTCTAACAGCTGTCTCAGGTTTAGTGCTGTCATCCAATTAAATTCAGGGCCTGGGTACCAATAATTTATAGAAAACAACAACAATTCTTAGTTCATCAACTCAACCTGCTCTTGCCAACATGGGCAGAAATATTGTACCACTGAAAATATTTAAGATATAATCCACAGTTAGAAGGGCAAAATTTATATCAGTGCTGATACTTTTCCATAAATCCAATTTAGACAGCAACATTTTCACAAGTACTTGCTGGGAGAGAAATTCTGAAAAGTATAGCTCCATAAGATCTCATCAATTTCTCATTACTTACCATTAGAATTCCATGAAAACTACCATGCATTCGTAAAATCAGACCCAGCTGAAAACCTTGACAAAATTTGTTGGTCAAAACAAAATGAATGCATTCCTGACTTCTTTCGAAATTTAAAAAGTGGATTCTGGAAGAGCATCTTGTATTTAACCTAACGATCGAGCAATGCAATAATCACTACTAAATTTCAACCAATTTGTTTCTTACTTGGCAACAGCCTTAATAAATATTATTATCTAGCAATATCATATGAGGACATCAATGTTATACCTGTATAAGACTCAAACCATGTAATGCGCAATGGACTGTTTTGCTCCTCATTATCTAGACTTTCCTGCCACTCCTAGTTATTGTTGTGGTTCTGTTCGCCGAGCTGGGAATTTGTATTGCAGACGTTTCGTCCCCTGTCTAGGTGACTTCCTCAGTGCTTGGGAGCCTCCTGCGAAGCGCTTCTATGATCTTTCCTCCGGCATTTATAGTGGTTTGTCTCTGCCGCTTCCGGTTGTCAGTTCCAGAATAATAATAGTGCTTATTGGCACTACTATTATAGGACAAGCCAAACAGAGAACAGCCAGGGAATTCCTAGAGGCATGGCACTCATCCACAGATTCAATCAATAAGCACATCGACCTGGACCCAATATACCGACCACTGCAACGGACAGCTGGAAGTGACAACCGGAAGCGGCAGAGACAAACCACTATAAATGCCAGAGGAAAGATCACAGAAGCGCTTCACAGGAGGCTCCCAAGCACTGAGGATGTCACCTAGACAGGGGACGAAACGTCTGCAACACAAATTCCCAGCTTGGCGAACAGAACCACAACAACGAGCACCCGAGCTACAAATCTTCTCACAAACTTTGAACTCCTAGTTATTTCCAAACCAGGTTAATAATCTGCTTAGTCAATGAGCTTCAACTTGAGCAAATGAGACACCAGAAAATGAAAACATTTTCCAATGCCTCTACATAATTTTAACATTATGGAGACAACAATTGTTCACAATGTTCCAAACGCATTTTAACCGAGATGCTGTATATATTTAACATGACCTAACTTTATTCCCCCTAAAATGTCTATCACTGTTTGATTGATTGATTTCTCTGCCACACTTACACAGAGCAATTTATTGTCAGTGGGCTCAATCGTGGAAGGTAATTGATTAAAAAAAAGCTTGGAATAAATTTGACAGGCAGCTTTATGCTTGTGGTACAATGTAAAATCTCTGTCATGATGAGGCTTAGATTGTAAACACAGAACTGAAATTGGCAGCCTGAACATATCACTCTACCCTTTTATTAGTCTCACTGAAACAGCAAAATTACCTATGAAACAACATGGCAAGTATGACAAAATCAAAGGTGCACCTATATTTTTTCTCTTTAAGGCTGTTAACTTGTGTTAAGTATGGCTCCCTGAGTATCAGCGATTTCAACATCTTGATTCAAGTATTCAATCTGCCAGCAGAGACAATTAGTCCAAACAGGCTATGTGAGCATGGAATACATCCGGGCAAATTATCGTTTTGTCCTCATCGGATGTATGCTCTCTCATTTTTCAGCTGAGACTACTGGGCAGATCATAAGTAGGATATTTCTTTAGATTTTTTCCTTTTCTCAGCTAAGGATACTGATCAAATTCAACTCAATGACACATCAATAGACAATGCTGAACCTCCAAAATAGTTAAACCAGGGAGTCATTGAACTGTATGGCTCAGTTTTACTGTTCATTTACTAGCTGTTTAAAGCAACAGTAATTAATTAGGGAACACATCCGAGAAGAAAGCAAACTTGACAAGCCAGACTTAACCCATGTCTAAGTAGTTAAAGTCATTCAAAGGCTCACCAATTATTGCCAGGATAATACTATTGGAGACACAATGATCTTTACTAATGTTGCACAAAATAAACTTACGTTTACAAACTATTAGATCCTCAATTAAATTAGTTTGAATCTGCAATCAAATCAAAAGTTTGTGTTGAAATTGCAAAGCTACCACTGAAACTAACTACAATAAATCTTTCAAAGTGTATTGTTATTTGGCTGACAGTAGATACAAACAGTATAACTAAAATGCCATGGAAGCTGCATGCTTTGAGAAATACATTTCTAGTGTGATAACCCTCAGACAATTATCACTTCTCTATTTTGAGGTATGGGAAACAAACGTGTTCTGATTCCCCATAATGGCAAAACTAGCATTCTTCCCCTCAAAATCAGAAAAAAGCAAGCAACAAACACATGGACTTCAGACTTCAGAGTCCAAACTGCAGAAGCAACAAGTGCAAAAATGTCTTCAAATTGCTTCCATAACAACTGAGAGACCTGAAACCATCACTATTTCATTTAAAGCCCTGGTCTTCAAATCCCTCCGCAACCTTTCTAACCTTTCTGCGACTGAAACAAAAACAAAAATTGCTGGAAAATCTCAGCAGGTCTCATAGCATCTGTGGACAAAAATCAGAATTAATGCTTTGGGCCTAGTGACCCTTCTTCAGACTCTTCAACCTCTAAAGAAGGGTCACGGAATTTCAAACATCTGATTTCGCTCCACAGATGGTGCCAGACCTACTGAGATTTTCCAGCAATTTCTGTTTTTGTTCTATATATTACCCTCAGCTAATCCACTCTACTATTACAGAAGACACATATTCAGCTTGGTCCTACTTTGGGAACTTACTGACTACAGAATACACATGCTGAGAAGTTACAGCATAAACATTTCTCTAGATTTGGATAGGTCCCATCAGAAAAGAATGCAGTGAATGCAACTGCTCTATTCAAGAAAGAAAGCAGACAGAAAGCAGCAAACTACAGCTGGTTAGCTTAATGTATGTCATATGGAAAAATCTTAAAATCTATTATTAAGTAGGTTACAGTACAGCACTTACAAAATGTTAATGCAATTAAGCAATCAGCACAGTACTGTGAAAAGGAAACTGGATTTGATTTATTAGAGTCTTTTGAGGGAGTAACAAAATAAAAGGAAATCTATGGATGTGGTATATTTGGATTTTCAGAAGGCATTTAACATGTACCACATCAAAGGTTATTAAACAAAATGATGGTTCATGGTTTAGTGGGTAATAAATTGGCATGGACAGAGGATTCGTTAGCTAAGAGGAAATAGATGGGGGTAAACAGATCATCTTCAGGTTGGAAAAGATATAACAAAAGCCACGGGATCTGTACAGGGGCCTCAACTATTTACAATCTGCATCAATGATTTTTGATTAAAGGATTAAATGTATGATTATTAAATGTTTCTGGACAAAAACCAGCAAGGAAACTTATTTGTGAATCTGGAAAGTGATTTAGATCGATTTAGATGGATAAAGTGTGACATATGAGATATCATGTGGCGAAATTGTAAACCTGTTGACTTTGGCTGGAAGAATAGAAAGGTAGCACGTTATTTAAGCAGAGATAGACTGTAGAGCTCTGTGGTGCAGAGGCACACAGTTGTCTTGGTACATGAATCATAAAATGTTAGTAGCCATGCACAGCATTGGAACTGGAAAACAAAAGGAATGTTGACTTTACTGCAAAGAGAACAGCAGATATAATTTAGGGAAGATTTGTGACAGTTGTACAGCACAGTTGTCTCAATTTTAAAAATTCACAAATCTGAGTTTAAAAATTATTTTTGTGTTCCACTTTTTAAAAAAATGTCTCCTGGTTCTACACTCCCCAACCAAGGTAAAGACCTGACCAGTATCTATTCTGTCCAACCTTTTAAGCATTTTGGAAGACGCAACGAGATCACAACGCCTGGCACTTATATGCTACTTGTCAAGCCAAGCCTGGCTATCATCCAAGTCTTGCTGCATTTTAACACGGACTGCTCCAATATCTGAATTGTTGAAAATGATGATTGCACAATGTGGCTTCTGACCTTGTGATGGAGGGAAGATCATTGATGAAGCAGCCAAAGATAGTTGGGCCTTCAGCATATATCATGGAACTGAGGTCACTGAAATCCAACAATGTTTTGTGCTAAGTATAATGCCAACCAATGGAGCATTTTCCATAATTTCCGCAGACTCCAGTTTTGCTGGGGCTCCTTTATTCCAAACTCTGTCAAATGCTCCTCGATGTCAATAACAATCACTCTCACATCACCATTATAGTCCAGCTCATTTGTCCATATTTAGACAAAGGCTGTAGTGAGTTCAGCAGGAGTCTTTGGCAGAGCCCAAACTGAGCATCAATAAGTTCATTCTTTTGTGAGGATTACTTGATTCTAGTTAATACCCATTGTTAGCACATGATGCAGTGTAAAAGTACTTTGCAAGAAACTATTTTGTATTTGTATTCTAAAGGAAGTACAGCTTTAATTGTGACACCCCATTCCTGAACCTAAGCTAGTCAGCAAAGGCAAGCATTAATTGTGACCCCCAGTCTTGAACCTATCCTAGTCAGTAAAGGCAAGCTTTAATTGTGATCCCCATTCGTGAACCTATACTCATCAGTAAATGAGAAGATTTGTGGGCCTGACACTTTCCTGTATTATTTTACTATCCCCATTAAAAGAAACGTGTACGAAAAGGGAAAAGGTCATGGACGATTACTGTATTTGTTGTTCCAAATAGCACCCGGAAATGAGAAGTCAAAAACATGTAATTTCCTTGCCAGTTCCAGTCCAACTAAGAATGGGAGCTCACACAAAGCATCATTTATTTAGTATAACCGATTTCCATCCCAAAGGGAAAAGTGAAATTACTTGTGTGAGAAGGATGAAGGATGCTTTTCAAAATGAATTAACTGTTTAGATATGTTACATTACATCTTCATGGCAAGTGGGATTTCAACCCAGACCTCAAGCTCAGAAGTAGGAACACAGCCATCGAGGCGCTCTTAAAAGAAAATGGATTAATAATCATAATCCTTATTGATTGCACCACTACCACCTGCAAGCCACACACCATCCTGACTTGGAACAATATCACCTTTCCATCACTGTCACAAGATCAAAATCAATTCTAGTTGTAATATGTAGAGGAGGAGGAGGAAGAGGATCCAGAGATAGTCAGCACTACTAAACAAATGGGAGGGGAGGATCCTGCGATAGTCACCAGAACCTAAACAAGTGTGACAGTGGGGGACCCTTTGCTTCAGAAATAACATGAGAGAACACACAAAATGAAGACCAGGCTTACATGAGAAGGGCAGTGCAGTAGACAGCACCCTCAACCTATTTCTATCTCTGATTTCTATTTCTGATCTGAAATGTAACATCATAGAAAAAGGAGGTGACTGCTAGGTATTTCTTCTGTCTCTCCTTTGATTGGCTCCGTGGTTTAATTCAGAAGAATGAGTACAGTTAAGAAATTTAGTTTTTCAATATTCAACATCCAAATTAATTGATTAAATAGAATAGAAATGGCTGGACAGGTGATGTTTTACAGCTGTAGTACGTGGAAGGTGCTGAACACCAGTGTGATCCACAGTGACAACATCTACAGCAAGTGTTGGTTGCTTGAGGAACATCGTGTCAGATTAAATGAGTTGGAGTCTTGGCCATGGACACGGCGACCCGTAGGGAAGGGGAGAGAAGCTGGAAACTTTGAGGAGACAGTAACGTGCATTATACTAAATGCAGTAAATTTGGGCCATTATCAGCAACAAGTGGATGTGTATGCAAGTGAGGCAGATTTAGGATCCAGAATTTAGCTTTGGAGAAGCCTCAGCCAGGGCCCTCAACTCATAGGCATGAGGTTCTTACTCCCAGCATAGATGAGGACACAGACTGTACGAAGTACGAATGAACTGACCACACCACCATGCTACAAAGTCACGTATGAGTGGCTGGGGTGGAGTGCAAGGAGCAGTGATAAGGGAAATGTAGCAGTAATACAGCATAGCATAGTGAGGGCAAAACATACTGCTCTCTGCAGCAAAGACAGAGTCCCAAAGGTTATGTTGTCATATCTGGTGCCAAGGATCAGGATATCACATATGAGCACCCAAAGATAATGATAAGGAAAGGAACTTGAAATGGGAGGGGCAGGATCCATTCATCATAGTCCATGTGGGTACCCATTACATAGGTAGGGCGAGGAAAAAGGTTCTGCTGAGTCATTATGAGCAGCTCGGCGCTAAATTGAAAAGGAGAACCCCACAAAGATAATAATGTCAGGATTACTACATGAGCCAAGTGTAATTGGCATAGGATAAATAAGGTTTAGGAGATAACGGCATAGATTAACATTGGAATAGCTTTCAATAATGGGCATTGGCTCCATGACTGAATAAAGAGAGAAAGCTGCTCCACTGTAATGGATTTCATTTGAATTATGCTGGGACCAGTGTCGTGGTGAATCCTTGAACAGAATGTGGATGGGTCTTTAAACTGATCAGAGGAGAGAGTGGGGATGGGCTCAATTTAAAAGGAATAAGAGAGCAGACACGTAGGAGATTGACGAGGCAAACGATAACAGAAGGGTGACAGAAAGGGTCTGAAAACAAACACAGAAGGGTGCAGCAGAAATTAAAACCAAAGAAAGAAAGAATGGTAAAAGACAAAGCTTAAGGCTCTTTAGCTGAATGCACACAGTTTGTAACCAGATAAAGTTAAGTCGCCATTGTCTTATGGGACCACAGGGCTGCTCTCTTATTAGAGAGTTTTGACTGTTGGTCATTAAACCAGAGGATCTCCACAATTCAGGCAAGAGAAGACGAGTCCATCATAGTAACCTCAGCAGGTAAGCGAACTTTACCCATGCTGCTGGCATCAGTTTACATCGAAAACCAGCTGTACACAGATGCATTGACAGTGCAAAAAGATATAAATGAATTCCGCTTTTTCAGAGAAGTAGTTGCGCAGTGACTAAGACTGGAAAATCAAGTTTCAAAGGTGCTCCAGACAAATAGGCAAAAAGGAAAAAGAGATGGGGTTACTTTGTTCATCAAGGTTGGCAGAAGTACGGTGATGAATTGTGATATATGTGCAATAGACGAAGATGTGGGATCAGTTTGATTGTAAATAAGGAATAGCAAGGGAAACAGGGGAGTGGGAATCACCTACAGACCTTTAAAGAGTGGCCTCACTATAGTACAGGAAAGAAATCAGAAAATAATAGAGGTGTGCAAGAAGGGCACTACAATTGCCACTGATGATTTTAACGTGCCTGTTGACTGAACAAACCAGATGGACTAGGGGAACATGGAAAATGGATTTGTATAGTATGTCAGGACTGTTTCTTAGAGCAGGACATTATACAACCTGTCGAAATAGGCTATTTTAGATGTAGTGAAGTGTCATGAAGCAAGATTAACAAGAAAATTTATAGTTCAGGATCTGTTGGGTGTAGACATCATAACATGGAAGAATTTCAAATTTAGTTTGAGGGAGAGCAAGTTGGGTCTCAAACGAGTGACCTAAACATAAGCAAGGGCAATTATAGAGACACAAAAGTGTCTAGAGCAGGCAGGAAAGATAAACTGAAATGGGAATTAGTGGGTGAGCAATGGCACACATTTAATCAGAATTGCACAAAATGATTTCAGACAAAATGGGAGGAGTTGATGAGAAGGATGGACCACTCAGGATAAACAAAGGCAGTCAGGGAGAGAATCCAATCAAAAACTAGGACATACAAAGCAGCAAACATCAATTGCAGGTCAGAGGATCGAGATATTTTGTTTAGGAACCAGCAGGAGATAACTAAAAAGAAAACTGACAAGAAATAAGAAAATACATAGCAAGAATTTCTATGGTTGTATAAAAAGAGAACAACTTAAGTAAGCATAGGCCCTTTGGAGGATGTGACTTGAGAATTAATAACAGGGAACAACAGATCATTCCAACTATTACTTGCATCAGTCTTTATGATGGAGGACAACATAAATGTCCATAAATACCAGTTAAGCAAGATGTTGACAGTGGAAACATCTTGGAACAATCTCTATCATGAGGAACAAAGTATCTGACAACCAATGGTGCTTAGAATCAGACAGTCATATAAATGTACAGCACAGAAATAGACCCTTTGGTCCAACTCATCCATGCTGACCAGATATCCTAACCTAATCTAGTCTCATTTGCCAGCACTTTGCCCATATCCCTCCAAAGCCTTCCTACTCATATACCCATTCACAGTGCTTAGGAGCCTCCTGTAAAGCCCTTCTGTGATCTTTCCTCCGGCATTTACAGTGGTTTGAATCTGCTGCTTCCGGGTGTCAGTTCCAGCTGTCCATTGCAGTGGCCGGTATATTGGGTCCAGGTCGATGTGCTTATTGATTGAATCTGTGGATGAGTGCCATGCCTCTAGAAATTCCCTGGCTGTTCTCTGTTTGGCTTGTTCTATAATAGTAGTGTTGTCCCAGTCGAATTCATGTTGCTTGTCATCTGCGTGTGTGGCTACTAAGGATAGCTGGTCGTGTCGTTTCGTGGCTAGTTGGTGTTCATGGATGCGGATCGTTAGCTGTCTTCCTGTTTGTCCTATGTAGTGTTTTGTGCAGTCCTTGCATGGGATTTTGTACACTACGTTGGTTTTGCTCATGCTGGGTATCGGGTCCTTCGTTCTGGTGAGTTGTTGTCTGAGAGTGGCTGTTGGTCAGTGTGCTGTTATGAGTCCTAGTGGTCGCAGTAGTCTGGCTGTCATTTCGGAAATGCTCTTGATGTATGGTAGTGTGGCTAGTACTTTGGGTTGCGGCATGTCCTCGTTCCGTTGTCTTTCCCTTAGGCATCTGTTGATGAAGTTGCGCGGGTATCCGTTTTTGGCGAATACATTGTATAGGTGTTCTTCTTCCTCTTTTTGCAGTTCTGGTGTACTGCAGTGTGTTGTGGCCCTTTTGAATAGTGTCTTGATGCAACTTCTTTTGTGTGTGTTGGGGTGGTTGCTTTCGTAATTCAACTACGAACTAGCCACATCAAGAGCATTTCCGAACTGACAGCCAGACTACTGCGACCACTAGGACTCATAACAGCACACAAACCAACAGCCACTCTCAGACAATAACTCACCAGAACGAAGGACCCGATATCCAGCATGAGCAAAACCAATATAGTGTACAAAATCCCATGCAAGGACTGCACAAGACACTACATAGGACAAACAGGAAGACAGCTAACGATCCGCATCCATGAACACCAACTAGCCACGAAACGACACGACCAGCTATCCTTAGTAGCCACACATGCAGATGACAAGCAACGTGAATTCGACTGGGACAACAATACTATTATAGGACAAGCCAAACAGAGAACAGCCAGGGAATTCCTCGAGGCATGACACTCATCCACAGATTCAATCAATAAGCACATCGACCTGGACCCAATATACCGACCACTGCAGCGGACAGCTGGAACTGACAACCGGAAGCAGCAGATTCAAACCACTACAAATGCCGGAGGAAAGATCACAGAAGCGCTTCACAGGAGACTCCCAAGCACTGAGGATGTCACCTAGACGGGGACGAAACGTCTGCAACACAAATTTCCAGCTCGGCGAACAGAACCACAACAACGAGCACCCGAGCTACAAATCTTCTCACAAACTTTGAATACCCATCCAGATGCCTTTTAAATGTTGTAATTGTACCAGCCTCCACCACTTCGTCTGGCAGCTCATTCCATACACATACTACCCTTTTCATGAAAACGTTACCCCTCAGGTCCCTTTTAAATTTTTCCGCTCTCACCCTAAACCTATGTCCTCTGGTCTAGGACTCCCCCATCCCAAAGAAAAGTCCTTGTCCAGTTATCCTATCCACACCCCTCATGATTTTATTAACTTCTATAAGGTCACCCCTTAACCTCCGAAGCTCCAGGGAAAACAGCCCAAACCTATTCAGCCTCTCCCTATAGATCAAATCCTTCAATCCTGCCAATATCCTTGTAACTTTTTTCTGAACCCTTTCAAGTTTCACAACATCCTTCTGGTAGGAAGGAGACCAGAATTGCATGCAATATTCCAAAAGTGGTCTAACCAAAGTCTGTACAGCCGCAACATGACCGCCCAAATCCTATATTCAATGCTCTGACCAATAAAGGAAAGCATACCATATGCCTTCTTCACTATCCTATCTACCTGCAACTTCGCTTTCAAGGAACTATGAACCTGCACTCCAAGGTCTCTTTGTTCAACAACACTCCCCAAGACCTTACCATTAAGTTTACAAGTGCTGCTCTGATTTGCTTTTCCAAAATGCAGCACCGTGCATTTATCTAAATTAAACTCCATCCGCTGCTCCTCAGCCCATCTGATCAAGATCCCATTGTACTCTGAGGTAACCTTCTTTGCTGTCCAAAACACTTCTAATTTTGGTGTATCTGCAAACTTACGAACTATACCTCACATCCAAATCAATTATGCAAATGACAAAAAGTAGAGGGCCCAGCACTGATCCTTGTGGCACTCCACTGGTCACAGGCCTCTAGTCTGAAAAGCAACCAACCACCACCACCCTCTGTCTTTTACCTTTGAGCCAGTTCTGCATCCAAATGGCTAGTTCTCCCTGTATTCCATGAGATCTAACCTTGCTAACCAGTCTCCCATGAGGAACCGTGTCGAACAGTTAATAGCATGTGATGGTCTGCATCGAAGAGTTTTAAAGGAAGTGGTTGCAAAAGTAATGGAAGTTTTGATCAAAATATTTCAGATGTGTCTGGATTCCAGGAAGGTTCCAGGAAGGCATGTGGACATGAGGCATGTCCACATGCCTCAGCCCCAGCTCATCTGCAATGTCAGCTACCATTACTGCTTGAAAAAGTAGTTAATTTAACAATACTAACAATGATGGTCAGGTTACTTGCCTTTAAAAAGGTGCAACAATCCTTCAACAATCCTTGGATTTTAAAACTGTTCTCTCCCCTCTCCCTCCCCCATTTTGGTCCACAAGCAAAAATATACAAAATAACATGGACTGCAGTTGTTCAAGGACATAGCTCACCACTATCATCCCAAGGATAATTCCGTTTAGGGAAAAAATCCTTTCTTGCCAGCGACATCCACAGTTCATGCAAGAATAAAACAACTTCAGAATAAGCACTTAAAAATTCATTATTTCACATCCGTAATTCTCTTGTACAATCTGAAAATCTGAAGATTTTAGAATGAAGAAATTCTCCAGTAGTTTTTCCAATTTTCATCCTTCCCCACACGAAGAATTTCATCCTGTTTTCAATAGGCACCTGTCTTCCAGCAACCTTTGTGTGCAAGTCTACATTGCAAGAGCAGCATTTTCCAATTCAGGCTAATGGCAGAAAACCAAATTTCAAGGGTGGGGCACAAAGTCACAGAATCAAACCAGTTATTGGAGTATTTAAAGCTGATATTGGCAAGTTCTTCATAAAGCCAGCAGTCATAATATGGACTAAGATGATGCAAAATTACTGGATCTTGAATGAATTGAAGGAATTGCTAGATTGGCAAATGGCCAGCCTCACTGTAAATATATTGTGAAATAAATCTCGACAGATTCTTATATGTCCACCATCTGCGTCATACAGCACGGAAACATCCTATGCTCCAACTCGTCCATGCCAGCTAGGTATCCTAAACATTCTCAATGCACAAGGCCCTATTCTGAGCTACACCATGGCCCACATAATCTTTCATTAGACAGTCCACACACACTCAAAGACTTGGATCACATTACAAAATAAATTAATTGAGCTTTTTTTTAAAAAAAAAGAACTGCAGTAGCAAAGCATTTGTTATTTTAAAACACTTTTAATGAACAATGTTTGGTCAGTTTTTTCATATGTCCTGTGAATTTTTCCCTCATCATATTTTGTGTTAAAAACTCAATTTTCAGCATGTTGAGTGGATAAACTAGTTACACAACACTCATCACCTAGATCCAAAGAGCACAGGCCGTATAATGGAAGGATTTCAGAAGGCCAGTGGCAAAATTTGAAGAGTACTTCTTACAGAACAAGGAGACACAAAGTACCAAAATTTTAAAAAAAATCTATATTTTATATACATATAGATATACACACAAATAAATATATACAAATATATAAAAAACTATATAAATATATTAAAAATATAAAATTCTTTCAACTTTGTGTGTGACTGACAAATTTATTTCAGGACCACACATATATTTTAAGTCCAGTGTTGATGCCCACTTCACAATACTTCAGTATCAATTCAGAATTAAGTCTGAACTAATTTCAATAAGATGTTTGACCATATGCGTATTGTATTTCAGCACCAGTACTGTGTAACAAACCTCTTATTTCTGACCTTCAGTATTCACTGTGAAACCTGCCTAATGTTGATTTCAGCAGGAACATACTGAACATAAACTTCAATTAGTTAGAGAAAAGCATTGTCTACAATTTTAACCACACATGCTGATAACTGTTATCTGAACAGGACCAGTGGGAATTTCAGGCAAAGTGAGAAAAAAACCTGGCAGAGTACTACCTGGCAGGGAACACAAAAGTGCAGTGCTTATTGCTTAACAGAAGAGATCAAATAACATTGTTTACACCTATCACTAGTAACTGTGGAAGCAACTTCAGATAATGACTTTGCAATGTCATGATAAACCTCTACTCAGTACTTTTTTTTTCCATAGTACTGGTATACTTAAGGTAAATCGAGAAATGTTGCAGGTTGCAAAAAAGACAGCCTCCTCTGAAATGGCCTTGAGGTAGTGTAAGAGTATGCTTGATGCTGAATTTCTCAAGTTGAGTATATGTCAGTCATTTGACTATTTCAGTGAAAAATACTGATTTTATTGCTCAAAGTCTTTTATTTCCATGATCAAGCATTTTGAAACATAGTAATTATAACTTCAAAAAATACAATATCACTTGTAACATACTTCACATTACACAAATTTACATGCTTTTACAACATGTGTCCGAGGACTTTTAGGCCAGGCGAACTAAGGGCAACTTTTATGGATTAATTACATTTCAAATTAATCAATCTTCTCATTGCAGAAACTAGTATGACATCTTGTCAGTCTTGACAACTTATTTATTAAAAATGGCATTTAAACACAGCACTTTACAGATACTAACTTGACTCGCACTTTTATTTCACAACAATGCAAACTGCCAAAGCTATTACAATGCCAACTTTGCACCTTTGCCAGCTTCCACAGAAAACCAAGTGCAAAGCAAAAGGACTTAAAATACACCCACACCACTCTTAAATAACACCAGTATGGCAAAGAAATTTCTTGTGTGAGTGAAGACGCAACTGTTCTACTGGCTTTATTAATATTAGAGAGCTCAAGGTAATAAAAGGGAAATTGTGAAAATTGAAATTTGGCTTTGTAAAGTTTCTCTCTTAGGAAATTTGTTATATTAGATAGGATAGAACCTATGGCACAGAAACAGACCATGCAGTCACAACTAGTCCATGTGGTGTTTGTGCTCCACTCGGAACTCCTCCCATCTTATATTTAAATCTAGTTTAGTAACCATTAGCAGTCTACTTTAAATGCATCAATACAATTTGCTTGCTATTGGTATCCACTTCAGAATTCTCATCAGTGTTCAAATAAAGATATTTCTTCTGAATTCCCTATTCAATTTCTTGGTTACTACCATATGTTGATTGCCCAAGTTACATTCTTCCTTACAAAAGGAAACATTTTCTGTGTATGACTCTACTCAAACCCTTAATAAATTTGAAGACATGTTCAGTCACTCTCTCCCTCCTCTCAGATGTGAAAAAATGAAAGATTGAGCTGTCAATCCATATTTGATTTATATATGAATATAATCATGCATTTCTAGTATCAACGTTGTACAACTTCCTTGCATTCTCTCTGATGCTTCTATAATCCTTTTAATAATATGGCAACCTGACTGAACACTACTCCAAGTGTAGTCAAATTCAAATTTAATGCAGATGCAGCCTAACTTCACTAGCTTTGAATTCTATCCCTCTAGAAAACAAAATTTTGTTTTATGGTGTTGCTAATTATTGTAACCAGGCCCAACTATATACAGGCAGTTCTCCTATAATGAGATGCTTGCATTCTTGTGCAACCCTGTATGATAGAAAAACCGCTCCTTAGAAACAGCACTTAAAGTGTTGGCGATGCAATCACATTACAGCCAACACATGGTTTAAAAGTTCACACTTTACAAAGTGCTCCCAAATTGTCAATCACAATATAGTGAATGCACATTAACGAAATACATTTTATAGCAGAACGACCTGTATATGTTCTAATCAAATTCTTCAGAGATGATATTACACACCACTGGAGCAGGTGGGACTTGAACCTCTGGTTCCTAGTTCAGAGGTAGGCACACCACCACTGTGCCACAAAAGCCGTGCCCCCACTCAGATCCAATTAGAATTTAAATCGGCCAACACATCTGCAATAATTGGCAAGTAGAAGAAATATGGCTGATAGTCTTACAATATAAAACTGCTTGATATGAACACCCAGGCTTAAGTTCTGCAGCATCTGTATTCCTCATCTTGAAGATCCCAAAATTGCTTCACTGCCTATTTGTGTTATTTGAAAAGTGTTTTGACTTCACTGTAATCTAAGACTTATAGGAAAACAGTACTTTTATAAGGATTGTTTGTTTATTTGAGGGCAAGCCACTCAATCATAGTCAAGGAAACTTCACCAGCTGTAGCAGACAGAAGGAGTAACTGGGAATTTGGGTCAAAAAGGTAAATTCAGGACAGAGAAGGAAAAAGGTACTTCAATTAGGATTTGTTGCAAGAAGTAAAGTCTCCACTGCAGGCGGGGAGGCATGGATCGAGTTCCTGCCTCCACAGTATGATGTCACAAATGCAAGAAAATCAGCTGATTGGTAATATGTCTTGGTTAGTATTTCTAATCATAAAAATCAAAGTTGAATATTTAATTTGTGTTTAAAGTTCTATATTTGTTTCTTTCATTTTCTAAGAAACCCATGTTAAATTTTCATACTAAGTCCATACATATTCTATGGCTAAAAAAGTTATCAGGAGGTACAGAATGTTTGGTCAGAAATGCCAATTGGAATGTATGTTCTGCAGTATGTCAGTATTCATGGACAAATATGTGTCACAGGCAAGCTCACTGCAGGAAGCGTCTCTACTGCACAAGCTTGACCTCCACGTTTTGAAACTTCAACAAAGACTGGAGTCAATGTTTTTTTATCCACAAGGCAAAGGACTACATGGATAGCATACATAGAAAGATGGCCACATCACTGATCAGAAGTTTATAGGCAGAGAGAAAATGGTAACTAATAGGCAACCTAAGAAACCACACGTGTATTGAAAGAGCCCGTCTGAGTCTATAATGTTTGCTAAATGATTTTCCACTTTGGGAACTGTTGAAGATCTTAGGTGCTCGGAGGATTGAAATTAAAGCCAAGCCCATGACAGCACAGGCAACTCAGCAGTACAGGGGAGGAGGAAGAATAATGGAACAATAGTTGTAGGGGATACCATAGGTGGGAATCATGCAGGCATAACAATATGTTCCCTTCCAGTAGCCAGGATCAAGGATGTCATATAACAACTGCCAAGACATCCTTCTATGGGAGGGGAAATCGTCCAGAAATCGTGGTCTGTACTAATCAAAGATTTCAGCAGGAAGAGACATGAGATCCTGAAGGCAGATTTCAGGGAGTTAGGAAAGAATTTTTAAAAAGGCCCTCAAGAGCAGTAATTTCATCTCCCATTGCCAATTGCTAGTAATCAAAAGAACAGGAAAATTGATCAATTGAATATAATTGAAGGAGGAAAAGCATCAAATTTCTGAGTCATTTAGATCTGAACAAGCTGGACGTGTGATGTCTTCACAGGACTAGGACTGGCATCCACACAGGGACATACACAAGTATTTTTGATGATTCGGAGATGCCGGTGTTGGACTGGGGTGTACAAAGTTAAAAAATCACACAACACCAGGTTATAGTCCAACAGGTTTAATTGGAAGCACACTAGCTTTCGGAGTGACGCTCCTTCATCAGGTCCACTCTGACCTTAAATTTACCTGGACCATCTCTGACACCTCCCTCCCCTTCCTGGACCTCTCCATCTCCATTAGTGACGACCGACTTGACACTGACATTTTTTACAAACCCACCGACTCCCACAGCTACCTGGATTACACCTCTTCCCACCCTATCTCTTGCAAAAATGCCATCCCATATTCCCAATTCCTCCGCCTCCGCCGTATCTGCTCCCAGGAGGACCAGTTCCACCACAGAACACACCAGATGGCCTCCTTCTTTAGAGACCGCAATTTCCCTTCCCACGTGGTTAAAGATGCCCTCCAACGCATCTTGTCCACATCCCGCACCTCCGCCCTCAGACCCCACCCCTCCAACCGTAACAAGGACAGAACGTCCCTGGTGCTCACCTTCCACCCTACCAACCTCCGCATAAACCAAATCATCCGCCGACATTTCCGCCACCTCCAAAAAGACCCCACCACCCGGGATATATTTCCCTCCCCACCCCTTTCCGCCTTCCGCAAAGACCGTTCCCTCCGTGACTACCTGGTCAGGTCCACGCCCCCCTACGACCCACCCACCCATCCTGGCACTTTCACCTGCCACCGCAGGAACTGTAAAACCTGTGTCCACACCTCCTCCCTCACCTCTATCCAAGGCCCTAAAGGAGCCTTCCACATCCAAAGTTTTACCTGCACATCCACTAATATCTTTTATTGTATCCGTTGCTCCCGATGCGGTCTCCTCTACATTGGGGAGACTGGGCGCCTCCGAGCAGAGCGCTTTAGGGAACATCTCCGAGACACCCGCACCAATCAACCAAACCCCCCCGTGGCCCAACATTTCAACTCCCCCTCCCACTCTGCCGAGGACATGGAGGTCCTGGGCCTCCTTCACCGCCGCTCCCTCACCACCAGACGCCTGGAGGAAGAACGCCTCATCTTCCGCCTCGGAACACTTCAACCCCAGGGCATCAATATGGACTTCAACAGCTTCCTCATTTCCCCTTCCCCCACCTCATTCTAGTTTCAAACTTCCAGCTCCACACTGTCCCCTTGACCTGTCTGGACTTGTCCGACCTGCCTAGCTCCTTTTCCACCTATCCACTCCACCCTCTCCTCCCTGACCTATCACCTTCATCTCCTCCCCCACTCACCTATTGTACTCTATGCTACTTTCTCCCCACCTCCACCCTCCTCTAGCTTATCTCTCCATGCTTCAGGGTCTCTGCCTTTATTCCTGATGAAGGGCTTTTGCCCGAAACGTCGATTTTGCTGCTCGTTGGATGCTGCCTGAATTGCTGTGCTCTTCCAGCACCACTGATCCAGAATCTGGTTTCAAGCATCTGCAGTCATTGTTTTTACCTTGCTTCCAATTAAACCTGCGGGACTATAACCTGGTGTTGTGTGATTTTTAACTTAGTATTTTTGAGTTAGCTTTACACTAACTTGTGTCAGGGGATAGGAACGTGAGGGGTAACCCAAATTGGACGGAAGTGAAAAAGCTGCAAGGGATGCAGGATGCTTCAGCGGGGAAATGATGTTGAAAAGACAAAGTTAAGGGCCCAAATGCACACAGCAAACTTGAATGTTCAAAGGCACAAATAGAGATACATCGGTGTGATCTAATTACCACAACAGAAACATGTCTGCATGGTGATCAGGATTGGGAATTGATTATTTAAGGATATTCAACATTTTGAATGGACAAATAAAAAAGATAAGCTGGTAGAGTTACTGAGATAATAAGGGATGGAATTAGTACATTAGTAAGGGAGGATCTCAAATCAGAAGAATAACATGTACATCTGTTTGAGTGGACTAAGAAACAGCAACAAACTGCAAACGTTGGAGTTGCATATTGGCCACCAAAAAGTTTGGCAATGTAGGGCATGGTGTTAATGACATGAGAGAAATGTGTAACATGGGCAACTCAGTTAGCACGATGATTTCAATCTGTATAGATACGGAGTAAACTAGAAGGCATGCTAAATATCTGCTAAGTATCTGACTTCAATTTTTCAAAGTGAAAAGGGTGCAAAAAGAAAATGGAACTTGGTTTAGGGAGTAACAAATTATTTTTTGACCCTGTAATATCTTTAAGGTAACTATGAATTCAATATAGTCATTTGTTCTCATATTCTTTGAATTTTGAGAATTAAATTATTTTAAACGGCAAATCTAATGGTTTCATGCTTTGGCAAATATCAGGGTTTCAGATTTCCAAAAAGGTTGTTACTAATCTATACAAAAATCAGAACAGCCTCGACTAATGCACAAAACAGAACAACAGACAAGTTAGCAGGAAGCATTTTGTGTGAACATAGGGAAAAGGGTAGGAGAGAGCAAGCGGTCAGTTTCCCGCTTACGCATCAATGATTCCTCCAAATGTATCAAGTTAATAGAAGCATTAGAGAGCAAATGATGTACAAATACAAATGATGGAAGAAGCCCTATCTAATGTGCAGCATGGTGGCTCAGTAGTTAGCACTTTTCCCTCACAGTGCCAGAGACCTGGGTTCAATTTCACATTCATGCAGCTGTCTGTGGGGACTTTGCACATTCTCCCTGTGTCTGCGTGGGTTTCCTCCAGGTGCTCCCACAGTCCAAAGTTGTGCATTTTAGATGGATCGGCCATGCTAAACTGTTCATGGTGTCTAAGGATGTGCAGGCAAGGTGGATAGCCATGGGAAATGCAGAGTCACAGGAATAGGGTAGTTAGGTGGGTCTGGGTGGGATGCTTGATGGGTCAAATGGCCTGATCTCACACTGTAGGGAATCTATGATTCTAACAAACTTGAATAACTTATCAAAAAGAATGCAAAATTTCTTATTTCCTCTTTCGGGAATGAGGGCTTAACAGGCAGATGATATAAACTTTTTATATGCCACAAGAATGAAAAATAATTTCGATTCAGCTTTAACAAAAATAAAATAACTGTGAAACCTAGAGATCTGAAATAAAAGCAGGAAATGCTGGAAACATTCAGTTGGTCAGATAGCAACTAAACACTTTTTCACTCTTATTAGCTGTACGGATTGATTACCTCTTGTCATAATTTAGCTGAAAAATTAATTGTTTTTCTCTCACTGTAGATACTGCCTGAATTGCTTGTGTTGATCCAACCGCACTCATTGAAGTGGGGCTTTTAAAATGTGAAGAACACAGACATTTATTGAACTTCATGCAGTTTTTGTTTTATTGATAAAACAGGATTTCTAAGAGTAACTTCATTTCTTTCTTTTTCCTTCACCAAACCAACCCCACCTTTAGCCATGACCCCACCAAACAGGGAGGTAACAACATTTACGAATGTAGGGGCAGGTGACTGCACATAGAAAACACAAGTTAGTCACTCAAAAGGTAATAAAAAGCCTCAAAACCACTGGTTGCTGTCAATGTCTGTACTGAGCAACTCACAATAGTGGAAAACATTGACCATCAATTTGCAACACCCATCATTTGATTTTAATACCAGACAGCTTCATGGATTCAGTTGATTTAAAAAAAAGATTTTTAAAAATGGCTGTAGTGGTCATCTGAACATAGACTGAGAAAGTGAGGACTGCAGCTGCTGGAGATCAGAGTCGAATGTGATGCTGGAAAACTGAGGCAAGTTCAGGAAACCAATGTGGAATAAGTCAGTGTTTGCTAACACCAACAACAGCAGGCTGCGCTCTTTCAGGAACACACGGTTCCAGGCAGTGATGTCAAAACTTAGACTCTATGATTTCATCCACTAATACATCATGGTGCTTGCGCAGGGAAGCCTGTGACCTTGAACTGGGCTTCAGTGATGAGGCGAGGGTGTGCAGAATGAGGAAGTAAGGTCCAGAATAGGGGCAGAAGAACAGGACAGCCAAAGGGCAGGAGGCCTTCTTCCCTTCTGCCACCACCCTTCGGGTCCCCTCCCCTACACCCCCATTGATTCAGGTGCAGATTTCAAATTGGCGTATCGCGCACATGCATCAGTGTCAGCAAATGCAGCCATAAACAACTGAAATGAATGAACTGAAATTGCCATTTTCCTTGAAGACACTGAAACCAGTCAATTGAGTCAAGTAGCAAGGAACTTGCTGTTGCTGACGATACAAGATATCTATAAAACAGATAACACTCGCAGGTAACCCATACTGTATAAAACACAAGGGTTCTCAGAACATTTTCAGCAGCCTAATCTTGACCTTTTTTGTAAGAATCAGTTTCCCCTTAAGCTCTATACCTGGATGTGCACACGTGTGTATTTGATATTGGTGCATTATTTTTCTTGCGGTTACTGCGGTTCCCTTTTTACTCAAGAAAGCCTTGCAATTGCCTCCCTAATTTCGGTTAGAACAATACTTTAATTGAAGATTGATATATTTTGATGCTAAAAAAATACATTTTTTGTGACCAACCAAGGGGAATTAAACAGAGGTAAGTCAATTTGCATCCCAACTGGTAGTAACAGGCTATATCAGGATTAGCAGATTGTTTATTGAAAAAGGAAGGAAAATTAAATGATATAGCAGTCAGGAAATATTGGTCAGCTTAAAACGCAATCAATTCACAGTTCCCATTTTTAGTTGCAAGCAATGAGGGGACTGGTTCAGCTGCATATATGAAAGCAAAGGTTAGTCCAAAACTCAGAGCTACATGGCTGTTTTATCTATTATCAATGTAGGCTTAGACTGATGTTTGCAATGTGGTGTTATCTGTAATGAATTTAATAGAAAACACTAAAATGCATCACTCAGATGTTCTGGCAAAGGTTTCAGCTTTTCCTATTCCCTCTTCCTCAAAAAGGTACATGTCTTCAAAAACTTGAGAATTATAAGAATCCAAACAATATTTTTAACCAAAAGTGATTGTAGGTTCTTCGCTCATTTGGGATATGTGGAAGAAAATACTTAAAACAAGTTTCTGTTTCATTGTCCAGAAGCAAGCACATTTAAGCAGGATAATAGTAATAATGCATAGTTTATATTGTTATACTCTAACAATTTTCCTCAATGTAGGACATTATGAGTCAATCTCAGAACTTTATGGAGTCATAAAGATGGAAACAGACCCTTCGGTCCAACCAGTCCATGCTAACCAGATATCCCAACCCAATCTAGTCCCACCTGCCAGCACCTGGCCTATATCCCTACAAACCCTTCTTATTCATATACCCATCCAAATGCCTTTTTAAATGTTGTGATTGTAATCCACCACTTCCTCTGGCAGCTCATTCCATACACACACCATCTTCTGTGTGAAAAAGTTGCCCCTTAGGACTCTTTCATATCTTTCCCCTTTCACCTTATACCTATGGCCACTAGTTTTGAACTCTCCCACCCTCAGAAAAAAATACCTTGTACATTTACCCTATCATGATCCTCATGATTTAGTAACCCTCTAAGGTCACAACACTCCCTTCCCCCCTCCACCGCAGCCTTCAATATTCCAGGGAAAATAGCTTCAGTCTACTCAGCCTCTCCTTATAGCTCGAACCCTCCACCCTGGCAACATCCTTGCAATTTTTTCTGAACCCTTTCAAGTTTCACAATATCCTTCCTATAGCAGGGGGACCAGAATTCCACGCGGTATTCCAATTGTGGCCTAACCACTGTCCTGTACAGCTGCAACATGATCTCCCAATTCCTGTATGCATCTCCTGTTCACATAGATCCAAATTCAGTTTGAAGTTAATCACCAAGGCATCTCAAGGGCAAATTGTATATATGAGCTTGGACAAAAGTTAAAAACAGAGTGCACTCAGCTGGAACAGAAATTAATATACTGCACATCATTAGTACCCTTCAACCATTTGAGTAGGATGAGGCATGGAAGCAGAAAAATCAACAATCCAATGGGTCCATACTGGAGTGAGAAAGAGAGCAAGGAGGAAATTGGAATATTATAAATAACACTATTTGCGCTTGATAAATTATTCAGGCTCATTTTTCCATCCCTGGCACTATGTAAGTTTGACAAATTTAGTAAATTTAATCAACCACAAGGTTTACTACATATATTGCTCAATTTTTCTCAATCACTGATTCAGTTATGTCTTACAGTATCCATGAACATTAAACTCCGTCTTCTTATATGCTCTGTTACACTGCTCTATTAGCTTTCAGCTATCTACCAGCATTGATACATGCTGTGCAGTTTTAGTTCATAATATTTTTATTCCTTGTTAAATAAGCACAAGGTCATATTTTCAACCAAGGTTAAACAAAAAAATCCCTACAATGCTTGGCAACAATGGATTAATGTTTGGCCAGCTATCAGATTTAAGCAGATACGCTTGCCATGACCTCCAGGATATCCTTTCCATTAGCATACTGGAAGTCACATGAGGGATATCTGTTCAGAGATAAGTGTTTAAATTCACCATTGTCCATTGCAGATCTATCAATGAGTTCCTCCCAAGCTGAGATAACTAAATACACCCCCAACAACCACAATTTCTGTATGCCACATTGACAGTTGTGCCAGGGGTACAATTGCAAAAGCATCCTCAATTCCTTATACATGATGGCATTCTTTGCGTGTGAGTTCACAAGAAAAACCTGCTGGCATTCACTACCGGGAATTCATACGTTGGAATAATGGTCACTTCAGAAGATAACAGAAGGGCTGCTGGTATCTGTGAAGCTATAAACCCAAAAGAGTCAAATCCATGCAAAAAGTAAAACGTCAGTTCAGACTGTTTGTGCAAGTACTAAAAGAACATCAAACGTTAAATGTTCATCCTGCAATCTGGATTTTCTGTAAAAAGACAACTGTGAAACTGACCATTTCAATTATAATGCCAATGGCATCTAAATCAAAATAAAATTTGAGAAAGTCCTAATTTTTAAAACCGGAAAAAGTTAAAAAAATTTCACGCACCACTTACAGCTCCACGTTGCATGATACTTTGAGTAAATTAGTTAGAACTGTCACACCCCAAAATCGACATTTTAGACATAGGACCAAAGAAACAGAGCAAGCAGAGGCCAAGCACAAGGAGTACAAGACCTTCCTGGCACTCTTATGTACCAACTGAGGCAAAAGTCTTGCAAGAACCTTAAATAGAAATGTTTATATCTCACTGTTTGTATACCTGAACTAGTAACTGAAGATAACAGTATGCATGTGTACAAGAACAGAAAGAAAAAGTAAACATATGCAGCATCTCGATCCGAGTCAATAAGTTTTCTGTATTATCTCTCCATTCTTTTCTTTTTCCTCATGTTCAAAAAAAATCTGTTGATCTAGCTATGAACATACATCGACTGAGCATCCACAACCATTTTGGATAAAGAATTTTAAAGATTTACAACAATTTTGTGGGAAGAAATTTCTCATCCGGTCTTAACTTGCCAACTCCTTATTCTGAGATTTGGCTCACCCAGTTCTAAACTGTTCATCCAGGGAAAGGATCAGCTCAATATTTAGCAAGTCAGCAGCCCTCCAAATGTGATACTTCTAAACGTCAGAAAATACAAGTTGCAATATTGTTAAAATACCGTAAGAAAAATACTCTCAAAAATTAAAATATGAGTAAATCATACATCAGGAATGAGATTTTCAACATGAATTACATGAAGGATAAATATCATCCAATTGTTATGAACCAGGCAAGACACCCTCAAAAATATTTTAAGAAGGTAGCCGAGACCCTAACTTTTCTTATTTTAAAGTCAGGTGTGAAGTGGATATTCCAGAAATGATGCAGTCAGCTTTAAGCAAAACAGAATTTCTTTAAACACTATAGTTAAAACATGAACAAAACAGAACAGAATTTAGAATAAGTTAACTTTTGGAAACTTAATCAATCCAAAACAGCAATTTAACTAGGCAACTGTTCCAATCTAGTAACATTCCATAAACACATCCCTTGGCAAAAAGTTAAATTGAAACACATATTCTTACAGGCAGGAGGGAACAGCTTCCAAAGAGATTTTGGAGAGAGAGAGAGAGAAAGAGGAGAGAGAGAAAAAAAGAGGAGTGAGAGAAAAAAAAGAGGAGAGAGAGAGAGAGGGGGGGGGGGGGGAAGAGAGAAAGAAAGAGTGAGCTTGGGATGCCTTCTGGGGAAGGTCGGCCCTGTACAAGAAGGACGGGTTGCATCTGAACTGGAAGGGGACCAATGTCCTGGATGGAAGGTTTGCTCGAGTAGTTCGAGAGGGTTTAAACTAGTATGGCAGGGGGGTGGGAACCTGAGCTGTATACCGGAGGTGAGAGTTGATGCAGATGAGGCAATAGCAAGTGTTGGACCAGCTAGTGGGAAGGATTTTCCAGGGAAGGAACAAAGGCATCAATTAAAGTGTGTTTGCTTTAGCGCAAGGAGTATCAGGAATAAAAGTGATGAACTTAGAGCATGGATCAGTACCTGGTGCTATGATGTTGTGGCCATAATGGAGACATGGGTTTCTCAGGGGCAGGAATGGTTGCTGGATGTTCCAGGGTTTAGAGCATTTAAAAAGAATAGGGAGGGGGGAAAAAGAGGAGAGGGTGTAGCACTATTAATCAGAGAGGGTATCACGGCTACAGAAGCTTCCATTGTCAAGGAATATCTGCCTACCGAGTCAGTATGGGTGGAAATTAGGAACAGCAAGGGAGCAGTCACCTCGTTAGGGGTTTACTACAGGCCCCCCAATAGCAGCAGGGAGATGGAAGAAAGCATAGGTCGGCAGATTTTGGAAAAGTGTGGACGTAGTAGGGTTGTTGTAATGGGTGACTTTAACTTTCCCAATATTGATTGGAACCTTCTTCGAGCGAAGATTTGAATGGAGCTGTTTTTGTAAGGTGTGTTCAGGAGCGTTTCCTAACTCAGTATGTTGACAGGCCGACGAGGGGAGAGGCCATTCTAGACTTGGTTTTCAGAAACGAGCCGGGGCAGGTATCAGATCTTGTGGTGGGAGAGCATTTTGGTGATAGTGACCACAACTGCCTCACATTCCAAATAGCTATGGAGAAGGAAAGGATTAGGCAAAATGGGAGGATATTTAACTGGGGAAGAGGAAACTATGATGCGATTAGACATGAGTTAGGAAGCATGGATTGGGAGCAATTTTTCCATGGTAAAGGCACTCTTGACATGTGGAGACTGTTTAAGGAACAGTTGTTGCAAGTGATGAATAAATATGTCCCTCTGAGACAGGCAAGAAGTGGTAAGATAAAGGAATCTTGGATGACGAGAGCAGTGGAGCTTCTCGTCAAAAGGAAGAAGGTAGCTTACATACGGTGGAGGAAGCTAGGGTCAAGCTCAGCTCTAGAGGATTACAGGCAGGCGAGGAAGCTCAAAAATGGTCTGAGGACAGCCAGGAGGGGGCACAAGAAAGGCTTGGCAGAACGGATTAGGGAGAACACAAAGGCATTTTACACTTATGTGAGGAATAAGAGAATGGTCAAAGAAAGAGTAGGGCCTATCAGGGATAGCATAGGGAATTTGTGTGTGGAGTCTGAGGAGGTAGGGGAAGCCCTAAATGAGTTTTTTGCTTCTGTCTTTATGAAAGAAACGAACTTTGTAGTGAATGAAACCTTTGAAGAGCAGGTGTGCATGTTGGAATGGATAGAGATAGAGGAAGCTGATGTGCTGAAAATTTTGTCAAACATTAAGATTGACAAGTCGCCAGGCCCGGACCAGATTTGTCCTCGGCTGCTTTGGGAAACGAGAAATGCAATTGCTTCGCCATTGCGAAAATCTTTGCATCCTTGTTCTCCACTGGAGTCGTACCTGAGGACTAGAGAGAGGCAAATGTAATTCCTCTCTTCAAGAAAGGAAATAGGGAAATCCCCAGCAATTACAGACCAGTAAGTCTCACGTCTGTCATCTGCAAGGTGCTAGAAAGGATTCTGAGGGATAGGATTTATGACCATCTGGAAGAGCATGGCTTGATTAAATGCAGTCAACACGGCTTTGTGAGGGGTAGGGGAGAAAGTGAGGACTGCAGATGCTGGAGATCAGAGCTGAAAATGTGCTGCTGGAAAAGCACAGCAGGTCAGGCAGCATCCAAGGAGCAGGAGAATCGACGTTTCGGGCATGAGCCCTTCTTCAGGAAGGGCTAGGTCATGCCTCAAACTTCATCGAGTTCTTTGAGAATGTGACGAGAAAGGTTGATGAGGGTTGAGCTGTGGATGTGGTGTATGCGGACTTCAGTAAGGCATTTGATAAGGTTCCCCATGGTAGGCTCATTCAGAAGGTCAGGAGGAATGGGATACAGGGGAACTTAGCTGTCTGGATAAAGAATTGGCTGGCCAACAGAAGACAGCGAGTAGTAGTAGAAGGAAAATATTCTGCCTGGAAGTCTGTGGTAAGTGGTGTTCCACAGGGCTCTGTCCTTGGGCCTCTACTGTTTGTAATTTTTATTAATGACTTGGATGAGGGGATTGAAGGATGGGTCAGCAAGTTTGCAGATGACACAAAGGTTGGAGGTGTTGTTGACAGTATAGAGGGCTGTTGTAGGCTGCAGCGGGACATTGACAGGATGCAGAGATGGGCTGAGAGGTGGCAGATGGAGTTCAACCTGGATAAATGCGAAGTGATGCATTTTGGAAGGTCGAATTTGAAAGCTGAGTACAGGATTAAGGATACGATTCTTGGCAGTGTGGAGGAACAGAGGGATCTTGGTGTGCAGGTACATAGATCCCTTAAAATGGCCACCCAAGTGGACAGGGTTGTTAAGAAAGCATATGGTGTTTTTGCTTTCATTAACAGGGGGATTGAGTTTAAGAGTCATGAAATCTTGTTGCAGCTCTATAAAACTTTGGTTAGACCGCACTTGGAATACTGCGTCCAGTTCTGGTCGCCCTATTATAGTAAAGATGTGGATGCTTTGGAGAGGGTTCAGAGGAGCCTTACCAGGATGCTGCCTGTACTGGAGGGCTTATCTTATGAAAATAGGTTGACTGAGCTTGGACTTTTTTCATTGGAGAAAAGGAGGAGGAAAGGGGACCTAATTGAGATATACAAGGTAATGAGAGGCATAGATAGAGTCGATAGCCAGAGACTATTTCCCAGGGCAGAAATGACTAACACGAGGGATCATAGCTTTAAGGTGGTTGGAGGAAAGTATACAGGGGATGTCAGAGGCGGGTTCTTTACACAGAGAGTTGAGAGAGCATGGAATGCGTTGCCAGCATTAGTTGTGGAAGCAAGGTCATTGGGGACATTTAAGGGCCTATTGGACATGCATATGGTCACAGAAATTTGACGGTGCATACATGAGGATCAGTGGTCGGCACAACATTGTGGGCTGAAGGGCCTGTTCTGTACTGTACTGTTCTACGTATATGTTCTATGAGAGAGAAAGAGAGAGTTTCTTAGTTCTGCTCTCATGTATAAATCAAGATCACATGCCAAATCTTGTGATTGACTGATTCACAGACAAGACTATTACTAGTGAACAAGTTGGCACTACAAATGTGTGACATATTGAAGAGCTTTTGCAGTGAGAAGAGGAAACCAGAGAGAGAGACTGTTTTACTTGATATTATGGCACATAAATGTACTGAGGCAAATATACAGGTGCCTTTAAGGAAAAGGTAAATAAAGAAAGAGGGGAAAAAGACATAGCAAATTGGCAGGATCAGGTGAAGTATGGTGGAAGGAGGCTAAGATGGAGCTTAGTCACTGCAAGACACTGTTATGCCAAATAGAACGTAGAGCAGAGAAACAGACTATGTAAACATAAACAATAAAGAATCATGAAGTCACTGATTAAAAAGGATATTCAGATATGTTAACCTTATCTAGTTTAATAATTCTATTAAATTATGAAATAATTTTACATTCCTGTACTTAAATTGGTCCTAATTTTCAATCAAGACTTCTTTCATTTTTTGATGAAGAAAAATATTGCTATGAGAAAATTTAGTATTCCAACAGCTTCAGATGGACAGTTTCAGTGTGAACCATTGTATTGAATCTGTGACATGCCCCAATAACATGAGTTAATTCCATTCCCAGTTTAGCAATTTGAAATGCAATTTGAGAGTTCTGCCTTTTTTTCCCCTCACCAGGCAGGTTATGGCTTCTTTCAGAAAAGAGAAATTTCATGACATTTCACATCAAGTAGTTAATTCTATCCTGAGGGTTTACACCCAAAAGAAATGAGACATCGCTGATATTAATTTAATTTATGAATTTGGTAACCAAAATAATACAGACGAGGCTTTTGCCCCAACAGTCTGGGTTACACTCAGATATGAGCACCATGAACCAATGCCCACTGTCTAAAATACATCTTACACCCAAAATTCCTTTGCTGCCTTCTTACTAGTATTGAAGTTCTGAAGCAATTTTTGTTTTTAAATAGCTAAGTGGTTCCCTGTTGTCCAGGCACCTATGGTATTTCATTTCTGCACCGTACAGAGTTCACAATTTAATAAATAAAGCAAAGAAACACAGCAGAGGGAAATCAAACTGTTTCTAACTGCTATACTTCTGGGTTCTTTCATGAGGAGCGATTTTAAACTGAGGGAAATGACTGTCAAACCTGACACAAAGACTGAATATTAATCCTTTCTTAGTGGACCACATTTGTTTTTCACAGAAATTATGAAAAATCTAGGTTTTAATGCTTAAAGTAAACTTCTCTAATTTCCTCTTTAAGATTCTGATAATCATCGCAAAGTATGAATCATAGAATGTCTACAGTGTGAAAACAGACCGTTCGGCCCAACAAGTCCACACTGACCCTCTGATGAGTATCCCACCCAAATCCATTTCCCATTACTCTACATTTACTCCTGACTAATGTACCTAGCCTGCACATCCCTGAGCACTATGGGCAATTTAGCATAGCCAATTCACC
Source organism: Chiloscyllium plagiosum (assembly GCF_037043375.1). Classification (NCBI taxonomy): domain Eukaryota; kingdom Metazoa; phylum Chordata; class Chondrichthyes; order Orectolobiformes; family Hemiscylliidae; genus Chiloscyllium; species Chiloscyllium plagiosum. The sequence continues at coordinate 37,077,319 of NW_028270166.1, read as the reverse complement.
TAACCTGAACACCTTCGGGTGTGAGAGGAAACTGGAGCACACGGAGGAAAAGCACACAGATACAGGGAGAATGTGTGTGGAGTTTGCACAGTCGCCCGAGGCTGGAATCAAACTGGGGTCCCCGCCGCTGTGAGGCAGCGGTGCTAACCACTGAGCCACCTTACCATAGATGTCAGGTACCTCTTTGAAGAGACTATCCTTCTTCTGTGCACGACAGTCTGTTCTTCTATAATGTGATAGTTGCGATCTCGTTCATCCTCATGTTATAGAAAATCATGCAATAGAAATAATGGGGCCTATGGGGAAAACAGGGTTGGGGCGAGCCACCGAAAATATCAGTAAAAATAATAGTTAGCCTAACACAAATGATCTTATCTTCCGTCTTATCTTCCGACTGGGAACCCTCCAACCGCAGGGGATGAACTTGGACTTCACCAGTTTCTTCATCCCCCCTCCCCCCACCTTGTCTCAGCCGGATCCCTCCAGCCCGGCACCGCCTTCCTGACCTGCAGTCTTCTTCTTGACCTCTCCGCCTCCATCCTACTCCGACCTATCACCCTCACCTTGACCTCTTTCCACCTATCACATTTCCAACGCCCCTCCTCCAAGTCCCTCCTCCCTACCTTTTATCTTCTCCTGCTGAACACTCTCTCCACATTCCTGAAGAAGGGCCTGTGCCCGAAACGTCGAATCTCCTGTTCCCTGGATGCTGCCTGACCTGCTGTGCTGTTCCAGCAATAAAGTTTCAACTTTGATCTCCAGCATCTGCAGACCTCACTTTCTCCTCCTAACACAAATGATAGCACAGTCAAAGTTAAAATCATATATTTTAATGAAATAATAGAATAAATCGAACATTTTACCCTGAAAAACAAGGTAACTTGAAGGGGTTCCTGAGTTTGGTGGGTTACTGCACTGTGTTAAGACAGGGGCTGAGGGTCATCAGCATCATCATTACTTTCAGGTGCAGTTCTGGATGCAGGGTGATGACAAAAAAAATTCAGCCCAGAAGTGGATGGTTGTGGTTCATTGACCTCAGACAGTTTCTTGGGGGTTGGCTTTAAAAAGACATGTAGGTTTTTTGCTGCTTTCCCATCTTTTTTCATGAAGCTGTTCACTGGATGCCAGTTAAGACTTTATGCCACAAACTACGATCCTGCTGTGTTCTGCTCTGTAGTCATTGTCTTCTAAGAGCTGCACCTGTTTCTCAATTTCTCTCAGGATACAAGACAAAAGAGAAGTGGAAAGCTCTCATGGGGTGCTGCATCCTGGACTACTAATTCTTCATCTTCAATTTCCCCCACAGCAACAAGTTGTTGTAGGTCAGTCTCTGCTTCTTCAAATCCAACTTGCTTTGCAAGAGTGACACAATGTTCTTCGATTGCTGGAAGCTCCTCTCATGGTTCAACTCCTTTAAAATTATGAAGAAAATCTGGGAGAAGCTTCCGCCAAACTTCATGCAAACAGTCCTTACTGACATCACCTCAAGCCTCCACAAATAACATTCTTAATGTTGAAACTCTTCCAGAATTGAAGAACACTGTCCTCATTATCCCCCTCAGTAGCTGCATTCAGCTTCCTGAATGTACACCTTAAATAATAAGCTTTAAAAGCTGCTGTTGCAACATGGTCCATGGGTCGAATGAGGTTGTGTTAGGAGGTAGACATAGCACTATGATGCTTTCAGAAAGCTCACGAATGGTGCAGGATGGCTTGGTGCATTGTCCAGAACGAGAACCTTGAAATCCAATTTTTTTCTCCTGCAATAATTTCTACAAATATCCTCAAAAACATAAACAATAAAGGTCAGAAACAATTTGCTCTGTCATCCAACCTCTTTTGCTTGACCTGAAGTAAAAGCCTAGAGTGGACTTAAGGTAATCTTTTCAAGGCTTGTGGGATGACAGAGTGATACATCAACGTAGGCTTAAGCTTAAAGTCTCCACCAGCATTGGCACCCAACAACACAGTCATATGACCTTTTGCGATCATAAGACCTGGGTCATATGCTTCATTCTTAGAAACATAGGTTCCAGATGACATTTGTTTCCAGTATAAACCTGACTCAGCCAAATTGAAGATTTGATCTAAATTGTAACCTTCTTCTAAATCGCATAATAACCAACAGGAGTTTGTGTTTTTAAAAAAGTCCCCCAATTCAACAATGGCATTGATGAAATGCGCATAATATGAGAACAACCTGTATTTCAATAACCCTGTATGCAGAATGCAGTGTTATCAGACAGTTACAAATAGTTTAGTTCCATGTTTGCATACTACTACTAATATCCATAATTTATGCCATTGTAATTCCTTTATGAAGATTTTCAGTTCTGAATCCAAAGAATGTAAATTTAAACTCAGACAGCCTGAGTACAAAATTATTATCAATAACTCAGAGCAATATTGAGGGAGCACTGTGTTGAATGACGTACCGTAATTTAATTGTGGAATTAAACCAAGGCATTAAATTATGGACCATTTCAGGCAGAAATAAAAGACACAATAACAGTACATAAGAAAAGCAAGCGAATCCTCGACAACACTTGTCCCTCTAAAAATGTTAAACATTAATCAGTTATTTATCTTGTTATAGGATTTGGGACCTCGCTGTCTGCAAACTGACTACCATGTTTGCTTCCAAAGAAACTTGAATACACACATGAAAATCACAACCTATGATAAAGCATTTTGGAATATCTTGATATACTGGAAGGAACAGTAAGCATCATCGTGATGGAATTGGGTGAGGCTGAAAGAAATTCATGTTCTGACTTTGATGCTTAACATTAATTTAGCAGGAAAGCTACAGTTTTTTCCAAATTTCTATGCTCAAAATTCAAACCTGAAAATGAATGCTAATGTAACTAAATGTGTTTTCTGTGCTTAAAAAGCCAATCTGCCAGTGATTAATGGCTACTTGTGGTCCCTGCATCATAGATTGCATTCCTAAATGATTCAGGATGAATAAACAATCTTAATCTTACAGTTTACAAATTCAAAGGACAGTAGAAGTACTAGGGTATTAGCAATGTTTCAAGCACAGTATTATTCCTATTAAGTTCCTGATAAAGGAAGTTCATTGTGCTTTAGTGAAGGTTGGGGAAGTTGAGGCTCATCTATTGTAGACACATTCATATCAAAGATACCATGATAGCATTGCCATCAGAATATTTCAGCTGAGATAACTAAAAGATTTACTCAATATACAGCCAAGATTTGTTATTTTAAAAAGGGAATAATATGCAAAATGCAACATTTATTGTGGTCAATCGCTGACTCTGCTCAAAAAAAAGTAAAAACTGTAACTCCTGGAAATAAAGTAAGAGGAAGCATAACAGAGCAAAGAACAATTTAGCTTCAACAACAACTTAAAAAGGATACTGCCTTTGCATGTTCATAGAATGCTCAGCAGTTTTCTTGACTCAAAGTATTAGAATACTATGTTTTGGCTCTAAAATGAGGAATGCAAGCTCACTTCATGAACCTATTTCAAAATTAAACATAGCAAAACCACTTACGAGCAAGCTAAGCTGTGTACATTTTGAATAAATTGAATTTCTGCCTCAACTTACACAGGAAAACAGCTGGACATGCAACTGTGAGAATCTGCCAAATGAGCTCAACTTCTGTGAAAAAAAATTACTTCTGTAAAATACTCCAGATCCAATTCTTATACAATTCCTAGTTTTCCTTTTTGCAATGCTTTGTCACTTGACCTCTAACATTTCCATCATAAGGTCAGAAGTGGGAATGTTCACTGACAATTGCACAACGTTCAGTATTTTTCATGACTCCCCAGATACTAAAGCAGTCTGTGTCCATGTGCAGGAACACCTGGATAACATGCAGTCTTGTGCTATGAAATGACAAGGAATATTTGTGCCACACAAATGCCAATCTCACACAAGTTGAACAGCATTCCTACTGCTAAATCTCACTCTATTAATAACCGGGGGCAACTTATTGACCAAAAACTGCACCAGCCATATAAATGGCTACAAGAGTAAGTTTCAAATTCTTTGGCAAGTAACTTACCTTCAGATTCCCCAATGCCTGTCTCCAAGGCATAAGTCAACATTGTGAAAGAATACTCGACAGTTGCTGAACAGTACAGTTCCAACAACGCTCAAGCAGCTTGATACCATTGTAGGTAGTGCAGCCTACTTGACTGACATTCCATCCATTACATCAACATTCACTCCTCCACCACGAACATGTAGAGATGTCAATGTATTTAATCTGAAAAATGCACTACAACAATTCACCAGTCGTTCAAAACCCCACAACTCCTACCATTTAGAAGGAAAACAGCAGCAAATGCATGACAGCAACATCACCTGATAATTCCAAATCAGAATAATATATGCTTGGGGTCAGACTGTCATCATATTGAACTAGGACATTGGATACTTATTTGGATAGAAATATATGGAAGGATATGGGAAAAATAGCAGAAGATTCACACTAGGTAACGTCATTTGTTTTAAGAGGCACGATGGGCCAAATAGCCTCTTCCTGCACTGCAACAATTCTGTAATTCCATGTTCTTTCACTATCTGAATCTTGGAACTCCCTCCCCAAAAGCACTGTGGAGCTCCCCATGGACTGAAGCAGTTCAACAAGGTAGCTCACCACTACCTTCTCAAGGGCAAATAGGGGCAGACAATAAACAGTAACTGAGTTAGCTATACTCAAATTCCATGAATGAATGAAAAAAAATCTCAACCTGCATTATGCACCAGCTCTGACAAATAGTCAGGCTACTTCTCTGAAAACAAAACGTAAATACACAGATGCTGGAACTCAGAAACGAAAGCAAACATTTCTGCTGTCAGCATCTGTAGACATGATGTGGAGGTGCTAGTGGTGGACTGGGGTGGACGAAGTAAAAAATCACACAACACCAGGTTATAGTTCAACACATTAATTTAGAAGTACAAGCTTTTGGACAGCTGCTCCTTCGTTAGGGAGAGCAAGAGAGGGGAGAGTGAGAGATATTGTAGGGATAATGGACAAGTACTCCAATTGGCAAGGTGTGACTGTCAGTCTTCTGCACACGTTGGGAGAATTGCCGACTCCTACTCCAACTATTCAACTTATTTATCAACTTAGATGATGGAGCAGAGAAACAATTTTTGTTTTCATTCAAAAGATGCAAAGCCAACATACACTGCTCCATCCTAGTTATATTAAAGTTATTATCACTAATGTTGCTCAGGTTGATACAGAGACAGTGGAGTTGATGGAGCACTCAAGGGAAACAGTTGCAAAATTTGTGTCAGATCTCCTTTCTCCTCTGGTCTGTCAATAATGAGCCAAATGGAGTGTGCCTGTTGAGATTGGTCACCGATCCTCTGAGAATATATCATTAAGACTTTGTTTGCGCCTCTGCAAACAGCCAATTTTATGTCATTCAGCAATGTTATGACATTCACCATCAGAATTTTTCTTTTATTTTTGTAAGACTTCTTTGGGGACCAGAGGCCTGGTGTTGAGAACTCCTAGACCAAAGCAGTTTTTCAACAGTGATAAACTAGAAAAAGTGGAGGCCCAAAGAGACTTCAGATATTAATTTCAACAATTTTCTGAAATAGCAACAGTGACAGAAAATAATCAACAATGCTGCCATTTAGATTAGATTAGATTAACTACAGTATGGAAACAGGCCTTTCGGCCCAACAAGTCCATACCGACCCTCCGAAGAGTAACCCACCCAGACCCATTCCTCACAAATACCCCTGACTAATGCACCTAACACTATGGGCAATTTAGCATGGTCAATTCACCTATCCTGCACATCTTTGGATTGTGGGAGGTAACTGGAGCACCCGGAGGAAACCCATGCAGACACGGGGAGAATGTGCAAACTCCACACAGTCAGTCGCCTGAGGCGGGAATTGAACCCGGGTCTCTAACGCTGTGAGGCAGCAGTGCTAACAACTGTGCCACCCAACACATCTAGTAAAGGAACTGTTAAATAATTTACCCCTGTCACTATGTTTACCTCTCTAACAATGCTGCCATATGCAGAGTATTTATGGCTGCAACATGACACCACTAACAATTGCCAGAAGACAAGGGTTTGGAATTTTCCAACAGTGCATCTTTGTTTTCTTCCTCCTTGGACTAATACTATAAATACCCAGTGCATAGTGCATCTGGTAGCATTGATAGAGGGAAACATAACAGAGTTAAACCATTTAACAGTTCTTACTAGGTACTCTAAGTATTTCCCGTATTAGTTTAAGCAAAAAGATAGGAATCAGGAGCAGGAGTAGGCAATTCAGCCCCTTGAGCTCGCTTTCCCATTTAATACAATCTCAATCTCAGCTCCACCTTCCTGCTTGCTCTTATAACCCTTTAAGCCATGACTAATTAAAAAAATCTAACTATCTCCTCTAATTTAGTATTCAAGCATCCACTGCACTCTGGGGTAATGAATTCTATGGCTTCCCAATCCTTTGAAAGTAGTAATTTCTCATCTCCATTTTAAAATCTGCCATTCCTTAGCATTAGACTATGACTTCTCATTCTAGATTACCCACAAGGGGAACCATCTTATTCAAGTCTACCTTATGAATCCCCTTTAGCATCTTGTAAACCGCAAGTAGGTCTTCTCTCATCCTTCTAAACTCTAATCAGTAGTTCTATATCGATCAAGCTCTCTACAGTCAAGCCATGATTAATTTTGTTTATTCCATTAAACATTCTCTGAACTGCCTCCAATGCAAGCATGTCCTTCCTGAATTGAGTGGGCGGCACGGTGGCATAGTGGTTAGCACTGCTGCCTCACAGCGCCAGAGACCCAGATTCAATTCCCGACTCAGGCGACTGACTGTGTGGAGTTTGCACATTCTCCCCGTGTCTGCGTGGGTTTCCTCTGGGTGCTCCGGTTTCCTCCCACAGTCCAAAGATGTGCAGGTCAGGTGAATGGCCATGCTAAATTGCCCGTAGTGTTAGGTAAAAGGGGTAAATGTAGGGGAATGGGTGTGTTGCGCTTCGGCGGGTGGGTGTGGGCTTGTTGGGCTGAAGGGCCTGTTTCCACACTGTAAGCAATCAAATCTAATCTAATCTAAAAACTGTTTGCAGTACTCCCGATGTGGCCTCACCAATGCCTTGTACAATTGTAACATCACTTCCTTACTTTTATATTCTATTCCTATAGTAATAAATGTAAAGGTTCCATGCAGGACAAAATTTGTTCTCCTTATTTTAGTACCTGCATACCAGCTTTCTATGAGCTTTTCATGTATGTGGATGTCCAGATCCCTCTCCACTGAAGAATTTTCAAGTTTTTTTTCCATTTAAGTAATAAGTTGCCTTTTTATTCGTCTGATCAAAATGAAAAATCTCCTCACATTTATCCATGTTAAACTACATCTGCCAAATTACAACCTGTTTAACCAAGTTATCCTATTTGTAAATTTCTGATTTTGCAACTTACTTTCCTATTCATTTTAGTGCGATCTGAAAGTTTCTACCCTGCATCCAAATCATTAGCATGGATTGTGAATAATTGGACCCTTGAGGACTCAACCCAGTGACACTCCACAAGTTACTGCTTGTCAACCAGAAAAAAAATTTATTCTGATTTTCTGCTTTCTGGTGGTTTGCTAATCCTCTAAGCTAATATATTACCCTAATCCTGTGTGATCTTGCGGGCACCTTATCAATGTCTTCTGGAAGTCTAGATATTCAACATCTGCAGAAGTCCCATTATCCAATTTGTTTGCTGCATCTTTGAAGAACTCTAGCAAATTTTGAATAAGAATGTTACGTAAAGCATTTTTACAACACACTGGAATGTTTCCAGAATCCAGAGAATTTTGGAACATTATAAGCAATGGATCCATTACCTCTGCTGCCACTTCCCTTACGACCCTAAGAAGGAGGGCATCAACCCCTCAAGACTTGTCCGAGTTGAATCCCAATAATTTTCTCAATACTTTTCTTTAGTGATGGCGATGGTTTTAACCTCCTCTTTTTCTGTAAACTCTGCATTATTTGTTACTATTAGGATCGTTTTAGTGACCTCCACTGTGGAAAAAAAAAAGAAAAATTGGAAGTTCTGCAAAATTTTAAACCCTTCAGTCTTGTCTCCATCCTAAGTTGTGTCATGTAACAACAAGCCAGCTAACAGCTGGAAGTAATTTTCTCCTGTTTTCTCTTCCCTCCCTTTGCCTCCATTCTCAGCAAGATCTCATAGACTCCCTGAAGTCTGACTGTTTTACAGAATGTACTTAGTGCTGAGCATATAAAAGCTTGCGGTAAGTTGGAATAAATATAACAGCTGACTGCTGGAGCTAATGCAATCTCCATTTTATCTACTGAGAAAGATTATTCTCTGTCAGGATTAAAATGTTGTTAGGAAAATGAAGCACTGCATTATCTGAAAAGTTGACACTGCAATAGGGTACGGTTTGTAAATTGACAAGTTTAATCCAGAGGGCTTGCCAATTATCCCTTAAACTGGTGACTTGCAAAGATGATACTACTGGTAACAAAAATACTCAATAAAATATCATTTTACATGGCATTAATAAAAATCAGAAGTCATCTTGGTAGTAACTTTGTTATACCACAGACATAATTCCCTTATCACAATTTAATTTCCTTTTCACAATAAGAAGCATTTCAACATAAATTATTATTCCCGAGAGCTGAAGGCAATAGGCCAGGCAAACTGCACCTCAAGATTGTTCTACTTCATAAACAGAACGAGGAGACTACTAGTGGCCTCAGTGTCCTCAAGCAAAGAAAATCTCAGGTTCCTCATCCAAACTGTCATCAAGCAAATTGTAAATGCATAAAAGTGTGGTAGTCATTTTATGCCATGACTGGGTTTTGTGTCATGCCATTACTGGATACAATACTGGCACCTATCCAACCACGTGGAAAATTGCCTCGATATGTCTTTACTCAAAGTAGGACCAACCTAATCCGCCAATTAGCACCTCACCAGTCTATTTTTGATTATCAGCCAAACAATGAAAGGCATCATTGACTATACTATCAAGCAAAACTTGCTTAGCAATAACCTGTTCACTCTCTATTTGGGTTCTGCCAGCGTTATTCAGCTCCTAAGACCATAAGACATAGGAGCGGAAGGAAGGCCATTCGGCCCATCGAGTCCACTCCGCCATTCAATCATGGCTGATGGGCATTTCAACTCCACTTACCCGCATTCTCCCCGTAGCCCTTAATTCCTTGTGACATCAAGAATTTATCAATTTCTGCCTTGAAGACATTTAGCGTCCCAGCCTCCACTGCACTCTGTGGCAATGAATTCCACAGACCCACCACTCTCTGGCTGAAGAAATGTCTCCGCATTTCTGTTCTGAATTCTAAGGCTGTGTCCACGGGTCCTAGTCTCCTCGCCTAACGGAAACAATTTCCTAGCGTCCACCCTTTCCAAGCCATGTATTATCTTGTAAGTTTCTATTAGATCTCCCCTTAACCTTCTAAACTCTAATGAATACAATCCCAGGATTCTCAGCCGTTCCTCGTATGTTAGACCTACCATTCCAGGGATCATCCATGTGAATCTCCGCTGGACACGCTCCAGTGCCAGTATGTCCTTCCTGAGGTGTGGGGACCAAAACTGGACACAGTACTCCAAATGGAGCCTAACCAGAGCTTTATAAAGTCTCAGTAGCACAACAATGCTTTATATTCCAACCCCCTTGAGATAATTGATAACATTGCATTCGTTTTCTTAATCACGGACTCAACCTGCATGTTTACTTTTAGAGAATCCTCAACTAGCACTCCCAGATCCCTCTGTACTTTGGCTTTACGAATTTTCTCACCGTTTAGAAAGTAGTCCATGCTTCTATTCTTTTTCCCAAAGTGCAAGACCTCGCATTTGCTCACATTGAATTCCATCAACCATTTCCTGGACCACTCCTCCAAACTGTCTAGATCCTTCTGCAGCCTCCCCACTTCCTCAGTACTACCTGCCTGTCCACCTAACTTTGTATCGTCGGCAAACTTCGCTAGAATGCCCCCAGTCCCTTCATCCAGATCATTAATATATAATGTGAACAGCTGCGGCTCCAACACTGAACCCTGCGGGACACCGCTTGTCACCGGCTGCCATTCTGAAAAAGAACCTTTTATCCCAACTCTCTGCCTCCTGTCAGACAGCCAATCCTCAATCCATACCAGTAGCTCACCTCGAACACCATGGGCCCTCACCTTGCTCAGCAGCCTCCCATGTGGCACCTTATCAAAGGCCTTTTGGAAGTCTAGACAGACCACATCCACTGGGTTTCCCCGGTCTAACCTACTTGTCACCTCTTCAAAGAACTCCAACAGGTTTGTCAGGCACGACCTCCCCTTACTAAATCCATGTTGACTTGTTCTAATCCGACCCTGCTCTTCCAAGAATTTAGAAACCTCATCCTTAATGATGGATTCTAGAATTTTACCAACAACCGAGGTTAGGCTAATTGGCCTATAATTTTCCATCTTTTGCCTTGATTCTTTCTTGAACAAGGGGGTTACAACAGCGATCTTCCAATCATCTGGGACTTTGCCTGACTCCAGTGACTTTTGAAAGATCTCAACCAACGCCTCCGCTATTTCCTCAGCCACCTCCCTCAGAACTCTAGGATGTAACCCATCAGGGCCAGGAGATTTATCAATTTTAAGACCTTTTAGCTTTTCTAGCACTTTCTCTTTTGTCTTCATGTCTTCCTGTCTTCATTACAGTCTTAGATCAAACATGAAGAAAAGAGCAGCATTCCAGAATAAGGAGAGAGAGGCAGGCTTTGACAAGGAACTCTACCAAAATGGGAGGTTATTGAATGGTGGAGGGGTTGAGTAGCTCACACCTGTTACTGATTCATATGTTTACGTGTTGTTACAACTATGACAGTAGGAATGCTGCAGGTAATCAAACTACACAACTCCATTAGTCACACCATTAGTATAAATACAGTCATAGAGATATACAGCACGGAAACAGACCCTTCGGTCCAACTCGTCCATGCCGACCAGATATCCCAACCAAATCTAGTCCCATCTGCTAGCACCTGGCCCATATCTCTCAAACCCTTCTTATTCATATACCCATCCAAATGGCTCTTAAATGTTGCAACTGTACTAGCCTCTGAAAATGTGTTGCTGGAAAAACGCAGCAGGTCAGGCAGCATCCAAGGAACAGGAGAATCGACGTTTCGGGCATAAGCCCTTCTGCATTCCTGAAGAAGGGCTTATGCCCGAAACGTCGATTCTCCTGTTCCTTGGATGCTGCCTGACCTGCTGAGCTTTTCCAGCAACACACTTTCAGCTCTGATCTCCAGCATTCCTCACTTTCTCCTCGAAGACTGTACTAGCCTCCACCACTTTCTCTAACAGCTTATTCTTTACACACACCAATCTGTGTGAAAAAGTTGCCCCTTAGGTCTCTTTTATATCTTTCCCCTCTCGCCTTAAAACTATGCCCTCCATTCTGGACTCCCCTACCCCAGAGAAGAGACTATGCCCTCTAGTCTTAGACTTCCCCAAGCCATGGAAAAGACCTTATCTATTTATCCTATCCATGCCCCTCATGATTTTGTAAACCTCTATAAGGTCACCCCTTAGCTTCCGATGCTCCAGGGAAAACAGCTCCAGCCTATTCAACTTCTCCCTATAGCTCAAATCCTCCAACCCTGGCAATATCCTTGTAAATCTTTTCTGAACCCTTTCAAGTTTCACAACACCCTTCCAATAGGAGGAGACCAAAATTGTATGCAATATTCCAAAAGTGGCCTAACCAACATCCTGTGCAGCCGTAACGTGACCTCCCAACTCCTGTACTTAATACTGTGTTGATTCAATTGTTAAAATGGCCAACTGACTTCCTTTTGTACCAATAGCTAGAATAAAAGAGTTCCATCACCTTTTGTAAACAAAAAAAATATGTTCATTACAATATTCTTAAAAGTGGTATCAAAATAACTGGTGGAAATCTAAGGTATATCTGAAATTAGAACCACATCATCCCAAAGAGACACACTCACCACAAAACAAGAAACAACAGATTCTGCGAGATGACTTCTTTTGTAAAATTTGGACAGAAGAGAAGAAAAGAGCACAAGAGAGGGGGTGAATGAGAGAGACTCACTGCTGTTGAAGTTTCCTCTGCTCCTTACCATCTAGGGTCTGTGAAAGCAGAAATCAAGTCCAGAAAGAGTCACTATGCAATCATCAGCACGAAAGCCCCCATAGTCTTTTTCAAAGCCAGGTTTTTCAATACACGAGGGCCATAAGCTCCATCTCTTAACTCCCGAAAAGCTTTGCTTGCCTTTTTCTCCAAAACTATTGACTTCCTGCAAACAGCAGGCAAATCACAATTCAAAACATTGACCTAATTTTCCAAGAAACCACACGCTTATTACCCTCTTCAAACACTGCTCTCACATTGACACACAATTCACCAAGTGTCTAAATAGTTCCATAACTTATATTTATGGACTATGTGGACAAACTGTAAATATGTATCCCAATAACCTCCTTAGCCCAGGAATTTAGACCATTCCCACCCACACTATTGCTCTACCTGTATCAACTAACTTCATACAGAATGGCATGTGAACCTACAACATTCCAAAATATGATTAGAGCCAAACAGTAGTTTGCCCATTAACCAAGGTCATGTGCTCATCTACTATGAAAAATATTTTGTAAAAATGCTGAGCATTTTGTTTTTTTAAACAAAATTGTAGCATTATTATATTTTCAAATCTTTTCCCTAATTTTTTTCTGCATTCATTGAAGTGAATACATACATCATCTGAAGAAAAATATTTGGCAGAAAAGGTACTTGAATAGATTCTGCACAAACCTGCTTTACAATTTGATAGTACAATTCAACATTTGGATCAGCAATGGTGCCCCCACCCTGTTGTCAAATAGGCTGCCAAAACTTCCTGCCCTGCTTGTTAAAATTTAACTTCACACATGCAACTTCCAAGTATTTTCTACTGGAGAATTTATTTTACAGCCCAGTAATGCCAAAACAAATTTCAATCTACCTGAGAACATTTTGGCAGCTTTCCTTCTCATTAAGGGTAATTAGATCATTAATGTGCTTGCTCCTTGTAAGTCAGTTAGAAGGGATCAATTGTGGTGTAATGGTAGTGTCTCTACCGCTGAATCTGGAGGCCCGAGTTCATGTCCCACCTGTGCCTGTGGTGTAATAACATCATTGTACAGTCAATTAGAAATAGACAGTTCTCTCTAAAGTTGTCCCAATAGCTCAGTTGTTAATGACACAATGAGGTATTTCATTCAGTCATACATTCCAGAAAGGTGCCAGGTTTCTTTCCTCCACTCCGTAAAGTTAGATCAACTTATTTACGATAGTAGCAGGTGCTCCATTTGATCAACATTTAAATTATACAGCGAACACAAAATTCACCATCATCCTATGAACTATCCAGTGACCCTGCTGTAAATGTCCTAGAATCAGGTGGCGACTGGACTTAGCTCACTTATATTCTTTTTCAGTTAAATTGGAACATATTACTCTAATATATTGCACAAAATGAAAAATGTTGAAAAATATCCATGATATACTAGAGAGCAGCCAGTACTGTATGCCATTAAACACCAGAGCATTCAGCACAGCAACAAAGAGGTCTAATTTATGAGAATTCATGAAAAAAATTAATAAAATCATTATTTTTTTTAAATGGTTTCTAATAAAAGTTTCAATTACTTATCTGAATTGCAAAAAGGTAATCTAAAACATCACATGTTTGAAATTCCAATTTTTCTTCAATTATCAGGGCTAACATGCTGTTTGGAGAGTTGTGAAACAAAATCTACATGGTTAAAAAATCACAACACCAGGCTGTAGTCCAACAGGTTTATTTGGAAGCACTTATTTGGAAGCACTAGCTTTCAGAGCACTGCTCCTCCATCAGGTAGTGACAACCACCTGATTTGAAAGCTAGTGCTTCCAAATAAACCTGTTGGACTATAACCTGGTGTTGAGTGATTCTTAACTTTGTACACCCCAGTCCAACACCAGCACCTCCAAATCAAAATCTACAAGGCTTGTGATATGAGACTATAGGACATGTACAAGTGTAATTTAAACTCCTCAGAGGAAATGTTAAGTTGCCAAAGCTACTATTAACAACATTTAGTAAACTAGATTGAGGAAATTCCTGGAATAAACCACAGGATAGGACATGCATTCAACCATGATTCAGCTACTGTTGCACTTTTCATAACAATCCCATTAACGTAACAATAACAAGCATTCAAAAACAGATTATCCTGCCTTGCAGAGCTGCTGTTGATGCATGGACATGGGAGTCTGGAAATAAGACAGGCATTTATCGAGTATTAAAATCTTAGGGGGAGACATACAATTTGTCTATGACATTACAGAAACAATTCTGAAAGTTTTACAAGTATTGTGTACCCAAAATGGCAAAGGGAAATTACCCAGCATTAGCAGCAAGTTGGTGAACATATAACACTCTGATTCGTCATTAATGAAGCGTGTAAATCTTATGACAGTGTATATTTGACAATTGTTGAATTCAAGGATTAAAATCCAAGGATTCTGAAAAACAGAATCATTGTTTCCAGGTCCAGGGATATCGTAATGTACAACTGAGTGCATATTGTAATGTCAAAGCACAAAAGGGTCTATACATTGCATTCAAGGTCGTGCCTAACAGAAAAGAATTAAAGGTCAATGCCTCTAAGCACCATCAATTGATAGGTTTAGTTACTTTCTTGCACACACTTTAGACTTCATCTTAACACTTCTCCAATGCTCCTGGGTTGGATATGTTGGATAAGGTCGATGGCTAATAGCCATTGCATTGATGCAAATCACAATGCATACTCATTATCAACAACTATATTTTCAGAGTGCAGGAAATAATTCTACTGAAATGTTATAAACAACGTAACCACTTGGTGGAATTTATTTGCAGATTTATTTATTAAACAAGAGGTGGAATTAGGCCACAAGTGATCAAGTCACTTTCAGTGCCTTATCAATAAATTGTTCTATGTTATAAATAGCTTTATGCCCGAAAGGTCTATTCTCCTTCTCCTTTGATGCTGCCTGACCTGCTGCGCTTTTCCAGCAACACATTTTTAAGCTCTGATCCCCAGCATCTGCAGTCCTCACTTTCTCCTACCTCTCAATGCTGAGTATGAATGCTAGAAAGATCATCTGCATTTATGAAGCCTGCATAGTCAAAATGTCTAATCGTGCTCAATATCTTGCAGCTATATGGAACATAGAACAGTACAGCACAGGAACGAGCCCTTCAGCCCACTATGTGGTTACCATGATGTTATTCTAAATTAATCACATGTGCCTACACATAGTCAATGTCTCTCTTTTCCCTGCCTGTTCATTTTTCTGTCAAAATACCTCTTGAATTTTGCTGTTATATCTGCTTCTACCACCTCCTCTGGCAGCGTGTTCCCTTTGTGTAAAAAACTTGCCTTGCATATCTCCTTAAACTTTCCCTTCTCCTTAAACCTATGCCATCTGATTTTTGACATTTCTACCAGGGGATAAAGGCCCCAACTTTCCACCCCATCCCTGCCGCTCAATTTTTCACACTTCTATTAGGTTGCCTCTCAGCCTTAGATGCTCTAGCAAAAACAGTCCAAGTTTGTCTAACCTTTACATATTGTTAATATACTCCAATCCATACAACATCCTGGTAAACCTATTGTGCACCCTCTCTAAAGTCTCCACATCCTTCCCATAAGGTGACGAACAGAACTGCACACAATATTCCAAATGTGGCCTAACTAAAGATTCATTCATGACTCACCAACTTTTATATTCGATGCCTTGAGTAATGAAGGCAAACATGTCATACGTCTTCTTTACCACCTTATCCACTTACGTTGCCACTTTCAGGGACTTACATACTTGCACACCAAGGTCCCTCTGTACATCATTGCTCATGAGGGTCCTGCCATTTACTTTATACTTCCTCTTGCATTTAACCTCCCAAATGCATCACCTCACACTTGTCCAGATTAAGCTCCATCTGCCATTTCTCCTCCCAACTTTCCAATTGATATAAACCTTGCTGTATCCTTTGATAACCTTCCTCACTATCCACAACTGCACCAATTTTCATGTTGTCGATAAACTTATTTAGGAGAAAGTGAGGACTGCAGATGCTGGAGACCAAAGTTGAAAAGTGTAGTGCTGGAAAAGCGCAGCAGGCTAGGCAGCATCCGGCTCCTCAGATGCTGTCTGGCCTGCTGCACTTTTCCAGCACCACACTTTTCTACTATAAGCTTATTTAACAGACCAACTACATTTTCATCGAAGTCATTTGTATATATTACAAACAACAGAGGTCCCAGCACTGATCCTTTAATCAACATTGTGAAATATAGCAAGTGCAAATGAAACTATATCCTTTCAGAAGAGAGAAAAATCAAATCAAGATGTACCGTAGCACACAGGTAAACTTAATTCAGCACTGATCATAATTGTGACATTCTGACATCAACTTCACTCTTAATGGTTAAAAAACTAGTTTTCTATTCAAATGCTATGGCACTGCATGTGAATCCCAACCAAAAAAAGCAAGCTACATTGATAGAAGTTATCAGTAACACATCAGGTAATACAACTACAAATGAATGCAAAATACATTTACTGGAAATATTGTATGGATTTGAAAAGAGACCACATTTTTCATTTTTGAGGCTCTCAACGGAGGAAGATGCACTGCTGTAACTCAAATACAAGGTAAGGCTTTTGCAACCTGTGTAATGTAATGTTGCTTTTTGGAAGCAGCAATAGAGAGAATTTGAGACTGAATGGCAGTGTAATTCTTTTAAGTTATGGAAATTTTGTTTGGCAACAGTCCTCTGACTGGTTGAGATGAAGGGTGTTTTAAAACTGCAAATGTCAAGAGTGGCAGAAAGCATCCTTCGTGTGTGTGTGTGTGTGTGTGTGTGTGTGTGGAGGGGAGGAGGGGAGGGAAGAAACAGTAAACCCAAGAAAGCTTAAAAGAAAGAATTCATTCAAAACCTCAGTTCACCTGATCAACAAATCAGATCAAAAGATGTCTGTCACCCTACAGATAACACCATGTTATAATTGCCAAAATCAAAGGGACTGAGAAAAATAACTTGCAATTTTGTCTGGACTGTTAATCCCCCAATTTTTTAAATTCATTCACAGGATGTGAGAGTTGCTGGCTCGGCCAGTATTTATTGCCCATCGCTAATTACCCAGAGGACAGTTAGGAGTCAACCACAATGCTGTGGGTCTGGAGTCATATGTATGTCAGGTAAGGATGGCAGTTTCCTTCCCTAAAAAGATTTTCCAGCAATTTGTAACTTTATGGTCATCATTGGATTCTTAATTCCAGATGTGCTCATTGAATTCCAATTCCAGCATCTGTGACAGAATTCGTACTAGGGTGCATTATCTGGGCCTCTGGATTAACAGTCAAGCAATAATACTACCAGGCCTTTACCTATACCATGTATATATTCTTTTCCACCCATACGCTATGTATTGAACTATTTACCTTTTGTCTGTCTTGATCATAATGGTGTGTGCTTTTGGGTTTTGAGGTGGTATATTTTTTAGAAATGCTTTCTTTTCCCTGTTCTTGTAGAAGTTAAACGTGTTACAATAAATAATGCGACTCATTAGTTAGTGAAAAAACCTGGTGTGAATTCCTTTTGCGCTGAGATGCAGACAGTCAAACAGATTGGTCATTTTGGTGGACTCAATGAAATTTTATGCATTTTGTGACAGCTTGTGGAACAGTGGGGCACAATCATTGGCGTAATCTTGTGCAAATGCCAGATCAAACTTGTCTTTAACAACTATATGTTTCACTTTGCAGTGTAGTAACAGATTCACCACAATTGTTACCTTTGCTCATAGATAACATGAAGTAAACGCCAAGAAATCTATTTTTTTGGTCAGATCTTCATACAGGTCATTCTGCGATAACACACGTTTTGTCAGCACAAATTGACTATCACACAATTGACGAAGCGTGGACGTTGTTCAAATAATCCAAACTTTCTACTGAACGGGTATAGCGATTTTCTACTATCGATCTTCTACTGCACGGTTTTCTATAGCAGTTTTCAAAAGCACGATTTTCTGTAGTGAGAGGTTGCAGAGGAACACAATTGTCACGATACAGCGGAACGACCTGCACAGAAGCAGCTTCTCCACTCACCAGTCTATATATGCCATTTTGTCCACAAGGAATTATGTTCACATCCTGTTGTCTTATTTTTGCAGATGAGACAAAGTTGTTCGGGAGACTGAACTGAGAGGAGGATGCAGAGATGCTTCAGTACGACTGAGACAACTTGAGTGAGTAGGCAAATGCATAGCAGATGAAGCCTAATGTGGATAAATGTAAATTTAGCCAATTAGTAGCAAAAATATGAAAGGCAAATTATTATGTGATTGGTGATATATTGGGAAAAGGGGAGATGCCATAAAACCTGGGGTTTCTTGTAGACCAAGCATGCAGATGCAGCAAATAGTGAAGGAGACAAATGCTAGGTTGGCCTTTATTACAGAAGCAGGGATGACTTGCTGCAATCGTAAAGGAACTTTGTGAGCCCACACCTGGAGCATTACATGTAGTTTTGGTTGTCTTATTATCTGTGAAAGGATGCTCTGGCTATAGTGGGAGCACATCCAAAATTTATGTCTGATTACTGGGATGGCAAAGCCGAAACACAAAAAGGAAATTTGATGGGTTAAGACTTTAGTTACTGGAGTTTAGAAGAATGAAATGGGATCTCATAGAAACCTATAAATTTCTAACACAACTAGAACAGGGTAAATGCAGGAAGGATGTTGCTGAAGACGGAGGATTCCACAACAACAGGTCACAGTCTAAGAATACAGGGTAAGCTATTAGTACTAAGATGAAGAGAATTTTCTTCACCTAGAGAGTAGTGAGCCTGTGGAATTCTCTACCAAAGAACATGACTGAGGCCAAAATAGTGAATGTTTTCACCAAGGAGTTAGATATCCTTCTTAGGGCTAAAAGGCTATGAGGAAAAAGTGGGAATAGTTACTGAGTTGGATGATCAGACATGATCATATTGAATGGAGGATCTTGCTTCAAAAGGCTAAATGTCTAATTTCTGCTCCGATTTACTATGGTTCCATGTTATTTTCCCCTCTGTCTAGAACTACTCCTTTACAAAACATACAATTTTATGAGTTAGAAATGCCCATCAACACCTTGGCTACATAGCTGAACTTCCCATGTAAAGCTCAACGTTATCAACATTACATTAGCCTCATCCATACAAGCAGGTTATAGCCAAGACCAGTCCCATTGTATTCAGTAAATTAGTAGCACACGCATATCCGAGACAGACTATTGGCAAAACCCTCAAGTCCGGGACATTTTAGTTCAATACATTCGAAGCATTTCCCTTCCTTTAGAAGAAGTGGTAAACAGTAGGTCCTACTGACTGCTTAGAGACATTATGATCCCTCAAGGAATATGGATTGCTCAAGTTGTGTTAATATTCTCCCAAACCAATTCTAATTAAGAACTAATTATTCATGTCATTGTCAAGTTTTGATGCAATTTGACATAGACTTATTCAGTAGTTGAAAATGCTAGTTAACAGTGTGCAAACAGCAAACATCCCTTCTGACCTTATGATGAAAGGAAGGTCACTAATGAAGGAACCGATATTTG
The DNA here is from genome assembly GCF_037043375.1 of Chiloscyllium plagiosum. Lineage (NCBI taxonomy): Eukaryota > Metazoa > Chordata > Chondrichthyes > Orectolobiformes > Hemiscylliidae > Chiloscyllium > Chiloscyllium plagiosum. The sequence continues at coordinate 37,057,616 of NW_028270166.1, read as the reverse complement.
GGCCGAGGACACTATGCTGAGGAATCCCTACAGTGATCGATTAATTGATTTATTGTCACTTGTACTGAAGTACAGTGAAAAGCTTTGTTTACAAGCAGTACCGGCAGATCATAGTAAACAAGGATGTACAGAACAAAAGATTTAGATGGAGGCATGCAGCTAACATTGCATAGGATGGACAAGAGAGATCAATATTAGCAAGGTCAGCATTATTTGAGGCTAGAGGGTCAATTCAATAGTCTAGTAATGGCCAGGAAGAAACTGTCCCTGAACCTCCTCGTGTGTGTGTGTGTTCAGGCTTCTGTGTCTTGTGCCTGATGGAAGAATTTGTCGGAGATCATTACTGGGATGCAAAGGGTCTTTGATGACGTTGGCAGCCTTTCCACGGCAGTAATCCATGTAAATGGAGTCCCTGAATGGAAGATTGGCTTCCGTGATGGCCTGGGTTGTGCACAGCATCCTCTGTAGTTTTCTACTATCTTGGGCAGAGCAGTTGCCATACCAGGTCGTTATTCACCCGATAGTAGGCTTTCAATCTGTCGAGGTTGGTGAAGGTCTTTATGGACATGCCAAATTTTCTCTTGACCGTCGCAACTACATGGGAAGACCAGGACTGGTTGACGGTTACAATCACTCCGAAGGACTTGACGCTCTCCACCTTTCGACCTCAGTTCTCCTCCTTTCTTACTAAAGTGATGCCCTGAAGCTGACATGATTGATCTACACATATACCAAACATCTCACTTGTGCTCAATAAGACTCTAACCATTTTTGCTAAGCAAGTGCTGCATGTTAGCACTGTTGATCACACCTTCTAGGACTTTACTAATGAGCAAGAATTGATGAGACACAAATTGGCTAGATTGGATTTATGTTGTTGTGTGTGTACAGGACATTTCTGGGTAATTTTCCACATTGTGGGGGAGATGCCAATGTTGTAGCTATACTGGAATAGCTTGTCTAGTTTATGGCAAGTTATAGAGCACAAGTCATCAGTATTATTACCAGATTGTTGATAGGGCCCATAGCTTTGACAATATCCAGTGCCTTCAGTCATTTTGTGATGTCACATGGAGTTGTGCTGAAAACTGGTATCTGTGATGCTGGAGACCTCAGGAGGTGGTCAAGATGTATGATCCACTTCATAGTTCTCACAGAAGATAGTTGCAAGTGCTTCAGCTTTGTGTTTTGCACTAATGTGCCCGGCCCCCTCATCGACAGTGGGAATATTAGTGGAGCCTCCTCCTTCAAGGAATTGCTTAATTGTCCATCATCATTCACAAGTAGATGTGGCAGGACTATAGACCTTAGGGGCAGCATGGTGGCTCAGTGGTTAGCACTGCTGCCTCACAGTGCCAGGGACCTGGGTTTGAGTCCCATCTCGGGCTACTATCTGTGTGAAATTTCCACATTCTCCCTGGGTCTGCATGGGTTTCCTCTGGGTGCTCCGGTTTCCTCCCACAATCCACAAAGTGCAGATCAGGTGAACCAGCAATGCTAATTTGCCCATTGTGCTAGGTGCATTAGTCAGGGGTAAATATAGGGTAGGGGAATGGGTCTGGGCTGGTTACTCTTCGGAGGGTCAGTGTGGACTTGTTGGGCCGAAGGGCCTGTTTCTATACTGTAGGGAATCTAATCTAATTTGATCTATTGGTTGTGAACTATCACTTCCTGCCCACGCAGTTTGGCATGCAAGTAGTCCTGTTTTGTAGCTTCACCACGTTGACACCTCATTCTTAGCTAATCTGATGCAGCTCCTACAAAGCCCTCCTGCACTCTGCATTGAATCATGATTAGTCTACAAGCTTGATTGTAATGGTGGAATATGGTTTAGCTGGGTACTGTGCCTGCATTAGGTCTCTGAAAGAAAGTTATCCAATTAATTTCTCTCCCTGGTCTTTACCTATTGTCCAACAAGTGCTTCTTCTGCAAGTCAATTTATTTGAACATTATGCATTCACTACCTTTTCAGACTGCGAACTCCAGATGATAACAATTCCCTGCATAATTTCTTTCTCCCCTGTATTACCTCTTGGCAATTAACTTAAATATGTCCTCGAGGGCCTTTGAAATTCAATTCACACATGCGAATGACTAAGAATTGGCACACACATTTTACAAAAAACACGTGTGCAGATTTTGAAAGGAAAGATAATGCAAACGCACAAATGTGTTAACAGACATGGCCAAGATTTAGGAAGTCTCCTCTGTGTCATCTCAAATGGCTTGACATTTTTATTAATATTTGGTGGCCAGAATTGACCAATGCTCCAACTGGACATTAACCAATGCCTGGTATAAATCTGTAATAGTTTTTCTGCTGTGGTATCAAAATCTATAATTACAAAAGCAAAATACTACATCTGTTGGAAACCTGAAATTTTAAAAAAATGCTGGAAAACTCAGCAGATCTAGATACAGAAACAGGGTTACCATTTAAGTTCTATGACTTTTCATTAAACCAAAGACCAGTTCTCACCTTTTTAAACAGTTGTCGATTAATGCTAAGAATTGTACATGCAATGACTCCATTTGTTGTACATGTCACCTCCGACATTAATAAGTGTATGGTCAGCACTTTCACATGGAAAAAAGACAAACCATACAAACATCCCTGCTGTAAATCAAGTCACTTATTTGTTCTATGATGCATTGATAACTAGCTGGAACAACCACCTACATCTGGGTAAGCTATGAAGGAAGCACATTTAACAGTCTGCTGAGTGTCACAAGCAAAGGGAGTTCAAGCCAAAGGAGGTGTAAGATGATGCAAATTATTCAAAATCAACTCCGTTCTGACTTGTTGGCCATGTTCAGCAATGCAGATTTAAACACATGATTCCGTTCAATACTGTAACAGCAAATTGCTAAAACTGCACCAAAACTGTCCCAAAAATAGTTTAGCCCCAAAACACAAATAGTAGACAAAATGTTTCATAAATTGACAACTTTTTACAACTTTATTGTAGAATTCTCTAAGTAACATCAAATGTTAGGTTATTGAGCAATTCACATTTGTCAATTCCTCTCCTTCAGTCGAGGTCTGTGTTCCAGAAGTTGCAAGCAAGTGACATCTTCACAATTTCAAATTGGCAACACTAGTCCAGGAAATTACTCACTATGGTGAAGGATTTGAAAATCAGAGCATGAATTAAAAGTGAGGAGTAACAGTGAAAGTTAGACAGATTTTTCACTTCAAACACTCGTGGAGCTAGATGTGGTTAACGATAAATAGGTTGAAATAAAACATGTGAAATGTTTTTGGTAATGGAATTAAGACAAGAGATCAGCTATATAATGCTAATACAGAAACATTTTTTCTTCTTCCTAAAAGTCCTTACACACTCCTGATGTCTGCTGAGTATTACACTGAGCAGAGGAGAAATTTCTTCACCCAAAGTGATGAGCCTGTGGAACTAGCTACCACAGAAACCAGTTAAGGCCAAAACATTGCATGATTTCAATAAGGAGTTGGGTATATCATCTATGGCTAAAGTATTCAAAGAAAAAGCAACTAGTCCCACATCCCTCTAAACATTTCTTATTCATGTACTTATCTAAATTTCTTTTAAACATTGTAACGGGACCCACATTCACCACTTCCACTGGAAGTTCATTCCACACACGAACCATGTTCCGTGTAAAAAAAAATTGCCCCCCCTGTCTTTTTTAAATCTTACTCCTCCTGTCTTAAAAATATGCCTCCTTAACTTGGAATCTCCTACCCTGGGAGAAGACAGCTGCCATTCACCTTAGAATCGTAGAGTCATAGAGACAAACAGTATGGAAACAGACCCTTCATGATTTTATAAACCTCTATAAGGTCACCCCTCAATCTCCTACACACTAGTGAAAAAAGTCCCAGCCTAGCCAGCTTCTCCTAGCCAAACCGTCCATTTCTGGCAATATCTTGGTAAATTTCTTCTGAACCCTCCCCAGCTTAATAATATCTTTTCTATAACAGGGAGAGCAGAACAGGATACAGTACTCCAGAAAAGGCCTCACCAACGACCTGTCTAACCTCAACAGAGCATCCCAACTCCTATACTCAACAGTCTGAGCAATGAAGGCAAGCACAATAAATGCCTTCTTAGCCACCTTATCTATATGTAATGCAAACTTCAAAGTATTATGGACCTGAATATCTAGGTCTCTGTTCCAAAGACTACCCAAGGCCCTATCTTTAATTATATAAGGCTTGCCTTTGTTTGTTTTACCAAAATTCAACATCTTGCATTTATCCAAATTAAACTCCATCTATCACTCTTCAACCCTTTGACCCAATTGGTCAAGATCTCTTTGCAATCTTCGATAACCTTCTTCACTGTCCACTATACCACCAATCTTGGTGTCATCTGCAAACTTACCAACCATGTTTTCTAGATTCTCATCTAAATCATTTCTCGAAATGACAAACAAAAGCGGGCCCAGCACAGTTGACCAATTTCTTCATTTATGTTTAGGATTTTAAAATAAAATCAGCTGTTTGGTAAGTTGAGAGTTGATAATGCTACGACGAGAGAATAAAACTACCTCTTCACCAAGATAAGAAACTGTGCCCCTACTTAATAATCAGATTGAAGCTCTGTGAAATTAACAAGGAGAATGACATCAAAGGAACTATCAATTTCAATATTAAATCAGGTTCAGAAAGAGGAAGGGCAAAATAACTGTTCAGGATAGAAATTAAAATTAACAAAATAATTATATTAAAACATGTACATTACCTGAAGGAACAAAATTCAACATTAGAAAACAATATTTGAGAGTGCTAGACAGAAAAACATACTTTAAATAAAAGTACTGTATTTAAAGTGGAATGGCAAGACTTTTTCAGTTAGTGCCCAGCTACTGCACAGATACAGCAAGTATACAGTATGCAATGTTGAGGTAGATAACAGAATACTACTTTTGCTAAATTATCAACAGAGTAACACAACTCAGACAGCAACTTTGCATATTAAGTTCTTTTCAGCATGACCAAGAGTGAGAACGCTGGCCTCTCTTGTTATTTTGATAGCAGGATCTGAATGACTAATTTTCATTCTGAGTGTCTGAATTAATGTTGTTAGCTTTGAAAAGACACATTTCAGTGTCAACATGGAGCTAACAGACTGATCATCAAGGCGAGTGTTACAACATCACAGTCTTAGCTGCTCTGCAAATTCACAATTGCAGTCAGTCCAAGAGACCAGACAAAAATGTTAGTATGGGATTTTTTTTCTTAAGATAACACGTTGCATTGAGTTTTGAATGCAAGCTACATTACATCTACAGATTTAATATAAAACAAAGTGGTGCTAATTGCCCTCTCAGCTATGTGATCATGTGACCATTAAAAATGAAAAACATCATTGTAAAATTTCTTTAATCTTGAGGTGTTTGATCAGTTAAATCAAGTTTACCTTTATAAGTCATTTAATAATTCAAAAAAAAAAGAATTACATTAGGTTTAAAGTAGGACTGAGCCTGTACAGTTGCAACATCCTTTTATATTGGGAAAAACATTCAGAGAAGTTATTACACGCCTCTTGAATCTGTGCTTCCTGGTCAAGAGGTAGGGTCACAATCATTGTACCACAAGAGCTGTAAACTGAAGGCGAACAATCAGGGATCATCCAGGACTGTTCGCCTTCAGTTTATGGCTATTGTGGCACGACTATTTAAATATGTCAGACCAGATACAAAAACAAAAGGCTTACCTTGAGAGGAGAGATTGAACAGATTTGGCCTATAATTAGTAGGCTTTAGAAGAATGAGAGGAGATAATAGACAATAGGTGCAGGAGTAGGCCATTCTGCCCTTCGAGCCAGACCACCATTCATTATGATCATGGCTGATCATCCTTAATCAGTATCCTGTTCCTGCCTTATCCCCATAACCCTTAGTCCACTATCCTCAAGAGCTCTATCCAACTAGTTCTAGTTCCAGATCTAGTTGACGTATAAAAGATGCTAAAGGGGATTGACAAAGGAGATGGAGAGCGGATGATTCGCCTATACGGCAATCTGGAATGAGAAATCACAGGCTAAAGGGTGGCAGATATAAAATAGCATTGAAAAGGAATTACTTCTCTGAAAAGGTTGTGAATCTATGGCATTGTCTTCCTTAGAGTTCAGTGGATGCTGGAACACTGAACAAATTTAAGGCAGAGATAGATTTTTAAAATTAGTAATGGGTTAAAAAGGATTATGATTAGCATGCAGGGAAGTGGAGTTGAGACCAATATAAGGTTGACCATGATTGTAATGAATAGCGTAGCAAGCTCAAGGAGCTGAACTGCCTTCTCCTGCTCTTCGTTCTTATGAGAATTGCACAATGTGCAATATGACCTGCAAAATTCTGTAGTTTGGAACTTACCCACGGTTTTCTAAAGCTGGATGGAATGCAAATTGTAAAAGCACCAACAGCCAACACTTAAAAGACACCAGCAATAACATAAACACATATGTAGTGATTCTGTTTTGCCAGTAGACCTTCTGTGATGCTGTATAAAACAAAGTCATATTAATAAAAAGATAGAAAACACATACAATGGACCTCTATAGATTTAAAAGACTAGCTATCTTATAGATGCTCTTATAGAAGGTACTCTTTCCTCACTTCAATGTGTGCGATCTTGCTTCGCCCAAAGACACCCAAAATACTGACACCAAAATTACAAATTAACCTCAAGACTTCACGATAATTATCAAAATCTCTCTATCAATAATTTTCAAATTTCTGAATTTTGAAGTACAGTTCCAAGGGCCACAATGTTTTGTTATGTACACTGCATGTGATCTTTCTTCATATGACCACAGACAAACATCAAGAACCTTGATGCTGGGGTCAGACATGGGTTAATCCAGCTGATCCAAATTTTTAAACCCATTTTATAGTTCCAACAGGAGTCACTTGAACGTGGAAATAATGGTCACTTTCACCCGACCAACATTGGGGAGTGACATGAACAGCATGTCCTCATCATTAGAGACTGAGTTTATAAAGTGCTTGATTCAATCAACTTCATTAAATGAAAAAAATAACTTTTCTATTTTATTCCCACAACACCAGGTTATAGTCCAACAGGTTTATTTGGAAGCACTAGCTTTCGGAGCATTGCTCCTTCACCTGATGAAGGAGCAGCGCTCCGAAAGCTAGTGCTTCCAAATAAACCTGTTGGACTGTAACCTGGTGTCGTGTGATTTTTAATTTTGTACACAGCAGTCCAACATTGGCATCTCCAAAACCATATTTTATTCACCCCATCAATTCCATTAGTTAAAAAATTAAGCTATAGTGTTAGCTTGATGTTGATACGGAAAACCTTAAATGATCCAAAATTATAGGGCGATCTCAGTTCAACCCCTAACTTGAACATGATACCTTTGCATTGAACAAAGACATCTACCAATCTAAATGTTTTTTGACACTGATTCAATATTTACTAATAGCGTTTACAACATACTGATTCATTATGACTCAACTGCTGAGAATAAAAATCTAATCAACTCAAAAAGGACACAAGTAAAAATGACAGTTTATTGCGATAGTGAGAACTTTAAATGGTTACATTTTGAAGTAGCATTGGTCACCAATATTAAACTGAACTTGCGCAAAACTGGTTTCAAGTGTTTGTTTTTAAAACACAACAAAATGGATAGCATTCTAATGGTTTAGTGTTGGGAGTGTCTGAGATACTGCCATTTAGTTTCCACGATTGAGCCCACAAAAAAAAAGAAACAATCCTTTTCTTCTATTGGCGTGATTATTCATATCAGTTTCTTTTCCTGTGTTGAAAAAAGAAAGTTAACTCTTCATTGGTCTGCATTAGCGGCAGCAGTGTTTTTCACCCTTCCAGACCAGCAAACTGAAAACAATGCATCCAATAAATATGACAGCAACTTCAATGTCAACTGAATAAACTTTGTTGTTAGCTGGCTTAAGTGTGAAGCAGTAAGCTGACCAAGTATGATGGCCTTAAAAGCCATGTAACAAACCAGATTAGAATTCTGGGTAATCTAGGATGGAAAAGCTTTGTGGCTGTAGGAGCGACTGCGTTTTTGAAGTATTTTAGGTGTTGGAGGTGATTTCCTCAAATTCCAAGAGCAGCAATGACTGTTTTATATGCTGTTGCACTGTTTTGAAACTTTGGGGTAAATAGATCAAAACAGCGGCTCTTTTAAAAAAAGAGGAAGACAGATAAAGACAGTGACCATGTGGCGTGGCGTGGCGGGGGGGGTGGGGGAAGGGAGAAAGAGAGAGAGAAAATCTACACTGCTAATTGGCACAGCAGTGAATCTGCACAGTTAATGCTTTTGCTGTTTGATTTCATGTATCTCTGGACATCAGAGTGTGTCTAGGAAAAATGAACAAACAGAAATTCATAGCTAACCTTGGAGGAACCTGTATGGGAGAGCTCACAGTACAGGAACAGATATGTGCATAGCTTTTATGTGTAACCTAACGTTGTGAGTAGAGTGGGTTCTTTCTTGATTACATGTTTATTGAGATCGGTCTCTTGCTTAAATTTTGAAACTATAAACCATAAGTACTAAGTTAACTGGAGCACTTTTTTTAACAGCATAAGATGGTGCTATTTTCTGGGTACATAGATTGTGAAGGAGCAAAGGTGGTCTTTCGTAGATTAATGTGCTCTTCCTGTCGAATGTGGGAGTTCAGAGAGAGTTTCCATGTTAATCCACGATGATTATGTCTGCAGAAAGTGTCTTTGGTTGCAAATCCTATCACATTACATGGAACAGTTGGAGCAGCACTTAGAAGCAATGAGGAATTTACAAAAGTTAGGGGATGTGATGGAAGGCAGTTCTGGGAAGGTAAAAATACTGCAGATACAATCAGGTAAATGGGTTAACTCCAGAAAAGGTAGGAGGGGTAGGCAGGTAGCCACAGGAGACTCCTGTGGCTATCTCCATCTCAAACAAGTATACTATTTTGCAAAATGCAGGGAGTGATGCAATCTCAGGAGAATATAGTACAAACAGCCAAGTTTCTGGTACCGAGAATGGCTCAAATGTAAGCAGGGGTACGTTGGGTTCCAAACGATCGATTGTGATAGGGGGCTCTCTAGTCAGAGGCACAGACAGAACTTTGTGGCCAGGAGCGAAAAATCATCATGGTGTGTTGCCTCCCTGGTGCCAGGATCAAGGATATTTCGGAGAGGGTGCAGAATATTCTCAAAGGGGAGAGCAGGAGATTGCTGTACACATTGCAACTAATAACATAAGAAGGGAAAAGGATGAGATTCTGAAGTAAGAATATGGAACGTTAGGCAGGAATTTGAAAAGGATGTCCTTGAGGGTAGTAATATCTGGACTATGAACTAGTGAGGGTAAGAATAAAAAGGATAGAGCTGATGAATGTGCAGCTGAGGAGCTGGTGTATGGGAGAATGATTCACATTTTTGGATCACTGGAATCTCTTCTGGAATAGAAGTGACCTGTACAAGAACAATGAATTGCACCTGAATTGGAAGAGACTAATATACGGGCAGGGAGTGTTTCTAGAACTGCTCGGAAGGATTTAATCTTGCAAGGTTGGGGGAAAACCCAGGGAAATAGTGAGGAAAGAGATCAATCTAAGGCAGATATAGTTGGGAAAAGGAGGAAGTCGAATAGTCAGGGCAGGAACAAAGCAGACAACAAGGTAGTACTGATAAATCAAACTGCATTTTAATGCCAGAGGCCTAACATGGAAGGCAGATGATCTCAGGGCATGGTTAGGGACACGGGACTGGAATATCATAGCAAATGCAGAGATGTGGCTCAGGGCTGGACAGGACCGACAGCTAATATTCCAGGATACAAATGCTATAGGAAGGATAAAAAGGGAGGCAGGAGAGGAGGTGGAATGGCGTTTTTGATAAGAGATAGCATTATTACTGTACTTAAGGAGGATGTTCCCAGGAATACATCCAGGGAAGTTATTTGGGTGAAACTGAGGAATAAGAAAGGGATTGCATTATAGACCCCCGAATAGTGGAAAGTTGAAACAAACTTGTAAGGAGATTTCGGTTATCTATAAGAATAATACGATGGTTATGGTAGGGGATTTTAACTTTCCAAACATAGACTGGGACTGCCATAGTATTAAGGGTTGAAATGGAGAGGAATTTGTTAAGTGTGTACAAGAAAAGTTTCTGATTCAGTGCGTGGATATACCTACTAGAGAAGGTACAAAACTTGACCTACTTTTGGGAAATAAGGCAGGGTAGGTGACTGAAGTATCGGTGGGGGAGAACTTTGGGGCCAGCGACCATAATTTTATTAGATTTAAAATAGTGATGGAAAAAGATCTAAAAGTTGAAGCTCTAATTTGGAGTAAGACAATTTTGATGGTATTAGGAAAGAACTTTCAAAAGTTGACTGGGGGCAGACATTTGCAGGTAAAGGGATGGCTGGAAAATGGGCAGCCTTCAAAAATGAGATAACGAGAGTCCAGAAATAGTATATTCCTGTTAGGGTGAAAGGAAATGATGGTAGGTGTAGGGAATGCTGGTTGACTAATGAAGTTGAGGTTTTGATTAAGAAAAAGAAAGAAACATATCTCAGGTATAGACAGCAGGGATCGAGTGAATCCTTAGAGTATAAAGGCAGCAATGGGAAATCAGGAGGGCAAAAAGGGGACATGAGATAGCTTTAGCAAATAGGGTTAAGGAGAATCCAAAGGATTTTATAAATACATTAAGGACAAAACGGTAACCAGGGAGAGAATACGGCTTCTCAAAGATCAGCAGGGCAGCCTATGTGTGGAGTCGCAGGAGATGGGGGAAGATAATAAATGAGTATTTTGCATCAGTGTTTACTGTGGACAAGGACATGGAAGATATAAAAAGTCTGGAAATAGGTGGTGACATGTTGAAAAATGTCCATATTACAGAGGAGGTAATGCTGGATGTCTTGAAACGCATAAAAGTGGAAAAATCCTGAGGACCTAATGAGATGTACTCTCAAACTCTGTGGGAAGCTAGGGAAGTGATTGCTGGGCACCTTGCTGAGATATTTGCATCATCGATAGTCACAGGTGAGGTGCCAGAAGACTGGAACTTGGCGTCACTATTTAAGAAGGTAAGAAAAAGCTAGGGAACTATAGACTGGTGAGCCTGACATTGGTGGTGGACAAATTATTGAAGGGAATCCTGAGGGATAGGATTTACATGCATTTGGAAAGGTAAAGACTGATTAGGGATAGTCAGCATGACTTTGTTCGTGGGAAATCATGTCTCACAAACTTGATTCAGCTTTTTGAAAAAGTAACAAAGAGGATTGATAAGGACAGAGCGGTGGATGTGATCTATATGAATTTCAGTGAGGCGTTGACAAGGTTCCTCATGTAAGACTGGTGCGCAAGGTTAGATCTCATGGAATACAGGGAGAACTAGCCATTTGGATACAGGACTGGCTCAAAAGGTAGAAGAGGGTGGTGTGGAGGGTTGTTTTTCAGAATGAAGGCCTGTGGCCAGTGGTGTGCCACAAGCATTGGTGCTAGGTCCACTAACTTTCGCCATTTATATAAATGATTTGAATGTTAGCATAAGGGGAATAGTTGGTACCTTTGCAGATGACCTCAAACTTGGAGATGTAGTCGACAGCAAAGATTACCTCAGAGTACAACATGATTTAGATTAGATGGGCCAATGGCCTGGGGAGTGGCAGATGGACTTTAATTTAGATAAATGTGAGGTGCTGCATTTTGGAAAAGCAAATTAAATCAGGACTTATACACTTAATGGTAAGGTCCTGGGGAATTTTGCTGAACAAAGAGACCTTGGAGTGCAGGTTCATAATTCCTTGAAAGTGGAGCTGCAAGTAGATAGGATAGTGAAGAAGGTGTTTGGTATGTTGTCCTTTTTTGGTCAGAGCATTGAGTATAGGAGTTGGAAGGTCATGTTGCAGCTGTACAGGACATTGGTTAGGCCACTTTTGGAATATTGCATGCAGTTTTGATCTCTGTCCTATTGGAAGGATGTTGTGAAACTTGAAAGGGCTCAGAAAAGATTTACAAGGATGTTGCTGGGGTTGGAGGATTTAGCTATAGGGAGAGGTTGAATAGGCTGGAGCTGTTTTCCCTGGAGTGTCGGATGCTGAAGGGTGACCTTAAAGAAGTTTGTAAAATCATGAGGGGCATGGATAGGATAAATAGATAAGGTCTTTTCCATGGCTTGGGGGAAGTCCAAGACTAGAGGGCATGGTTTTAGGGTGAGAGGGGAAAAAGTTAAAAGGAACCCAAGGGCAACATTTTCATGCAAAGGGTAGTATGTGTACGAAATGAGCTGCCAGAAGAAGTGGTGGAGTCTGGTACAATGATAACATTTAAAAGGCATCTGGATGGGTGTATGAATATGAAGGCTTGAGAGGGATATAGACCAAGTGCTGGCAAATGGGACGAGATTAAATTAGGATATCTGGTCGGCATGGACAAGTTGGATCGAAGGGTCTGTTTCCGTGTTGTAAATCTGTGATTCTATGATTCTACGAGGTATGGTGCTGCAGCTTAGACCATGAGAAAGAACATAATATCAGTTTAGTCAAGGCAAAAGAAAATAGGGGAACTCAAGTCAACCAAAATGGAAAAAGAAAAGAGCAACCAGTCAATTGCAAGTGCATAACATTCTTAGCCTGATTTATTTCATATGTCAATAGGAAAAACTGCGCAGTGTTGATAATGCTCACAAACCCTGAGGTTGGGTAAGATTTTAATTCTAACCCTGATTTTGATGGGGGAGGTAGTAGTATATTGGTAATGTCACTGGACTGGTAATCCAGAACACCAGGCTAGTGTTCTGGGAACATGACAGATGTTGAAATATGAATTTAATAAGTAAAACCTTAATTTAAGCAAAAACTAGCTTAATGCGGAGAACAACAATATTCAATTGACCACTGTCAATTGTTGTAAACAACTACCTGGTACTCAAACACCCTTTAAGGAAAACCACCAACCTCACTTGACCAATTGTTGGGATATTCTGTTGGTGAACATCTTCAGTTCATTGATGACCTTCCTTCCATCAAAAAGTCAGGAATGGGATGCTCGTTCATTTCACAATATCCAGCATCATTTGCAACAGTTCACATATTGAAGCATTACAGGACCATATGCAGCAGGAGCTGAAAAATATCTGAACTTGCCTGTTAAGTGGCAAAGATAATCTGCCACACAAATGTCTGGCATTGACCCTCTGAAACAGGAGAATCTAGCCATTGCCTGTGGAAATATTCAGTGGTCATGGGTTTAAAAGGATTCTTGCCGAATGATCTTTAGCGAATCTCTGCAGTGCACCTTCTAAATAGGTCATACCTCCACCAGTTTTGAATCATATTCTTTATTTTTCATGTTACTTATCATTGTTCTTCCTATCAAACTGTAATTAAGCTATATACAAGCCAGCCATGACTCACACAACAGTGGTCATAGTATAAGTCAACATCTTTCAGAAATGAATGACGAACACAAAATAATGCGGTATAACTACTGACATTATGCAAGCACTTTTTTCCCTCCTCAAAGTTTTTTTAAAAAACATCTGTTGCATAGATTTACTTTTATCAGCTTAAAACTAAGAGTCATAGAGCCAAACAGCATGAAAACAGACCCTTCAGTTCCAACAGGTCCATAATTCCAAACTAAACTAGTCCTACCTGCCTGAGCTTGGTCCGCATTCTTCCAAACATTTTTTATTCATGTACTTATCTAAACGTCTTTTAAATTATAATGACACCTGCATCCACCACTTCTTCTGGAAGTTCAATCCACACACTAACCACTCTGTGTCTTTTATAAATATTTCTCCTCTCACCTAAAAAATACGCCCCTTGTCTTGAAATCCCCCATCCTAGAGAAAAGACACCTTCACCTTAGCTGTAGCCCTCACGATTTTATAAACCTCTAAGGTCACCCCTCAACATCCTAGCTCCAGTCTATCCAACCTCTTCCCATAACTCAAACTCTCCATTCCCAGCAACATCCTGGTAAACCTCTGCTGAACCCTCTCCACCTGATTAATATCCTTCCTATAATAGGGCCACCAGAACTGGACACAGTACTCCAGAAGGGGCCTCACTAACCTCCTATACAACCTCAACATAACTTAAGATAATCCTACTTTTGAAATCCCCAAATATTTTTCTGTTGTCACATCATAAAGTCTGACAAAGTTGCTGTACCATAACTTTCCTAAACTTGTGACATTCGAAAGGAAACAGCTTTACTCAAATCCTGCTCATTTCAAAACATTTCCAATTGGTCCTTTGCAAAAGTTCCTGAATCAGCTGTTGTGAACAAGTAAATATTCATAGTCACTCTAATAATATTTAAGTGTCTCTACATTCTTCCACATTTGCAGCAATCACAACATCTTCTTCTCTGTCTTTTACATCAACTCACCACATTCTTGACAATGGTCTTGGAAACACATTAAATAAACAAACATTTCTAACTAGCTACACAGCCCAGATTTTCAGTTTTGTCCTCTAAATTTTCCTCCTGCTTCTCCAAATAGGATGTAGCGATTCTGTCCTTTGAGACCTAGGTTAGGTTCTTTTCCCGAGGTTTCACAGACGAGATATAATTTGCACACACCAACTTCTGCAAGCAGTTAAAGATTATTAAAGCTTGTACAAGCTAGGTGACCCCCTTTGACCCATCTCACAGGCATGTGAAGTTGAGTCAAAAGAGGCCCTGAACAAAGAAAACACATCCACTTTATACAGATCAGTTGGTAATGCTCACAGATACACTGGCTGATCACCTCACCCCCGCCCCCCCCCCCACAACCACATGTTACCCCAGGTACAATAGTACGATGAGATAATGTAAATGTATATGATAATCTTGGGGAATTGTTATGCAAACAATTTTCTGACTCAGTGCTTCCCCAAGACAATGTAGTGTGATATGCTTCAGTTTCAGGGGATGATCATGCGAATGAATTTGATTGGCTAGGGATGGCTATGAAAGCATTTCTGAATGGAAGGGACTGAATGACAGAGTTTAATTTGATAATAAGAGAGTAGTAGCAAATGACTGTCTAAATGACGTGGGAGTCATCCACATTCCTGCATGAATGTCATCCCACCCACTTCCAGTATGTTCAGTTTCTGGAGAAGGACAGTGCAGTTTAACCCTTTAATATTACATTAATGTCCAGGAAGATAGTCCAATTTAATCTTTTAACATTACTTCTAAGCGACAAATCCACATTTTAAATTTCGACAAGGTAAGACTGTGGTTGCTACTTGTAGGAGATAATCATATTGCCCATGTGTGCCTAATTTCCAGAATGGAGACAAACACATGTTGATTGAGGGTAGAAATCTTACCTGGTTTGCCACCTGAACCTATATTGTTCCCTATTCAGTGGCAGAGATATACAGAGGTCATTAATTCTCCTTCTGCTGACTAAAGAATCGGAAATTAAAGCTGGAACTTCCCTGGTCTACATATGTGACTGTTTTATTAGATATGGAAACCATTTACCAGTCAAGCAGGAATCATTTACCAGTCAACTTTATCTTGCCAACATTCACCTACTAACTCTACACTAATTTTATATCATTATATCAAGGGCAGCACGGTGGCTCAGTGGTTAGCACTGCTGACTCAGAACCAAGGACCGGGTTCAATTCCAGCCTCGGGCAACTGTCTGTGGAGTTTGCACGTTCTCCCAGCGTGTGTGTGTGTTTCCTCTGAGTGCTCAGAATTCCTCCCACAATCCAAAAAAATGCACAGTTAGATGACTTGGCCATGCTAAATTACCCATAGTGTTCAGGGATGTGTAGGTTCGGTGCATTAGTCAGGGTAAATATAGGGGAATGGGTCTGAGTAGGTTACTGTTCAGAGGGTCAGTGCGGACTTGTTGGGCCAAAGGGCCTGTTTCTGCACTGTAGGGATCCTATGATTCTATATTTGGATTCTATGATTCATTTCAGAGGTCAAATGTTACATCCATGCAGTAAACCATTTAGGAAAGCATAGTAATATTTAAGTACTATTAGGAAGTTCAGATTGATTTTTTTTTTCCACATCATAATTGTGATGTTTTACAGTTTGTGAGCTATCTTGGACATAGCAATTTCAGGTTTACCTCAAATGTTCAAATTGCTAATATAATGCAGTGTCTGCTGGCCACACAAAAATATACAATTAATTGTTCTCACACTCAATTCTTTGCCATCAGTTCCAAACACTGCTGTTTTGTTCCAGTTATAAATTTGCATAAGCAAATCATTTGTACAGTCTCTTTGAAAACACACAGTCTCAAATGGCAGCACCAGCAAACCCAGTGTTAAGCTTCATGGACACTGAGTTCATTCACATTTCATTTTGCCTTCTTCCACTACTTATGTAATTAATTTCCAAATGACCTCTTAAAGAACTTTTCTCTCCTTCCATCTCTGGGTGTCCTATTGCCATTTGCAGCCCAATTGTTCCATAACATTAAACAAGGAAATAGTTCTGCTGGCGTACAGTTTTGGATGGACATATTTGCATTGTAATCAGCTCAGAGATGATTCACTCTATTGATCTTAGGGATGAAATTTCTTATAAAGGAAAGATTTAACAGGTTCAGTCTATATCAATTCAAGTTCAAGAGGCTGAGAGATGGTCTTATTGAAACATATCATGCTGGGGTGGCACAGTGGGTAGTACTGCTGCCTCACAGCACCAGGGACACGGGTTCAATTCCACCCTCGGGCGACAGTCTGTCTGGAGTTTGCACATACTCCCCGTGTCTGCATGGGTTTCCTCCATGTGCTCCAGTTTCCTCCCACAATCCAATGACGTGCAGGTTCGGTGAACTGGCCATGCTAAATTGCCCATAGTGTCCAGAAATGTGTAGATTAGGTGCATTAGTCAGGGGAAATTTAAAGTGGTAGGGGGAATGGGTGGGTTACTCTTCGGAGGGTCATTATGGACTTGTTGGGCCAAATGGCCTGTTTCCACACTGAAGGGATTCTATGAGCTATGACTTTAAAGGTGGCTTGATGGCTGATGCTAAGAGAATGTTTCGTGTCAGAAAAAAATAGAACCAGGGTGCAATTTAAATGTGAAGGGCCTCCTGTTTAAAAAGGAGACGAGGAAGAATATTTTTCTCTGACAGGCTCTTCACCAGAGAACTGTGGAGGCTAGGTCACAGAATATAGTCAAGGCAGACTTGGATTACTGATAGACAAGAAGGTTCAAAGGAGCAACCGGCAGTAACATGGAGTTATGGTTATCATGATCTTATTGAACGGACCAAAAGCTTACTCCACTATCTATTGCTTATGATTAAAGCCTGAAGATTACTCTTGGTCTCATCATGAGATAACAAAAAAGTCAATTTACAGCAAGATGCAAGTGTTTTTACAAATACTATATCAAGATTAGAAACAGTGTGTAAAGATGAGCCTCAACTTAGTTCATTTAATTTACCTACATCTCGATGCAGAAAATTTGTACTCAGCCAAACCAAACGTGAAACTGAATTTGTTACAGGCTGAGAAAAATCATTCAAGAATTCTCACCCTGGTTCATTACCAATCGATTGGATGCATATACTGTCAGTTCGGACTAGGTTAGTCTGAGGTTCCCTCAAGGAGTCAAATAACCCAAAAATATTCATCATACATGAATAACTGGGTGAATCAACTTGTTGAGAGAATTGGAGATGACCCAACTCCTATGTTGTTGTATTCTTTTTAGGAAATCATCAACTGCAGGAGAAAACTTGTAGGAGAAAAAGGATATTTCTAGGATGTGTGTACTGTAGTTCCATCACTAAACTTATGAACCTTACTTCAAATGTGAAAAAAACAATACAATAACAATAATAAATTGTATTCCAAAAATAGTTTTAACTGTTTAAAACAAATGTATTTTTATATTTCAACATATTATATCATGCTTCTATCACAGGAGGGATTTGAACCTGGATCATTTGGTGCACAGGTGGAAGACTATCACTGTTCTACAAGATCATACTTGGATGAGGTATTGGTGACTAAAGATACTGAATAATGGTGGGAGCAATTATCTCAGCATTAAAAACACATCGAATTAAACAAGTTTTCCCAAGAACGCACTGATCCTGATCATGTTAAAAAGAGTCACAGTCATTGAGGACAGAAACAAACCCTTTTAGTCCAACCAGTCCATGCCGCCCATAATTCCAAACTAAATTAATCCTACCTGCCTGCTCCTGGCCCAGGTCCTTCCAAATCTTTCCTAATCATGTATCCATCCAAATGTCTGATAGCTGATTTTTAGTCTGCTTTGTTAATCACCTCTTTAGTCATAAGGTTCTTGCTCAACATGCAAGGTCACCGGTTCAAGTATCACAATATTGAGTCTTGAATACATAATCAATCAATCAATGCCAACACTTAATTTCTACAATCCTGGAAAGAAAGAAACTGAAACTTGGATTTTTATTGGATCTTTCATGACCTCAGTCATGGTAAGGACATTCTGGGCAACCCAAAGTGCTCTACAACTGAGGAAGTAATGCATAGTGACTGTTATACAGGGATCATTTGGCCATCAATTTGAGCACAGTAATATCCCAGAAAGTCAAAATTTATCACTTAATTTAGTGATGTTGGTTTATGGTCAACTACTGCCTAGAAACAGAAAAATACACATTTTCTTCTATTGTGAAGAACATCCTTCTGGATGGCTGTCTTTTCTACTCCTGTGTCTGGTTCTGTGTGTCATGAACACCTGCTGGGCAACAGCTCGATTTTCTTTCTCTTCCTTCTACTCTCATTTTCCAAAGCGCTGAATGATTCACATCAAAAATTTTCTCAAAGCCTCATTTAAATGCCTGTGAACAAATTTAGAGATAGCCTGGCACCACACTCAGAACTGAAACATGAAACTAAAACTAAAACTACGTCTCCCCTTCCACACACACACACACACACACAAAATACAAATCAAACTTAAAGTTATGCAACGTTCTGTCCACTTTAGAACCTATATTTCCAAATAATAACATTATGAACCTTCTTCACTGATGACATACTGACGGTGTAATAATCCCTCACCAAGGCACTGAAATACCAAACCCAGATCATTTGTAGCAATTTTAAAGAGTTGGGCTTCAACACAAGATTTGGCTTAAAGCCAAAAAGTGCTACGAGCGGGCCAGGTGAAGCCAACATATTGTTCTTCATCTTAAATCTCAAAGAGAGATACATTTTATTTAAAAAAGAATGAAATATTGATCTAAAGTTTTGCCTTAAATTTTACTTGATTTAACTTCAAATGAGCCGTGGAGCAGCTCATTTAAGGATGTTATTGTGCAAAGTGGATACTTTGTAATACAGGCAAAACTACAGATAAAGAACCCCATTTTCTCTTTTGTTTAGACTAATCCACATATTGCTCATCTAAATATGTAGGCTCAATATTCTAGATTATTCAATTAACTTTCAGTACATTGCACTGCACTGTAGCATAAACTAGTTTTCAAAGTGAAAAAAATCATTAAAACAATGTATCACACTCAAAGAGACCACAGCCAAAAGTACAAATGCTAAATTGAGTGCAGGTGCATAGTTCCTTGAAAGTGGAGTCACAGGTAGATAGGATAATGAAGGAGGTGTTTGGTATGCTTTCCTTTATTGGTCAGAGCATTGGGGTTGGGAGGTCATGTTGCGGTTGTACAGGACATCAGTTAGGCCACTGTTGGAATATTGCATGCATTTTTGGTCTCTCTCCTATTGGAAGGATGTTGTGAAACTTGAAAGGGTTCAGAAAAGATTTACAAGGATGCTGCCAGGGTTGGAGGATTTGAGCTATCGGGAGAGGCTGAATAGATGGGGGCTGTTTTCCCTGAAACGTCAGGAGGCTGAGGGGTGACCTTATAGAAGTTTATAAAATCATGAGGGACATGGATAGGATAAATAGACAAGGTCTTTTCTCTGGGGTGGGACGTAGGTTTAGGATGGGGGGGGGGGGGGGAAGATTTAAAAGAGACCTAAGGAGCAACTTTTTCATGCAAAGGGTGGTGCTTGTATGGAATGAGCTGCCAGAGAAAGTGGTGGGGGCTGGTATAATGACAACATTTAAAAGGCATTTGGATGGGTACATGAATAGGAAAAGTTGAGAGATATGGGACAAGTGCTGGCAAATGGGACAGCATTAGGATAAGATATCTAGTAGAGAAAGGAGGAAAACTTCTTCAAGGCAGGCATCCTTGCAAGAGGATTCGCAGTAGGGTTAAAATCAACGAGGTAAAAACAAAGACTGCAGATGCTGGAAACCAGATTCTGGATTAGTGGTGCTGGAAGAGCACAGCAGTTCAGGCAGCATCCAAGGAGCAGCAAAATCAATGTTTTGGGCAAAAGGCCTTCATGATGAAGGGCTTTTGCCCGAAACGTCGATTTTGCTGCTCCTTGGATGCTGCCTGAACTGCTGTGCTCTTCCAGCACTACTAATCCAGGATAAGATATCTAGTCAACATGGACAAGTTGGACCTAAAGATTGATTCCGTGTTGTACATCTCTATAGTAAACCAATATGTACTGATGCACATTGACTAATCTATCTAATTTAGTTGGCAACATTCCTAGTTCTAAATGTCATAGGATCATAGAATCCATTTTTAATGGAATAAAATGTCTCAAGTGCTTCACAGGAGCACTGAGAAACAAAAAAAAAAGACAGTGAATTACACAAGGAAATATTAGATCAAACGACCAATAGTAAACAATAAAAAGGAGAGCTGGAGAGTTGGAGGGAAGAATTGCAGAGCTTAGATATGGGCTACTAAAAGCACAACCACTAACAGTAGAGTAATTTAAATGGAGGATGCATAAGAGACCAGAACTAGAGGAACACAGCTAACAGTTTCTATTTACTCTTTCATGGGATATGGATGTCAACCACATTGCTTTCGAGAAGCAGTCAAATGTGAAAAGATTGGATGAAGATAGCAGATTTCCTACCTACAGTTGTCAACCAAATAAGTTTTTACATGGAGTCATAGAGAGGTACAGCACGGAAACAGACCCTTCAGTACAAGTCGTCCACGCTAACCAGATATCCTAAATTAAATTAGTCCCATTTGCCAGCACTTGGCCCATATCCCTCTAAATCCTTCTTATTCATATACCCATCCAGATGCCTTTTAAATGTTGTCATTGTACCAGTCTCCACCACTTCCTCTGGCAGTTCATTCCATACACACACCATCTTTTGTGTGAAAAAGTTGCCCCTTAGGTCCCTTTTATATAGAGTCATAGAGACGTACAGCATGGAAACAGACCCTTCGGTCCAACCCATCCATGCCGACCAGATGTCCCAAACCAATCTAGTCCCACCTGCCAGCACTTGGCCCATATCCCTCTAAACCTTTCCTATTCATATACCCATCCAAATGCCTCTTAAATCTTACAATTGTACCAGCCTCCACCACATCCTCTGGCAGCTCATTCCATACACGTACTGCCCTCTGCGTGAAAAAGTTGCCCCTTAGGTCTCTTTTATATCTTTCCCCTCTCACTCTAAACTAATGCCCTCTAGTCTTGGACTCCCCCCAAACCATGGAAAAGACCTTATCTATTTAGGTAAAAACAATGACTGCAGATGCTGGAAACCAGATTCTGGATCAGTGGTGCTGGAAGAGCACAGCAATTCAGGCAGCATCTGAGGAAATGGAGGTCCTGGGCCTCCTTCACCGCCGCTCCCTCACCACCAGACGCCTGGAGGAAGAACGCCTCATCTTCTGCCTCGGAACACTTCAACCCCAGGGCATCAATGTGGACTTCAACAGCTTCCTCATTTCCCCTTCCCCCACCTCATCCTAGTTTCAAACTTCCAGCTCCGCACTGTCCCCTTGACCTGTCTGGACTTGTCCGACCTGCCCAGCTCCTTTTCCACCTATCCACTCCACCCTCTCCTCCCTGACCTATCACCTTCATCTCCTCCCCCACTCACCTATTGTACTCTATGCTACTTTCTCCCCACCCCCACCCTCCTCTAGCTTATCTCTCCATGCTTCAGGCTCTCTGCCTTTATTCCTGATGAAGGGCTTTTGCCCGAAGCGTCGATTTTGCTGCTCGTCGGATGCTGCCTGAATTGCTGTGCTCTTCCAGCACCACTGATCCAGAACCTTATCTATTTACCCTATCCATGCCCCTCATGATTTTATAATGACAGTTCTCATGGTGACCATTTTGGGGACCAGCTTTCAATTGCAGACTTTATTAATTGAAGTTAAATTCCATCACCTACCATGATGGGACTTGAAATCATGCCAGAAGAGCATTAGCTTGGACTACTACTACTTTACCTGTATGCCACGAGATTACCAAGGTGGAAGGGATGTGGATATAGAGGGATTTGAAACCAAGGGTAAGAACTTTAGGGTGAAAGTATCACTTGATCAGAAGCTAACAAGTCAAAAAGCACAAAAGGTTATACAAGATTGGAACTCACTGTGAGTTAAGACAAGTAGCAGTAACTTGGATGAGCTCAGAATTAGAGAGAGTGGAATTTGGGAGACCAGCCAGGAACCAAGTGATGTTATCACCAATCACATCACCAGCACCTACAGTTATGACTCCCCTGAAAGATACAGAATCTTGCTATGTGTCAGGAAGAGAGATTTTGCAATATCTTATCATCATACCTGGGTTACAACAGGAGAGTGGCACAGTCACCTGACAGGGACATGTGTAATTAAAAAATAAAGTAATGCATTAAGTAGAATGATACAGGAAATTCATTAATTTTCAATACAAATTTACTGTCATCCAAAACTTTATTTCCCCTACAAAATAGATGCATTATACTCCAGTTTCCTCACTCACCTCTCAGACATGCAGCAAGACAGCAAAACAAGGAGCAACAATCTGAGAAACAAGTAGAAATGGAAAGGTAGTATTCTATAGACAAATCAGAACACAAGGACATTCATGGATGCAAGACAGCACAGAAACAGTTAAGACAGAATCTAACAACAGTACTCAATTTATGAAAGGGTTTGAGTGTAACGAGTGAAGGTTATTTTTCAGTTAAACTAGCAGTAAAAAAAGAGTCCAAAAGAAAGGATTAATAGAAGCATAAAGAAGCAGGAAGAAAATGTAATATTATTTAGAATAGGGAATCATAAACAGTTATCAAAGCAGAGTCCATG
Organism: Chiloscyllium plagiosum; assembly: GCF_037043375.1. Taxonomy (NCBI): domain Eukaryota; kingdom Metazoa; phylum Chordata; class Chondrichthyes; order Orectolobiformes; family Hemiscylliidae; genus Chiloscyllium; species Chiloscyllium plagiosum. The sequence goes on along the minus strand of NW_028270166.1, from coordinate 37,034,488 downwards.
ATGTGGGGCCCAGACTAATGCACAGCAGACATGGGTTCAAATCCTACTGTGGCAGCTGGAGAAATTTAGATTAGATTAGATTCCCTAAAGTATGGAATCAGGCCCTTTGGCCCTCCAAGTCCACAATGACCCTCCGAAAAGTAGCCCACTTGGACCCATTCCCCTACTCTATATGTATCCCTGATTAATGCACCTAACACCATGGGCAATTTAGCATGTCCAATTCACCTGACCTGCACATCTTTGGATTTTGGGAGGAAACTGGAGCACCCGGAGGAAACCCACGCAGACACGGGGAGAAAATGCAAACTCCACACAGATGGTCACCCGAGGCGGGAATCAAACCCAGGTCCCTGGTGCTATGAGACAGCAGTGCTAACCACTGGATCACCGTGCCGCCCACCGTGTTCCTTTATAAATTGAGAAATTCATAATATAAAGCTAGTCTCAATAAGGGTGACCATGAAACTAACATCAATTGTGGTGAAAACTCATCTGATTCACTGTCACAGAAACATAGAAAATAGGAGGAGTATGCCATTCACACCTTTGTGCCTGCTCTACCACTCAGTATGATCATGGCTGACCATCCAACTCTGCACCCTATTCCCGCTTTCTCTCCATGATGTTCTTGAGTGAAGAAATCTGCCATCCTTACCTAAGCATGGTCTTCATGTGACTCCACAGCAATACAAATGACTTAACTCCCTTAAACCACAATGGCCCCGGGAGGGAGTCAATTCAAAGACAATTAGGGATGGGGATCAAATGCGAACCTTGCTCGTAATGTGCAATTTTCATGAAAGAGTAAATAAAACATACTGCAACAAATAGAAAATTGAAGTTTAAAAAACCTTACATAAAAATATCGTGTGGATCACTTCACTGAGAAAATTAGCAGCAGAATGAGGGGCCAAATTCCTCCATCTGAGCTGAAGTTTCTATCATTCCGTGACAGACACAAGTAAGCAGCACTGCAGTTCAGCTGATTGTAAATTAATTTGATCTGACTCATGCACTATGACATTCCAATGGATACACCAGAGTAAGTACATTTCACTGAGCTATTATTTTTAGCAAACCACCCTCCTATAATCTGCACAGCCAACTGGCCAAGTGCTCCAGCGGTAAGGATATATTGGCAGCGAAATGCAAGAAAGAATTGTTAATCAATGCCACAAGTTTGAATTTCACGCTGCCATCCAACTGCTAGATTGTGACAGAATAAATTACTTAAACTAGATCTTGTGGTTTACCACATCAAATAGACCCGTTTTTTAAAAGCAAGACAAATACAAACCAACTAGGAAAAGATTTTAAAAGAGAAATAACCAAACATTTCAAGTAGCAGCTTAGGTTATAATAGTTCTTACATTTCAAGTCAGAAGACTCAACCTCACCTCACAACTTGATTACACATTTAAGCTAGACCGGAGTAACAACTGCATTGACACAGTAATGTTATTTGAAAGGAAGAGATTTAATACAGCGTTTCTGTCCAGTTGTTCTTATCGACCACCACTCAAACTGACTAACTTGTCATTCAGCTAACACGTTGCTTGCCAGACCTTGCTGTGCATTGATACAAACTATGTAATATCAAGGAAGTATTTCAAAACTGACTAGTTGAGCCTTGATAATGCACTACATAAATGCATTCTTAGAAGACTAGACATATCAATTCCAACCTCACCAAACCGTCCAACGTTACATCCATTGATGTCCAGTGATCAGAACACCACTTTTATCTACTTTCCAAGAAATAACTTCAATCCTACTACATAGCTGTACCAACCTACATACTGCAAAGACGAGTACTGAAATTTGTCAGCCTCCATGTGGATGTGTTAATTATGCACATATCTGAGCATCAGGAAGGCTTTTATGCAGATTTATCAGTTTTCTCCCACTGTTCACCACCACCAATCTTTTTCCATAAGGTACAAGCCTTGCTGGAGTATAAGGTCACATTATCCTCCAGGACTTTGTCAAAATGGTGACTTTTTTTACACTTTAACTAAGGTATTGAATACTATTTATGCCATAGGTAAAAGCTACATAAGCAGTGAATTAATTTAAAGACATATTTTGGAACAATTTGAAGGAATTTGCGAGTACTAAAATACATTTTGGTGCAAGTTATTTTTATTTTCAAAATATACCTAATTTGTTAAAAAAATCTTTCTATATATACATAGTTGCTAAAGTGGTTCAGTTCTGTACAGTCCTTGCATGTGGAGAACAAACAAACACAGCATTTCTTATTTACAACAAGACTACATTTACGTACATTCGCGGCACCAGGAGGATCCAACAACTGAACAGACTGCCATTGTACTTTGGCTTAGGCAGTGGTCTTTCTCCACTGCATCTTGGCAGCAGTTGCCCCAAGCTTTAGTGTGGCCTTTAGCACGTAGTCCTGGACCTTGGAATGTGCCAGTCTGCAACACTCAGTCAAGGTCAGCTCCTTGTTCTGGAAGGCCAACAAATTTCAGGCAGACCAAAGAGCGTCTTTCACCAGTCGGTGGTCTTCCAGACGCAGTCAATGTTTGTCTCAGTGTGCGTCCCAGGGAACAACCCATAGAAAAGAGTCCTGCATCTCAGAGTTGCCTGGGATGAACCTCAACAAAAATCGATTGCATTTCTCTCCAAAATTCCTTTGCAAAGACACATTCCAGAAGGAGGTGTGTGACAATCTCTATCCCCAGCCCCCACAGCCACTTTGAGGGTAGTGTGCGGTGGTGCAGGGAGTCTGGGTCTATTTTGAACGGGCAGCAACCTGAGAGGTGTGAAATGGTTTTGAGTGCCGGCTCACACCTTCAGCAAGTTTTGATTCTGTTTGGTCTTCCCCTTGATAGGGTGGATCTTGCCAGTATAGATTACTCCGCAGGAGCACGTGTTTATGATTAGTGAGGATTTTAGTTGAATTGCTGGTTCAACCAAGAATTTGAGATTTTGTCATCTCTGTAATACTGAATGCCTGCCCCTTGACATTCAAGCCGTCGACACTTTTTGAATTCCCACTCTCTCCATCCTGCATACCTGTTGGGCGGTTTCTGTCGCCCGGTATCAGCCTCCTGAAGTGCTGGCATAATTGCCTGGACAGAAGTCATTGGGTCCATTTTCCCTTTGATGCCAGACAATAATTCTTCGATTTCTGAGGACTTTGAGTTCTTGCACTCTTGCAATGGTTTCTCAGTTACATTCTCCTCTATATTGAAAGAAGCCCGTATGATCACATTCTTAGACATCTCTAGTGCCTCACGTTTGCAGACAATCGTGTATGGAATCTGCACTTCTAGTTTCAGCATGCCAAGACCGCCATTTCTGTTGCTGGCATACAAGATTCCATCATGGATATAAGGTGGAAGTGTAGGAATTCTTTCGTGGCATTGCATATAATTTGGTCCAGTTTTATAAGTGTGGTCTGAGATGCTTTGGACAGGATCGAGTGAAAATACAATCTGGGGAATAACATGGGTTTTTAGGATTTCTAGGCGTTGCCTCGGTCGGAGAGATGCTGCCTGTATTCCTTTCACCCACATCTTAAGCCTCTCTTTCCATTCTCCTTTTGACACACCTGCCCACGGGTCGATATAGGCACCCAAGTATTCCTCAGTATCACCTGGGGGTATATAGGATATTAGATTCGTTATGCAGCTTCCAATTAGCAAAGTGATTGTACAGAAAGGTCTTCCTCTTAAGCGTAAAGTGGAAGTCTTTTGTCTTTGTGATGTTAATATTGAGGCCCGTATGGTCACAATATGACAGCAGCAGCAGCTTCAGATTCCTTCCCATACCGGTGTGAGAGTCACTCAGAAGGGCTATGTCATCTGTGAAGGCCAAAATCGGTCAGTTAACTCTTCTGCCGTCCAGGGGCATAGTGACTCCTGAGTTGGCCTTCTCCAGACAGCATATCAAAGGATCCAGAGTGATGTTAAATAATATGGCTGAGAGTGGGTCACCCTGCTTTACACCCCTCTCTATGTTTATTGGAGTGGTATTAGTTCCGTTTCCTTCTACCAGGTCTACAAAGGCTTTTGGGAGATGTTCTCTCTGCAGTGTTTTCAATAGTAATTTGTGCCCAACTGAGTCGAATGCTTTTGCCAGTTCAACAAAGACAACCGCAAGGTCCTTGCGGTTATGCTTTGCTCCCTTAATTATGTTCTCTAGGGTGACAATATTCTCATTGCATCTGCAAGTGGCTGCTAGAAACCCCTTTTGTCTGTTGTTAATTTCAACAGTTTCCCTGAGGCATTTCGTCATTATTTTTGTGAAAAGTCTTAGCAGCATAGGACCAATGGTTATCGGCCGCCAGAGGTCAATGTTTTTCAGGCGGTCTTCATTCTCACACTTATGAATTAAGACCGTTCAACTCTTTTTTTAAAAAAGTGATTCTGGTATCGTGTTTGATTTTAACAATAGGGAGAAGAGTCAGGGTAGACGAGTTTCCTCCTCTTCATGAATGGATCGTATATCAGCCAGATTCAGGCCATCTGATCCAGCGGCACTGTGCTCAGCTATCCCCTTGATGGCTTTCTCGACCTCTTCTACTTCCATGAGTTTCATCAAGGATCAGTCATCTACGTCCCCGGTATATGGGGCGTATTTGCTGATGTTGGATTTATGATTTGGTACCTACAATTTCCCTCTGAAAAATGCCTCCAGTTCCTCTTTTGGGAGAGGACAAGTGGATTAGGTCAGCACCCCTATGATGTCATGAGCTAGTTTGGCATGAGTTTGTAGAGCTGTTGTATTGCTCTGAACAGAGCTCTACATGTCGCCCATCTTTTCTTTGCACCGGTATTATTGCTGGACTTTGTGTCTTTTTTAGTCTGGCCTTCTGGAGAGGCTTTTTCCATTTATTCTGTCCATCCCTACCATTCGTTAGTGGGTAGGTAATACCAACCCCTAGCACTAGAGTGTCCAGGTCGTTCCTCGTGCTCAAAAGCTCTTCCGTTTGTTTTAGCTGATCATCTATGTCCATATGCTTAGGGATCAAAGCCGGTTCTCTGGTGTGGGTTCAGTTCGTCGGAATAATCCCGAACACTCTTCGCCTCAGATTCATGCGAGTTATCAGCTATACTCATGTCATTTGGGATTTGGACCTCTGTTCACAAGGTTTCTGCGTTTGTCAGAGATTTGCTTGGGTGTTTTCTTTTTAAGGATGCTAGCGATCTCTTTATTAATGAATTTGCATCCTGGAAATCTCTTTTCTAATTCCCTCAGGAGTGCAACTTCCTCCAGTGTCGATATGCAATCACTTCTCCCCGGTTTGCCTTTGACCTGGAGTGCTGTTTTGAGGTGATTTTCATTCCATAGAATGGGATGTTGAAGGCTCTCATGTTGACAAAGTCCAGCCTGAGTTGTAAACTGTTGGTCACACGCGCTGCATGCAAAGTCCCCCACTGGAGGGGGTTTCTTACTTTTGCACTTGGGTTAATGGTAGGAGATGCATGGTACTCTCCTGCTTTATCACAGCATGAACATTTTGTCCGGATGTTCCTTATTTTATGCACTTCGGTCATGTGAATCTTGTGACCCAACAAACTCACTGTGGGAAAGAGGGCATCACAGTCCACGCAAAACAACTTGTCGATAGGGTAATGGATTATAACCTCTTGGACAGATGTTCTGTAAATATATTGGTTCGATAACAACAACTTCTCAGCTGTCATACCCTCGAACTCTATTTCGGTCTCATTCGCCGAATGCGCTGTGTCCTGCTTTGGTATTTGATAATCCCTGCTGTAGAAGGTTTGGGTAGTGATGCTTATATCATCCGGTGGGTGGGCTGCCCATACGGGTCCTTCTACAACATGATCAGTGTCATCCACTACTGGGCTAGTCAGTTCCTTGGGAGGAATAGCCAAACTCAGCTCCAAGTTGGGCAAGAGGTATCGTCCCAAGATCACTGTCTCGGTTTGACTTGAGACTGATCTTGTTGCCAGCTTTAAAGAGCAGGCGCATTTACAATTTAACAAATTAACACAGCTCGCAGTTGTGGATGAGGCTGCAGGGAGGTTGGTTATCCGCGATGCCTTCCAGCCAGACTGCTCCATTGAACACGGAAAACATTCTTTTTTTGAGTAATATTGAGGTATCCGGTCTATGCAGACCACAGCCGTCTCATAGCTTTTCTCAGTTGTTTCGTCACTCAGCAGCCAAAAGCTACTGAGCTGACTAGCGGGGCCAACAAGGAGGCACGACACAAACTATGCACCAAAATACATCAAAACGTCCTAGTTACTCCCATGCATAAAGGATCTAACAGATAGTCACCACCTTCTCACCACCAGCCAAGAAATGTCTTGTGCTTGTTGGAAAGCTCTGGTTCTGTTATAAGTGCACCACCCTATCTTAAAAAAATCAATAAAAATAAAAATGGAGGAATGATAACTAATGTATTACAAACCTCATTTTATATTCATTGTAACTGGGAACAAATCAGTAATGTCATTTATTCACCATAATATAAGTATTTCCAATTTCTGAGAAAAAGTCTGTCTCAAATCTCAAGTGCATCAACTTTACTCAAATTCTGGGAACCTGACATGGCATATTAATCTGCCAATTTGTATATATGGTAGTGAATCTGCATAGTTATTAGGGCTTCAAAAAGGAAGTAAGATACCATCAAGACAGTTTGACTGGTGAAGTAAATTTGCCACTAATTGTAAATAAACATATGCTTCAGGTAATTAGATTTAGATAACAAATTCTGGTATTTATTTTCATTGCACCAGTCCCACTCCTCCCACCCCAAACAGGGCCGGTTTGTGGGGAGTTCAACGATACAGACAAATCTATGATATCTTGCTTAAGTGGTCAGTGTTCAGGTCTAAGCCAATGCATGTTGTTGAATTCCACTGCACTATGGAAGTACGAGCACTGATCTTGACCTTATTGGTGCTCTCAAACACAATAATCCCACTAGATCGTTTCCCTCCCTATCTTAACAAGTCAAGGCCAACTTTGGCAAACAAACTGATACTCTTAAAATGTGCAAACTTGAAATTGTCCAAGGATAGCATTTGGGACATTTACTGGTCAGTGTTAAACCATAATTCAAACACTACTGCTATTATTGGAAAAATAAGCATTCATCAAGTGATTATTTGGTTAACACATACTTTCTTCATTGTCTATATCTCCACGTGACCAAGATATTTGAGGGTACCCCAACAAGGGTTGGCACCTTCTGCAGAAAAGGGTAGGAAACTGAAAAAAAAATACAGAAGGCCCTAAGATATGAAGCGGACTTCAACTATTAGCCTATCGGGTCTGCTCTGCCAATTGATCATGGATGATATGTTTCTCAACACCATTTTCCTGCCTTCTAATCTTCTTGTTAATCAAAAACATATCTGCCCCTCTCTTAAATACACAACCTTCAGCAGCAGTAAGGTCTACAGCTTCACCGAACTCTTGCTGAAGAAATTTCTCCTCATCTTAGGTGTAAAGCATCATTCCTTCAATCTGACACTGTGACCTCAGGTCCTAGTCTCTTCTACTAATGGAAACATCTTCTCCATGTCCACTGCATCCAGGTCTCTCAATACTCTGTACATTTCAATCAGCTCCTCTTATCCTTCTAACTCCATTGGATTTCAGACCTAGAGGTCTCAACGACTCCTCTTAGGAGAAGCCCTGGGATCATTGCTGTAAATGTCCTCTGTACTTCTTCCAAAACAAGTACATGCTTCATTAGATATGGGGCCCAAAACTGCTCACAACATTCCAATGCAGTCTGACTGGAGCATTATAGAGCCTCAGCAGTACACGCCTGCTCTTGTATTCTGGCCTTCACAAAGTGAATAGTAATATGGCATTTGCCTGCCTAACTGCCAAAATAACTTGCATGTTAACCTTTCAGAGAATCTTGAACTAAGACCCCTAAGTCATAGAGTCATAGCAATGTACAGCACTGAAACAAATCCTTCAGTCCAACTCGTCCATGCTAACCAGATATCCCAGATAAACTTAATCCCATTTGCCAGCATTTGACTCATATCCCTCTAAGCCTTTCCTATTCATATATTCATCCAAATGTCTTTTAAATGTTTTAATTGTACCAGCGTCCATCATCTCCTCTGGCAGCTCATTCCATACAAGCGCCACCCTTTGCATGTAAAAGTTGCCTATTAAGTTCCTTTTAAATCTTTCCCCTCTCACCTTAAAACTGTGCTGCTAGTTTTGGACTCCTCTACCCTGGGGAAAAGACTTTGACTATTCACCCTATCCATGTCCTCCATGATTTTATGAACTTCTACAGCGTCACCCTGCAGCCTCTGATGCTCCCAGCTGTTTTGCTGGTTCGGCTTTCCAAAATCTTTCCCCATTGAAAAACAATGGGGAGGTGCCGGTGTCGGTGTTGGACTGGGGTGGACAAAGTTAAAAATCACACAACACCAGGTTATAGTCCAACAGGTTGATTTGGAAACACTAGCTCTCACAGCGCTGCTCCTTCCTGATAAAGGAACAATGGTCTGAAAGCTAGTGCTCTGAATAAACCTGTTGGACTATAACTGGTGTTGCGAGATTTTTAACTTTGCCTATTTAGAGAATCACATCTTTGCCTCTATTCTTCGTAACAAAATGTATAACCTCACACTTTCCCACATTGTATTTCATCTGTCACTTCTTTGCCCACTCTCCTAGTCTGATCAAGATCTTCTGCTGCTTCCCCACCTCAACACTACCTTACCCTGCACCTATATCTGAATCAGACTAAAAATCAAGGTTCACCTTGCAAGACTTAAGATGATTAAAAACAGGATTAAATATTAAAATGTATAACAGAAAGAATACATAAAATATATATAATACATTAGCTATAATAATTTTATTCAGACTGAAGAACAGACAAACTGGTACTTTATACTCAAAACAAATGTTAAGGCCTCACTGGAACACAGGTCATTATTCATATTTCCTATTGCACTCTTAATAGAAAAGTCCTACACAGAATAAGTCGCCTTTGGACGATTTGAAAAGTCAGTCTATTTGTGTAATTGCACTCAAATGAACAATGCTATCCATAGAGTGTCAACAGACTTCCTCCCACGCTTTGGAATTGCGATGTATTAACTGCATAGTTCCACTGCAAAGATCATTCTGACAGCAAAATTCCTCTGTCTACTGTCATAATAATCCCTTTACAAATTGGCCCCAAACCTTTTACAAATTTTTGCAAAATGGCACTTGATTGTCTACTTGAAAAAAAACTCCATTCTGGAATTCATTCAGTCCTCAGACATCACAGAAAACATGACTGTTTACAATCAATAATTTATTTCCCCCAGTCCCACTGAAAGCACTGAGCCACGAGACTTTCTCGGTACTTCTCCCAAGTGCCCATTCCTCATGTACGTGTCAGACACTTTCAGTGAGCTATCCAACCATGAAGAACTTGACATCCAATCCAACTCCTCTCATACAAACATTTCCAGCAAATGTTACAGGAGAACCATCAGGAACAAGAATTTTGCCTGCCCTGTTGAAAGGTCACATTGACCTGAAATGTTAACTCTATTCCTCTACATCAACACCACCTGCCCTGTTGAGTATTTTCAGGAAATTTTGTCTTTAAGGAACTCTGGCTGCTTTGGTTATACCAGAGACAGACCCGTTTGAAAGCCTCACGACAACAGTCATTCATTAGATCCTTTGTGCTCACTTTCATTGTTGCCTAAAAGTAACAAACACAAGTTTCCAACAGAACAGCTTTGTCGATACACTGTGTGGCAATGATTGGTTCCAATGCAGCAAATAGATTGTTTTGATAATTGGCTAACATTTAAGAAAGTAAATTGGTTTCTCAGCATATACAACCTCCATTGATCTCTTGAACACACCATGTTATGGCGCATCATGATTCTTCAACCACCATTATCTTTTAAACCTTTACACAACTGACTATGAGACAATCTTAATTCTATCCTTAACAAGCATCCACTTTGTTATTTTTAGACAAACAGTAGGAGCAACAATTCTGATTTTATGTGTGACGAGATATTAAAATGAATTACGTATTCCAAAACTAAACAAAGAAGGGCTGATGCCAAAGATCTGAAACAAAAACAAATAGCTGGGGAAACTCAGCAGTTCTGAAGAAGGGTCACGACTCAAAGTGTTAACTCTGCTTTCTCTCTAGAGGTGCTGTCAGACCTGCTGAGTTTTACTAGCAATTTCTGTTTTTTCTTACTTAACTTCAAATGATGCTCTGGTTAAAAAACCGGGAGCCAAACTTCAACTGGACACCAATAACGTCTGCATTTTATTTTCCCTACTAGTCATTTTTCTCTGGGTAAGAGTTAACCGTTAAACTTTGCCAGTAAGCAAAGACACATTGTGAAATTGCACATATAGTATTTTAAGTGTAAAATATCAAGATAGCTAGCAAGTAAGCAACTTGAATACTTGTGAGAATGTCAACGCTTCTCTAATACCCTAAAAATTAACGCTGTCAAACACTGCATGATTTTGCGTCCAGAGGAACGCTACTTAAAAAAAAATCCAAGATTAAAGCGTTTGAAGAGAGAGATTAGGGAATAAACGTGGCAGTTCACTGGCCTGAAATCAGTCCCGCATTTTTAAACTAACAAACGGATTCAAGTTGTCGATACTAGTAAATAAACCACACTAACAATCCCACCGGGTCTGTCAGTCCAACACGGATGGATAAGGGATTGCATAACCAGTCTCTCTTTCATTTATACAAAGCCACTTATTTGTTTTAAAAATCAAAAAGCAAGCGTTCCTGTTGGCCGTTGCTTTCGTACAAGAAAAAGAAAGTTGAATTCAAACGGAAACTGTTGGCCGAGTGAAATAAAGCTCGAACTTAGATTTCACAGCAACAACAACAACAAAAACTGATCGTTATAAAAAAACTAATTTTGCATAAACGTAAATAAGTTGGCATTTTTATAGCCGCCACATAGACCATGAAAACATGTGAGCCACGCTGTAGCAGTAAGTTAGAGCGGTTGTGCCTGTTGAATGACACTGGCACCAGCCGGGGTGAGAGCTCATTCCTTCACACTGAGATTCCCCCCGCCCCCGGTCTCCTCCAGATCCCAGATCCCGGCCCCCGGCCCCCGGCCCTGTCGCCTTACCTGACTCGCTTTGTAAAACTGCTTCTTCAACCCGGCCACCGACATCCTCGCACACTTCTAACGGACGGCAACTTTTAAAAAGGCTCGATTACGTGGCTCTTTTCAAATGTTATTCCCTATTTGCAATCCCCGCCTCTCTCTCTCTCGTTCTCCCCCTCGGAGCCCAGCTACAGAGTCTCTGTCAGAAATCCTACATGGCAACCGCAGCTACTTCCGGCAGCGCGACAAGGAGCGCCACCCGCCGGCGGAACGTTCAACCGCGGTCAAGGTCCTCCACAAACAGCGCCTCCCACAGCGGCAATCCAGCCAGTCAAGCCCTTACACGGTCCTCCACACAGAGCGCCACCTTCAGCCGAACTCCAGCCATTCAGGCTGTCGAAGTTCTGTCACCATCCCCAGCTGTGTAGACTGTAGGCATACCGCCACCTGTCGTTCTGGAGGACTGAAGTCACATCCCTCTGTGGTTTGCATGGATTGACTTGTGCACTGGGAGAGAGAGTGGTCTTTGTAGGGTGTGTTATTTTTGCTCTGGAAACCGAAAGGTAAAAATCTCTGGAACGGTGTTCTGATGGGCGTAAGTTTTTTTTTAAGAACTCCACAGAGAAAGGCCTTGATCAGGAAGAAATAGTTCCTGAAAGCTCGATTCGAGGTGAAGAAATGAGGTGAGTCAGGAGGTTTGAGGTGAAGGGGAGATCAGCTCCAAGTATGTGCAGTATAAATGTAGATGTTTCATATATAAGTGAAAACACATTTAAATTGTAAGGAGAATTACTCTTCAAGGGAAGCACAATTCAGCCAATGTAAGAGACCCCATCTTTAATATTCTAAATTGGAATTTGCAGCAAGGGTTTATGTCTTCAACTCTTTTGAGCCAGTGCAAGATTGAAATGTGGGTCAACGAGTGCCACATGAAAAACATTCAGGAAAATGGTTGCCTGGGGAAAAATAAGACATTTTTGTAACCTCTATTCCATCAGAGTACAAACTATTCTTCCAGCTCTGCTTCTGGCAACTCAATGGTCCAGTATGCAAGAGCAGGTCAGGATAACTCCCTGGCTGGAGGCTGAGGGGAGACTTCATAGAAGTCTATAAAATTATAGGATGCATAGATAGGGTTGACGGTCAGAAACTTTTCCCCAGAGTTGAAATGTCTAATTCTAGGGGACATGCATTTAAGGTGAGAGGGGGAAAGTTCAAAAGAGACATGAGGCCAAGGTTTTTTCCACAGAGAGAGTTGTAGGAGTCTGGAATGCACTGCTCGGGATGGTGATGGAGGCAGATATGATAAGGGTATTTAAGGGACTTTTAGATAAGTGCTTGAATGTGCAAGAGATGGAGGGAGATGAGCTGAAAATGTGTTGCTGGAAAAGCGCAGCAGGTCAGGCAGCATCCAAGGAACAGGAGAATCGACGTTTCGGGCATAAGTCATTCGACCGAAACGTCGATTCTCCTGTTCCTTGGATGCTGCCTGACCTGCTGCGCTTTTCCAGCAACACATTTTCAGCTCTCATCTGCAGCCCTCACTTTCTCCATGGAGGGATATGAACCAAGAGCACGCACAAGGGATTATTTTAATTTGGCATCATGTTCGGCACAACATCATGGGCTGAAGGGCCTGTTCCTGTGCCGTACTGTTTTATATACTATGTTCTTCCTGCTGCTCAGCAACTTTTTTCTGTGACCCCTTTCCTCCTAATCAAAATAAAATCTTGATGTCAGGAATCTTCATGTTGAGAACGACAGGATTCTAGATGCCTGATAAATTCTCATTGGAGCTGAGGTGGACAATATCAGTCGTCCACTCAATTATGATGTGCCATCTGTTATATGAGAGTTCAGACTTCTCTTTATAAATGCAATTTCCAATAAAATTCATTGTATTTAAATTGGAGTAGTGAGGTTAATTTTGAATAATTACTCTCTATGATGAACTAACCCAACTCTGATAATATTTAAATATGGGTCCTTCCTAATTAATATCGTTCATTTCCCTATGTTAACTTTTACCAAACATGGAGAAGATTATGGAATTATTTAAAATTATGACCTACCGGTCAGAGTTGTTAGAACCAGGCAGTTTCAAGTATTGTTAAATCTAGAGCAAGTGAGTAAGCTTAAATGCAAGGTGTTCAGGACAAAGATGCAGTCTAAGGATATGAGGTAGACCATTTAGGATTGAGATGAGAAAATTCCTTTACCCACATAAAGCTTGGGGACTTCTTTGCTGCAGAAAGAAGTTGAGGCCAAAACACTGAATGTTTTTAAGAGGGAACTCGATATAGCCCTTAGGGCGAAAAGGTATGGAGAGAAAGCAGAAATGGGGTACTGAGTTGGATCATCTGGATCATTGAATGCCAGAGCAGGTACAAAGGGCCTAATGGCGTACTGTTGCTCCTGTTTTCTATGTATCTAAAGAGGGAATTCTTTTTTGCATGGTATTATGAGGTTATGGAATGTACTACCAGACTTAGTGACAAAAACAAGTAAACATCTCAATGTTTAAGAACAAATTGATGGGTAAATGAAGAAAAGGGGAATAAGGACATCTGGAAAAAAGATGGGCTCTTAAAACACTTCCACTGAAGATAATACTAATACAGACTAAATGTGCCAAAAAACATACTTCCATCTTGGAATTTTCCATGTATTCTACTAAAGGCTGGTTAATGTTGAAATTGGAATAGTAAACATTGGGAACACTGAAACCATTGTCCAAGCTTCCTTACCAAGCCGTTGACACTAACTGCCTCCCTGACAATTATCTCCCAATAAATCAGACTGTTAGCATCCCCAAGATGAACTTGCAACCTCATTTCTATGCACATTTCTGCCTCCGTTAAATCACTCGACTTAATCACTGCATCTGCTCATCTGCTGCTGATACTTTCATCAATGCCATTATTATCTCTGGACTTGACTATTCAAGTGACATCCTAGTTAACCTCCCCCACTGTAGCCCTGGTAAACGTAAAGTCATCCAAAACTCTGTTGCTCAGGTCTTAACTGGTACAAAATTCCATTCCCTTATGTTTGTTGACCCACACTGACTCCTGGTCAAGCAATATAAAATTTTTGTCATTGTTTACAAGTCCCTCAATGGCTTCACCCTCCATATGTCTATAATCCCCTGCACCCCCAGAACCTGCCTACAATCATTTAGCTGTGGGCAGCAGATCATCCCAATTTGAGTTGATCCACTAACTTCAGTTGCCAATTGCCTAAGCTCTGGAATTTCTTCTCAAAAGCTCTCCACCTCACCTTCTCTCTTTAAGATGCTTCTCTTTGACTAAGCTTTTGATGATCTGTTTTAATATAACTATATTATGGCTCAATGTCAAATTTTGCTTGATAATGGTCCCATAAAGTGCTTTTGGAAGTTTGCTTGCATGAAAAATGCTGTTAACTTTTCTGTTGGGGGTGCTTGTGTATGTGTAACGTTATATTCTATCTCTCTCTTGCTATTTATAATCTTATTGATTCAAAATTACATTATCTGTTCAGGGAAAATAGGTTTGTACAGATTGTTTATTATCTACTATACCCCCAGATTCTGAGGATGAATAATTAGTAAAGACTGATTCTTATCAATTTGTGGGAGATTTCTATTTTTTAATTGAATGTTTATGCTTGGAGAATGTATACTCAATGCCATTTCAGGATCCATGGTCTCAAGTCTTGATAAGGACCATTTTATTATTAAAATGAATGCATTACAAATAAGAACTACCATATCATGTATCACATAATTTCGGATAGAATTTAAAAAGATTAATTCTTCATATTGTCATGCAGGTGATCTATTTTGACTTAAGAAATGAACATTTTGCAGCACACAATTGAATTCTATCATGTAATAGTATTTCAATGCTAATATAACAATAGTATTTAGTGATCTTTCGTAATATTTAGTTATGTTGTATTGTTTCTGGAACTGCCATTGAGGCCTAAGGAAGTAGTGTCGATTAACTACAAATATTTTGGATATCATTTAACTTAATTGCACCTTGTTTATTTCCAGTCAATGTCGTGGTGTTCAAAATAAACTTGATACTGTTTTACTCCAATTTTAACTCAGTTGAAATTTGCCACTCTCCCCAGTCTATTTTCTATTCCTAATTCTTATAGAATCCCTACAGTGTGGAAGCAGACCATTCAGCCCATCGAGTTCACATTGACCCTCTGAAGACCATCCCACCCAGTCCCACTCCCTACCCTATCCCCGTAACCCCACATTTTTCATGGCTAATCCACCAAGCCTGCACACCCCTGGACACTATAGGCAATTTAGCATGGTCCATCCACCTAACCAGCAGATCTTTGGACTGTGGGAGGAAACCGGAGCACCTGGAGGAAACCCACGCAGACCCGCAGAGAATGTGCAAATCCCTCACAGACAGTCGCCCAAAATGGAATTGAACCCGGGTCTTCGGTGCTATGAGGCAGTAGTGCTAACCACTGTGCTGCTCAACAGTGGCAAACTTTACAAGTACAAAGATGATAATCTGGTGGGTTTAAATGATGGGACAAGGTGATTTTACAGTTCCTTAAGTTTTATTATCCTTCATCTAATATCTTATTTATCTTTTGTCCAAGGGATCCATAACATGTGACACATAAAGTCACTTACAGCAACTTCCCAAGTCTGGCTTATGCCATAGCTTCTGCATCAATGAGTCAATAACCAAAAGGCTAACCTGTCTTTTCACAGTTTAGATGCTGACTGGCCGGTAATATTTTCTTACACTTTTTTTGCTTTCAATTCCACCATTAACATTCCAGAGTTTTGAAATTTTTTTTGTCCTGAGTATCCTGTCTTGAATATAACATGACTGTTACAGAAGCTGTTTGTGTCTTTTGCTCTTCAGACTCATTGATAATAAATCTAAAACTGCATTTTTAAAACTATATTGACCATGAGTTTCTTTAGAATCTAGAATGTGGCTGAAGAAATGTTTGTGGATATATTTTCTCCTTCCTGAAGGCAATGGGTATCTATTTCCCCAGATACTGTGTGTTTCCATTTGGACTGGCTGAATGGCCCTTTCCAAGCATAAGCCTTAATGGTTGAATACCAACAAGGTATTCAGTTATGGAAGACACCAAAGGCAAAGTTGATCTTATCAATGTGTACACTTTACACATTGGATCATAATACTGAATGGGATTCTATCAAACTGGCATTGAGGCCCATTTTTTCATCCTTTCATGGGACGTCGGTAATTTTCACAAGGCAATTCCTAATTGTTCTTGAGAAGATGCACTGAACTGTTTTCTAGACCAGGTACATCCACAGTGCTGCCAGAAGGGATTTCCATGATTTTGATCATGTAACAGTGAAAGAATGCTGATCTAACTCAAGTTATTCTGTGGCTTGGAAGGGAACTTTCTGGTCATGGTATTCCCATGCATCCATTGACCTTGTCCTTCTACGTGCTAGAGGTGGAGGTTTTGAAGATTCTGTCAATGGTTTTTAGCTAAATTGTTGCATTACATCTTGTAGATAATACACTGCAGCCACTGTGCATCAGCATTGGAGGGAGTGAATGTTGAAGGTGATGAAGCGATGTCTTCCTGCTTAAATAATCAAACTCAGCACAAACCTTGTTACTCTATACAGCTCACATATTCTCTCGCAAACCCAATATGCCTTTGGCAACTGTTTTTATTTTGTGACGAAACTATAAAATGTGATGTATGGGGGAATACTTTTAAAGGTCTACCTTACATTTGCAGATAATATCCTTTGTAGGAAAATCATATTATTACATACACATCCTGGATTGTCACAGCCTTGATATAACAGGAGGTAATTTAAACCTTCAAATTACTTTTTCAAGTGTAGCAGTTATTGTTCAGGAGGCAAATATGTTATCTGTTCTTGCTGGAGTTGTCCTACGTGAGATGAATCTATGAATCTATTCTCTGGTGGTTTTGGTTGAGGGAAGAATATTGGCTAAAACACATTGAAAATTCCACACTATGTACACTCCCCAAAAAAATAT
This sequence comes from Chiloscyllium plagiosum, assembly GCF_037043375.1. Classification (NCBI taxonomy): domain Eukaryota; kingdom Metazoa; phylum Chordata; class Chondrichthyes; order Orectolobiformes; family Hemiscylliidae; genus Chiloscyllium; species Chiloscyllium plagiosum. The sequence continues at coordinate 37,017,369 of NW_028270166.1, read as the reverse complement.
TGTTCTGTACTAATAGCCAGAGGCAATCTTGGATTGTATGCCCAAGCCTTCATTCAGGGGGACAAACCATCTGTATGTGACTGAATATTCCAAGGTAATACATCTCAAAAATTGCTAACATATTAAACTCTTAAGCTTTGTCACAAGGTATTATTATAATGGATGCAGTCAGTGAACGCTACGAAAATAAAGAGAAATTATTATTTTCTATGACTAATTTTTCTTTCTTCCTTTCAGGAAGGTGCTGGCTTTCTAGGCTGTGTCCTTCATAGGCTGTTGACTGCCCTGCATTCTCTCTCCCGGTATGAATCTTTATTGGGAGCTTAGACAGTGAGTACTTAGTTGGGCTATTCATTACAATGGATGGCACAATTCAATTTTGTCCTTGTCCAATATACTCATATTTTCATCAGTAATTGCTGAATAATGATCTGCAGTGTGAATTCCCAATAGGTCAATGCCTTTCCTCGCTGTTCAATCACATCCATTGGTCCAAAGAGCAATTTGTTTACATACCAGTTCATTGGGGCATTGCCTTATAGTTAGAGCATAACCATTAAAATCTCATTTCATTATATGTAATCATGTGTGGTAACATCATTTCTGAGAACCCGAGGGACAGAAGGATTTAAAAAATTTTGTGTTAAAGTTAATTTCTCAGCAAAAACTATTAATTCATGTTGTACAGCTCATGACAAGGTTAGTGTGATCAAAATATAAATAATATAAATGAATAATTCTTAAAAGCTTGATTTTTTTACCCAAATTTATTCTCCTTGTCGTGATGTACCAGGAAGAAAACATTACATTTAAAAGGTCCTAAGGATGGGTGAAGGGGCTCCAGACCTTGGCCTTATTATTCAACAAATTTTATTGGGCAGTGTTTTTGTCCTTGCATTGTTGATTTGATTCATAAATATTTGTGATTGAAAAATAGATCTCATTTACACATGGAACACTAGATTCCATTAGTGCCATGCTAGGGCATTGGCAGCTGACCATCTGGCACAAACATAGACGCATCAACCTAGTTAACTAGTAAACAAGGCCCTGTCAATCCTGCAAAGTCTTCCTTATCAACATCTGGGGTTTGTGTTCAAATTGGGAGAGCTGTCCCACAGACTAGTCAAGCATTTCCTGACATTGTCAGTAAGGTATGAATGTGACAATGTTCCAGACATCACCATTACCAAGTATGTCTTTCCCACCAGCAGAGCAGATCTATCAGTGGTGGCGGCACAGTGGTATTCACTCGGGCGGGAGTTGCTGTTTAAAACATTTTAAAGTCATGTGGCATCAGATCAAACGTGGGCAACAAAAAAGTCCTGCTGACTACCATGCCATACCAGCCAATTATCACCCAGTAGGTCTGCTCTCAATAATCATCAAAGTGAGAGAAAGGATCACTACAGTGCTATCAAGTGGCCAAGGAATAACCTGCTTATTGACAATCAGTTTGGTTCCACCAGGGCTGCTTTGTTTCTAACGTCGTTATAACCTTAATCCAAACATGGAACAAAAGAGCTGAACTTGAGAGATGAGGTGAAAGTGATTGGGCTTGTCATTAAGGTAGCCTTCAATCGTGTATAGCGTGAAGGGACTATAGCAAAACTGGACTCAATGGGAATCAGGGGTTAAACTCTGTACTGGTTGGAGTCATACCAAACACATAAAAATATGGTTGTGGTTGTTTGGAGTTCAGTCACCTCAGTCCAAGACATTGCTGTAAAAGTTCCTCAAGTTAGTGTCCTAAGTTCCACCATCTTCAGCTGCTTCATTAATGATCTCCACTATAAAGTCAAAAGGTACAAAATAGTTTTAAAGCCACTTAAAATCCGTTAAAGCAACCATCTAAATAAACTAAATCAACCCAGATTAAAGAATACCAGCTCTTTAAAGGGACACTGTAATTTATTCAAATTGTTATGATTATATGATTTTATATTTGGTTAGTATTGCACACCAGCCCCTGAGATGCCCATTGGCCGTGGAAGGCCTTTAGCAAGTAAGTGGAATCTGCAAACTTGCTCTCCAAGGACACCCAGGTATGGATGTAATCATGGTAGAGGGCAAGATATCATGACGAAAGACATCCCTCAAACTACCCACTAGATTTGTTTATGGCCAACTTAGCCATGATCAGGAAAAGACTCATGAGGTCACCTAATTTACTTCACCCCAGCTAAGGATCGGAGTCATGGGGCAGAATTTCAAACAACATCTGTAGAGATGCCCCTTCCGAAAATGAAATGAGGTTGCAGTGGGTGTTACATACGGAGCATGAACTCCTCAAGGCTTCAAAATACACAAGAGTTCCTGGAGTTCATGAAGCACCAAACCTTTTATTTTGTGGGATTGCTGGGTAGAACACACTCAGCACAAAATCCTTGTTGGATAAGGATAGTATGCCCAAATAGATCATGCCCATATATGGATGTTGTGTGAGGACTTTTAAAAATTTGGTCTTGTGATATGACATTACTGGCATTGACAGCAATTGCTGTCCATCCTTAATTGCCTTTAAGAAGGTGATGGTGAGCCACTTCCTTGAAACACTGCAGTCTGTCTGATACACCAACAGTGCTGTTCGGGAGGAAGCCCAGGATTTTGACCCAGCTATATTGGAGGAACTGTGATATAGTTCCAATGTGTGTGACTTTGATGGATATTTGCAGATATGGTGTTCCTATGTATGTGCTGTACTTTATCAAAGAAGAAAGAACAAGACAACACAGCAACATGTCCTTTGGGCCAACAAGCCTGTACCAATACATGACACCTTTTTAAACTAATAATCTTTTACCTCCGTGCAATCTGTATCTCTCTCTTCCCTGCCTATTCATGTATCTGTCAAGATATCTCTGAAACATTGCTGTTGTATTTGCCTCCCCAATCTCCTCTGGTAGAGACATGGTAAATGGAGTTCCGCGTAAGTGTACAGTTCCAGCGCAGAAGCAACTGGAATTTGAATCACGTATTCAACAGCATATTAGAGTCATCAACATGTACAGCACGGAAACAAACCCTTCGATCCAACTCGTCCATTGCCAATCAGATATCCTAAATTAATCTACATCCATTTGCCAGCACCTGGCCCATATCCCTCTCAACCTTTCCTATTCATCTGCCTTTTAAATGTTGTCATTGTACCATCCTCCACCACTTCCTCTGGCAGCTATTTCCATACATGCATCACCCTCTGCATGAAAATGTTGCCCCCTACGTCCCTTTTAAATCTTTCCCCTCTCACCCTAAACTTATGGCATCTAATTCTGGACTCCCCTACCCCATGGAAAAGACCTTGTCTATTAACTCTATCCGTGCCCCCATGATTTTTCAACCTCTACAATGTTACCCCTCATCCTTTGACACTCCAGGGAAAACAGTCCCACCCTATTCAGCCCCTCCCTATAGATCAAAACCTCCAACCCTAGCAACATCTTTGTAAATCTTTTCTGAACACTTTCAAATTTCAAAATCCTTTCTACAGGAGGGAGACCAGAATTGCACACAATATTACAAAAGTAGCCTAACCACTGTACTGTACAGCGCAACATGACTTCTCAACTCCAATACTCAATTCTCTGACCAATAAAGGAAAGCTTACTATTTTATCTACCTGTGATTCCACTTTCAAGGAATTATAAACCTGCACTCCAAGGTCACTGTTCAGCAACACTCCACATGATCTTACCATTAAGTGTATACATTCTGCCCTGATTTGCCTTTCCAAACTGCAGCACTTCTCACTTATCTAAATTAAGCTCTATCTGCCATTCCTCAGACTGGCCCATCTGATCAAGATCCTGTTGTACTCTGAGGTAACCTTCTTCGCTGTCCACTACACCCCCCAATTTTGGTATAATTTGCAAACTTACTAACTATTCCTCCTATGTTTACACCCAAATCATTTATATAAATGACGAAAAGCAGTGGACCCAACGCCGATCCTTGTGGCACACCACTGGTCACAGGCCTCCAGTCTGAAAAGCAACCCTCCACCACCACCTTCTGTCTTCGACCTTCGAGCCAGTTCTGTATTCAAATTACTAGTACGCCCTGTATTCCACGTGATCGAACCTTGTAAACTGGTCTACCATGAGGAACCTTGTTGAATGTCTTACTGAAGTCCGTGTAGATCATATCCACCGCTCTGCCCTCATCAATCCTCTTTGTTACTTTTTCAAAAAACTCAATCAAGTTCGTGAGACATAATTTCCCATGCACAAAGCCATGTTGTCTATCCCTAATCAGTCCTTTCCAAATAGATGTAAATCCTGTCCCCTAGGATTCTCTCCAACAATTTGCCCACCACTGGCATCAGGCTGACCGGTCTATAGATCCCTGGTGTTTCCTTACCACCTTTCTGAAATAGTGCTGCCACGTTAGCCAGCCTCCAGTCTTCCGGCACCTCACCTGTGACTATCGATGATACAAATATCTCAGCAAGGGGCCCAGCAATCATTTCCCTAACTTCCCACAGAGTTCTAGAGTACACCTGATCAGACCTTGGGGATTTATCTACCTTTATGCATTTTAAAACATCCAGCACCTCCTCACCTATGTCACCATGTTTTTTCCCCACATTCTATGTCCTTCTCTACAGTAAACATTGAAGCAAAATACTCATTTAGTATCTCCCCCATCTCCTGCGGTTCCACACATAGGCCATTTTGCTGATCTTTGAGGGGTCCTGTTCTCTCCCTAGTTACCCTTATGTCCTTAATGTATTTATAAAGTCCCTTTGAATTCTCCTTAACCCTATTTGCTAAAGCTGTCTCATGTCACCTTTCTGCCCTCTTGAATTCCCTCTTAAGTACATTCCTACTGCCTTTATATTCTTTGAAGCACATTGAAACTTACACTAGTAAAACAGGGAAGAGATAATTAAAATTGTCAGTTCAGAGTCCATAAATGATGAAGCAAATTAAAATGTGAGAATGTATTACTAAGGATATGACATAAGTCTATTGAGGTGATGAATTTGTGCCAGTTTATAATTAAGCTGTTTCTTAAATCTAGTGTATGTCGGACAGACACCGGCAAAGCTTATTCCTTACTTGGGAAGCTGAATCCAGAGAAAGATTTAGTCATGTTAAATATTGCTTTCACAGGTTATCTTGCTGCCTCATAGTTTTAAGATATCGAAGTGTATGAAAAATGTGTAAGGTCTAGGGATGACCTTCTGTTTAGTACAAGAAATGAGAACAATTTAATATTAGTGTGTCTGTGGAAAATGGGAAGTCTAAGGAACTGTTTATAAATTAAAGGAATATTTTAAGTTTACATTCAACTAACATTAAGGATTGTGGAGAGAAAGACATGGTTTGGTTGAAAACCCTAGTTGTTCAGAAAGGTCATCAACCTGAAACATCAACATAGCAATTTATTTTGTATTCACATGTGGAATGTGGGTATTGCTGGCTGGGCCAGTATTTAATGCCTTTCCTTAGTTGTCCATATGAAGGTGCTGGTATGCTGCCTTGAAATGGTGCAGTCCATGTTCTGTCACTAGGTCCATAATTCTGTTTGGGAGGGAATTCCAGAATTTTGACCCAACAACACTGAAGGAGCAGTGATATATTTCCAAGCCAAGAGGTGAATGGCTTGGAGGGGAACTTGCAGGTGGTATTGTTTCCTTATATCTGCTGCCCTTGTCTTTCTAGGTGGTAGTGGTTGTGATTTGGAAGGTGCTGTCTTCAGTGAATTTCTGCAGTGTATCTTTTAGATGGTACAAACCGCTGCTACTGAGCTTCAGTGGTAGAGTAACTGAATGATAACCCATCCAGAAAGAATCAGTTAGGCTGCTTTGCTCTGGAACTTAAGTATCTTGAATATTATTGGAGGTGCACTCAAACCATCAAATGAGAAGTATTCCATCACACTTCTGACTTGCAGCTTTTGATGATGGACCGTCTTTGGAGAGTCTGAAAATGGGTTATTGACTGCAATTTCCTAACCTCTGATCCACTGTTGTTGCCACTATTTGTATGGCTTGTCCAGTTCAGTTTCTAGTTAATGGTAAACCCCAGAATATTGATAGTAAAGGATTTTATCATTATAATACTATTGAATGTCATGAGATGGTGGTGAGATTGTCTTTTATTGGAAAAGGTCATTTCCTGGCAATTGTGTGGCATGGGTGTTGCTTGCTACTTTTCACCTCAGTCCTGGATATTGTCTTGCTGACTTTCTGCTTCACTATTTGAAAAGTCACAAATGGTGCTGAACATTGTGCCATCATTGGCAAACATCCCCACCTCTGGGAATATGGTTGGAGGGAAGATCATTGATAAAGCAACTGAAGATTTTGGGCCGAAGATTCCTGCCAACATATCCTGGAGCTGGGGTGACTAACCCCCGATATTACCACCTGCTTGATATGCTGGGGGTTTCCAGTGCTTTTTATTTTTAGATAAACCATTACTGAATAAAGAGATGTAGAGTTATGAATTGAAGAATCAGTAAGGGCAGGTTTTATGGGTTTATGATCAAATGTTGCCATTCCCAACTTCTTTGATTTGAAATTTCTTTTCAAGACTTTTTTTTCAAAAAAAAGGGTTGAAATGATGAGTCGATTAAAACTGTAAATGCAAGTTAGTTTCAAAGTTCCATTTATGTCAAGTCCCTAATATTCACTGTACTGCAAATTCTTCTGTTTTGGCTTTGTCAATCCTCAACAAGTTCACACTTTGTAAACCTGTCAGTCATTTCCGTCCGACAACACGATTGGTCAATCTGGTTGTCAATCAGATTCTGCTCCAATGTCCAATGACAGGAAGACGGGGGAGGGCTACGCAGGTTGGTTCGGGCCTAACCAATTCTTGTTTTTAAAGAAAACAAAGTTTACTTCTAAGCGTCAGGGAAGACTTGTCGTGAGAAATTGTCTTTTGAGATCAGTTTTCCAAAAGAGAGAGCCGAATGGACAGCTGTTATTTTGAAAGGGGGGTCACGTGATGGAAGGCGGCGAGTGAGAGAGGAGATGCTGCCGGCTCGTGTGGTTTCCCGCCAAATACGAGCGGCTGGCGGGAGGGGGAGGGGAAGGAGCGGGCTCAACGGCAGTGGCTCGAGCAGAGCAGCGCCGGCGCGGCTCGGATCTGATCATCCGCTGACCGAGCCCGCCCGCAAGCCTGCCTGCCTGCTGGCCGGCCACCGCCTGACTGCGGTGGCCCGGAAAACATGCTGCAGCAAACTCCGAGCCTGGAGCAGAAGCAGGCGGCCACGCTGAGGGAGACCCGAGGTAAGTGAAGGAATGAGGAGGAAGCTGGGGGCGGGGGTGGAGGACCGAGGCTCTGAGTTGGCCACAAGGCCCAGTCCATGATTGGAATGGGATAGATTGAGGAAACCGGTCTGACAGTGACAACTCTCCTCGTTCCTACAGCCCGGGAGGGTGTCTCTGATTTGTGGTGGGGGGGGAATCTGAAATTTACCCCAACTTTCACGGCTTGTTCACTTTTCTAATAACACATCTCATTTTGAGACACTGACAGGAAACTTGCTGCCCGTGGCTCCGATTTCTCCTTCACCCTGTTAAGTTATAGAAAGGCGGGAGAGGCAGGAGTCCTGAGTTAAATGGAGCGCTATCCAGCCAGGAAAGATCGGTCGGTCATAGATGCTCATACTTAAAACGGAAGTATCGATCTGAGCATTTGTATTTAATCAGTGTAAATTCCCCTTGTCAATATTGTCTCTGAAGAGGCTCTGATTACTCTTGGAGCTTTATTTTGCAGTTGGCTTTTCTGCGGTTAGTAAACAAATAATTTATTCTCTCCTCAACCCATAATATCTCTTCTCCGCACCCCCAACGATTTGTGTTGGATTATTTTTGTTTCTTTCTCTCCCCCCCCCATCCCGTTCTCTGTTTCAATTAAGTGAAATCAGTACTCCAGATCTGAATTTTCTGCCTTAATGTTAGACGTCTTTAATTCATTGACAAGGTGATTTACAATGTACAAGGATTGGAGTTAATTTATGCGACTTTGTCATTGAAGATTATTGTACAATATATCAATAGTTTAAATATTAGGCACTCTGCTGTCTTGCTCACAACTATGAACAACAGTTCATTGGAGGATCTGAGCTCCTAGGTGAATATTTGTGCACTGAGATCACCTTGAATAATGCTTCACTGTGATTCTTTTCAGAGGTTAATCATAAGGTAACTGTATGGGGCATGCTGGTCCCCATGCACATTAAATGGAAGTTATCACTGATGGTTATTTTAAAGATTCAATCTTGTGCATTTTTTTTAATAATAAGTTTGGAGATTTGTTTCTAAACTTTTGGCTTATTTGGAGTTGGTGGTATGATTTATGCTTCGTTGGGAAGAGAGAGAGAGTCGATGTAGCTCCAGCAATAAAATGATGGTGTGAATGGCAGCTACCATGTGTTGATTTAAAATAGTACATATCAATTGATAATTATGCAAGAGTGCTGAGCAAGGTATTTTTTCATGATGATATTTCATTCCTCATGGGTAGAAGAGGCAGTGATGACCTTTGCCTCTAGTTTTGCTACTGAAGGTTAGTCATACCCTGTGTGAGTGCCTTTTTACAAGTTCCCTGTGAGAACAGCTTGATGCTTTCTTCCAAGCAGATGTTATTTAAGATAAAGAGTTAGGAAATTATTGAAATAAGTATACTACAAAAAAACTTAATTGTTTTTGGTTCCAGCAGTTTTTTCAAGGATGTTGTTTGCATACTGGCACTTGTACCGTGGAATTTTAATACCTATTTCTAGAAGATGTTAATAATGAATGGGTGGAGTAGCTCAATAGAAATATGTTGGATTCCAGAAATTCTATATGGACAAGGTGTTTCTACTTGAATTAACAGAATCTTGTCATTTTTTACCCTTCATTTTAAAAAAAGGCTTCTGTTTTGAGAACTAATTAAGATGGATGTTTTACATTTTATGTGGAGGTCCTCAAGAAAGGATGTGCATCTTTGCAACAATAGTTCAATTTATCTTTCAAATTTGGCAAGATTAATGTACATTAGATCAATTTTTATGATCTCTTGCAACCCATTGAAGCTTCACTCTCAGCTATTAGTTGTTGCTTTCATTTGCTGGTCAGCTGAGATTTAAAAGTTCTCAATAGGATGCATTTTTATCTTTTGAATTTGGTGGCAGCACTGGTGTAATGGTGCAGGGCATGCTGTGCCATTGTTCACACAGGGTAGAATAATTTACTGATCAGAACCATTTTGTTGTTGAGGTGTGTTTCTCCTGCTTTCCCCATCCTTTACTAATAAACAAGTTGCTGCATATGTGACAACCTGAACAGTGCATTTGACACTGTACATCCCTTTTGTGTTCTTTGGGCATTTTTAGAGAACAGACTTCTGTCAAATGGATCGCTGATCAATTCGGGATGTTTGTGTCAAATCCTGACCTTTAAAAGCTTTGGAAATGTTTTCTCGGTTACCAGAAGTTGATCAATTCTTGACCTCCAAGACATGCAGTGGTACTTAATCATTGAAGCTGGTCAGTTGTTTTTGTACAGTTTTATATTAGTGAATTGCATTTTTTTGTCTTTGAGTGACCATGCACGAACAATTCCACACTTCAGATTATGCTTCACAAAGTTTCAAGGGGCTTTTGTGTCTGTGTTATACTTGCTATTGTACTCAGCAGGGTAGTTTTTAAAAGTCACTAGGCTGAAAAGATTCCTAGTTTACACTCAATTGACAATTTACAAAGACATTGTTGAAACTAGAATGCAAGGTTTGATTCTCCATTTAACAATTTTTTATATTGTATACAGTACAGTGTTACCTTGGTCATAATCCTGCAGTATTAATCATAAGTTGTGTGATTGTCATTGAAATAAGCATTTGGTGAACTAGTTGAGATTTGTCAAATAACTGGATGAAAAGCTCTTTGATACCACCCTGGAATATTCTGTTCTATGTGATTTGGGTTGCACCAAATAATTAGTGCACCTCTGTTCCCATGTTCTGGCCTTACAAAGCCTTTATAGAGACTTGACTGCTTTTCTTCAAGTCGTTCATGTGCATTTTGCATTCTAGGGTTTGATAGGATATTAGGATTTGATGCTCAGAGGTTATTTTCAAGGAAAATATAGAACATGAGGGCAAGGTCTCATCATAAGCAGCCAATTACTTAGATGTTGGATGGAGACATTTCTTCACTCAAGCTTATGAATCTTTGAAATTCTGTACCATTGAGGCTTACGATTCCTCTATCATGTGTAAGACTAAAAGTCAGTCACACTCAGCCTATCAATGTATCAAGGAGATGTGAAGGAACATGAAGCTGAGGTTGAAATTCAGCACAATTATACTGAATTGTGAGACAGGCTTGAGGTATTGTATGTTCAGAGGTACATTGGCAAATTTAGGGGGGATGAAGGAAATGTATCACTGAATAAGAAAGTTATCATCTCGTAAATTGCACATGCTGTATTATAGTTTGACAGTTTCTGGCATCTTTCCAAATGCTGACTATTCATCTTCATTCTGGAGAGAGTGATTATAGTTACTCAGGCTATTGAGGACACTATGCCAGCATTGTATTTGGTTTACCTGATAACCACATCTCAATTTTCTTAGAAAGGTTAATGGGCATCACTTGAAACAGAAGTTTTGTAGTTACTTTTTTTTCCTTACCAATGAGCACTACGTTGTATAGTAAATTTGGCAATTTTATGGAGTCTAAGGGAGTTTGGAACTAAGGGCATAGGTTTAATGTGAGAATAGAAAGATTTCAAAGGGACCTAAGGGGCAACTTTTTCTACACAGAGGATGGTGTGTATGTGTATGGAATAAGCTGCCAGAAGAAGGTATAATTGCAACATTTAAAAGTTATCTGGATGGATATTTGAATAGGAAGGTTTAAAGGGAAGTGGGCCAAATGCTGGCAGGTGGGGCTAGATTAACTTAGCATATCTGATCAGCATGGATGGTTTGGACAGAAGGATCTGTTTCCATGCTCTACAACTCTACTATTGAGTATATTATGAAAACATTTTTTTTTGTTATCTTATTGTCAGGATTATAGTGACCAAATTTCAGCATTCATTCCTATTGAAATTTTCACATTCTGAAACTCTTAGTTCAGTTATTCAATTCAGATGTTTTGATAAAATTTTTGGGCGATATTTCCTAATTGTTCTTTCGATATGCTCAGCACAAAATGAATTTAACAGTGAATTTGAATTATCAATGAACTGTATTCCGGTAACTTGCAATCTACTGTTTTCTTTCATATCTTCGTTATTTAAAGTGTTTACACAGAATTTTGCAGCCAATATGTAAATTGAGTTAAAAATCACACAGCACGAGGTTATGGTCCAACAGATTTATTGGAAATACAAGCTTTTGGAGCACTGCTCCTTTAATCAGGTAAGTAGTGGGGCAGGATCATAGAACACAGAATTTATAGTAAAAGATCAATCAACTGATGTGATTTATTGAACAAACCTAGATTGCAGTTCAGTCTTTAATTACTGAGAATGGAAATGCAGGTTTCGATTCATTTTAGTATGTAAATCGCAGAAATTCTTTCAAGTCACATTCCCTCAATAACTTCAGGTTTTATTTAAAAAGAAGTGACGTCTCAGCTCAGACAATGCATAGTCTATGGGGTGAATTTACATTTGCAGATACATTCTATTTTGTTCAAAAAGCACAATCCGTAGGCAGTCAGCCATATGACATTTTATATGTTCCTACTTTGGAAATAGAACCAGTCTGACTCATGGTTGGGATACAGAGATTCTAATCTCACTCCTTTAATGCATTATCTGAGTTGAGATGTCACTTTTTTTTTCAAATAAAACCTTAAGTTATCTCAGAACAGTGACTTGAAAGAAGTTCTGGGATTTAAAAATTAATGAATCGAAACCTGCATCCCGATTCTAAGAGATTAAAGACTTAACAGCAATCTAGGTTTGTTCAATACTTCACATAAATTGTATGACACTTCGATCTTTGATCTTTTACTATAAATTTTGTCTTATGGTCCTGCCCCACTAGCTACCTGATGAAGGGCAGTGCTGTAAAAGCATGTACTTCTGAATAAACCTGTTGGATGATGACCTGGTGTTATGTGATTTTTAACTTTGTTCACTCCAGTCCAACACCGGCACTTCCACAAGATGTAAATAGTTAGAATAACAATTGATTGGCAATAAGATTAAAAAAATGATTTTCTGAAGTAAAAGATCAATGGAAACTGACAATGCCATCTCCCAAAGTTTTTGCATGATGTATGTAATTAAAATAATTTCAGCCCTGTTGTGGATTTTTCAAAATATGTATTAGTTATCAGGTTTATTTGTCTCTTTTGTGGTTGTGGTGAGGGGAAGTAATCAGATACTATATAAACAGTTACGTTTATCTCGGAAATAAATCCTTGATGTGTGGTATTACAAATTGTTTTTAGATCTAGAATTACAAATAGTGTCGGACAATTGAGTGACATTTACTTACGAGAGAAAAATCTGTTCTCTTTTATAACTTTGCTTAATTTTCAAAGTTTACTGTTTCTGTATTTAACTTGTTTATTTTCTTTGCAGTAATGGAGGAGTGCAAGTTGAAAGCAGTCACTCCAGCAAAGAAACTGGTCCAAGGTAATTTCAGGTCTTGGTTATTAATATGATGCATTTTTTCATTGTAATGGGTCACAACATGGTCTTTTTCAGGTTTCAAAAACTTGAGCTGTGTTTCACCCTAGATGGAGACCATTAATGTCTGTCTTGATTGAATTCTATCCTTATTCTTTTATCTATTTGCACACTTGATTGAGTTTCTGAAATGAAACCCTTTTCCAATGTGGTGCTTTGTTTACATGTCTAGTTTGTGGCTTTTCTATTATCCGCCCTCAGCCTCGTTACTGTGAAAATCTCTTGTCTTTATACAAATCGTAAATTACTTTGCACATGCATTTACACACTGCTGAAGTCGTTAGTAGGTATTACTTTTTTTTATGGGAAGTAAGTTACCTTTCCTGGGAATATGGTCAAATGGCACTTGAGGACTAAGCATACCGAACATAGCTGGATGTAACTTCGGCCAACTTTTGTGATTTAATACTTGAAAACCTTGACATTGATAATCACAGCTGAAAATGTGTTGCTGGAAAAGCGCAGCAGGTCAGGCAGCATCCAAGGAACAGGAGAATCGACGTTTCGGGCATAAACCTTTCTTCAGGAATGAGGAAAGTGTGTCCAGCAGGCTAAGATAAAAGGTAGGGAGGAGGGACTTGGGGGAGGGGCTTTGGAAATGTGTTAGGTGGAGGGAGGTCAAGGTGAGGGTGATAGGCCGGAGTGGGATAGGGACGGAGAGGTCAGGAAGATGATTGCAGGTTAGGAAGGCGGTGCTGAGTTCGAGGGATTTGACTGAGACAAGGTGGGGGGAGGGGAAATGAGGAAACTGGAGAAGTCTGAGTTCATCCCTTGTGGTTGGAGGGTTCCCAGGCAGAAAATGAGGCGCTGGACACACTTTCCTCATTCCTGACTTGCTGCGCTTTTCCAGCAACACATTTTCAGCTGTGATCTCCAGCATCTGCAGCCCTCACTTTCTCTCATTGATAATCACAGGACAATTTAGATATCGCTGCAATTGGTCACCATCAAGCTGTATTTTACCACTATCCAGTATGGTTAAAAAGTGGATCCCATTTGGAGATATATTCTGCAATTGTTTCAGGAATCTCCTAACTTGCTATATTTGGTTAGAGTTCACAGGAAAAGTGACAATTTTCAGAGAAATGCCAACATGCTGTGATACCTCTGGAGCTGCAGAGCAGCATGAATCTATCAAAGGAAAAATAATGAACTAGAAACCAGAGAAGTTGTTAACAATGCAAGTTTTTGTTTCTGTATGCACACAACAAACGTTCTTGGATTATTTTATCCCATTATCTGAAGAGTAATGCCGTTGACTGTTGTGATGTTGTCTTGAGGAATATGGGCTATAACTGCATGATGTGAAATTTTGCAATGCTAATTAATTTTGAGATATACATCTTCATGAATTTATATAATTAACGTAAAGCGTGGCATACACTGAGCTGACATTGCTCAACCTCTAGCATTTCTTGGCAGAAAACACACATCTTCTGAGTTGGGCTTAATTTTATTTTTAACTCAATAAGGTATGTTTTACTCCCCTTAATTTACCACATGGGACCAGGAAGATGATACAGCCCAACATACCCAATGAATGCACAAGCGTTAAAGCACACCCACACAAAGCTGTGTACACATGGTGACTGAAGAACTGCAATGTTTCCTGTAGTGAAAAGTGAAATACAGAGGAACCTCTATTATATGAAGGACACAGACGGGGAATATTGGAACCTTGCAATCGTGCTGGATATAACAGGTTCCTCTGTATAAGGCTGATTTAAAGCTAAAGTTTGCTAATCTGTCAAACAATTGGACTGCAATGAGAAAACTTTGAATTAGCGTTAAATTAACATGAGACTGAATGTAGAAAGAAGTGTCTTGAAGAACATGTCCTAGACCAAACACTGACTAGCCATTGGCTTGATCTTGAGATGGTTGTATCAGAATGAGTCTTTGATATTCTCCAAATGGTTACATCACCTCCATAAATACAATGCTTTTATACTTATAGTCATAGAGATGTACAGCACAGAAACAGACCCTTTGGTCTAACCCGTCCCTGCCGAGCAGTTATCCTAAGCTAATCTCGTCCCATTTGCCAGCACTTGGCCCATATCCCTCTGAACCCTTCCTTTTCATATACCATTGCAGATGCCTTTTAACTGTTGTAACTGTACCAGTCTCCACCACTTCCTCTGGCAGCTCATTCCATGCACGCAGTACCCTGTGCATGAAAAAGTTGCTCCTTAGGTCCCTTTTACATTTTTCTCCTTTCACTCTGAATCTATGTCCACTAGTTCTGTGTTCCCTGACCCAGGGAAAAGATCTTGTCTGGTTGTCCTATTCATGCCCCTCATGATTCTATAAATCTCCTGTAAGGTCACCCCTCAGCTCCAACGCTTCAGGGAAAACAGCCCCAGCCTATTCAACCTCTCCCTATAGCTTAAACCCTCTCACCCTGGCAACATTCTTGTAAATCTTTTCTGAACCCTTTCAAGTTTCATAATATCCTTCCGATAGGAGGGAGACCAGAATTGCATGCAATGTTCCAAAAGTGGCCTAACCAATGACCTGTACACCCGGAACGTGACCTCCCAACTCCTGTATCCAGTGCTGTGATCAATAATAGAAAGCATACCAAACACCACCATCACTATCCTATCTACCTGCGTCTCTACTTTCAAGAAGCTATGAACCTGCACTCCAAAGTCTCTGTTCAGCAACACTCCCTCGACCTTACCAGTAAGTGTATGAGTCCTGCTCTGGTTTCCTTTCCCAAAATGCAGCACCACACATTTAGCCACTCCTCAGCCCATTGGCCCATCTGATCAAGATCCCATTGTTATCTGAGGTAATCTTCGCTGACCACTACACCTCCAATTTTGGTGTCACTTGCAAACTTAATAACTCTACCTCCCATGTACAAATGACAAAAAGTTATGGACCCAGCACTGATCCTTGTGGCACACCACTGGTCACAGGTCTCCAATCTGAAAAGCAACCCTCCGTGACCACCCTTTGTCTTCTACCTTGGAGCCAGTTCTATATCCCAGTGGCTAGTTCTCCCTGTATTCCATGAGATCTAATCTTGCTAACCAATCTCCCATGGGGAACCTGTCGAATGCCTTACTGAAGTCCATATAGATCACGTCCAATCCTCTTTGTTACTGATTCAAAAAGACTCAATCAATTTTGAGAGACATGATTTCCCACACACAAAGCCATGCTCGCTATCCCTAATCAGTCCTTGCCTTTCCAAATATATGTAAATCCTGGGTCCCTCAGCATTCCCTCTAACAATGTGCCCACCACTGATGTCAGGCTCACTGGTCTATAGTTCCCTGGCTTTTCCTTACCACATTTCTTAAATAGTGACACCATGTTAGTCAACCTCCAGTCTTCCGGCACCTCACCTGTGACTATCGATGATACAAATATCTCCGCAAGGGGTCCAGCAATCACTTCCCTAGCTTCCCACGGAGGTATAGGCTACACCTGATCAGGTCCTCGGGATTTATCCACTTTTATGCATTTCAAGACATCCAGCACCACCACCTGTAATATGGACATTTTTCAAGATGTCCCCATCTATTTCCCCACTTTCTATACCTTCCATATTCTTCTCTACAGTAAACACTGGTGCAATTCTCTCCCTAGTTACCCTTTTGTCCTTTTATTGTACTTATAAAAGCACTTTGGAATCTCCTTAACCTGATTTGCCAAAGCTATTTCATGTCCCCCTTTTGCCCTCCTGATTTCTTAAGTGTACTCCTACTGAATTTACACTCTTATAAAGATTCACTCAATCTCTCCTGTCTATGCCTGACATATGCTTCCTTTTTCTTAACCAAACCCTCAATTTCTTTAGTCATCCAGCATTCCCAACACCTACCAGCCTTTCCTTTCACCCTCGTGGAAATATATTGCCTCTGGACGTTTGCTATTTCATTTTTGAAGACTCCCATTTTCCAGCTGACCTGCGAACAACTGCCCCCCAATCAGCTTTTGAAAGTCCTTGCCTAATACCATCAAAATTAGCCTTCCTCCAAATTAAACCTTTCAACTTTTAGATCCGGCCTATCCTTTTCCATCACTATTTTAAAACCAGTAGAATTATGGTTGCTGACCCCAAAGTGCTCCCACTGACACCTCCGTCACCTGCCCAGCCTTATTTCCCAAGAGTAGGTCAGGTTTTGTACCTTCCCTCGTTGGGACGTCCACATACTGAATCAGAAAATTTTCTTGTACTTCTAGTGGATCCTGCAAAGATTTCAGAGTAGCAACTAGTTGATGTAACTGCTTTATGGAAGGAAAATGTTTACTGTTGCTGCAGAAGGCCATATTGTCCAGAGACTACCAAGGTATGATGCCAAAATTGCCAGTTTACAGAAATTTATCAAATAGTACAATAAATGGAAGTACAGTACTCATAGTGACATGAGGCCAATTGGTATGAAGTATCCTTGAATTTTTACCAATTTTAAAATCAATTTTGCTGCTGAACTGGAGTGGAAAGGTTCAAGTAATCCTGATGAAATCAATAGAACCTGATTCAGAGTGTATCAGTCTGCAAGTCAATAGAATTTAAGCTGTCAATTTCTAGTACAAAGCCAAACTGAAAATCAAATTCCCTTCAAAGTTTTTGTGCATTTCCAGGATAACTGGATGAATGAGGGGTGTTTCTGATGTCGAATCGACATCCTGGTGGCCTCTGCAAAGAATTGTTTCCTAGCATAAAAAATGTGCCAGCCCCTTATGATCTAATTTAAAGGCTGTTGTGTCTGTTCAGGGGAAACAAAATATTGTTTTAATTTTATAATATCTACATGCCTGTACTGGGCTTAATAATGATTTCTTCCTCAATCACCTTCCACTTTCCTCTGCCTGGCTGAACGTGTTCTCATTGAATAATTGCTCCTTTAATTCATCTCCCTTCTGCCAAGTCAAGAGTGGGTATAGGCACCCACACAGGCACCCACATGGGTCCCAGTTATGCCAGTCTCTTTATGGGGTGTGTGGAACAATCCTTGTTCCAGTCCTACACTGACCCCTTCCCACAACTTTTCTTGATGCATTGACGACTGATTCAGTGCTGCTTCATGCTTTCATCAGGATCTTAAAAACTTGGTTCATTTTGCCTCCAAATTCCACCCCTATTTAACTTTTACACCGTCCATTTCCAACACTTCCCTTCCTTTCCTTGACCTCTCTGTCTCTATTTCAGGGAATAAACTGTCCATTGCCTTCTTCCGAAAAGCCACTGACTCCTATAATTACCTTCATTATAGCTCGTCACACGCCTCTTTCTGCAGGGACTTATCCCATTCTTCCAGTTTCTTCACCTATGTCGCATCTTGTCGGAGGATGCCACCTTCCAAAACAGTGCTGCTGATATGGCTTGCTTCTTCCTTGACCATGGTTTCCTACCCATTGTGATTGACAGGGCCCTCAACCACATCCAACCTATTGTCCATGCTTCCTCTCTTGCCCCTTCCCATCACTCAACAACATGCTCGGGTTCTTCTTGTCTTCACTTTTTTCATCCCACCAACTTCTGCATTTGAAGGATCGTTCTCTGCCATTCCAGTGAACTTCAGCAGAATGCAATCATCAGACACATCTTCCCCTCACTCCCAGTCTGCATTTCCCAGGGATCGTTCCCTTGGGGACACCTTAGTCCATTCCATTACCACCAGCACTACCACCCTCCCCACAGCATCCTCCCATGTAACCGCAGAAGATGCAGCACCAACCCCTCCTTTTATTCTCTGCTCATCATCCAAGGCCCTAAACAGTCTTACCCGGTGAAGTAGCATTTCATTTGTACCTCCTCCAATCTTGTGTATTCAATTCGCTGCACCCAGTTTGGCCTACTGTGCATTGGAGAGACCAAATGCATACCGGGTGTCCACTTCGCAGAACACCTCTAGTCAGTGCCAAGCAAGACCCCAACCTTCCCATAACCAGTCATTTTAACACAGTACCTCTGCTCACATGCCCACTTGTCTGACTTGGCAGGCTGCAGTGTTCCAGTGAATTACAGTGGAAACTAAAGGAACAACAACATCTCATCTTCAGATGAGACACTTATTTACAGCCTTCTGGATTTAATATTGAGTTCAACATCTTGAAATTGTGAACCAGCTCCCATTTCTTACCTTTCCTTTAGTTTTATTTGTTTCTTTCTCTGTTATCATGTTCCCCCCCATACCCCCCCAAAAAAAATGGGACTGTCAGCTCTGGCAGGTAGGCACACCATTGTTCTGCCATTCTCACATTCCGATCACTTAATCTGAACTATTAACATCTCATCTCCACCAGCATCCTACACTCTCACCCTAGCATAAATGTTTTCCCTCTGTTTCACTACTTCAGCTATGATGTAAAGTCATCTTGACTTGAAATGTTAGCTTGCTCCCTCAACATGGGTGCTGTCTGACCCATTGTGACAAACACCATTTGTTGTTTTCAGTACAAATTCCAGCATGTGCACTAATTTGCCCATTCATTTGAGGATCATCTTTCTGCTGAAGGAAGAGATAATTCACTGGAGAGAGAATCTTCACTGAGATTGGAAGTATGAATGGCTGTACACCTTGGTGATTGTATAACCTTATCATCAAATCTACTACGCTATTAATGTGCAAACTCTCATCGGTGTTTTTTAAAAAAAATTAAACATCCAATTCCTAGGTAGAGAAGAAAAATGTTCACTCTGGACAAATGGTCTTGCAATGGAAAATTCCAAATCTGGTCCCAAACGGGATCTTCTGATGCCACAGTAAAGATGACTTGATGAATTTGTTAAACCCTTTGCATGGAGGTAGTGTGTGAATTTGGCAGGTTAATAAATTTTTTAAACTGTATTTAAAAGGTATTTTTTTAGAATAAATTTATTCAATTAAAATTCCTTGTTTTGTAATTCAATATGATGAGCACCGACGACAGGTGTGTGTTTACACTTACATTCTATTTGTTAACTAGTTTTCAAGGAATTTTCAAACTGCAAATGTGGATTGAAATGTCACCTAATCTGCAAAACTTCATCTATTGGTTGAATTCTGTTTCTGACTAGGGGAAACTATATTGGTGTTAGCACTGCATTTCTTATCACTAATCCA
Organism: Chiloscyllium plagiosum; assembly: GCF_037043375.1. Taxonomy (NCBI): domain Eukaryota; kingdom Metazoa; phylum Chordata; class Chondrichthyes; order Orectolobiformes; family Hemiscylliidae; genus Chiloscyllium; species Chiloscyllium plagiosum. The sequence continues at coordinate 36,997,653 of NW_028270166.1, read as the reverse complement.
TTGTTTTATGTTGGTTTATTGGCTTTCTTTGGACTATTGTAGTGTATGATGTGACATTGAACAGGTACTGACACTTCAGTTTAATACCAGAAGATTGCTGCATTTTATTTTTGGAAATGCTGTCTTTCTGCATGCTTTAATTATACTTTAAAGGAAGGGGTTGGAATTTTTCTGAAATCCAAACCTACATTGCTTCCTCTTTCATTAAAACCAAATTAATTAGTGTCATGAACTTGTAGCAGTTAATAGTCTGCCACTGCATTATTCGAGCTAGCTAATGAAACAGTACCTAAAAAACTAATATCTACTGTTAGATCTGGAGTCCAGATTTGAGTATGAGTGGTTAACTGATTGAAGTAGCTGGTGGTTGAGAATTAGAAGAAACAATCCCCTTTTTTTTATTGTTTAATATATTCTAAGTTGTCTTTTTAAATATGCTTAATATTACAAACTTTGTTTCTGCTTTTTTTTTTGTAGCACGATTGCCTTTCAAACGTCTCAACCCTGTACCAAAGCCAGAAAATGAACAGACTACTGATACTAAGCGGACAAAAATTTCCACTAATGCACCCGAGCAACTGGCAGCAGTCAAACTCATTGCATCTGTGGAAGATGTTGAAAATGACTGCAAAATAAACTTGGATGGCCAAACTGGAAATTCTGCAACAGTGGATGGGGATCTGGCTCCCTGCAAACTTGTTAATGGGAAAGGACCTCTTGATGATTTTTTGCATTCCGTTGAGAAGAAGAATGCTGTGGTTACAATGCATACTAGTGGACTCCATTCCACAATTGACTTAACATGTGATTCTAGCAATGAAGGTTTGGACAGCATAGGCACCACAGATGTAAAACTGTTGGCTTGTGAGAAAGAGCTAAATGAGAAAACAACAGTTGTTTCTGAAAAAAAATGCAACTGGTTTGATAGCCTGAAACCTAGTGAAAGTAAAGAGGTAAATTCTGAAAATTCAGCCTCTGGGCAGAGTAGCAGGGAAAGTAAAACTTATCAAGGACAAGAAATTGAAAGCAATAGCCCAATTGTGAACAATGCGTTGAGAGGCAGAATGCCAGTGGTGGTTTTAAAAGACATAATGGCTGGCAAGGCCTGCTGGACTGGGAGTCTAGAGAAGGGCATAATGCAAGTGGGAGGATCTGGGTCATTTACAAATGAAAGCAGTGAGTCACCCATCAGTTCTCTATCAAGTTCTATTTCAGCTACTGATAGTTCACCAGAAACAAAGTCTCCAGCGGATGAAAGAAGTCCCAGATCTGCATTCTCAACACCTGGAAACAAGGTTGATATACGATTATTTTTGTACGTTATTTGGGCAAGGGGGAAGAGAAAAGTGTTACTGTCTCCAATGCACGAATGAGAACTTTTGTTAAACTGTATCCAATTGAACTGTGAAGGGTCTAGAAGTATGACAGTGCATGTTTGGGGAGAAAAAACACTTTGAGCTGCTTTACAAAGATGAAATGCTACTTTTGAAATGCAGTTTTATAAAAAAGAATCATGCAATGTTCATGCCTGTGAGCATGAATCTTAAATGATTGTTTAGCAAGTTTTTTTTGAAGTGGCAAATAGGACTTGACAGATTTCAGTATACAGAGGAACCTCGACTATCCGAACGAGATGGGCTGGCACTATTTCATTCGGATAATTGATTATTTGGTTAATCAGTTCACTGCCTTTCCTCTGGGACTCAGAGGATTCTGTGAAGTCTGCTCCCTGTTCAGAGACTAGGCAGCAGCACACTGCATGCAAATCCCTGCCACCCCAACCCCCCCCCCCCACCAAATTGCTTTGGATAATCGAGGTTCCTCTGCATACACATTTGAGCCTTAATCATTACCCAATAGGTTTTTGTTTCTGACAAACATGAAACTTAAAAGAAAAATATTTATTCTGCCTTTGGGCATTTATTATTTCAAGGGATAAGACTGCCAGTTAATTATTGCAGTGTTTAGCTGCCACTTAGATTTTAAGTATCTTTTTGTAAACAGAAAGGATTGAAAATTTCAATTTGATTTCTAGTATGAAATCTGCAAAATAGTTTCTCGATTGTCACGTGAATCACTTTTTTATATCTAAATCTCTGCCATAAAATGCTTTTGATTGCATAGAAGGATTGTGCTCATGAAAATTGGACCGGTTGACTGGGTTTACTGAAGGAAAACAAAGCAAGTAGAAGGTTGGTTAGTTTATAAAATGGGAGCCTACATTTAACCTGCAATGGTGGAATTATTCAATCAGATAGTCAGAAGTGCATCTTATGAGATGAATTTTATTTTACTAAGTATCTGAATTTTCTGTTGCTTAGAATCAAATTTAAGACATAATAGTTAACAACTTTCAAATTCCTTTTACTGTTAGAAGCACTTCAATATTGAAGCTTATCTCTGTATTCCCTAGCCCAATTGAGATTTTTTTTTCATAGTTGTCAAACTGATGTATGATATTCTGTTTTCACTATTGCTAGCTTGTCTTCAATCTTCCTTTTGTCAACTCTTCTGCCTGTCCTAAATAGTTTTATAGCAATATTTATTTGTCATTATCCTACTTACACTTGATTTTTCTCCTCTCAGCCATTGGTTTGTGCAGTGTTCACAACCACCGCAATTTTTCAGCTATGATTTTATAGATAAGTTTTTGTCGCAATCAGAATTGTGCTTTTCAACCTAAGAAACTTGGACTCTTGTTTTATCCCATTTTCTGTATTTGTCTTTTTATAAAAGATTCTGTACTTATAATTCTTTTCCTCAAGTTGAGAATCTAAAGTTAATCGTGTTTTATTTCAGCTTGACTTGAAATGTACTATTTTACATGACTCCACATCTGTCTGTTTCGTAACTTCTTCAGTATTAACAAATTGTAATATATATTTTGTGCTTTTTATCTTCTTTCCTTCTTGGAAACATCAGCTAAGAAGAGTTAGCAGTAGGATGCCACTTGAGAATTTGGTATAATTAGACATATGAAATCCATTCACTGGGAGGGACACAGAGCAGGTCTTACTGCTTGTTTTAGCTTCACTGTAATATATCAGAAAATCAGAATGCAATTATCAAATCGTGAAGGAAAAGGAAAAAAACATAGCATCAGCTATTTTTAAAAGATAGAAATACCACTGTCCTCAATTGCCACTTTTCAAATTATTGTTTCTCTAAGCTCATTACTGTTACTTGTGCAGATTGCCTGAAGCAGGCTGTTCAGTGATGTATATCTTTATTAAATCTCTCTTGCTGTCTCTCTTCACTCCTCTGCTGCCTCTTCCTCCTAGAAAGAAAAGTTCCTTGTGAGAGAAATCAACATAGATTCTGAAAAGTTACATTTTGATATATTAACCATCTTGTAATTGTTCGCTTTCATTTTACTAGTACCTTCTATTTCGCTTTCTTTGGGAAATGCTTGTTTTTACACTTTTTTGTCACTGTTATCAATGACTCATTGATTAGAGATTGCTCTTTTGCATATTGCCAAAGTATCAAACTTTCTGTTACCCCCTTGAATGGGTGGCACATGGCTCAGTGGTTAGCACTGTAGCCTCACAGCACCAGTGACCCGGGTTCGATTCCAGCCTAAGGTGAATGTCTGTGTGGAGTTTGCACATTCTCCCTGTGTCTGCGTGGGTTTTCTCCGAGTGCACCAGTTTCCTCCCACAGTCCAAAGATGTGCAGGTCAGGTGGATTGGTCATAAATTGCCCATAGTGTTAGGAACATTAGTCAGAGGGAAATGGGACTGGGTGGGTTACTCTTCCGAGGGTCGGTGTGGACTTGTTGGGCCTGTTTCCACACTGTAGGGAATCTAAAAATGAATGGGCAAGGAGGAAATAGTGTAAGGGTCCTTGTATGTACCTTTGTTTTTATTTGTTTGAGTCACTATTTGTCTAAACGCTTCTAGCAATACACATACCAATTCCCCAGGGCATACCTACATAAGTGAATCTCTTCACCCTGGCAAAAGAAGGTCCCATGGTCTGTAGGGGAGCGAAATAATGCTTCCACATTTTGCACAGAAGGAATCTGTGTGACGTCCCCACCTGACTGTGTGTTTCTTTTTCTTTTATTCTTCTCCCAGTCCTGCTGTGTAAATGTAGGATCCATTTGCAGTCTGATTGTGTCTTAGGTTAACCTTGTGTTCTTCTGCTATGAGAACTGGCATGTGAGACTTTTTCTTTCCACTTGCTTGAGAGCAAATTAACTGTTGGGCATTACCGTATCGCATTTCTGATTTTCACACTTTCAACTCCATCACATGAAGGCATAGATTTAAGGTGAGGAGGGAAAGATTTTAAAAAGGACCTGAGGGATAGCTTTTTCATGCAGAGGATGGTGTGTGTATGTAATGATCTTCCAGAGGAAATAGTGGAGACTGGTACAATTATAATATTTTAAAAGGGTATATGAATAGGAAGTGTATAGAAGAAAATGGGCCAAAGGCTCCAAATGGGACTAGGTCAGATTGGGATGTCTAGTTGACTCAGACGAGTTATACTGAAGGGTCCATTTCTGCTCTCTGTTACTGTATGACGCTGCTTATGTGGGCCAAAGGCATAGGTACCCTGGCAAGCTGTGTCTGCAGTGTGAATATTTAAAAGAAATGGCACACAAATTTCCAAATTTGAGAATAGCTCCTCAAAGAAAAATGAAGAGGAACTGACCCAAAGAAACAACAGTTAAACTGGAAAGTATTAAAGGAAACTGAGACCAAAAATGCTAGAACCAGACATCTTGACAAATGAGTATTAACTGAAAATAGGATCCACTTGTAACTAAGAATAGAGCCTTGATGTTGAACTTGCTTTGTCAAGCAAGATCGAGTGAAGCCATGCACATTCCCTAGGTTACGTCATAATCACCTATTAAATTCACCTTACTTCTGTCTCTGGGACAGCAGATTCATTTCAAAAAGTTGCATTTATTATGAAGTTGAAGCAACCAATTCTGAAATGTTTAGATTGCATATTCCTTATTTTATGTGATTGAATTGCAAAGGTGAGAATTCACTGCTGCAGTTTTACTAAGCCTGTAGCCTCCCTCAGCTAACCTGTAATCTATGACCTGCTCTATCTTTACTGTTTCCAGCTTTCTATATTTAAAGTAAAATTTTGTGCAGTAGGTGCTAAAATCATGAACAGTACTGCCTTCTGTCAAAGCCTGTTATGTCATGCATTTGTAAACATAAATTGAAAAAACAAGTTATTTTTCAGTTTCTGAAAACTTTGAGAAATAAAATGACACTTTGGGATTCAAAGGAAAATATTCATTAAAGCTAAAAACTCTAAAGAGAAATTATTCTCTGTGAAAATTGACTTTTTAAAAAGATTACTTTTTTATAAATAGAGCAAAGGCAAGAAATTGAGTGCATCATGTGGTAGTACTTCTATCATTAATCAATCTTGGATTTTGGGCATATTGTTGCATGAGCTTTTCCTGTTTCATTTTCCCAAGTGAAGTGCCACTTGTGGCCAGTCTATTGGTGTGACACTATACCCGAGATATGTATAGCCTTTTTTGCGTGTGACTTGGTCTTCAAAGCAGCAATCCTGGTCATGATGGTTAATATATCCTGGTCATTGCCATGCTGTATCAGCTGAACCACCTTAGGAAATTAATAATACTATTGCTGAGCTTTATATGAAAGGAGTTAATTACATTTGACTCTCTTTGCTTTAGAACATAGAACAATACAGCACGGTACAGGCCCTTCGGCCCTCGATGTTGCGCCGACCTATGGACATTTCTCAGCTCGTCCTCCTACATTATCCCAAAATCATCCATGAGCTTATCTAAGGATTGTTTAAATCTCCCTAATGTGACTGAGTTGACTACCTCAGCAGGTAGGGCATTCCACGCCCTTACCACTCGCTGTGTAAAGAACTTGTCTCTGACATCAGTCTGAAATCTATCACCCCTCAATTTGTAGTTATGCCCTCTCGTACAAGCTAACGTCATCATCCTAGGAAAAAGTCTTTCTCTGTCTACCCTATCTTGTATGTCTCTATCAAATCCCCCCCCCTTAGTCGTCGTCTTTCCAATGAGAAAAGACCCAAGTCTCGCAACCTTTCTTCATAATACCTTCCCTCCAGACCAGGCAACATCCTGGTAAATCTCCGCTGCACCTTTTCCAATGCTTCCACATCCTTTTTGTAATGGCGCGACCAGAACTGTACACAATATTCCAAGTGTGGCCGCACCAGTGTTGCAGCATGATATTGTGGTTCCTGAACTCAATCCATCTACCAATGAAACCTAACACACCGAATGCCTTCTTAACAGCACTATCCACCTGGGTGGCAATTTTCAGGGATCTATGCACATGGACTCCAAGATCCTTCTGCACATCCACACTACCAAGAATCTTTCCATTGACCAAGTACTCTGCCATCCTGTTATTCTTACCAAAGTGCATCACCTCACATTTAGCTGCATTGAACTCCATTTGCCATTTCTCAGCCCAATTCTGCAGTTTATTCAAATCCCCCTGCAACGTGTAACATTCTTCCAAACTGTCCACTACTCCACCGACTTTAGTGTCGTCTGCAAATTTACTAATTCATCCACCTATGCCTGCGTCTAAGTCATACATAAAAATGACAAACAGCAGTGGTTCCAAAACAGATCCTTGTGGAACACCACTAGTAACTGGACTCCAGACTGAATATTTTCCATCAACCACCACTCGCTGCCTTCCAGAAAGCCAGTTTCTAATCCAAACTGCTAAATCTCTCTCAATTCCATGCCTCTGCATTTTCTCCATCAGCTTACCATGTGGAACCTTGTCAAAGGCTTTATTGAAGTCCAAATATACCACGTCAACTGCCCTACCCTCATCTACATGCTTGGTCGCTTTCTCAAAAAACTTTCATATTTGTTCACACTTATATAATTTTAAAATACTTTGTTAGTTCCAATGCCAATGATTACCCAATTATTATAAAAGTGATGCAACATTTAACCTAACAAAGGCAGCTGCATTTGTAAGTTGGCTTGTTTCAAATCTATGCTTTATTTTCACACGACATTGAATTTCTCAGTAAACATCGAGGAAGAACATGAAGTAATTTAACCAAAAGTACAGTGCTTGCAAAACTGTTTTCGTAACAAAAAGCCAGTGCATCTGACCTCAGGTTTCTTGGTCTAAAGCTGAGTTGATGTATATCTATTATTAAGCTGGAGAGGGTTCAGAAGAGAATTACCAGAATGTTAATGGGAATGGAGGATTTGAGTTGTAAGGTGAGGCTGGATAGACTGGGACTTTTTTCACTGGATCGTAGGAGGTTGAGGGGTGACCTTTTATAGAGGTTTACAAAATCGTGAGGGATAGAGGTAAGGTGAATGGCAGTAATTTTTCCCTTGGGTAGGGCATTTCAAGATTAGGGGCATACAAGTTTGTAAGATATCGAAGCCGAATTAGGCCATTTGGCCCATTGAGCCTCCTCTGCCATTCAATCGTGGCTAATGTGCTCCTAACCACCGCCCCCTTCACTTTCCTGCCTTCTCTCCATATCCCTTCAACTCCTTACCAATTAAAGATCTGTCTAATCCTTTGTAAATTTACTCACTGTTCAAAGTTTGGGTGAAGATTTGTAGCTCAGGTGCTCGTTGTTGTGATTCTGTTCGCCGAGCTGGAAATTTTTGTTGCAAACGTTTCGTCCCCTGTCTAAGTGACATCCTCAATGCTTGGGAGCCTCCTGTGAAGCGTTTCTGTTGTGATTCCTCCGGCATTTACTCACTGTCCTAGCATACAGATTCACAACCTTTTGGGAGATGTAGGTTTCTTCAATTGTGTTTTAAATTTGCTACCCTTATCCGTAGATTTTTACCTCTTACTAGAATGCCCTACAAGAGGAAGCATCCACTCCACGTCTATTTTATCCACACCTTTTATCATCTTGAATACCTCCATTTTATCTCCAAGTACAATTACAACATTTGAACGACATTTAAATAAATGAGAGGGATATGGACCAAGTGCTGGCAGATGGGACGAATTTAGTTTGGGATTATGGTCAGCGTGGACTAGTTGGACCGAAGGGTGGAGGGCTTTTGCCCGAAGCGTCGATTTCAAAGCTCCTTGGATGCTGCCTGAACTGCTGTGCTCTTCCAGCACCACTAATCCAGAATCTGGTTTCCAGCATCTGCAGTTATTGTTTTTACCTAGTTGGACCGAAGGATCTGTTGCTGTGCTGGATGATTCCTATAACAAGCACTACCATGAAAATCTAGCAGTGATGAGTATAAGCAATTGAGTGTTGGCTTTATGGATTGAAACCTCAGTTTTTTTTCCTGCATAATGAAATGAAGTAAATCAATAATTAGCTCTGACATATTCATGGCTTTTTTTTTGGGTCTCATGCTGCAGATGATCAGTCGTAATTGACCCAATTCCTTTAGGTCTCTAAATTGGAATAACTTTTCTGTGACTTTTTCCACTGACATTGTACGAAAACCTAAAAATACACAATGGGTGTGAAATGGAGTAAAAATTTATTATCTTTCACTTAAAACAAAATACGTTGCGGATATACTGCCAGATCCAGCAACTTCTGAAGTTAGGCCAGGATGGATTTTCAAATTTGCTGGTTTTCAAAGAAAATTATTCAAACATAGTTTAGATAGGAATGGTCTAACCCACTGAGTAGGGGAGAGAGGAAAAACCCTGGTGATGCAACTGCAGACTATATAAGTTAATAGTCATGTCTGAACTGGTATTAGCTCCAGTGTGAGAGAAGTCTCTCCCAGTTGCATCCATCAGCACAACCTAAGATGAAAAAGATCAATTTATTTTTTAAAGTCTGGTTTTTAGATGGTTGACTTTGGGAGAGCACACCTTTCAGTACAATCTTGAAACAGCGGGCAATCAGTTTAGTGCATATTCTAGTCTTGAATCTGACTTTGAAAAATGAGATTCACATTTGAAGCCCAATTCTATCAGTGACAATTTTATAATTTATACCCAGAAGGCATTGTTTTTGTAAATGCAAATTACTTGCTATTTAAAGATAGAATTGGGATTTGTCAAACTGATTTAAATCAGTTGTTTCCTGTCTACCATGTATTAGACAGTATAATTTTTATACCCTATTGTGATATTCCTATAAAACATTTCAAATTAAATTAACCTTTTAAGGTGACTTGGTTATGGTAGCACTCTCCTTGCAACTCAGTAGGTTACAGGTTTGAATCCTATTCCATGTTTAACACTCAACATCATTTAGAATATCTGGTCATTGTTCTGTCATTTCAGGAGTTTTGTGTTTGACTTGGTGCCGTGTTTTTTTTAATTACAACTACCTGATTATATTTCAAAAGTGCTTTTATTGGCTGTAAGATGCTATGTTGCCTAGTTTATTTCAAAATGTTGTTGTGCAGCATTGTTTTTAAAATGTAGAATATAAGCAGTGAGTAGTTTGCAAATTAGTTGCTTTATTGTTGGAATTGTGCCAGTTAACCTCTACTATTTGATTATGCATACAGATATTTTGTTTCTGTACTCTAAAATGACCCATTCTAATTACAGGTTACACAAACACCAAAGTTGCAGGGCAAGAGACTCAAGCAGCAGCAGGTATTCAGATTGTTTTATTAATTTACTGCCAGCATTTGAGCCTAAATTTGATCAGAGATGACGAATCATATGACAGTGGTGACGAGAATGACTTCTTCCTGATTTTCCTGAATTCTAATATTTGGCATCCGTTTACAGTTTGGCATCTTAAATAGGAACATTTGCGCCACCATGCTTCCAGTTGCTTCCAAATTTTAATGTTGGACGTCGGTATCCAGTCCTTAACTCCTGCCAAGTCATTGCACAGTTTTCAAAATTTGGAAATGGCAATAACCCCATTAAAGCCATAATTCTAATGTTCTGCAATTTAATAATAACTCCATATAAAAAAATCTGTACTAATGAGGTGACCTAATCAAGGTCTGTAAGATAAAAATCTTCTCATTTATGAGGAGAGAAGAGCCATAAGCTTTAAATATTTTAAAGCTATAAATATGGGTGGCACGGTGGCACAGTGGTTAGCACTGCTGCCTCACAGCGCCAGAGACCCGGGTTCAATTCCCACCTCAGGCGACTGACTGTGTGGAGTTTGCACGTTCTCCCAGTGTCTGCGTGGGTTTCCTCCGGGGGCTCCGGTTTCCTCCCACAGTCCAAAGATGTGCAAGTCAGGTGAATTGGCCATGCTAAATTGCCCGTAGTATTAGGTAAAGAGGTAAATGTAGGGGTATGGATGGGTTGCGCTTCGGCGGGTCGGTGTGGACTTGTTGGGCCGAAGGGCCTGTTTCCACACTGTAAGTAATCTAATCTAATCTAAGATAGTCACTAAGAAATCCAATAGGAAATTTAGAAGAACTTCTTCGCTCAAATACTTAGAATGTAAAATCCTTCAACACAGGAAGTGGCTGAAGCAAATATGATGGAGACGTTTAAGGTGAAACTGAACAGCCCAACCATGTTAAGGCAAAGCTTCACCCTATCTGAGATTGAAGGGATAAATTTGGAGGAAGAGTGGGATGCTCCTTTCTTTCTTTGTGTGATTTGGGTGTCTGCTATTGTGTTCTAAGAACTGGAGTATGTTTCCAGGATGTTTTTCTATGAGCAGCGATTGAACTATGTGGTACCAAACTCTATTAAGGTATGGTGTCTGTAGTTTTCCTTTGTTTTGATGTTCATATTAAATTTTTATTCCAATGTTCAAATTGAACTTTGATTGAAGAAGATTGGATCTACAGCCTATACTTTGAATGTTCTGTTATTAATTATGACTATGTTTGGTTCATGTTGATGTTTTATGATTTCATTGTATTATAGGAACGTGAAGAGAAAAGACTAAAACTAAAAATAGTAAAGGAAGAGCGGGAGCGTGCAAGAGAGGAGGCCAGACTTGCCAAAGAACGTGCAAAGGAGGAAGCTAAGAGGAAAAAGGACGAGGAAAAAGAACAAAAAGACAAGGAAAGGAAAGAGAAAAAGGAGAAAGAAGAAAAAGAAAAAGCAGAAAGGCTAAGATTAAAGGAAGAAAAACGAAAAGAGAAACAAGATGCATTGGAGTGAGTTACTTGCAATATAAATGCTTGCTGGGCAGAAATGGATAATTATAGAATTTGCTTTATTTCAGTAGGGACTTGATTCATCTACAAAATTGTTGACATCGGGTGAATTTGTAAAGTTTCATGTTAAAGTACTCCAAATTCTAGAATCAAACTAAAATAAAGTGAGATTCTGTAGGCAAGTAACTTGTACAGACTTATCAGACTGTTCATTTAACTTCATAGTTGGGTTGACTAATATTCTGATTTCACACACAATAAATATTTACTGTAATGTACATATCTAGGATGAATATTAACAAGATAGCAAGCAGGATTCTGCACCAAGTGCTGTTGGATCAATTTTAAGTCCCTCGATTAGGTAGATGGGAGTTCTCAGTGCTGTATTGAGGTGTCACAGATTATTTGCTTGTTCATAATGAGGCCTCAACCCATAACCTTCTGACTCCAGAAATGTGTGCCATCAGCTGAACCAACTGACATTAAACAACTATTTATAGCAGTAGTAAGTGCTGATTAAAAATGGATTGAAACAAGTGCTGTGACATCTGAGTATTGTTTGCATTTGATATATCTAGCATCTGCAGTATCTTGCTTTTTTTACCCTCTATCTATTTTGTGCAGCATATGTTCCTTTGTTCTGTAAGTATTACCTGAGCATTGTTTGCCTTTTTTAATTTGTAAACTTAAATAAAAAAGGGGCAGTAAACCTCTATAATTTTCTTGTATTTTTTGTAATAGGGCAAAATTAGAAGAGAAGAAGAAGAAAGAAGAGGAGAAACGGTTGAAAGAAGAAGAAAAAGTAAATACAGATAGTCTCTTGGCTTTGCAATCCCTGACTTGTTGACGTCTCTGCAGTTGTCTTTTTTTAAACCCCGATTGTTCCCTCATCTCCATCTTTGTCAGAAGTTTATACAGACTCTCAGCCCTAGTAGTTCCCCAGAACAGATCCATTCCTTTTCCTCTATTCAAAGGAGTACATTGCTGACTGTGCCTGCGATACAACTGGTTTGCCTTTTCATCGTGGCTGTGCCTTCTGAAGATGCTAAAAGATTCTTGTTGCACACGCACCGTTTTTTGATATGCCTTGCCAATTTAAAAAAAAAATGGCAACAATAAAATAACCATAATGGTTTTTTGCATCTGGATGGCATGACTTCACTGCAGTACTGGCAAAGTACACATTTTACACATGTGCAGTGAGACCCTTTAGCATAGCAGTCGTATCTGGCTGGACCATATTCAGTGGCATCCTCTGCCAAGTTATCTCAGGATTTCTTTGGAGAGAATAGATAACCCCTTTTGCTTGCTTGTGCATATGCATCAACAATTAACTATTCAAGTGTCCACCGTAAGTAATTCATTGAAATCTATTCCTATTCATAAGTCAAAAAATCAATTTTCTGGTGGTACCTTGTACTGTGCACTTTAATGTTGTCTCTATTGTCTGTAGTTATATTGTCTATTATTGAGGTGTACCGTCTTAAATATGATTACAGCGTTTAAAGGCAGAGAAAGTTAAAGAGATTTCAGAAATAACCAGATTCTTCCAAAAACCAAAGGCTCCTCAAGCCCCTAAGGTAAGGATTCTTTTCATGGACTAATACTTGTGCAGTTTGGCTCAGGTAATGGATTTGCCTGTACAAACCAGATTAACTCCTGATGTTTTGTATGGTACTTCCTTTAATAACTTTTTCAAATCTTTCTCTTGTTGTACCACACCATTGGTCAAACCTGAGACAATCCTGTAAATAAAACATTCAAAATGGGTTTCAATTTATTTCTTTGTTTGTCCTGTGTTTATTCTCCTGTCCCAACTAAGTGGGCATTTTGGACAGAATGCTCCTTGCAAACCCAAGTTTTCCTATGTTATCGTATCTCAATTGTCCCCTGTATGACTTACTTTAATTCAAATTGAGAACTGCTTCTGACAAGATACATTTTCATGTATGATTTTTAAGCTGGATATTAGACTCAACAAAGCTATTGAATCACTTACAATAGGCAGCACTCAGGTGCTGATGCTATACCAGCGGAACTTATCAAGTATGGAAAGCAGGTGCTGTAGTAAATTCATATCCTTCTTCAAAGATACAAAAGTTGTGACATTTTATAAAAAATCATGTTCAACCTTTTTGCACTGACCGGCCACAGCAATATATTTTGGAAAATTCATGGAATAGTTTTGTAAACACTGAAGATTAGTTTTAATGTCCATCAATTTGAAGTCAGTTTTATTTACATTCACCATATTGTTACTTGTTTTTGACTTGTGTACGTGACCACCTTTTTAAAACCGTTTGATTGCTACAGGGCTTATAGGTTGTAACAATGCATTTTTTTTCAGCAGGTTTAAAAATAGTAGAAAAAAATCTGCCTGATAAAAAGTATTATGCTTTGAGTTAGTGATTCATCTGAGGTTGTTAGATCACAAGATATAGCAGCAGAATTGGGCTATTGAACCAATTGAGTCTGCTATGCCATTCAATCTTAGCTGATATGTTTCTCAACTCATTCTCCTGACTTCTCCCATTAACCTTGATCCTCTTACCAATCAAGAACCTATCTATCTCTGTAAATGCATTTAGTGACTTGTCCTGTGCAGCCTGCTGCAGCAGTGAGCTTTGCAGATTAGCCACACTCTGGCTGAAGAAATTCTGAGAAATTGATAAAGCAGAATAAGTGGTTCGAAGATCATTCAACAGATGCACTATTAATGATGGCCTTTAATTAATCCCTAGGCTCACCTTCAGTGGCCCCACATTTTCCAGGGCTGAGACAACTCCATCTCTGAGCTTGGCACCATTTCTCAGTTTGTGCCTTTTGTGCTGCTTTGGAGGCAGCAACTCCAACTACAGCTGATCCCTGACTTTGAATGCTTTATGTGGCCTGCAGGCTGTAGAATGGATTCTCTACTGTTAAAGAAAAATGGTAACTGCAGCAGTTGAAGTATCTCCCATCTAAGCATCACAGTGAGGTGCTAACCATATTGCTCGTGTTCAGCCAAAATCTAGTCTCTAATTATCGCCAGTCCCAGTGCGGTTTTAGATATGGAAGACCTACAGTTGGGAGGAGGATAAAAATTCCTGTCTTGAATGGCAGGAGTTTAACATTCAGCCCACCTTGAAGAGCTGAATGCTCCGTTATTCTGAGGTCACAGCAGATCTGATTTGTAACCTTATCTGCATTTCCAACATGTTAAACCACGTACTGAAAAGTGTTAAAGCAAGAATGTGTCTACCTATATATTTCTTAGTATTCACTGAGTCTTTCTGAAAATGTCATGGAAGTAGTGTTCACAAAATCCCTACAACGTAGAAGGCCATTCGGCTCATCGAGTCCATCCAACCTCCAAAGAACATCCTACTTACATCAGTCCCCTTATCCTACCTCTGTCACCCTGCATTTCTGATGACTAATCCACCTAACCTGCACTTTTTCCTCTTGTGTGGAAGGAAACTGGAGTATCCAGAGGAAACCCAAGCAGGCACAGTGGTTAGCACTGCTGCCTCACAGCGCCAGAGACCCGGGTTCAATTCCCGACTCAGGCGACTGACTGTGTGGAGTTTGCACATTCTCCCCGTGTCTGCGTGGGTTTCCTCCGGGTGCTCCGGTTTCCTCCCACAGTCCAAAGATGTGCGGGTCAGGTGAATTGGCCATACTAAATTGCCCGTAGTGTTAGGTTAAAGGGGTAAATGTAGGGGTATGGGTCGGTTGTGCTTCGGCGGGTCGGTGTGGACTTGTTGGGCCGAAGGGCCTGTTTCCACACTATAAGTAATCTAATCTAATCTAATCAAATCAGGCACTGGGCCAATGTGCAAACTTCACACAGACAGTTTCCTGAGGTTGGAATGGAACCTTGGTCCCTGATGCTGAGAGACAGAAGTACTAATCACTGCAACTGTGCTGCCCCAAGGACTCCACCCTCCGCACATTTTGTTTCTTTCCATTTTGTTTTGAGTGGGTTCACTCTGATCACAGAATTGTTTTGGTGTAGAAGGGAGCCATTCAGTTCCTCATTAATAATAAAAACTATTAGTTTCCTTTTTGTTTGCACCTTTCATTTCTTTCCCTTTCCACTTAATGTAGACATTTACTGTCATTTTAAATTTTTGAGCTACTGCATTCCCCTTGGTGTTATTTTGAAAGTGTGTTATAATTGTTGAACGTGGCACCTAAAATAACAGCTATAGAATTACCAGGGCTTATGTAAAATGCTTACAGACTATCTAATCATAAGTTGATCCATTTCTTAGACTCTAGCTGGATCCTGTGGGAAGTTTGCCCCTTTTGAAATAAAAGAACACATGGTCCTTGCTCCAACAAGCCGGATATACTTAGATCAAGAAGATCTTGAGCAGTTAGATGAATTGCTGGAACGTCAGAGTTATAACTCTAATTACATTAAAGAATTGCACAACCAGAAACCAAGAACATCAGGACCTACAAGTCCTAAAATAAGCATCACAGACCCAAATTTATGCAGGTAAAGATGAAGTTCCATATTTCTCAGAATTTCAGTTGATTTTTTAATGAATTGGTAAGGAGGATGGGGGCAATTACTTTAAAAGAGAAACCATCTTCAGTGCTTTCTATGGCTACTTCACTTCAGTAAGCATTTTTTTAATAATGGTCTTGGTCTGCAGTACCTCCTGAACCTGCACTCTGAAAACACTCTCTAATCAGCAGCCTTCTGTTGTCTCTGTTTTTCCCCTCTCTTTGTGTTTGAGGGTTGGGGCATGGAATTATGTTTGATTGGCCCACGCTTATTGCCATTGTCTTCTGCCACATAGCTGACCAGGACACTACCATGCTCTGAAAACAACAAATGCTGGAGACCACAGCGGATCATGCAGCATTCATGGAGAGAGAGCAAGCTAACGTTTTGAGTCTAGATGACTCCAACCTCTGATAAATAGTCATTGAGACTCAATTTTAGCTTACTGTCTCTACATGGATGCTGGCTGACCTGCTGTGATCTCCAGCATTTGCTGTTTTCAGTAGATTCCTGCATCTGCAGTAATTTGCTCCAACACTATCTCGCTCTTATTTCCTGCTATTAGGTGTACTGGAAGAATTTACAAGATGATGGGCAATCTATTGGGTCAATCTATTTCAAACTTATCTGTCTTGACCAATGAGTTCTGGCATGTGGGCCAAAACCAGGTCTTGGCTCATGGATAGGGATGCTACCATTGCCTCGTAAGACCTTCACCATGTATCAGTCCACGTTTATTTTTGCCAAAATGTCATCTTGGGAGTCGAGTAAATCATTTTTGTCCTTTGATCATGCTCAATCATTCAGTAAGAAAAATGATCATTCTGTCAACTCTCTTTATGTATTTGTGTATGCATTATGTTCTTGGCAGCAGTGAGTAACTAGACGAATTATAACTGCACAGCCTTTCTGGTAAACTAGATTTACTTGAAAGTTAACATTAATTTTACTTTTTCCTAGCGATGATGTGATTATGATAGACACTAATCTAAGTAGTGGAATCATTGAGCGGAGAAAACTTTGCAGGATGAAGCTATTGCAGTTTTGTGAAAATCACCGTCCTGCCTACTGGGGAACGTGGCAGAAGAAGAGTATGAAAGTGAACCCTCGGAATCCTTTGGCTAAAGATGAGGTAAGGAACGTGGTGCAGTGTTGATTGGGGACTGAAGAACATAAATCTGGGAATTCTCTAATTTGCCAACTTTTTACATTATATGTACCACCTGAGTCCAGTTAGAAATGGTCCACTAAATGGACAGTTATCCTCTGAATCAGTAAAAAGTTATAACGATAGTGAATTCAACTATCCTAAGTGCATGATTGATTTTTTTTTTTAAAATCAATAAATAAAGCTTTACTTCCTGGAAAAGTGACTTCAAGTTTTAATCACAAACTGTCATGCTGTTCTGCATGATGAATAAGTAAGCCAGCGTTTTTATCCCTTTTTTTAACCTGACAATTAAGATATTTGGAACTCGACTATTTCTGAGTGTACCTTATTGTCACAGGCTGAAGAATTATGATATTGAAGAGTCTCGATTGATGTGATCTTTAATCAGTTGTGGTTCCTTGAGATTTATGAAGTAATCAGAAGTGATCTGTGGGCTCTTAATAAACTGTTTCCTAATGTTTGCTTGTTTTCATTTAGAGTGGAGAAGTAGACTGAGCATCAAGATTCACCATCTTAGTTTAGTGACAAAATTGTAGGAAATTTTGTGAGGTGTGCGGGAGGAAATTATTGTCACACTCAGAAAGCTGTCATCTTTGATAACTTTTTTTTAAATGTAAAATGGATAGTGCTTGGATTCAAAAAGAATTGCGAGGTATATAATTTACCTTGGCTTTACAGAAAATGGTGAAAACAGTGTTATGTTCCATGACATTATATGATAATGCAAAGAACACATTTGTATCTCTACTTGTGTAACTATTCACTAATAATTTAAATTGAGTTTGCATGTGATCTAATGATTATGTTTAAATTTATCCCTATAGCAGTTGTTGGATTATGAAGTGGATAGTGATGATGAATGGGAGGAAGAAGAACCTGGTGAATCTCTCTCCCACAGTGAAGGAGTTAGTATAAACCTTTTACTCTGATTTAACATGAAACATTTCACTGTTTAGTGGATGTCTCACTAAATAATTCTTATGTATGATAAACGTTTGTATTTTAATTTAATGGAATAACTTGTGCTTTTCCATCTGGTGTTAGTAATATGCAGAAATGTGCAGGACTGGAGAGATTACTGAAATTCATCTGGCCAGTCTAAAGATTTTTTTTAAATAGATGCCAAATACTGTTTCACATCCTCTCCATTTTTTTTGCTAGTTCTACATTTCTAAATGTAGGATGTGAAATATGTTCATTTCATTTTTTTGTCAGTTGGTATGTGACTAACTGGAAGATATGATCTTTACTAACCCAATGACTGTCTCTTAATTTTTGCCTGTGAAATATTTTGGTATGACTGTGTGAAACCTGATGTATACACTCCATTTTGTTCTGTCCCCTTTTTTTGTGGGCAAGATGTTAGGAAGAATATGCTGTCCTGTTTCTGTTCTATATCAGCGTAAATGGAATCTCCACAATTTGATCAATGTTCATGAATCACAGTTTATAAGATTTATGCATAGTCATTCATTAAGGATCTCTGTTAAGTTATAGAAAGTTTCACTTGCACTAGAGAGGATGATAAGCCCTGGATATCCATGAAAACCCTACTGTAATTAAATAGAATGAATTGTAGTAATGAAAGTTTGAAGCAGAAATCCACTATAGCCATCACTGCAAAATAGCTGGAAAACCTTTTAAAATGTGCAGTGGCCCACGAATTTCCTCTTAACCCATCCTTATTTCAGTGCTGACTGGCTTGTGCATTTTCACCTTTTATTTTGCACACGTCATGAAATACACAACTTCATGTTTTTATGCAACATTGTGTGATAAATATAATAGATTCAAAATTTCATTTGAGTTTTGCATGCAAAAGAAAAACTTAATGTATGGAGATGTAATTTCTTAGCTAGGACCCTGAAATATACTAGTAATCCAGAACTTTATTGTTGCATTTCTTACATCTTGTTTAGGATGATGATGATGAAGCAGATGATGAAGATGATGATGACGGATTTTTCGTTCCTCATGGATATCTGTCTGAAGGAGAAGGTGCAACTGATGAGGTAAAGGTTTGCATTAGATGCATTGAAACTTGTAGTTGAACAACGTTAAGCCCTAATAACAAAACCTTTAGGATCGTCTAATTTTTTCATGAACAAAGGAACTATAATGTTGTACTATACAATGCAGATTATTAACTTGGTTCAATTCATGGTCTGCTGCTTTTCTGGACCAAGTTGGACAATCATATGAATGAGTTCCAGAATGGGTGCATTTTGATCATTGGAAATGGATAACAAGCGTATGTGAATATGGTTGTAGTGTTCTTGTGGCCAAATAGCCGCCTAATGCATGGGTTTGCATTAGCCAGTCATTTAAATGATGTGAGAGTGGATTGCCTGGAAGTCCTTTTATTGCAGGGGGAGGTGAAGTATAAAAATGGCTAAGTCATACACTACAAATGTAGATGGCATTGATGGTACCTAGACTACCCTGTACCATTTTGTTCTCTTAAAAAGAGGGAAATGTTCCCTGGAACATTTGGGCTTCTGAGAAAAGTTTAGGCCTAAAGATTTGTCGGGCTAGATGTTTCGAGGATGTTTTTCCCGGTTGAGAAATCTAGAATGAAAGGATTGACTGCTTAAGGTGTAGAGGCATCTCTTACAACGGTTCTTAGTCTGTGGAAATGCCTTCTCATGAGACCAGTCATAAAATACTTGTGTTGTTGGGTGTATTTTTGATCCACAGGGGGGTTTTGGAGAATCTTGGGAAAGCAAGCGTAAGACAGTATTCTGTTGACAGTTGATCAAGCTTGAGTAGCCAAATCTCTCATTTATGTTTCTGTTTGTTCTCTTTATGCCCCATTTGAAATCAGGGCAGAATAACCAGTGCAGTATATGTACTAGATGATAAATTGCAGTAAATTCCAACTCCAGGAAATGATTATTGAGTTCAATGTTTGCTTTGTTCAGGAAGGTGAAAATCCTGAAAAGCAGAAAATTCGTCAGAGGATGAAGGCGAAGGAATGGGATGAGTTGATGAAAGGAAAGAAATTTCAGGTCCTGCAGCCTACCCTGATCGGATGTTTTTGGGAGAGCGACAATAATGTATTGCAAAGCTCAGCCATGAAGATACTTCAGCAATTTTCAGTCTGTCTGTTTGAAAATCAAATGGAGGATGAGCAAATACAAGAAATACATAATGGAAAATTAAAAGAAGAACAAAGTAAGGACGTTTCATAAGCATTTTAAGTCTCACACCTAGAATTTGAAAGGCAAAAGATTTGGAAAACTATTTTTAATTTGCAGTTGTACCTGTGACAATTCAAACTTTGCTGCATGCAAGTTAAAAAAACTTTTTGCTAAAGTTGCTGGTAAAAGATTAACTGAAATGCCTGTGATTTGAGGGAGAAAATGCCTATTTGTGCTTTGACTTAAGATTGTCTGAACAGTGCAATGGTTTTACACAAGCATGGTCTTTTTATGGCCGATCAAACCTTATCCAGATGTTTATTAGACTCCAAGCATGGTGTGATTTGGCAATTGGAGGCTATATGAATAATAAGTTCTGTAGCTGTTTGGTGGTCCAGAATTGATTATGACTGAAAAAAGACACCTGTTGGACCTTTTAATTTTCGCTTATGGAAAAATTTGCAACAAAAATACTAATTCGGGGGGAACGCCAACATTTATACTGCATGAAAATAGAATGCCAGATGTTTGGCAAATTAACTCGATAGTGGTGTTGCCTTGGAAATGCATCCATTCAACAAACCTGAATACTTAATTGAAATCAGCAGTAATGGATGCAATGCCTGTACCAACCAGAATTTACTTGTCCAGAAAGAAGTGAGTAGATTATCATTCCTCAGTATCTGCAAGGGCTCCATTCCTGAGAACCCCTGTGAATTGTAGAATTTGCTGAGTGTAGAGTTCATTAAAAATTAAGATCATGAAAAAAACGTAATTTTTTTTTGCCTTGGGTTGTTAATTTTTATTGTGACTTCATTTTTGATGCGGAGAGGCACATGATTTTGTGAATACAAATAATTTACTGTAGGTGGAGATGAAGCCCAGGGCGAGAGAAAAGAGTTTGACAGACAAAGACATTATTGGTTGCCAGGGAAGAGGAGAAGTTAAATAGGATATAAATTTTCCTAGTTACTATCAGTTTTGAAAAAGGTTTACTGGACTCAATGTTAACTCTGCTTTCTCTCCACAGATGCTGCTAAGCTTGCTGAGTATCTCCACCAACTTCAGTTTTTGTTTCAGATCTACAGCATCTCCAGTTCTTTGTTTTCTCTTGTAGAATAAATGGGTCTTTTTCATGCTGTCAGCATGTCTGTGAGTCATGTGCCAAAAGGGCTAGTGCTAGGGACTCAACTCTTCGCAATTTATATAAATGATTTGGATTAAGGCACTAAAAGTATGGTAGCTAAATTTCCTGATGATACATAGATAGGAAAGTGACTTGTGAAGAGGACATAAAGAGCTGACAAAAAAAATCGATTATCACAGTGGCTTGCACTAAATCTAAAGTACAGGTTAACAAATCTGAGGAAAGCTAGGACCTCTGGTTGTCTAGTTGACATAACTGGAAAGTACTATGCAGGGTTGACCCAAAATGACTGTCTGAGGCACATTTGTTATTGGGTGTACTTAATGGATTCAAGACTCAGTGGGACTGAGACATTTCCAATCAAAACTTTGCTATTCTGTTCCCCAGTGTTTGCTAATTTAACTGATCAAAATGCTAGGAAATTGCAAAACAGTGTTTATTTTCCTGATAGCTACTTTGGTGATAGAGTGGGGAAAATAACTGAATGCTGTTGGGTATTGTCCATTTACTGTCAAGATTCAGAGTTTATTCCAATGCCCTCCACTTTATACCTCTTGGGCTTCCCAATGACAAATAGCTGCTTAAGCAAGGATTCTAAAGGCTTTTCATGCTTTTGGAGAGAGGCAAAACTTTTTCAGAACTGCAGTGAGTGGACCTCATTATTGTCTCCGGGTCCCATCCCAAAGTGCTTCGTAATAAAAACTCTTTTTAGCATTTGACTGTTGTATGAACCAGCAAGGCATGGTCTCAAGACTAATGAAAGATACATCACTACATAATCTGATTGCAATAGTATTTCTGAAGGATGAGTCTCTGGGAAGGCATGGGATGCCCTGCTCCTCAAATTGCATATTTTTATATTCAGCCAAACAAATATATCTCTCAACATGCACTATTTCCTCTGATAAGTATCAACATAATTTTTTTGTTTGCTTAATTAGCTGAAGTGGTGTTTTGAATCTGCAGTTTTCTGACTTGACCAAAATTGCAGATTCCTCCAGGTTTGTTATTTACCCTCGCACTTCCTGATCTTGTTCTGTATGAGTTGCTCCTAAGACAGCTAGCCTATTCTTAACTACTCCCACTTCCTGTAACAAGGATTCAGCATTTATCTCTATCCTGGCTTATCAGCAATCCCATTGCGGTCAGTTGCCATCTATTCATCCTTACTTCTCCCTTCTCTTTGGACCACATGGTGGCTCAGTGGTGACCACTTCTGCATCACAGTGCTAGAGACCTGTGTTCGATTCCAACCTTGGATGATTATGTGGAGATTGAGTGTACTTTCTCTGTTGAGTTTCTGCTGGGTGTTGCAGTTTTCAGTAGTCTAAAGATGTATTGGTTAGGTGGAATGGCCCGTGGGGATAGGATGGGTTGGGGTAGGATGCTCTTTGGAGGGTCAGTACAGACTTGATGGGCCAAATGGCTTTTTTTCTGCACTCTAGGGATTGTATGATTCTATTCTTCTCCCTCTACTACCATCCTATTATCAGCTTAAATAGCACATTTTCTCAGCTACTTTCAGTTTTGACAAAGGGTCACTGTTGTTCTCTCCACAAATGCTGCTAGACCTGCTGAGTTTCTCCAGCAGTTTAGATGCTGGAGATCTGGAATAAAAACAGCATCCTTTTTTATTTTTGGATTTTATTGAGGATGAATCTCATTTTGGGTTACAAAAAATGCCAAATGTTGCAGTTGTTGTAAATCTGAAATAGGAAAAAAAATCTGAAATATTGGTCAGACCACATTTGGAGTATTGTGCGCAGTTTTGGGCTCCATATCTCAGGAATGATGTACTGACCCTGTACTGGGTTCAGAGGAGGTTCATGAGAATGGTCCTAGAAATGAAAAGCTTAACCTATGAGGAATGTTTGAGGACTCTCGGTTTATACTCTATGGAGTTTAGAAGGATTGGGGAGTAGGGGAGACTCTCATTGAAACTTTCAGAATACTGAATGGCCTGCACAGAGTGGATGTTGGAAAGGTGTTTCCATTGGTAGGAGAGACGAGGACCTGAGTGGACGACCTTAAAGGAAAAACCTTTTCGAATGGAGATAAGGAGAAACTTGTTCAGCCAGAGAGTGGTGAATGTATGGAACTCACTGCCACAGATGACTGTGGAGGCCAGGTCATTGAATATTCTTAAGACGTAGACAGATAGGTTCTTGATTGTCATGAGGATCAAGGGTAGTGGGGGAATGGGGTAAAGAAACTTATCAGCCATGATTTGAATGGCAGAGCAGACTCAGTGGAGCAGAAATCAGGCCATTCAGCCCAATGTCTTATAAGCAGGTCAGGCAACATTTATAGAGAGAAAGGGTCAACATTTCAGATTGAGATTATTTGTCATCGAAGTTTCTCATTTACAGATGCTGCCTGACATTTCAAACTTAGGTAAAATAAACAAAGCCAAACTTTTACTGAATGAGAAATTACTTAATTGTATTATTGCAGCATTGACCTTGAACACATTTTGACCATGTGGGCCTTTGTGTCTTACCTTGCAATTGGCAGTAGGAGTTCATTGGGTGCATAGAAATTCACCCCTCTGTAACTAAATGTGTTTTTTTTTCCTTTTTAGTATTAATAAGCCTGCTTCCACTTCTTCATGGAAATGTGAATGGCAGAAAGGCCATAATCAAAGAATTTCAGGAATGGTACAAACAGAAACCTTCTGCACACATGCTTGCAATTGCTGCTTCTGATTCCTCGAGTCCCCTAGGATCTGATGCCTCTAGACCTCAGACTCCTACAGTGGATGATGACTTGACCATTCCATCCAAGGCAAAATTGCAGCGGCTTATTTCAGAAAATGGAGTATATGAAAAAAGAACAGCTTTCAGGCTGAAGTGTTGGTATGTACATGAAGAGGTGTTGAAAAAATTTAGGATGGAGAATCTTCCTGTTCCAGGACAGTGGCAATATCTCACACAAGTCCAATCTGCAGTCAAGGAGGAAAGTACCATTCCAGCAGCAAGTGGACAGAGTGTTCCTTGTTTGGGAAGGAATACAGGGCAATGTGTAACTGGTTCAAGCAAGAGGAAAACTGCTGGAAGTATGTCCATCAAACAATTTATGCACAAGTTTGTAGATGCTGACGGTCAGGTAAGATCTTGTCCTATAAATGAATTACATTTTGGTTTTCTTAAATGTTGACCCCTTGTATTCTTTCTAATTTAAGAAACCTCTTTTCTCCTCACTTCCACTACATAATGAAGAATAATGAAAAGGTGGTATTTTCCTGAGGAAATCTGTAAGCATTTTATATTAAAGTCAAAAAGTGGCCATTAATAGCAATGAACAGCGGACAAAGTTAGAATTGATTAAGGCAAGTATTTTTGTGGTTTCTGGAGAATGAGGTAGTAGGCTGTGGTAACAAGCACTTGCTATTAATGGGAAGATGAAGTCACATCTGGTGTTGGGCAGAGTAATGGGTGGTGAGGTGAGCAATGTCTGATGGGGAGGGTGTTCACAGGGCATGCCATTGGGGTGATGGGAGAAATTCAGCAAGGCATACAGGAGTGGTCAAATCTTGAGTCTTAAACAACCTTGCTCATACTTGAGAAATGTGTCTATTATGCAATTTCTAAGGTGGCAATCATACAGGTTACTGGAGTGAAGTAAAAAATACATGGATGTTCATAGGAACTTGGATTCCTTACCAAAAGAAAACTGGAGACAAGTTGTGACAACTAGAGAATTGAGCAGCAATTTCTAGGTGAACAGAAGTGGTCGAAACTTATTACAAAATAAAGTCAGCAGAGTCTCAGAGGACCACTGACCTGCTCTCATTAGACAACTGTTGGTGAGTTTAAACTGAAGGTCTCTATGTTTTAGGCAAGAGGTGAGGTTAAGAAGATTGGACCTTTCATGGTGACCTCAGCCAGTACAGGAATTGAATCCACACTGTTGGCATTAGTATGCCTTGCAAATCAACCATTAAGCCAACTGAGCTAACTGGCCTTCGTAGAACTTAGGATTGGCTTATGATTGAATGCTGGCACTATGTTTTTCTGAAGTTGCCCATGTTTAAAGGTGAAATAGATACAAGGAAGTGATTGCCTCTAAATGGGTTTCTCCTTTTACCAATGTAGTGTATGAATTAAAGCAGGAAATTATGGAGCTGGTGCACTGGAGGAAACATTGGAATTTTGTTCAGTTGATGATTCAAAACTTCTAACTAGTATATTTTAAAAGCTTTTGGACATCCCAAGACCCTGCTTCATTGTAGAACCTCATCAAGGATTTGTAACCCATTGCAATCAACAGGAACTCCTAAAAGTGATAGTGTGTTACTGTGGGAAGGATTGTTGCTCAACACAGCAGACATCCCTGCAGTATTAGCTAGGTACCTATACTGGTCATCCTTTTTTCCTTTTCTGAGATTAAGACAGACTACTCTTATGTTAATATTACTGTTAATTGGCAGAGATTAAGATTGTCCAAACTTGTCATGAATCCGATTTATGTTTTGGTGGGATCTGAATCTTACGACCAAGAAGTCTGCAGTGAAAACATGAAATATCTTGACATAGAGTCATAGTGATGTGTAGCACGGAAACAGACCCTTTGGTCCAACCCGTCCATGCCAACCAGATATCCCAACCCACTCTAGTCCCACCTGCCAGTACCTGGCCCACGAAGACGGAAAATTGCAGCTCAGTTCAGTGTTGCAGGAAGGAAATACTTGCAGCAAAAGAAAGACGTGTGGAACACTTAATGTTAACAATCTGTCTCTAGATTGCATTTTCAGTAAAATATTAAGTGTAATTAAAATGATCAGCTGTTTTTTCCCACCAGAGTTAGCGAGATAAGATGTTTCAGTTTAACTTCACTCCTTGCTATGATTTTTATTAAAGTGTACTTTGAAGCTTATTTTATACACAACAGCTTATATCTGGTTTCTGTGATGCATCTCTTTTGCCAATCTTCAGATAACACTGGAGATAATATTGAAAGAATGGATTAACCTTGTGGTGCATTTGTTTTCCAGGCTGAAGTAATGGAGACAGATGGTTTTCAGGCAGATACAGAAGAGGATGATGATGCAGACTGTGTAATTGTTGAGGTACACACGAATAATCCTGCTCCAAACAAAGAAGGTACAGAGTTGACTTTGTTTTTTTTTTGTGTAAAATATCCTCTCTTACAAATTGCTGCAGTGATCAATATGGAGAAATATTTTAAGAGGACTGAGGATTTTAGTTGCAGACAAACCTGTATGCATTATGTGATGCATCCTTGTGCCCTTTATCATATACCCATATCTTTACTATTATTTACAGACAGTCTTAATGGCAAGGTTGTCTCAGTTTTGTATCTGTAGTTGGTTCATCTACTTTTTTCTATTTTATCATCTCTCTTTAACGATCACCTACTTTTAACTTGTTACCAAGTCATGTTTAGATTACATTACTTAGTGTGGAAACAGGCCCTTCGGCCCAACAAGTCCACACCGACCAGCCGAAGCGCAACCCACCCATACCCCTACATTTACCCCTTACCTAACACTACAGGCAATTTAGCATGGCCAATTCACCTAACCTGCACATCTTTGGATTATGGGAGGAAACCCACGCAGACACTGGGAGAACGTGCAAACTCCACACAGTCAGTCGCCTGAGGCTGAAATTGAACCCCGGTCTCTGGCACGGTGAGGCAGCAGTGCTAACTACTGTGCCACCCACTAGGTTTTGACTATTTTAAACACAACTGCTTTCCCAATTATATCAAAGCTGGTCTTTGGTACTGGGTTTCAAATATCAGTTTTGTTTCATGAAACATAGGTGCCACCTGCAATGATGACTCTGCCTTGGGTACACTTGCATGGGGAGATTAAAAGGTCAAACATGTTTTTGTGGTTTGGGTGTCGTAACACTTACCTGGGTAAAAATGGTAGATTTGCTCCCTCAAGGACAATTTCAATCACAAATGTGGTTCACTATTGTTACTAAGTAAATTTAAAAATCTATAATGAATTGAACTGGAATGTTGCACAGTGGAATATGAACTCATGTTGTAAAGTTATTAGATCATTAATTACAACTATACTGTTGAACCCTTGGCTGATTCATTTGAGCATTACATTTTCAGGTTGTTGTTGAAGAATATCTAATTTCCAGAATTTTGATTGTTTATTAATGAGATGCTTATTTTTTTCACTTTCACCTGTTCCTCATTCCCTCAAATCTGACTCCAACAACCTTCCCCCCTCCCCCAGAGAATAAGGAGCAAGCTGCAGATTTATGTGCTGGATTGGTAAAGAGTGAGGAAATGCCAAACAAATCTGGCTCTGAACTGGTCAGCAGTGAGGCAAACCCTGTAATGTTGTGTTGTGGTTTAGCAGCTGGTGATGCGCAGTCCACAGAGCCAAACTCAGACCTGACCACTGAAGAGATGATGGACATTGAACCCTGTGAAAATGCTGCTGTTAAACTTCCCAACAGACTTTGAATTGATTTTAAGATATATATACTAATAGCTGTATGTATGTAGTCTACTTTTTAGAAACTTTTTAAAACCTTTTTCTGTATCATTTCGTAAACTTTGACTTAATACTTGAAGTTCTGTAAAAAAAAACAAATAAAATGGCACTTTTGCAACAGGTTTGTAACTTGATATTTTAACTTCTCTAAACACACTTGTAACTGTAGACTGTGAAAGATGTTTGTATAATGGCATTTTTTTGCAACCTTAGGTCACCATCTCTCCTCGCAGCTCACTAAGGGAAAGGGGTTTAAATATGGCTGTCTGAGCTTGCAAACCCTAAATTTCAGCTTGTGGCCTGATGAGTTTATGATCCCTACGTTTGGAAGCTCTCACTTAAACAGTACTATCCTTGTTTCATTCCAATTTATTTCAGCTTGGTTGACATGATATTACTTTCTATTTTTATAGTGCTATTCAAAATTTGCGATCATCAGCCATGAGAAATTAACTCATTTGTAGATAATGGATGTCCTTTCAAAACACTTTTGCTGTTGATTTTCATGTTTATATTTCTCATCTTAATCCTTATAGCATTCACAAGTCTGAGAAATTTTATTTTAACAGACTTATATGGGTTATTTTTTATTAAAATGGTTGTAATAGAATAGACAATTTTTTTTTTAAATACAAACTCTCTGCTAATCCTACCCAAAGATAACTGAAGGTGAGACACCAGTCTGGCACACTGCTTTTGAAATTTAATTCTCTTAAAAAGCTTATGCCCTTGTGTTCAGTGATTTGTATTTGTGTCTAAACTTGCATTAAAGTCAACCACTTTTCACAAGCAAGATGATCTTGTTGAATCAGCTTTGAGGGATAAGATCAAATGGAAAACTAATTTGTAGACTTCAGATAATTTACCATTGAAATTAAACTGTCAAAAGAACAATCTAATATTGATGTTTATAACAATCTGATTTTTTTGTTTTGTATCTGTGTATATAAAGATAAGATTTGTCATTACCATAAAGCCTGATTAGAAATACTAATGCCCCCATCATCTTCAGAACTAGTGTGTAATGCATGTGGTCCAGTTAATTTATCTACCTTCAGACCTTTCAGCTTCTCCAGCAACTTCTCCTTGGTGATATACTCACCTCTGGTATTTTGCTAATGTTTTCTACTGTGAAAACAGATGCAAAGTACTTATCCAATTCCTCTAACACTTTTGGTCCCCCATTACTACTTCTCCAGCCTCATTTTCCTGAGGAACAGCGTAAACTCTTACCTTTAGATATCTAAACAAAACTCACTCATTACTTTCTAGCTGAACCTCATTTTTCACGTTATTTCCCCCTGCCCCTTTTTAGGTTGGCTGCTACTTGTTTTAAAAGGTTTTGCACTCCTCTGTCTTCTTGCAAGGTTTTCTCTTGTTTTATTTGACTTGCCATGTCAGGAATGTTTGCCTCATCCTCCCCTCAGTATGTTTCTTCTTCCCAGGGATCTGTTTTTACTTTGCCCCACAAATTACTTGCAGAAACTGCTGCTATTGCTGCTCCATTGTCTTCCATCCCAAGCTTTTAAGATTAATGCTGGACAGCTTCTCAAACGTCTTTGTAGTTCTTTCTCCCTTGCCCCCTCCTCATCAGAGCTCTGCTCTACACCAGTTGACATTCACAAAGAGCCCTTAGGACATCATTCTAAACACTAAAAGCTGTATCAATTTTATGTTAAGTACAGAAGAAATGAAAACATGGATCTGTAGGATACAGATCCTAATAATGAAAATAATAGTTTATTACTGAAATGAATTAATATAAACCAAGGATAGGTTATCATGCACTGATTAATGTCCTTAACCACTCAAGCTTCATTCTGAGCTGTACAGTTTTTAAAAGTCTTTGAATCTTAAAATACATCAAAATAACTAATTGAGAATGGGGTACAAAAATGATTAGTTCTTGCAAAATAAGATCTTTCTACAGCACAATTACAGGAAAATACAGTAATTCAGGTGTGGTGTTATTGAATGGAGACATTTATTTAACAAACAGGAATCACTAACTTGAGTCAAGATGACCTCATTTAAACTTCTTGAAGTTGTATTTACCGCATGAATTCTACTGTGTTTAGCAATTGCTATCTGGCTCGTTATGTATACAAGTATGAACTCATGACTTGGTTGTAAGGTTACTAACAAGTAGCTTCATTACCCAAGCTAAGGAAATTTTTTAAAATCCCAAAGAGTAAACACTGACCCAAACAGTGGCTAAGAAAAGCGATGGGTTCAACTGGGACACTTAGTTAAATGCTTACACAGAACCCTGCAGTATTGGAAAACTGTCAGTATTTGTGGAACTGTAACCCACGATGAATAAGCATCAAGGGAAGAAAAGAAACAAAACACTGCATTTGGGATTAAGCTCAAAATGAAATACTGTAAAGCCTTTGGCAGTGTACATCTAATATCATAAACATATGGTGCTTTGCAAATGAAGCATAAATAAACTGATTGGAACTAAAGCTTTTAGTGCTTTAGTGAAGTAGTGTTTTATTTTTGAATATCAGGTCATTCTGAACAGCTATACAAACATACAATGGATTCATAATTTCTTAATATGAACAGAATAACTTATCAACCTGCAGCAAACTCACATTAAATTTAACAGTTGAGAAGGGTCAATTGGTCAGTACTTATTCCCTATCTGAGCATGTATGCACTGCATTGGATGCCATATGTGGTATGGAGATGCAGCAGTCAAAATAATAAACAAACTGCCACAAACTCAAGAGCTGCTGAGGTGTTGGATAAACTGGACATACTATGTATAATTAAACATGCAATCAATTCTGGTTAAAAAAAACCCTGCTGGAATCATGCTTGCAAATTTCTGCATTCCAACTGGATATAGTCAACAGATGATTGAGAACAGCATGTGATTGTATTTTTAAAAATCGGAAGCATATTTACAAGTTTGTTTAAAATAAAGTATAAATCAGTGTTTAAATGTAATGCTTCAAAAATTGCTCAGCAGAAAGATGTGTTGATACCTTTTCTGTAGTGTATGGCTTCATTCTACAGCAGCTTGGATATGCAATAGATATTGTACTCAAGCTATTCAACTAGCAAGCGCTAACAGATGTCATGAATGCAAATATTTTAATGTAATTATCAATCCAGAAATATTGCATTTAATCACACCTAGAGTACATCTGCCTCCTATGTTAAAAGCATCCTTGAATGTTCAGCTATGAGTATCATTTCATAAAATTACAGCTTAAACCCATTTTTAGAAATCTAATTTACATAATAAATAAGTAATGTTACCTTACTGTATGGCAAGCAAAACCAATTTGCAAGCAAATCTATTGATAATTAAGCAATATTGTAGAGGATGAAATGAGGGAATTACAGGGAAAACTTAGACAATAGGTTTTGCTTTTAAATTATAGCATCATTTATCCTCAAAATAAATAGTTAAAGATGGCTTGATTTCTCAAACTCAAATCAGAAGAGGAAATGCTAGGAATACACATTAGACCATCCAGCAAGCAAATAAAGAGGAACCAAGCTACTTCTAAACAGAAACATAACAATGCAACGCAGCTGGAGTCTATGCATAGCTTTCCATTGACATTGCTTGATGGCTTACAATGCTTTCACCCTAACTGGTGTATAGTATGCTGATATTTTTTGTTAACTGCCTATGAGAAAAGGGAAAGCAATTACACTTCACCAAACTTTTCTTTTTCTATAACAATTCCACCTTAGCAATGTCACTATCAACTTTAATTTACTTTGTGTTCACAATAACTGAATCTTAGATTATCACTTTGCAAAAAGGCAACTCAGCGTTTCGTAGTAGACCTATTTACGACACTACAACACCATAGAGTTAAGAACAAACAAAATGCTGGTAGAAATTCAGGTCTGGCAACATCTGTGGACACAGTCTTCTGAAGATGAATCATATTGGACTTGAAATGTTAACTGTTTCTGTATCCACAAGCTGCCAGACCAACTGAGTTCAGCATTCAGTGTTTGTTTCAGATGAAGTATTTGCATTATTTTGCTTTTACAGAATATAAATACTTGCTGAGGAATTATCAGCGACAATGCCTTCATGGTGTAGAGTATCTCAAATAATCAACTGAACAACAGAGACGGAGGTCAGTTGGTAAACTGGCAGTGGAAAATATTCAAGCTACTCAACAGCAGTATCTTATACTATAATAATAAGCAAAGGACATTACTGGTGAACCAACACCAAGGCTAAATCCTATTCAAAACCAAGTTCAACAACAGTGGTTGAATCAATGTTCTCAAATACTTTCTCATTGCCTTCTTTGCAAATAGGTTCTTGTATTCTTGAAAAGCATTCTCTTTCTCACATTAGTTCAAACTCAATATATGGAATTTCTCAAGTATGAGCTGAATCAGTTGAACATCATCTTTGCTAATTGTTACACTCATACAGCTGGGTTCAGACCCATTCAGTTTTTCTTCCCTTTCCAAAAGTATATCCTTAAAAAGGGGCAGGCCACAAGTAGCAACTTGTATTCAAGAAACTACATTAACTGCTGCATGATGTGATGTATTAATATAGCAAAGTATCGTCATTCAATTGTCTTGAATCAAGATACTCCAAATCTCCAAAAATTCTTTGTTCTCCCCCTCCTATTTAATATGGTATTAACAGGACACCCACTTGTTATACAAAATACATTTACAAACAATATTTAACTGAGCATTCAAAGTCTGTTTTTTACTTATGCAAGTGTTTGGATGTTAGACAGCAGTTCTTGTTTTAGCATGCTGGTGTGGCTTTGCCCTGCAGCCTCAAGATTGGCTAGGACCTCTGCATCCCATGTCAAGGTCAACAAGGCAGCTGGAACCTGAAAACAACAGGAAAAATGTCAATGTACAAAGTTTAATATGAGTCTTGAGACAGACTACTTTTGATTATCTACAGTCACTAGATTATAGGAAGGAGGGAGTATTAAGATTTTGCAGGTTGCACGCACAGCAGGTGATAAGTTAAAGCAGAGATACTGGAAATGCATTTGTCAAAGAAAAGGTTGAATCAGAAGCTATATTTGTTTAATTGCTCTAACTGGTGCATGGACCACTAATAGCACAGAGGGAACACTGATCAGGCATAACAACTGGAAAGTAGCATTGGAAAATGTAAGCTATATGAGCAGGATCAGGCCTTTCACCCATCAAGTCTGCAACACATTCAGAGATATGGCTGACCTCAAATCATTAAATCAACTTACCTGCCTTTTCCCAAATTCTTGATTTTCTTACTGATAAAATCTGGCTATTTCAACATTGAATGTACTTGATGGCCCAGCCTCTACAGTAAAGAATTCCAAAGATTCACTACCCTCAGAAAAAATGTGTCCTGTTTTAAATGGGCAATTCCTCACTCTCGAGATGATGCCCCCGAACCAAGACTCTCCCACAAGCGGAAACAACCTTTCAGCATCTATTCTCTCAAGCCCCCTATTAATCTATTTCTCATTAAGGCCTCCTCTCATGGTTTTAAACTCCTATGTCCAAACTTCTCAAACTGTCCTCAAAAACAAAACTCCTCCATGCCTGGTACATCTCATGAACTTTCTCTGGACTGCCTCTGATGTTAGTAAAACTTTCATCAGATAAGGGGACTAAAACTCCTGATGTCACTCGAGATGTGATCCAACTAGCACCTTATGTAATTTTAACAAGACAGCCTTATATTGGTACTTCATTCCCTTTGAATGAAGGCCAATATTCCATTTGCCTTCCGTGTTACCTGAACATCGAAACTACCTTTTGTGTGATGAGAGCACAAGGACCCTCAAATCCCTCTGCTCTGCAGCTTTCTGCAGTCTTTCACCATTGAAATAATATTCAGTTCCTCTATCTTCCAACTGCATAACTTCATGTTTCTCACTTTTTTTCTACGTTTTTGCCCAATTATCTCAGCTGGCTATATTTTTCAAATTGTGTCATTTTATCACTTGCTTTCCCATCTATTTGTGTTATCTGCAAACGTGGCATTCACTTCTCTCACCTATATATTTGGTGTATATTGGAAATGATTCTGGCCGCAGCACTGATCCCTATGGAACTCCACTAGTTACAGGTTGCCATCCTCAAAATGACCATCTTATCCCAACTCTGTCTTCTCACAGTTAGTCAAGGTCATTACTTAAACCTGTGCTTGCAGTATTGATCATTTCATCGCTCAATCCTTTGGCATGTTCACCATTTGTCTTATGCCCTCGGAACTCAAGCACATGAAACAATCCTGTTAGTGCTCCTGGCATTTGCTATTGTCTACATAGGAAAATACCCAAAATAGGAAACAAAATGAGAATATTGAAAAGAAATCACCAACCCACTTCTTTCTGCAGAAGACAGGAAATTCAAACATTTTTGGTGTACTGAAAGGACAGATGGTTCTTTGCTGTTAGAGTCAAGAGAGACAGATTGTCTTGTTGAGAATAATAGCCAGAAGGAGCACAAACATCAGTAGCAGAGTCAAGGAGCAAGCAGACATGTTCACCCCTAACTTAAGGAACAAAATTGGAGAAACAAAGTTGAATAACTGAAAATGTAATTGTAAAGCAGTTTTACCAGTCCCACTTCAATAAACATTGCAGCTTCATCTTTTAGTTTCTGTCCCCCAGGAGCCATCAGTTCAAAAGGAATCCAGTCTTTATCCAGAACACTGTGGATAAATTCACGAAGGGCTAACACCCTCTCTCGAGCATAGAATGTCCCTGAAAGGGAGAAATGCTGTTAATAAATTTACCAATGTTGTTATCAGATTTTGATAGCCTCAATGCAGTCTCATTTTCTCAAACTGTTGGGATTATTCAAATTTGTTTGTATTTCAAATAACTTCATATGAAAATGTTTTTTGAAGTCTAAATAAAGGAACAGATATGTTAAGAAAGGCATGTTGTTTTTTCACACACATACAATGCAGGAATGAGAAACAAGCCTGTCACTGCTCATGTGGATTATTGGCAATATTCAGTAATAGAGAAGAGAAGAAGAACATACAAAATAGGAGCTGAACAAAGTTATTTGGTCCCCGGAGACTAAGCCACTATTCAGTAAGATTGTGACGGATCTCAGATGTTCCTTTGTGAGCTGTTCTCATACCCCAGAATCCTTTAGAACACAGCTTGAATATACTCAACGACTGAATATTCATAGTTTTAGAGTCATAGAGATGTACAGCATGGAAACAGACCCTTTGGTCCAACCCGTCCATGCCGACCAGATATCAGTCCCACCTGCCTTATCCCTTCAAACCCTTCCTATTCATATACCCATCCAAAAGCCTCTTAAATGTTGCAATTGTACCAGCCTCCACCACTTCCTCTGGCAGCTCATTCCATACACATACCACCCTGTGTGTGAAAAGGTTACCCCTTAGGTCTCTTTTATATCTTTCCCCTCTCACCCTAAACCTATGCCCTCTAGTTCTGGACTCCCCGACCCCAGGGAAAAGACTTTGTCTATTTACCCTATCCATGCCCCTCATGATTTTATAAATCTCTATAAAGGTCACCCCTCAGCCTCTGATGCTCCAGGGGAAACAGCCCCAGACTGTTCAACCTCTCCCTATAGCTCAAATCCTCCAACCCTGGCAATGTCCTTGTAAATCTTTTCTGAACCCTTTCAAGTTTCACAACATCTTTCCGATAGGAAGGAGACCAGAATTGCACGCAATATTCCAACAGTGGCCTAACCAATGTCCTGTACAGCCACAACATGACCTCCCAACTCCTGTACTCAGTACTCTGACCAATAAAGGAAAGCATACCAAACGCCTTCTTCACTATCCTATCTACCTGCGACTCCACTTTCAAGGAGCTATGAACCTGCACTCTCAGGTCTCTTTGTTCAGCAACACTCCCATTACCATTAAGTGTATAAGTCCTGCTAAGGTTTGCTTTCTCAAAATGCAGCACCTTGCGTTTATCTGAATTAAACTCCATCTACAACTTCTCAGCCCATTGGCTCATCTGTTGTTATCTGAAGTAACCTTCTTCGCAGTCCACTACACCTCCAATTTTGGTATCATCTGCAAACTTACTGACTGTACCTCTTATGCTCACATCCAAGTCATTTAATGTAAATGACAAAAAGTAGTCAAAACCTTGCTAACTGGTCTCCCGTGGGGAACCTTGTTGAACGCCTTACTGAAGTCCATATAGATCACATCTACCGCTCTGCTCTCATCAATCCTCTTTGTTACTTCTTCCAAAAACTCAATCAAGTTTGAGGGAGGATTTCCCACACACAAAGCCATGTTGACTATCCTGAATCAGTCCTTGCCTTTCCAAATACATGTACATCCTGTCCCTCAGGATTCCCTCCAACAACTTGCCCACCACGGACGTCAGGCTCACTGGTCTATAATTCCCTGGCTTGTCCTTACCACCCTTCTTAAACAGTGGCACGTTAGCCAACCTGCAGTCTTCCAGCACCTCACCTGTGACTATCCATGATACAAATATCTCAGCAAGAGGCCCAGCAATCACTTCTCTAGCTTCCCACAGAGTTCTAGGGTACACCTGATCAGGTTTTGGGGAATTATCCACCTTTATGCATTTCAAGACATCCAGCACTTCCTCCTCTGTAATATGGACATTTTGCAAGATATCACCATCTCTTTCCCTATATCCTATATCTTCCATACCCTCAATAAATACTGATGCAAAATACTCGTTTAGTATCTCCCCCATTTTCTGCGGCTCCACACAAAGGCCACCTTGCTGATCTTTGAGGGGCCCTATTCTCTTCCTAGTTACCCTTTTGTTTGTAAAAAACCCTTTGGATTCTCCTTAATTCTATTTGCCAAAGCTACCTCATGTCCCCTTTTTGCCCTCCTGATTTCCCTCTTAAGTATACTCCTACTGCCTTTATACTCCTCTAAGGATTCACTCGATCTATCTTGTCTATACCTTACATATGCTTCCTTCTTTTTCTTAACCAAACCCTCAATTTCTTTCGTCATCCAGCATTCCCTATACCTACCAGCCTTTCCTTTCACCCTGACAGGAATATACTTTCTCTGGATTCTCGTTATCTCGTTCCTGAAGGCTTCCCATTTTCCAGCCATCCCTTTACCTATGAACATCTGCCCCCAATCAACTTTTGAAAGTTCTTACCTAATACTGTCAAAATTAGCCTTTCTAAGCAATTGAAGAAAGTTCCCATCCAGCACTAAATAGCCAATCCCTTTTTCTAAGGTTGAGACCCCGTGCTCTCGGTTGTCCAGGTTGAGAAAATATCTTGTCATCATCTACCCAGTCAGGCCCCTTAGAAATGTCACATCTTTCAAATGAATAACCTTTCATTCCCTAAAATTGGACAAACACAGGTCTTGTAAAAATCACTCTCTCCTGAAAGGACAATCCTTTCATCACTTGAGTGAACCTTCATGGCATTTCACAGAAACATACATAGAAAAAAGTGAGCAGGAGTAAGCCAATTGACTCTTCAATCCTGTGCTGAATTCAATATGGTCATGGTTCATCATTCAATTTGCTATCCTGTTCCAACTTCGCCCCATACCCTTTAATCCCTTTAACCTTAAGAACGAGATCCAATTCTTTTTGAAAACAGTCAACGTTTTGACTTCAACACCTTTCTTGGGAGAGCATTCCAAAAGCACACCACACTCTGCGTGAAGAAATTTCTCATGTCAGTCTGAAAAGCCCATATCCTTAAACTGTGACCCTGGTTCTCAGGAACATTCTTTCCACATTTACCTTGTTTAGTCCTGTTAGAGTTTTTCATGTTTCTACGAGACCCCACATCCACCCCATAATTCTTAACTCCAGTGAATATTGTCCTAACTATATTCCTATTTCTATAGTCCTAATCCACAGTTGCCTTATGCTTGGTTGCACATTATCCATACCCAGAACACCCCTCCCGAAGAAAAGGAGACCAAAACTGCATACAAAACGCCAGGTATGGCCTGATGAAAGCCCTTAGAATTGCAGCAAGATATCTCTGCTCCTGTACTCAAATCGTCTCATTATGAAGGTCAACATACCATTTCTTTATCACCTGCTGCACATGCCTGCTTACATGCAGCAAATGGTGTCAAAGGAAACAGAGGTCTTGCAGCACACCCCCTTTTCCAAATTTATTGCCATTCAGTTAATAAATTTCCTGCTTTCGATACCAAAGCGGACAACATCACATTTAACTAA
This sequence comes from Chiloscyllium plagiosum, assembly GCF_037043375.1. Classification (NCBI taxonomy): domain Eukaryota; kingdom Metazoa; phylum Chordata; class Chondrichthyes; order Orectolobiformes; family Hemiscylliidae; genus Chiloscyllium; species Chiloscyllium plagiosum. The sequence goes on along the minus strand of NW_028270166.1, from coordinate 36,959,976 downwards.
ATTAGATTTCATTTGCCCACTCATTCAACTTGTGCAAATCACACTGAAGCATCCCTACATCCTCATCATAGCACACACTCTCAAGGGTCATTTCCCCTTAGGTAATGAGGCCAAATCTGTAACCCAGGTATGGCCTAACCAATGTCTGTTTAATTACAGCGAGACTTTTCTTTTAGCTGTTGTACCACACTGCCTTTGTAACAAAAATCTAACATATCATTTGGTCTCCTATTGCTTGTAGTACCTGCAGTTAACTTTGTGATTCATTTCCAATGATGCCAATTCTCCTCTAAATGCAAACATTTCCCAGTCTCTCACTATGCTTTTATATTTTTCTGACCAAAAATGGATAATTTCACACTTCACCACACTGTTACCCATCTCCCATATTCTTGCCCACTCCCAATCTCTGTTGAGTAACAAATCTCGTAGTCCAAGTTATTAACATTAATTGTAAATAGCTGAGACTCATACTGACATTTTCAGTGTCCCACTAGTTACCATCTGCCAAGCTAAAAATGTCCCATTTATTTCTCCTCTTGATTTAGCATACATTTGCCACTCCTCAGTCCATGTTCATATTATTCCAATTCATAATATCCAATCTTGTGTAAGAACATTGCATGGTACTTTACACCTACTGCTCCCCGGTCCACCTCATAGCACACACTTGTATCCTCAAAAGAAACTCAAAATCATTAAACGCTATTTCCCTTCTGTAAACACATTATGAATCTGTTCATGGTACTATAATTTTCTCATTGTTCTGTTCCCAATTCTATAATAAATTTGTAGTATTTTATCTACTGCTGCTTTCTCTCTTCTTTCTTAAACAGCAGGGTTGAGAAAGTTTGCTACTTTCCAACCTTCAAGACCCATTCTCGAACCAGATAAACCCTGGAAGATAGAGACCTATATATCCAATAGCTGTGCAGCACCCATTTTGAAACCCTAGGATGTCAGCTGTTCTGTCCAAAGAATTTGTGACTATTTAATTTCAATAATTTCTCCAGCATTATTTCTTTACTTATATTGATTCTCAGTAGACCTTTGAGTCTCCATTATTTTCTCATAGGTTATTTCTGTCTCCCCCCATGAAGCCAATGTCTCTGCAAATTCTTCACTTCCCATCACCATTTCACTTGCTTCCAACTTTAATGGGCCCAAATTTGCTGTAGCTCATCTCTTTTTCCATATCTATAAAAGTGTCGCAGTCTGTTTCTATGTTTCTTTCTAGTTCTACTCAAGAACTCTTAAAAAAAAAAAATTCTACTCATTCTATTTGCTCTAAAGTTCCCAATTCTCATATTTATCCCTCTTTTTGCTGACATCACAGACCTCTCTTCCTTTGACCTAATACCACTTCAAATGTTTCTTGTACGTCTCCACTTGAGAGTCAAGTCATTTGAACCTACATACGGAAGTCAGAGAAGATTTGTGCATAATACATAATATAAGCTGGTATAAAAATTGTGTTTTTTAATTCTTCTAACATTCCAGGGGCTATATAATGCATGTATGTCACAATTCTGCTATTAGATATTTGGTTGTACATCTTTGTAAGAGAAGATGAATTAATTGCATACAGCACTGCAGGATTTGAAAGAATTGGAACAAATATTAGATTACATCAAGAAACTAGTGAATTGACATTTTTTGATGGATTTAAAGCTCCTAACAGCACCACCAACTGACTTCAGATTTCCAAATTGAGAGGTTACCTTGTAAAATGTATCCATCTGGGAACCTGACGCGCAAGAGAGTGTAGTTATATTTCTTCAACTCCCTCTGTTCGTCTCTCTCCCGCATAGCTTTAGTTCTCAGTTTGGTCATCCTATCCACAGCTTCTGATCTGCCATAAAACAATTGGGTAATTGTACATTATACTTTAATTATGATAAAGATGATCTAAATAGCCAATGTAGTACTCAACATAGAAACAAAAACAAATTGCTCTGAAAAACTCAGCAGGTCTGGCAGCATCTGTGGAAAGAAAGCAGAGCTAATATTTTGGGTCCAGAACACGATGGCACAGTGGTTAGCACTGCTGCCTCACAGCGCCAGAGACCCGGGTTCAATTCCCGCCTCAGGCAACTATCTGTGTGGAGTTTGCACATTCTCCCCGTGTCTGCGTGGGTTTCCTCCAGGTGCTCCGGTTTCCTCCCACAGTCCAAAGATGTGCAGGTTAAGTGAATTGGCCAAGTTAAATTGCCCGTAGTGTTAGGTGAAAGGGTAAATGTAGGGGAATGGGTCTGGGTGGGTTGCTCTTCGGAGGGTCGGTGTGGACTTGTTGGACCGAAGGGCCTGTTTCCACACTAAGTAATCCAATCTAATCTAAGCCGAAATTTGCCAGTAATTTCTGTTCTTGTTTCTGATTTCAGCATTTGTAGTTTTTTTTTTTTAAGTATTCAGGTGTAGCACTGGATTAAAGACCAAGTTGAATTCCAGGTCTTAGCTAGCATAGGACTAACAGTTGACTTATGTCTTGGATAGCGAGAGGAAAGCAATTAGAGTCGATATTTTCAATCGACTCGCTCAGCCATGTTCTGACATAACTTAAGCTAGTGGGACTTGAACCTGTGCCTTTTAGCAGAGAGGTAGGGATACTACCGTTGTGCCACAAGACCCTCAAAACAATTACTGAGTAAACCACACAGAAACAGGGTATTCAGCCAACTGGTCTGTGCAGTTGTTTATGCTCCAGACAAGTCCAGTTCCCACTTCATTTCACCTATCTTCATACTTTCTATTCATTTCCCCCTCATGTGCATATCTAGCTTCTCCTTAAATGCATTTATGTTCTTTGCCTTTATTACTCAGGTGTTCACTCCAAGTTCCACATTCTAACCACTCAGATTCCCTGCTGTGTGGAAGCAGGTCATTCGGCCCATTGAGTACACACCGACCCTCAGAACAGCACCCCATCCAGATCGATCTCTTAGCCTATCCCTGTAACCCTGCATTTCCCACAGCAAATCCATCTAACTTGCACATCCCAGGACACTATTGGCAATTTAGCATGGCCAATCCACTCTCACCTACACACCTTTGTCTGTGGGAAGAAACTGGAGCACCTAGAGGAAACCAACGCAGACACAGGGACAAAGTGCAAACTCCACACACAGTCGCCGAGAGTGGTATCAAACCCGGGTCCCTGGCACTGTGAAGCAGTAGTGCTAACCACTGAGCCACCCCAACTAATGGGTTTAAGGTGTTTGTACAGAATTCCTTATTGGGTTTAATCAGTGAGTTTACGTTTACAACAAAAAAATCTTTACAGTTATCATAGCTCAACTGTAAATGGTCATTTCACAGTATTCTCTTTTCTGGAATAAAACAACCCAAACTGTTCATTTTTTCCTGATGGAATCTCCCAACTCCAACATGACCCTGGCAAATCATTTTTGCACCTTTGTAATAGTATAAACAGAGAATAGAAATAATCACAGTACTAACTAAGATTCAGGCATTCTATCACTGGCCCTGGACTCATTAAGAAAAAAAAAATTAGATGAAAACTATTGAAAAATAAATTGATTCTGCTGTAGTGCTTTTCACATCTCAAAACAGCCCAAAAAAGTGTTTTACAATAGAATCACTTTTTCAAATCTTATGCTTTTTTTAAACTAAGTGCAAGTTGTGTTGGGTTCTCTGGAGAGATTCTTGGTTTTTCTTAACCACTCATCATTAATTACCGATCCCACCCTTATTCCATCCGCATCTCACCATGCTCCTTTCCTGGAACAACATACCACACCTTGGATATCTACTGAAAGACCAGCACCCTGGTGCCTTTGCCATATTTAAAAAGGCCACTTCAGTCAGACAAACAGTGGCATTCCAAAGCCATCCTGCTCAGCCAAGGACTGAATCTTAACATATTGGAGGAGAGGATGGCACGTGATTCTCTAAGTGACCTGAAGGCCATGGTCGCGAAGGTGGTGCAAAAGTAGAGGACCCTTTTTCCAAAAGGACTGGCAAAGATGGTTGCATCACCAGATCGTGGCAACCTGGTCAGGGCCATCTCCAGGAATGGCCAACACGGCTGAAAGAAGGTCTATGATCTTTTCTGTTTGAACAGAGAGAGGCCGCGCTCTTGTTTCTGCAACCTCACAAATACTATCTCTGCTATTGCACATACCTTCCACCATGGTTCATGATCTACCTCTGGCACTCCTGCCTGCAGCATCATCCTGCACCTGCTTTGATTTCCCCCAAGCTCCTACACGACCTGACACTGAGACACTGCTTGCTGCACATGCAGTGTGCATACCCCCCACATGATGCAGGTGTGAAATGGACATAGTATGGTGTCCTGCAGAATGAATGTACTTCCCCATGACCGAGGACTGCTGACCAATAAGACAAGCTGTCTGCTTATGACTGCGCTAACTGGCAATGGCATGGCGAGGATGCTGCAGGCAGGCAGGGAGGTACTACGTGAGTGAGTGCTTGGAAGGAAACTTGCAGCCATGAAATGCAGCCTGGTCCAGTCAGCAAGATGAGTATCTATACATGCAAAAGAAGTGTTCTTGCAGCAGCTTTTTAATACTAATTACTACTGAGCTTTCAAATCAAAGTCTGTGTTTCCTAAACAGCCTGCAAGTTGATCAGAGAGGTGCCAGGATGGTCACGAGGAGTTGCTAAATGTCAGATGCCAATGTCCATGCCCAAAGGATGTGTGGGGCTGGTGGCCATTGGATCATGCCCCAAGATAATGTTTGGTGCTGGTCATAAGGAGGTTGATCGCAGTGTTATGAAGTTGAAGGCGTCAATTGTACCTTTGAGAGCGAGAGAGAGAATGTTGTTCTGAACTGAGAGGTTACAAGCACCTGTATATATGACTAGATGGCAGTCCCAGAGTGTACTGGAAAATTGAAAATATTTAACATTTGGCTGTGAAATGGATACCTGAGCTTTGGTTGCTGTTTTGACAATAATTTAAACTGGTTAAATTCAAATTGATGCCCAGAGAAACTAAAATCCAAAATGGAGTTTGAATTTATTGGTTCAATTTTGGCAAAACAATCAGCTGATCCAATGTTTGGGGTGGTGTAAAATGCAGACATTTTGAACATTGGTCAGAGAGCAACTGCCATCAAGAAAGGAACTGGACAGCTAATTGCCCATCTAACGTGTTGCTCTTCAAGAAATTAGGCAACACTCTCAACCAAAAAGGTACCTTTTCATGTGAAACATACTCGCAGTAAAAAGAAAGCTGATGACCCTGGGAGATCCTCAGCTGGAAGAGGGAAGACACAGCAGACCACAGCGACTGTGTGGTTTTGAAATTAAGTTGATGTAGTTTTAATAAATGTCTTATTGGAACGGTATATTGTTATAGAGTTGGAGGCAGACTTTAAATAGTGGAATTTGGGAGTTCTCTTTCACTCATTTTAACAGATTACAAGTTTTTCTAGGTGTTCAGTTTAATTAACAGAGGGGTTCACCTCCATGTCGTAACAGCAACCAGGAGCAATCTGAAATCTTCAGGTACCTGCCCTGATTTCCATAACAATTTCTTGATGTCTAGCTTGTTTGGTGAATTTGTGTTAGAAAGTGGAATATTAGTGAGGCACATTGAGTCACTATGAAGGCATACATCAAGCCATAATCCCTCCTAATTGACAACTGACCACTTCCTGCTATCGAGAAAGTTGCTTCACCAGTTAGCAAATGCATAAAAACATGCACCGAGTTGTTCCCAACACAGAGATGGGCGATGTCAGTTTCTTGTCTGATTCTGCCACAAATATCATATTCCATTGAGTCACTGTTTTGTAAGCGACCATAGGAGCATACAGAAAGTCCCATCTACCACAAATACTTAATGTAATTTTGAGGATGGGAAGAGAACTTAATGGGTTTTTAAAAAAATGACCAAACAGCAGCACCAAATGCTGGTCGTGGCTCTCTTCCTCCACATTACAAATCAAATGTGCCAATTTTTCATTGTACTGTCACTAAGGGATACATGTCCACAAGAAGACTCATGCGTCAGGAGCTGGTAACACCACCATAATACTAAAGCAACTTTCTTAGGATTAAGACTGTAAAGAAAATTTCCCAAAATCATATGTAGGAGCAGCTGAGTTCCATGGGACACAGAGCAGATATCTGTCATTTACTGTGCAAAAGTGGAAGAATGCAAAACTGTTTAACTGCTGTAGAATGCAGAACAGTGGAAACAGTGATAACAGAGTTTCCACTGTACTCAGCAACTGGAACACACACTACAACAAAAGCAAAAGAAAACAAGCTTTGAATGATTTTTTTTTTAGGCAAGGCATTTTTTGCTAAAATGATCTGTTAACTTGACTCATTTCGGAGTTAGAAGTTGGAGAATTTGAGCACATAAACTAAATCAGACACCCAGTGCAGTCCCATGTGCAGACACAAACGTTCAAACAGATGTGAAACACTGCAGTGAAGAGATGGCTGGGATTAGTACTCTTGTATTGGATGAAACCAGGTCCTCTTTATTCAGACATATCAAGTTTTTAAAAATACACCTACACCTTCAATGATCAAACCAGTAATTTAAATCCAGTAGCACCCGTGTGAATCCAGCCTTACCTCATCAGCTGCTCCCGTTTGATTTCATCAGCAGTCAGGTTGTAGAAGTCATTGGGCAATTCAAATTTTGCTGCCTGTGGTGAAGGGCGAAAAATCTGAATCTGTCGATCTAATTGCGCTCTTACAGGCTCAGCACTTAGAAGCTCACCCTTGTACTGTCTAAGCTCTTCAAATGTGTTGAGAAATTCCTCATTTAGCACATAAAAATCTTCTTCATTTTCTATCATAAAAGATAATAAAGACTTGTTAAATTTCATCATGAAAGGTCAATTTCTAATCACAGGGAAATTTCATTTTGATATTTTCTACTTCTTTGCAGTTCTGGCACTCTATCAAATAAAGGGCCTGCATGACAGCAACTTGATGTATTTATTCACTGTCACTGCAGTTATAACTCTGGGCTAGCCCCAGAGACAAACTGAAGATACTAGCTAAGAAAACTAGGCTATGCAATGGGTATATAGTGTTGAAGAGATGGGGTGGAAAGAACCTTTGCATCAAGGTGTCATATTGCAGTGTCACTTAAGGTTATCAAATGATAATAGGTAGTGCAACTTGCCATCAGTTTTCTCTGGTGATTGAAGAGTATTTCAGCCCAGTGGGGTTCATACTTTGCAAAACAGGCACTAATCTACCTTTATACTACACAGATGCACACTATTTCAGCAATTTGGCAGGTCATGCCACACAGTGGTTGATCAGGAGAAAATTGAACACAATACTTTTTTAGGTGCAGATTCATGATTACCTTGTCCTGCTACTTGTAATGTTTTCCTTTCAAACCCAATCGACTGTAAAAATTCATGCGTTCCTTCCAGTTCAGAGATCCTTTCCTTAGAGAGAGAGCACAAGAGAGCAAGAGAATGTAAAAGGGATCAAAAAGAAGGAAAGAGGCAAAGAAAGAGAAAATGAGCAAGAGGCAAAAGAAAGAATACTTTAATGTGCACCTGCTCAAAAATTTGACTGCTAACTCACCTAACTTCCTATTTGCATTGACAAGAATAAACCAACATATCAATTACAACTGGATAATTCTTGAAGGACCACAGAAGGGCAGATGCATCATCATAATGAATTACAGTGAACTAGCTACACCACAAACTAGAAGCACGGCAAAGTTATTAGTCTCAACTGAGTATGTTTAGTCATTATGGAGCAATGTCATTAAGATACCAAAAACTAAAGGTGCTGCAAAAACAGGTCTCTAGTACCAGAAGAGAGGTTAAATCATGAGAGAGTTTGGAGAAGATTTGTAGCTCAGGTTGACGTTCTGGATCTAAGTTTGCTCGCTGAGCTGGAAGGTTCATTTTCAGATGTTTTGTCACCATACTAGGTAACATCATCAGTGAGCCTCCGGTGAAGCCTTCACTGGAAGCTCACTGATGTTACCTACGTTGGTGACAAAACGTCTGATAATGAACCTTCCAGCTCAGCGAGCAAACTTACATCCAGGTTAATTCGTTATACACCGTATTTGAAAAGGTGAGAGATAAAAGGGCATTACAAATATAAATTGCAACTGCGAAGATTTGTCCAGAGCTCTGGGGCAAACTAAACAACAGCAGGGCAAAGTGGAATGCAAATATACTACTTAAAAGACAAATATTAGGATGCACATCATTCAAGAACATGAAATGGTTTAATAAAAGCATAATACTATGGATGCTGGACATCTGAAGAACAGAAAACAGCTGGAGAAACTCAGCAGGTCTGGCAACATCTGTAGAGCGAGAAACAGAATTAATGTTTTGAGTCCCAGTGACTCATATTCATTTCTTCAATGCTTACTAATTTTAATACAGCATGAAAGTCTTTCTGTTGGGGAAATGCAAATACCCTGAAATCATTCAAGTAGTAATTGTGGCAGTAATGGTGATTCTGTAGTTTGCCAGCAGATGATGTAATTAATGGATTCAATACACTCTTGCTTGTACACACATAGTGGCAGTCATGAACATTCATTTTGGAATAAAATGACTTTTTCTTTGCAGCCTAGAATGAAGGAGATTTGGGTTTATGTATTTGTGGTAGAGGTAGTTTGAAACTCTCCCAGAAGTGGCAATGAACACGGAATCAATTGTTAAATTTAAATCAAAGATAGATAATACCTTTGCTTAACAAAAAAATTAAGGTGTATGGGCCAAAGGCATTAGGTCACAGATCAGCTATGATCCCATTGATTGGCAGAGCGTGTTTATAGGGTTTTTGGGAGGGGGGGGGGGGGGGTGCGCGGCTTGTCAGTAGTGGGGGCAGTCTGGGTGGGATACTCTTCGGATGATTGGTATGGACTCAATGGGCTGAATGGCCTGCTTCTATACTGTTGGGATTCTATGATTCTATGACTTTCATCTATAATGCTGAGGATCTCAGCGAATGCTGGAGGTGAAGCATTCATTTGGAATTAGACTAAACATTTGCAAGTAAACCTGTTTTTGCATTTTGTGGCAACTTTTCCCACTGACAATAGGTATATGAACATTTCAAGTCATGTGAGTGCCAGAATCTTTGGTGAAATTATTTTCTGACCAGTCATGAAACAATTCCTCATACATACAGGACACCAGGGTGCCTTCTGATTCCATTTCAATTGTGGATAACGCTCAGGGAAATTATATACTGTTTACATTAAGCACAGAGAATGTCTAGAGTTCAGATAGAGTACAAGGAACCAATTGCAACATCTAACAATAGTGTGTCTGTTTTGAAAATATTTGGACATCAGGGCACTCCATTTACCATCACCTTCAAAATATTTTTAGGAAATTAAAAGTAGTCAATTTTCTCCCAAAGGATAAGTGCTTCTGTTAACTGTGACACAAGTCAGAAAGGTGACAGAATACTCTCTACGTACCTGGACAGCTCTACTCAAGGATCCAGGACAAAATAAGCCTGCTTGATAAACATCCTACCTGCTGCAATCAACAGTCACCCACTTAATTGCTAATGTATAATGACAGGTACATGTACCATCGACAAAATGTACTACAACAACTTGCTCAGATGCTTTGACAGCACCTTCCAAACCCACAACCTCCACCACCAACTACAACAAGAGCAGCAGATTAGTGGGAACACCTCCATCTAAAAGATCCCCTCCAAGCAACACCACATTCTGATTTCGAATGATATCACTATTCCTTCATGGTCACTCAGCCAAAATCCTGGAACTCCTTTCTTAACAGTATAGTGGGCATTCTTACTCCCACATTGACTGCAGCAGTTTAAGGCAGAGCACACAACCACCTTCTTCAGGGCAACTAAGGACCTGCAACAAATAAGGGTCTAGCCAGGAATACCCCCACCCCAGGAACATGTTTTAGAAGAAAAAAGGTTCCGATTAGGAACACTGGTGTAATATGGCTGAATCAATTATTAAATACTTTTGTCTGTATTTTGAGAGATTTTGTTTCAATTCCATCCATTTTCCTCTGAAAGTATCAAAACAATGGACATGACAAAACTGGCTAAAATCAGCATTCCAAACCAACTGGTTTTGAGAAGAGTGAAAGAAAACGGATTAGTTTTTACCTGGAAGATTTTATTTTGCAACTTGATTTTTCTGTATTTCTCTTCACTTGGATTATTGCATATGTTATCAATGTATCTGTAATTTAATATAAAGTTTACATAGTTTAGAGGTATGTAGACAAACTTGGATTTGTTTTTCTTTAATAAGACAGGAAAAACACAAACTGAAATAGAAGTGGAGAATGCTGGAAAAGGCGTTTTGGATCTATTAGCATATTAGAGATTAAAAATATATTCTTTCAAACAGTAATGGGATAGAAGGCAAAGTACAAGCCATTATGGATGGAAACAGAGCGAAAGGGCGAGTTGGAGCAAGGAAGGTGGATGGTGTGACCAAAGAAAGCCATAGCTCACAAGCTTCTCTATGGCTATGTTTATTTTTCAGAGAAATTCATAGCATAAAGAAAAGTTGAAGTAAATCCAAAAAAAAGTTCAGGAGGATTTTCTTTACTCAGAGAATAGGATGCAGAACATCCTGCGACAAGGAGTAACTGAGGCAGACAGACAGAATGTACCTTCAAGAATGCCAGATAAGTATGAGGGACAAAGCATCAAAAATAATATGTTGGGGTGAGATGAGGCAAGCTGGGAGACAGCCTGTATGGAGCATGCACACTAGTAGGAATCTTTTGGGCCAAATGACCTGTTTCAAAGCGATACCTTAAAACAACATGCAAATATTCAAGTGGTTTACTTATATTTCATAATATTTATTACAATAAATTTATTCCACTAGCCACCTAAACCATATTCCCAAGTACAGTTTAACACTAACGAAATTTGAACTAACTAACTAACTGGTGACCATATGTGTTAGAGTTTCCACAAAGCTTCAAGACTGAAATGCAGACAACAAATACAATTACATTTCAGTATTGCCATGGTTAGAAATGAATCAAACGGAAACAGTATTTGTCTTTTACTTACTTGCCAAGAGTTTCACAAGCAACCTTTACTTTCTCTTTATCTTTGTTAAACGTGTGAATCATCATTATGGAGGCTCGCACAGGATCATCAGCAAATTTCTGGATTGGAAATGCATGGTCAACTTAGAAAGGATATTCAATCATAACAATATGCACTTTTAATATCTGAAGTGTCTCATTGAGAAAAAGCAAGGGAATGGACACAAAGCAATGTGCAAGGTTACAAGTAACAAAAGGCCTGATTTTAAAAGATGATAGAGATAGAAAGCCTGCAATGCCAACCACAACCATTAAAAGGACTTTTACAGATTGTAGACAACTGATTAAAAATTCAATATTACCAGATTCCCAATCCTGATCATTTCCATTTCACTTTGAAATGGATCCTTTCAGGTGTCAGTTACCTTGCAGTGCATCACCTGAATGACTATTATATGCATGGATAAACCTCAACAGCAAATACAGGGACAATATCAAATTGTCAAGGACACCATGGACCAGCCAGTCCTCACCTAACAAATGTAACTGGATAAGTATAATCGATGTACACAAATATTTTTACACTTCCAGCAGAAAATCACTGTGCAGCCATCACAAGTGAGAATACTGGCTGCATTTCACTTCCCCAGTCCAGAGGTATTGAGGCTTGATGCACAGCCCAAATTGCTAGGCCAGTGAGGTTCCTAGCACATTCAATTAACAAATACATTTGGGTATAAATCTTCTCCAGCATTTAAAAACTGTTCTTTTTTTTTGCAAAAGAAAAACACAATCCTTTGGAAAAACTGGCCCACGAGCCTGCGAAAAGCTAGTGCCTTTTTAAAAGAAGAGCCAATTTATAGGTTCTCAGTTCAAAGTTCTAACAAATTTTATTTCATATTTACCAGGCCAGCCATAGTTTCTATAGCCTTAGATACACTGAATATTCCTTTTCCTCCATTTGTGTTCTGTTTAAAACAACGTCCATTCAAAATCTGCCCACACATCACTTGACAGGGAAGAATTTTAGTCTCCTACCCTGTTGTTTTAGCAGCACCAATTAAACAATCCAGTGAAACCACATCAATGAATGTAAGTAGCTATTATGAGGTCAGCAGGCAGTCACACAAAGAGTCCCTTAAACACAAAGCTAATCTCCAAGCAATTTCAGCTGTACCTTTAGAAAACATTCAGGGAGCCAACACAGGCACAATGGACCAAATGGCCCTGTTCTCGACCGTACGATTCCGATTCTAGAACAGAGCTAATGTGAATTCTAAGAGCAAGGTAGGTAAACTCTGCACTTTACTGATTCTTAAAATCTTTCTCGACCCTTTAAAAAGTACTACAGATATCTTTAATGATTTATTCTCAGAGTATGATCCAATCTATGTTATTGACCTTGTTGAGACTTATTTTTTAAAAACCCTGAAGCATTCATGCTACTTTTCATTAACATGATTCATGGAAGTTTTGATCTTTTTCTGGGACATTTCAAAAGGCACAGGAAGTCAGTCAATCAGGTACATTGCCTTGAATAACCTCTAATCCATCTTGGATATGATACTGGCAAACCAAATGGGTAATCTCAATAGTCCAGTTTCACTTTTTTTTTCTCTCACTGTTACTGTTGTCTAGCTAAACGCATTATTCTGGGTTGCCAGTCCAGCCTGCTAACAGTGTTGACTCTGGCAGGACTGTGTCTTTTCACAGGCACTAGGCATGCATTGGCATATAGTCAGATGGATTACTCTTCCCATACAAGTGTCAAGAGTGCCAGCAATTCGCATTGGGTCATCACAGCTGAACGCAATCCCATTTTCATGTGACAACTACAAAAGCTCATTTTAGTAGAAGTCTCTGGGCAATAGCCCAAAACATGAACTCTAGCTTTCACTCTTTAGGAATATAGAATTGAACTGCAGTATCCACGTAGAGTGGGAGGATCTTGTATTGAGCCCACATCACATGGTACAGCGACAGTTTGTTTTCACCCTGAACCCATCCCTTTACAAAAGTCAAAGGAAAACTGATCAAAGGCCATTTTATGAAATACTAGCTTTGTTTCAGAATTGTATCCAAAACCTACCATAAGAATGGCTTCTTTAATGTGTGAATCTCTTTCACTTTTGGAGATTGAAGCATTTGTTAACGGACAGATAAAGTACACACCAGTGACAGAGAAACCACTGCAATCTTCCTTCGCAGCATTACTTGGACCCTAGAAACACAAAGAACTTCATTGTTAGAGTTCATCATTATTCATTTTGATTCCTCCACTATCTCTAATGTGTAAGCTATTCAAAGAGCCATCCAGTAATGGTCAAGCTAGAACCTTCTCTGATTAAACACTAGGTAGAATAAAGATGCGATGTTCCTGTCCATTATAACCTCCATACCCTGCCAGTGACTCAGTGTGTCTCCTTGGCACTGTCTGAAGCTGACCTGGAACATTCTGAGCACTGCTTTCATATTTGACCCCAGAATCAGCTTCTGATAAACATAAATATTACAAGAACACCTACTTGTACCTTCATAATATCAACTGATTCGGTCCTTGCCTCACAGTGTAGGACTGAAACCCTGATTCATGCTTTTATTATCTATAGGCTTGATTATTCAACACAGCCAGACTTCCCATTTTAGACCCTCTGTAAACTTAAGTTCATTCTAAACTCATGTGGTAAGTACCACTACCACTTCATGTCTGCTGACAAACAATAACTCCCAGTTAAGCAACAACTTGGTTTTAAAATTCTCATCCTTGTTTTCAAATTCCCTCCATGGCCTCATCCTCTCCAACTGTACCTGCCTTCAGCCCTTACAACCAGAAGATATGTGTGTTCTTCCAGTTCAAGCCACTTGAGCATCCATGGTTTTGATCACTGACCGCTATTCCTTCAGCTCTGAAATTCCATCCCTAAACTCGGTCTTTTTTTCAGATGTTTGTTAGCATCTAACTCTTCAAACAGATTTTTAGTTAGCTGGCCTAATACACTTTATACAGCTTGGCATCAAATGTTGCTTGATAATGCTTCAGTGAAACAGCCTGATGTGTTTCCCAATGTTAAAAGTGCAACATAAATACAAACTATTGTTGTAGCTTAACATATAGAGCACTGTTCCTTTCTTCAACTGGCTATTAAAATAGTATTGAAGAGAATACCATGACGTTTAAGAACACAGCTGGCAGCAACATTGGGCTGAAGGGGATGTGATGGGTAAGAATGGCAGTTGATTGTTACAAAATTTGTGTAGGAAGACTATTAGAGACAAAGCAAAATTGCACTGTTTGAAAGAATGAAACAATTTGAATTTACAGACATGGGAATTTAATCACTTTGCTTTCCGAAAAACAAAAGTCAGACAATTCAAACTCAAGTTGTGCTGATTAAGAATTGACAATGATTAGGCTTTGATAGTCTGTAATTGATCATTTCTTACAATTTATAGTCACCAAGTACAAAATGATTGGACTGAAGTTAGTAAGAGGAGTAGACATATCCAAGCACTTTGGCACAAATAAGACGCTTTAACACAGTTTACAGATGCAAATTTTATTATTCAGATGCTAGTGAACTTTGAAATTGAGAGTTCCTTTTTCACAAAAATTCTAATTGATAAGAAACAAATACTCTGAAAAGTTAACCAAATACAATTTTTTGGCAACGAGGGAAGACTCCATTTGCGACATATTAGTACAAGATCTACCTGATTGTTTACAGTCTGTGCTTCAGGGAATGCAGCCTCTGCCGTCAGTTCTTTCTTTACTATATTAAAAGTAAAGAAAATTTAGTCAACCACTTCAAAATTTATAATTTTAAAATATACAGTGTCCAATATGAATCAAGGTAACACAAACTAGAGCATCATGCACAGTATTCAAATAACAGTCTTCTTCTGGATAAATTGATTACACACTTCCATGTCAATTCACTGAACAGTTTCTCTCCAAGTCAATTAGGTTTTAAGGGATTTCTCTCTGTTTACCAAGTCTGACTGATGTTGAATTCTGCAATCTGACCACGCAATGCTGTAGGTGGTTTTTAATTCCCTCTGAAGCAACCCAGTATCTCTCTCAGATTTATACAAACAAACAGACAAACACTAAAAAAATTTAAATCCACATTAGATCAGTGGTTCTCAACTGGTCCACTGAGACTTTTCCAGCAGATCCAATGATATAAAGTGCCTATCGAGCACAATAGCCTTTGCAGTGTTAAAGTGGCATATCTAGTTCATCGATAAGTAGAATACCTGCTTTCATAGATACATTATTAAAACACATTCATACAATGGAGCATTATATTGCAACTTAAACTGGGATAGGGTTGTAATACCTGAAATCATTGGAAAAGGAATCTGCAAAGCCAAACAACAGTTTGAAAACCACTCATTCTGAAAATTAAGAGAGTTATCACAATTAAAAAAGATGTTCATTTCTTACCACCACCGTAGGGTCAAGCTGGCATCGAAGTGCCTAGAACACAATGTCTTATTCCAGTTACATCCTAACCAGAGCAGTATGTAGCTTCAATATGGGTATCCACACAACATTTTTTTGCCAATATATCCAACATCCTGTTCAGTTGATTTATTACTGTGTCACTACCCACTAATCAAGTTACATGACCCCCAAGCACACAGGTGGATATTGTGGTCAGTATGGACCAGTTTCGGCTGAAGGACCTGTCTCTGTGCTGTGGGACTCTATGTAACTCCTTATGTTTATCATGATTGTGTTGTGTGATTTTAAACTTTATGTTTAATTTAACCCATATTTCAAAACATAATTTCTTTCCTCCTGCCATCCCGCAGTCTGACACCAACTATTTAAGAACCAAGGAATACAGCTAGAAAGTTTGAATAGTGGTACAAAAGAGAGAGGAAGGAGAAGTTTTCTCACCAAAAATAGTTCAGAGCTTTATACAGAAACAAATCCACTGTATGGTCACCAAGTCTGTTTTTATATTAGAATACAATGCACAATGTTAAATGTCAAGAATAAGGTTAAAATGCAGACTATATACACTTCAAAGTTGTGCAACATTCTTATATCATCTCACTTTCCTTACCACAGGTGTTTATCCGAGTGAATTACAATTCAATCACATTTTATAAGTGCAAGAATCTATCATTTTAATACTGGATTTTAAAATACCTACACAGGAATTACTGTGCATGAATGTCATAGACCCACTAGCAATTGGTAAAACAGTTAAATGGTTCAACATATATTGACTCCTTCTGTATTTACCTACCCTCATTATGTAAATGGCTCGACCCAGTCGTGCTTCGGCCTCTATGCTGTTTAATTTCCAGCCTCGTTAGAGCTGCAGCTGCTGCCATCTGAGCTTCTTCAGCCGGTGGTCTGCGAGGCTTCTCTGGCCCCTTGGATTTGTTTTCTATGGTTTTTCTAAAGAAGACCACAGTCACACGGAATTCATTTGTCATGATGGAGTCTCTCATAATATGTCAGCACACATCCAGTTTATTCGTGAATGCTGCAATAATTCATGCATTGTGCTTTTCTAATTGTTACATGAACTTTCAAATATGACAAGAGTTCAATTTGATAAACAAGTCATGAACAAAAGCAGCACTTGAACGTTTCTCTACAAGTTGCATCATCCTGATTTGGAACTTTACCACTACTCCTTTGCTGTCACAGAGTCAAAAATTAAAACTATCTTGCTAACAAGACTGTGGGTATATGTGCACCACATTTACTGCACTGGTTCAAAAAAAGCAGCTTACCACCACTTTTCCAATTTGGGATGGGAAAGAAATATTGGCCTTGTCAGCAACACTCACATCCTGTTTCGCTTTTTTTTTAAAAAAAAAAGTGAACGGGAAAGGCCATTAAACCCACTCTTCAAGACTGAAGTCATCTCTCAATGCGGTCTTTTTCAATTGTTTTCTCTGAAAATTTATTCCCAGGTCAGATTGAGCACATGGGAAAGTGGTGCTTATGAAAACTGTTTCTCTCGCAATTTCTTGCAGAGCTGTAGACCAGTGTTAATTGCCTCTCCCCCTATTATCCAGCTTTTATGACCTTACAAATATATTTTCAAAAAAGTTTTACTCCACTTTGTATATACTGTTAATTTGCTATTTGTTTTTCTACACTCATGCTATTCTGTTATTTAAGTCCTACAGTAACGGGTGAACACATTTTCTTTTTAATTTTGACAATCTGGTCAGATCAGTTCCCCCACCCCTCAAAAGGAACTGTTACAACTCGACTTCTTATTACGAGTTAAAATTCTCAGAATCTGTTTTGTTCATTACTTTATGCCACCAAGCTCACAGTATCGTCCTTCACATGAGTACAACTGCACCTACATTCCAAATGGGATAAGATCAATGTGTACCAACAAAACAACCGCTTTGGACTTGCACTGTATCCTAATGTTAAATCAGAACTTTTTTTTAAAAAAAAGTGAAATGAAGCTTCTCAATGATTGTTTCTTAGATTTACTTACCGTATCAGCATCCTGGTAGCACTGTTCAATATACTGCACACTTCATTTTGGTCCCTCACTCTCATACAGATCAATTTACTGATCATATAACAACTTGTGCAGCAGAATTACATAATGAAATTCTGCAATACTTAACAGCAAGTTTTCTTTTCCCCCAAAAGGGAAAAAAGGTGTACACCTGGATAGTACAGTAGGTTACATACTGGACCTCTATCTCCATGTCATGGGTTCAAAATCCAGTACAGACTTAAGGTGAATGTCTGCTGTCCACTGGCAGTGGGAGATGCAAGGAACTTATTTTCAGCAGTCATAATCCAGTTCTTAAAGCCATAAGATGGCTGGCACATTACATAGAAAGATGCCCCATTGCTATTGTATGTGGTACTCTTCTCAGATGGAGACAGCGTAGAGGTACCTTTACACTCACGTTAGCTGTTCTGTGCTTCACCTGTCAAAACTTAATTATTTCACTGGATATTGTTTACAGGAAGAGCTCCATTTGAAACAACAAAATCTTTCAGCTGGAGTCTAAAATTTTAAATAAACACACACCTCTCCATACCCTGTATATAAAAATATAAAATGGGATACATGCTGGAGATTAAAATGCTATGGTCTTTATGACATCTGAGCCCTGCTTTGCTGAGATCACTCCCTTACTGCTGGCTAGGTATTATTTCTCTATAAATATGGTGTATATTGTAATGCGCTATCAGCCTCTATCCCCATCAGCCAAGTTCATCACATTGATCATTGTATCACTTTTTAAAAAAAAAACGCAAATAAAAAATCTACCAGTGACAGATGCCATTGGTATTAATATAAACCAGAAAATGTGCAATCCAATAGCCCGGTTGATAAAAAGGCACATGGACTAGAAAGATCCCACACCCCTTGTGCTGGAGTCTGGATTCTCACGCACATGGTAAATCTCAGATTCTTCAGTGCAAGCACAGACAGAAGAAGTGTAGACAAGACGACAAAAACAGGAATGGGAACTCTTAAAAAAGATTTTCCTTCCTACTGTATCCAAGGAGACACAGAGGTGCAAAGTGAAATAGCTAAAGTTTTCACTTGAATAGCTAAGTGAAAACTTATTGAATGGACAGTTCACATTGCCACCAAGTGGACAAATTGAGCAACTATTATAACCTGACTGAGTTGGGTATGTTCAACCTCAATTCTCAAAAGTAGACCAAGTAATCTGAGCTGACCTTGGTTGCTGTGATGCGGAGGTGCCGGTGTTGGACTGGGATGGACACAGTTAAAAGTAACATACAGAGGAGAGTGAGAGAGAGCATGTGTGTGTGTGCACGCACAAGTGTGACAGAGTATATGCCTGTGAGCGGGTGTGTGGGGGAGTGAGAGAAACAATGTGTCACACACACGCGTGTCTATAGAGTATAGTGGAGTCACCTGTGTTGTGACATGAACCCAAGATCCCGGTTGAGGCCAACCTCATCATTATCAGCTTCTGCTCGGCCATGCTACGTTGTTGTGTATCCCAAAGTCCGTCTTGGATGGCAGTCACCCGAAGGTCCAAGACCTAATGTCCCCGACTGTTGAAGTGTTCCCTGACTGGGAGGATGAGGATGGAATATCCCAGTCTGATGATTGTTGCACAGTGTCCATTCATCCGTTGTCATAGCATCTGCTGGATCTCACCAATGTACCATGCCTCGGGGCACCCATGCCTGCAGTGTTATGAGATAGACAATGTTGTCTGAGCCTAATGAGTACCTGCCGCACACATGGTGGGTGGTGTCCCCATGTAATGGTAGTATCCATGTCGACACTCTGACACGTCTTAGTGGTTGTCATGGCAATGTTGTCTCTTTCATATGCTGCAACAAGGATGCCCCGAGGCATTGTACACAGGCAAGACCCAGCAGATGCTAAGACAACGGATGAATGGACACCACACAAAAAAAATCACCAAGCAGGAATGCTCCCTCCCAGTGGGCAGCACTTCAGCAGTCAGGGACATTCAGCCTCAGACCTTTGGGTGATAGTCCTCCAAGATGGATCTCAGGATACACAAGGCAAAATTGCTGAACACAGGCTGATCTTGAGTTCATGTCACACTACAGGCGACACCACTACACTATACATCCACAATCACACAGACACTCAAGTAGACCCTCTCTCATACACATACTCTCTCAGACAGACACACTGCCAACCCCACACACTTTCACGCACACCCTTTCACAGTCATATACTCTGTCTCTCACACACACACACACACTTTCTCTCTCCCTCACATGCACACATAGGCACAGGTCTATGGGGTGAATTTGCATTTACAGATACATTCTATTTTGTTCAAAAAGAACACAATCTGTAGGCAGTCAGTCCCTGTGACATTTTATAAATTCCTACTTTGTAAATAGAACCGGCCTAACTCAAGGTTGGAATCCAGACAGACTCTAGCCTCACACCTTCAATGCATTGTCTGAGCTGAGATTACACCTTTTTTTAATATAACAGGTTTATTTGGAACTACAAGCCTTTGGAGCGCTGTGGAGGTGCTGGCTTGGACTGGAGTGGACACAGTTAAAACTCACATGTAGTGGGTTATAGTCCAGCAGGTTTATTTGGAAGTACAAACTTTCAGAGCACTGATCCTTTGTCAGGTAGATAGTGGGGCAGGATTAGAGGACACAGAATTAAGAGTAAAAGATCAAAGTGTCATATGACTGATGTGATGTATTGAACAATCCTAGGTTGCTGTTAACTCTTTAATCACTTAGAATGGGTTGCAGGTTTCGATTCATTACTATGTAAATCCCAGAGCTTCCTTCAAGTCACATTCCTTAGATAAAGTGTGCAAGTTACCTCAACAATTCCATCACCACAGAGTCCCAGGAGACGAGGACTCGTCTGAGTGGTAGGTTTAGAGAGAGAGATCAAGGTGAAGATTACCTTGTCAACCTATTCGTCTCACGCAACCAACACTCAGTCAATCACTTATTCAGTTCACCTGGAAGGTCTGTGTATGTTGGAACCCCACCGCTACCACCATATGTTAGGTTCTTTTCCCGAGGTTTTGCACACAAGATGCAATTCACGCACACCAAATTCTGCAAACAGTTAAAGTTTATTAAAGCTTGTACGAGCTAGGTAACCCCTTTGACCCTCTTCGCAAACATGCAAAGTGAGGCCCTGAACAAAGAAAATACATCCCCTTTACACAGGTCAGGTGGCCATACAACGATGCTCTGGCCACTCCCCCATAGTCACATGCCACTCAAGACAACCCCTCGTTACTCTCAGTCACATTATCCTAGGTAGAATGGCAGGATGAGATCATCCTTGGAGATAATGCAAATGCTAATGTCATAGTGCTGGGGAATCGTTATGCAGACAGTTTCCTGACTCAGTGATTCCCCAAGACAACGCAGATGCGACACACTTCTGGCCAGAAAACATTTCTGGATGGAAGAGATGAGTGATAGTTTAACTTGCCAATAGCAGGACAGTAATAGCAAATGACTGTCTAAATGAAGTGTGAATTACGATGGATGATCAGCTGCATTCTTTCAGGATTGTGAGCCCCATCCAAAGATAGTGCAGTTTAACCCTTTAATATTACATTAATGTCCAGAGAGATATTCCCATTTAGTCTTGTAACATTACATATTTCTATTGGCTGAGTTCAGCCAATGCCATGGTTATTTTCCCCATCTATTCTGAAAATGAGTTGCTGGAAAAGCGCAGGTCAGGCAGCATCCAGGGAACAGGAGAATCAACGTTTCGGGCACAAGCCCTTCTTCAGGAATGAGGAAAGTGTGTCTAGCAGGCTAAGATAAAAGGTAGGGAGGAGGGACTTGGGGGAGGGGCGTCGGAAATGCAATAGGTGGAAAGAGGTCAAGGTGAGGGTGATAGGTCAGACTGGGGTGGGGGCGGAGAGGTCAGGAAGAAGATTGCAGGTTAGGAAGGCGGTGCTGAGTTCGATGGATTTGACTGAGACAAGGTGGGGGGAGGGGAAATGAGGAAACTGGTGAAATCCGAGTTCATCCCTTGTGGTTGGAGGGTTCCTAGGCGGAAGATGAGGCACTCTTCCTCCAGCCGTCATGTTGTTGTGGTCTGGCGATGGAGAAGTCCAAAGACCTGCATGTCCTTGGTGGAATGGGAGGGGGAGTTGAAGTGTTGAGCCACAGGGTGGTTGGGTTGGTTGGTCCGGGTGTCCCAGAGGTGTTCTCTGAAACGCTCCACAAGTAGGCGGCCTGTCTCCCCAATATAGAGGAGGCCACATCGGATGCAGAGGATGCAATAGATGGTGTGTGTGGAGGTGCAGGTGAATTTGTGGCGGATATGGAAGTTTCCTTTGGGGAAACTTCCATATCCGCCACACCCCAAAGGAAACTTCCATATCCGCCCCACACCCCAAATCTCCAAACCCACATCTCCAGCATCTGCAGACCTCACTTTTTCCCCATCTATTCCCAGGTATACAAGTGTATACAATTTAAAATTTATGTAGCACCTACAAAAGACGAAACCCTCTCAAGTGCTTCACAGAAACACAATCAAACACTGCACAGTCATAGGAGACTCTGCTTGTTTTTAAGTAGGGTCTTAAAAGGATGGAGAGGGAAGAGAGGCGCAGAGGAACGAAGAGCTTCAGAAAAAGAATTCCAGATTTACTTATTACCCAGTAACATGCCCTTATTAAACTTATTCTTCACGTATTTCATGTTCACATTCTCCAGCGCATTAGCACTACATTTGAAATCTCTTACAGCCCAACTTGACGTGGCCTTATCGCATTTGGAATGTATTCAAAAGAAGAGGAAGTAGACCGATAAATGGGCAAGTGGCGTTTAATATAGTTAAGTGTTTAATATAGATAAGTGACACTTTTAGAAGTGTCTAAGATTAAAGAGGCACAGATAGGGTGAACGTACTCAGTCTTTTTCTGAGGGTTGGGAAAATTGAGGACTAGAGGGCATCAGTTTAAGATGAGAGAGGAAAGAATAAAAGGAAACCTGAGGGCAACTTTTTTCTTACACGCAGAGTGGTACACATGGAATGAGCTGCCAGCAAAAGTGGCTGAGGTGAGTACATTAATCACATTTAAAAGGCATTTGGACAAATACATGGATAGGAAAGATTTAGAAGGATAAAGGACCAAGTGCAAGGAAATGAGGTTAGCACTGATGGTCATTTTGGTTGGCATGGATCACTGAGCCAAACAGCCTGACTGCAGATACTGGAGAAGTCAGAGTCGATCAAGTGTGGCAGTGGAAAATGCACAGCAGGTCAGGCAGCCTCTGGGGAGCAACAGAGTCGACGTTTCATGCATAGCCTCCCCAGTCCTGATGAAGGGTTATACCCGAAACATTAACTCTCTTGCTCCTCGGAATCCACCTGACCTGCTGTGCTTTATCCAGCACCACACTTTATCGACTAAATATTCAAAGAATAATAATGGATTCAGGTTAAATGTAGTTATGTGAAAGAATAATTTTCAGTACTTACATACTTTATACAACTAGTCCTAGCTGTGACTGTAAATTTGACATTAAAAAAATACATGCAACAACAAAAAACAATCAATACACCTTCATCCTACGAGTTCAATTCTATTCTGGAACTATAAACAGTAGGCATTCTAATTCAGGTGTTTTCCATTCCCGTGACACAGTTAGTGAACTGAATGTAAACTAGCTTTAGCAGAAAATAACTTTATCATTTAAATAAATACCTCAGTTACAGCACTGCACTAAGTTGTCTGTCATTCACCCTTTTCTACCCAAATTTCTGACAAAGTAATGCTTTGTTACAAAGACAATGTTTTCTTCATATAGTATTCAGTTATGTAAAAGAATGACAAAGTATGGCCATTAAGAGGAAAA
This sequence comes from Chiloscyllium plagiosum, assembly GCF_037043375.1. Classification (NCBI taxonomy): domain Eukaryota; kingdom Metazoa; phylum Chordata; class Chondrichthyes; order Orectolobiformes; family Hemiscylliidae; genus Chiloscyllium; species Chiloscyllium plagiosum. Next base: position 36,936,621 of record NW_028270166.1, on the reverse strand, counting down.
CCTTTGCTTGTAATTATACAAAAAAGTACTTAACTCTTTTCTTAGGAAGTGTTTTCTTCTTCAATTAGAATACACAGATTTTGTAATTTCCCTTGCGTGAACATGATAAATTTTTGACTTCACCTCGCGAAAAGGACTAACATTTTCCTTTCCCTGAAAATTCTTTACAGGATTAATCATTGCAGAAGTCATGTTGATAACCCAAAGCAAAATAAACAGGGTTGTCTCTGAGGAGGCTATAAACAGCTTGCCTTTTAAACAAAATGGATTGAAATTGGAGTTTCTTTGGTCAGCATTTCCAAACTTTTAAAGTAAAAGTGTGTATTTTGTTTGGGTTATGTCTTTAGACTTTTATTTCCCCCATCTCTTTTTTAGAAATAATTTCTTATTTACATAGAAAGTCCATACGTATTCTAAGGTTAAGAAATGTTTTTTAAGAGGATGGCTTATGGGATGACAAGTCAGAAGGACCAAGTACAACATATATCCTGTGGCATGTGAGAAGTTACAGACATTCTATGAATCCCAGACAAAATCTGCAAGACAGGTCACCACTGCACGAGCTTAAGCAGCAGCTGGAATCACTGTTGTGCGCCTGCGATGTAAAGAACTATGTGGATAGCATGTATAGGAAGGTAGTGACACTGCAGATGAGAAGCATATGACAGAGAGGGAATGAGGATTTCCAAACAAATAGTCTGGGAAAACCAGACAGGTAATACAGAAACCCAGAGTCTACTGTGCTTGCTAATTGGTATTCCATTTTGGAAACTGACGAGGGCAATGGTTCCTTCTGGAATGCAAGTAAAACTAAGCCCATGTCATCATGGGTGTCTCAGCTGCATGGGAAGGAGAAAGAAGCATGGAAGAGCAATAGTTGAAGGGCATTCCATAATCATAGCATCAGACCAGCATTTGTATGCCTTGATGGCCTGTTGCCTCCCTGGTGCCAGGAGGTCATGGAGCAGCTGCAGTACACCTTTCTGGAGGAAGGATTTAAGCCAGAAATTGAGGTCCACATTAAAAAAAAAGTCCCGTTAACTAACTATGGCTAACCAAACAAGTTCAGGATTGTAAAAGACGAAAAGAACAGACCTATAAACTTGACAGGAATAGCAGTAGCTGCAAGGATTGGGAGGCTTTGTGGAATACAACAAAACAAGATCAAGAACTGAAAGGAAAGGAAGCAGGAACATGAAAAAAAATCCACAAAAATGGATTCGCAAAACTCTTATAGTTATATGAAAAAGAAACATTTGATTAGCATAAATGTTGGTCAATTACAGGCAGAGACAGGAGAATTTATATTGGGGAAATAGAAAAATGGTAGAGAAGCTAAACAATAGCAAAATATTAAAGAACAAGAGATCCCAGCAGCTAAGGAGAATGAGCTGAAAAAACTGGCATTGCTAAGATGGTTTTACTGGAGACATTAATGGGGCTGACATTCTGAATCCCAGAAGGTTGAAGGACAAGGCTGTAGAGATAATCTAACTTCCAAAATTCTACAGATTCTGGAATGATTCCTGTATATTGGATGGTAGCAAATGTCACCACTCACTTTATGAAGGGAGTGAGAGACAAAACTGGAAACTACAGACCTGTTGGCCTTACATCAGTAGTAGTAAAAATCTATTACACAGGATGGCATAAATGAACACTGAATAATAATGATCTTTTTGCAAGGTTTGTAGCTCAGGTTGAGGTTTAGGGTGTAGGTTTGCTCACTGAGCTGTAGGTTTGATATCCAAACGTTTCACTACCTGGCTAGGTAACATCATCAGTGGCGACCTCCAAGTGAAGCGAAGCTGTTGTCTCCTGCTTTCTATTTATATGTTTGTCCTGGATGGGGTTCCTGGGGTTTGTGGTGATGTCATTTCCTGTTCATTTTCTGAGGGGTTGATAGATGGTATCTAGATCTGTGTTTGTGTTTATGGCGTTGTGGTTGGAGTGCCAGGCCTCTAGGAATTCTCTGGCATGTCTTTGCTTAGCCTGTCCCAGGATAGATGGACAAACAGGAAGAAAGTTAGCCACCAGGATACACGAACACCAGCTAGCCACAAAAAGACATGACCCTCTCTCCCTCATAGCTCTACACATGGATGAAAAAAAAACACCATTTCGACTGGGACAACACATCTATCCTGGGACAGGCTAAGCAAAGACATGCCAGAGAATTCCTAGAGGCCTGGCACTCCAACCACAATGAGCTAGATACCATCTATCAACCCCTCAGAAAACAAACAGGAAATGACATCACCACAAACCCCAGGAACCCCATCCAGGACAAACATATAAATAGAAAGCAGGAGACAACAGCTTCGCTTCACTTGGAGGTCGCCACTGATCTTGTTACCTAGCCAGGTAATGAAACGTCTGGATATCAAACCTACAGCTCAGCAAGTAAACCTACACCCTAATAATGATCTGTTCGGGCACATTCAGGATGCACTTACATATAATAGGATGGAACAGAAACAAAAAAAAAAAGGAGCTTGCCAGAAACGTACGACATTAATCATAATCACTCTCCATACAGATTAGGAAAATCAGACCATAGTCTAGACAAGTAATGTTTTTTGGATAGCTTCTCGGAACAGCTTATTCTGGAGCTGACCAGGCAGCAGGTTATATATAAGTCTCGATATTGAGATGTCATGTGATGAGGTTAATTAACCTTAATCACTGGTGTGGACTGACAAATACAATAAAAGGTTGGCTCAACAGAAATGTAATGTCAGACATTTCAAGGGATATTTCAGAATACACAGAATGGACACATTCCAATGAGTAAGAAAAATTCCAAGAGGAGTAGAAAGCTAGTAAGAAATATAAAAACAGATCATAGGAGTTTCAACATTTTTAAGGAGGTATTAAAGTGTGCATTGGCCTTATTAAAAAAAAGTGAGCCTAAGGAGTGAATTGAAAAAAGCAAAAATAAATTGGATGTAAGGAAGGTTAGCACTCCCTTCAATAAGGATGGAAGGGGTTCCTCGTGGCCTCACAACACACAAACCATTAAGGCATCACCATCTACTACTAGACCAGCAAATGGCTCAGTGGTTAGCACTGCTGCCTCACAGTGCCAGCGACCTGGGTTCAATTCCATCCTCATGCAACTGTCTGTGTGGAGTTTGCACATTCTTCCCGCATCTGCGTGGATTTCCTTCAGGTTTCCTCCCATAGTCCTAAGATGTGCAGGGTAAGTGGGTTAACCATGATAAATGCAGGATTATAGGATGGGGTGTCAGTCTGGGTGGGATGCTCTTTGGAGGGTCAGTGTGGATTCAATGGGCCAAGTGGCCTGCTTCCACACTGTATAGATTCTATGATTCTAAAGAGATGACAAAAGAATTGATTGAATACTTTGCATTAGTCTTCAAGGAGCTTCTGAGACCATTACAATATTTAAAAAAGACATCTTGATGGGTATATGCATAAGGAGTGTTTAGAGGGATTTGTGACAAGTACTGGCAAATGGAATTCGATTAGTTTAGGACATCTGGTCAGCATGGACGGGTTGGACTGAAGGATCTGTTTCCATGCTGTACACCTCTATGACTCTAAATCAGGGCAGGACTTAGATACTTCAGGGTAAGGTCATGGGGAGTATTGCTGAACAAAGAGACCTTGAAGGGCAGGTTCATGTTCCCTGAACATAGAAATGTAGGTAGGCAGGATAATGAAAAAGGTATTTGGTATGGTTACCTTTGTTGGGCAGTTCATTGAGTATCAGAGTTAGGAGGTAGTGTTACAGCTGCACATGACGCTGGTTAAGCCACTTTTGGAATACTGCATTCAATTCTCCCTGCTATAGGAAGGAGGTTGTAATATTTGAAAGGGGTCAGAAAAGATTTACAAGGATGTTACCAAGGTTGGAGGGTTTGAGCTATAGTGAGGGGCTGAGGCTATTTTCCCTAGAACAGAGGCTGAGGGGTAATCTTATAGAAGTTTATAAAATCATTGGGAGCACAGGTAGGGTGAACAGTCCAAGTCTTTTCCCTAGGATGGCAGATTCCAAAGGTAGAGGGTATAGGTTTAGGATGAGCAGTTAAAGATTTAAAAGGGACCCAAGGGGCAATCTTTCCACAAAGGTGAAAGGTGTATGGAATGAGCTACCAGAGGAAATGGTGGAGGCTGGTCCAATTACAATATTTAAAAGGCACCTGGATAGGTACATGAATAGGAAGGGTTTAAGAGGGATATGGGTCAAATGCTGCAAATGGGACTAGATTAATTTAAGATACCTGGTCAGCATGGACAGGTTAGCCCAAAGGGTCTGTTCTCATGCTGTACAGATCTAAGATTAAGGAGATGGAAGAGGTTTTGGATGAAGGAAAAGCATTAATGATCAATATGCCAACCATGAATTAAGGATCTCAACCAAGCAAAGAGAGACAGGGAGCTCTCCCTAAACAGTGATGTAAAAAAATAAATTAGGCACAACCTTTACCATACCACTCCAGGAAACAGCAGTCGATCCCAACAATCTAACAGCACCAGAAACTATACAATAATGACAGCCTAACAAAGATAAGTACTTTGGAGAAACAGGGGGATGAGGGAAATATTTAACTATCCTTTCCAAGAGTCTGTCCTTTAGTTTGATTAGAAGGGCAAAGATCATAGTCTCAGATTCTATCCACATTGTGATGGATGTGTTATGTAAACTGAAAGCCCAGAGATATGATTGAAGTCACAGCAGGAGTGAGACTGCAAGTAAGAAAGACTGAGGACTAATTGCCAAACGAACCCTTCCAAGAGAGAGGAGTTTAACTCTGAAATTAGAACTTCAAACTCCGTGAGGCTGTGGAGCCAGGCTTCCTACCTGTGGCTCCTCTCGGCCTGCTCTCCCTCTCCCTTATTACCAAACCCTCAAAAGCAAAACCCCCACAATATCCCCTCTCACCTGGTATCCTCGGTCAGAACATGACCCCGCCCTGCGCTTTTAAATTTCATATCCCGCTTAATATCTTCAAAAAATTTCTTCATCTTTCTCCTCTGTCAGCAGAGTTCCCGGTGTCACATTATGTAAAGTCCGCCCTGGCCCTTACCGGAAATCCTCTCGCCCTCGGACCGGAAGTGAGCTATTTCACTGGTGCACCGACGCCGTTGCCGAGGCAACAAAGTGAGTCCCAACTTGCAGAGGGACACAGGTCAGCCTTGGTGCCTGATGTTGAAACTTTTAGGAATTCTATTTTCAGTCAGGCACAGAGTGTTAAAACAATAGAAAAATAAAACAGTCCAAATAATGAAAATAGTTAGAGAAACAAATCTCGAGCGATAACAAACGAATACCCTGGAAACCTGAATATATACTGATCAATGGATGGAAAAGACAGATAGAGGTCAGTAGATTCTGACAGGGTTTAATCACTAGACTTCCGTTCTAATGAAAGGTTGTACCTATCAATTTGCTTTTTCTTAAATTAAATGGTCGCCCCAATGGTCATTCAACATAAAGCCATAAACATGCCCCCATTAAAGAGGGCACAACTAATTGATTTAGGAAAAATAAGTTATTCATTTGAAGAAATGAAGTAGATTGTCAAAGTGTACATTGTTATTGCCATCCATGACAATTCTGGTCTTTCATCCCTGTGGTGACCACTGTTAGTAGAAGGCCTCCAGCAAACCGGTGATTTCATTATAGACAGTGGCTGATTTAAAACCACAAATTAATATTGCATAGTAGAAGGCAATTTTGTACATTTTTCATCTTTTCACTCTTTGAACGAGGTAGTCAGTAAGTTCCATTCATCTTCATCTCTAACTGGTACCATTGTTGTAATTCTCTTTTTTTTGTACTCTTTGGCAGGCCCAGGGGTTTTGTGGTGCAGTGGGTAATAGTGTCCCTGCTTCTGACCTGGAAGCTCCGGGTTCAGCTCTTAGGACATGACTTGATGGCCGTGGAAGGTATGTTGAGTCTCAATCTGCTAATCCAGAACTTTGGGAAGTCTACAATCACTACAGACTACAACATGCATGCAAAAGTGCATGTTGCCACAGCAACTTGAACTTTTGAGCGAACTGCAATAGACCATCTCTAACGTTTTACATCATACTTAAAATGTGTCCAGAATCAAACTAATACAAGAGCTGAGGTGTATCCTAATTTTCTTGTTTTTGGATCTATCCATCTATTAACAAAGCCAAGGATTCCACGTGATTTTTAACTAGCCTTCTCAACTTATCCTGCCCCCTTCAAAAATTTGTATATGTACACCACTAGGTCTCTGTATTCCTGCACCCCCTTTAAAATTGCACCATTTAGTTAATATTGACTTACTTTATTCTTCATATTAAAATATCTGTGTTAAATTGTATCAACCAATTATTGGCTCATTTCACCAGTCTATGTCATTCCTAAAATCTGTCACTATCCAGCTTATTGTTGAATGTATTTCTGGGTAATGTCATATGTAAAGTATGAAATTATGACCACTATACCCATGTCCTATTCATATCAGTCAAAAGGAACAGTGAGTCTAATATCTATCCCTGGAAACAGTTAACCTTTAGCAAATTTCATATGTACACTGCCACTGTTCCTTTATTCCAATGTGCTGTAATGATGACTACAGGTCTACTGTGTAATACTTTATCAAATTCCTTTGGAAGATCTATATATACATCAAAATATATCAACTCTTTCCAAGACAATGGCCTAGATTTTCTGTTTGGTCATACTAGCTTTCTCAGTGCAATTTGCTGGAAATTGGTAAAACCTGTGCTTGTACTTGTTTAGAAAGCAAGACAGTGGGAGTATTCCCTACCCACAAAACTGGCCATTACACGGGTCAACTTTGGAGGTTTCTGCTAAATATGTTTATTTGCAGATTGCAATGAGTCTTTTAAAATTAAGCTGATTACGTTGGACACAAGGGCACTGATAAGAATGTTTTAAAAGCTTTTGAATATAACTTTTTCTAATTTGCTCAGAAACTAACTAGCAAATGGTTCTGTACATTTTGTATGGTAATTTTCACTTATTTAAAATCTGGTTACTCACAGATGTGAGTAGAATACCTATCTTTTGTGGATAAAACCATTTTCAACTATATCATTCAACTTCACTAAGTTACCACTCTTTCCAATCTAAAAATAAACAAGTGTTTTTGAGCTGAAATGTGAGAAAAAACACCCATTTCACCCAAAACAAAAATTACAAGTCACTCTGTTGCCTGCATTTCTGATTTCGTTTCAATAATACAGTATCATGGGCTGCAATTCATTAAAGCCTGTGGCCCCAGCTATATTTTAAGTAAGCAGTGTCAACTTGGTTCAATTGGTAGCACAGTGTTTTGGAACTCTAAAAAGCTTCGAGGAGAAAGTGAGGACTGCAGATGCTGGAGATCAGAGCTGAAAATGTGTTGATGGAAAAGTGCAGCAGGTCAGGCAGCATCCAAGGAGCAGGAGAATCGATGTTTCGGGCATGAACCCGAAGAAGGGCTCATGCAGAAGTTGCAAGAGGGAACATAGGGTATCATCAGTATATTTGTAGAAGATAAAGGCGGTGCTAAAGGACACCACTAAATAAAGATGGCAAGAATATGGATAATTTTAGATTAGCGGTAATGTTACTGAATCAGTAATCTTTCTAACAATGTCTTGCCTGCCCCAGGGTCACAATCCTCTTTGCAAGTTGGTAACGGCAAGCCATTAGCCTCACCACAACATCACATCTACTTTGACCAACTCCGACACCACTTCAGCCCTTCGAACTTTGGAACTTAGGGACACCTATGACTTGCATATTTCTGACAGATTATTTTGCACACAAGAGTTTAAATGCATCTCATGCACCTCTATCGTATACACCTTATGGCTCCTAGCTTGCTTACTTGGTGGTACTGCCAGTCTCTGTTTACTTTACATTGCTTTTTTAGTGCACACTCACAGACTTCATCGCTGATTTACAGCTAGTTCCCTTGGTGTGGATCACATTGCTTTCTTAACTCATAGGGTCTTTAGTGCTCAGTTACAGGCTGCCAGCCTCTGTGGCTTGCATTGTCTTTTAGCACAAAGGAAGAGGCAGGCAGTGAAAATTCAATCTATCAGTCAGATAGGTGGGCATATTGTTGGGTAGCACCTTGCTACATCAAAATCAGACCTGCAGCGTGGGCCAGTAATTTACATAGCAAACACAATGGACGTGCTGCAAAAGAAATGGAAGTGTGGAAGTCCTTAGTGGGGTGAAGGGGAATTACAGTCAGTCAGGCAAGGGGCCCATCTGTAGAGGGTTGGCCACAGTCAGTCCTATGAAAATCTATTCTTGCACTTCAGGAAGTGGGCCACTGTTAGTCCCTCAGGTCAAGTGCAAGCAGCCCAGGGAATTTTAGGTTGATCAGTCAGGAAGCTCTTGAGACATCAGTTGAGGAGAGATGGACCAATTTTAACTCCAGTGAGACAAAGAGAGAGGTTCAATATGGTGAATGTGGATGGAAGTTTACTTAGTGATGATGCGTGCACATTAATGATGGTGAGGTATCCCTAGTGAGTGAACATGAAGTTCAGAGGTCAGGAATTTGGGAGGATGAAATCATTGAGAATGTGGAAGGAACATGATAAATGTAATATTAAGAGTTGTATTCCATGAATCTTGGTGAGATGTGTGTACAGTGGTAGAGTTAGAGTGAGTGCTGGCCCTATGACTGTTAGGTAGCAGAAAACAGCTAGTGACACTTATTCTCGTGGAGTGCAAAGGATCATTGACCTTCTTTCTACAATATTGGGAATTCCTTTTCACCTAGAACACAGCATTGACCTGGTTGCAATTCATACCCAATCTGGCTGGAAAAAGAACTGCCCTCTCCTCATCAATTTGGCCACCAACACCTCAGGCCCCTGTTTGTGAAGTGGAGAGCAGCCTTGTATTCAGTAATAGCTGGTCAATTACCACAATATGACTGCCAGTATTTGGCTTGCAGCGTCTGAATGATGTGCAACTGAGCTTTAGATATGACATTGCAGACGTAAAAGATGAAAAGGCATAGTAATGGCAAATGCTTCCACCTCTCCATCTCTACAATTCCCTGAAAAAGGCACCTAAAAGTCCAGTCACATAATTAACCAAAGTGAAGAGCAGAATGTTTCATGAAAAAAGTCACTGCAAGCCACGGTGACTGCTGCCATGAATCTTACTTGACAAAACACTTCAGCTGCATATGAGAAAAATCTGCTCATTCTGTTTCATAACAATGATTTTTTGATGAAAATGTTAGAGAGGTTAACTTGATTTTAACATAACAAATGAACTTGAGGGACATTTTTCAAGTACTTAAAATAAAACATTGATAGCCACTGAGAAATAATTGGTTTGACCTCATCAAAAGAAAACTACCATTTCTGTGTAGCAGAAGTGGCGTAAATAAAGATATTTAGGACAGAGATCTCATGAATTCAATCCTAGCATTTCCTGAAAGCACAAAAATATACAGCAAAACTGTATCATAGTATCAGTAAATATCCTGACAAAATATGATCAAATAACCTAATCAAGGGAATTGAAACCTAGGAAGTATTTCAGACAATAGTGGTCATAGATGTGGGTGTTTGCCGAGCTGGAATGTTGATTTGTGAATGTTTCGTCCCTGTCCATTGTGGTCTATTGTGCATTTCAATATTTCAGTAAAAATGCTGTCTTGATGAGAACATCGCAGTTAAAATTAAGCGTTGTCTTTTGCTGACCTGATTTTGAGCATGTCATGTTTCGATTGACTTAATCGCTCTTGCAACAGAATAGAAAAATATCAATCAGCATTCCAGTTCGTCACTACTTATCAATTCCTTCTAAAAAGTGCATTTGTGTGAATGTTCGATGAGGATGGGTGCACTTTACTTCTGTTGCTACACCGTGTGAATATGTCCTAAAAGTAAACATCCAAAGTTACATCAGAGGAATTAGTACTCTACTTAGACAGTGAAGCGCTGACAGTTTTGATGGAATTGTAACCCACCAATTTAGCCCTTTCAAGAAACGAAGATTTGAACAATATAGCAAATTGTGCATGAAATTATTTGTAAGCTGACATGCTGTACTATTGAAGAAAATAAGTAGATTTTATTATCTAAGGAACAGAGATTTGCAAACAAAACTAAAAATCAAATGAATCAGACTGAACATTATGAATAGCGCATAAAAACAAAACAATGCAGATGTTGAGATCTGAAATGTAAACAGAAAGTTCTGGAAGTTCACAAGATCTAGCAGCATCTATACTCTGAGGAAGAGTCATACTGGACTCAAAATATTAATGTAAGTAGAATACTCTGTTTATTTGATCATTATTATGTTTCACTTAGCATGTTTATATAAAATTTGGACTAATAAGTCATTAATGGCATAAGACCAGAGAAGATATGAGCAGAAGCAAGCCATTTGGTTTATCAGATGTGTTCCTATATTCAATGAGATCTGATAATCCTTAACTCCACTTACCTATGGTTTCTGCCATAACCCTTGGTTCCTAATTGATCAAAAATCTGGCTATCTCAGCCATGAATATTCTTAATGACCTAGCCTCAGCAGCTTTCTATGATAAAGAGGTTCACAGATTGACTGCCTTCTGAGAGAAAGAAAAGCCTCCTCATCCCTGTCTTAACTTGATGACTGCTCACTCTGAGATTATTCCCACTGGTTCTAGAATGGGAAACAATCTCTTAAGCCCCCTAAGAATCTTATAGTTGTTCAAAAAAGTCATTTTTTATTCTTCTGAATTTCAGTGAGTACAGGTCAAACAATTCAACCTTTCCTTGTGATCAAATCCCCCCAAACAGAGGATCAACCTAGTGAACCTTCTCTGGACTGCATCCAATGCCAGTAGATAAATGGACCAAAGCTATTCACAGTATTCTAGATGTGGCTTTGTGTAGTTTTAACAAAACTTTCCTATTTTTCTATTCCATTTCCTTTAAAATAAAAACCAACATTCCATTTGCTTTCCCGATTAACTGCTTTCAACTTCTATGCTAGCTTTTAGTAATTCATTCACAAGGATGCCCAAGTCCCTCTACGCTGCAACGTTTTGCAGTCTTTCCCATTTAAATAATAATCAGCTCCTCTGTTCTTCCTGCCAATATGCATGACCTCACATTCAATGTTTGCATAAAGATTTGTAGCTTGGTTGCTGGTTTTCGTAGTTGTGGGTATGTTCGCTGAACTGGGAAGTTGATTTGCAGAAGTTTCGTTCCCTGTCTAGGTGACATCTTCAGTGCTTTAGAGCCTCCTGTGAAGCATTGCTGTATTGCGTCTTCTGAAATTTATTTGGTTCCGTTCCTGCTGCTTCCGATTGCCGGTTCCGGTCATTCATTGCAGTGGTTGGTATATTGGGTCTAAGTCAATGTGTTCATTGATGAAGTCTATGGATGAGTGCCCTGCTTCTAGAAATTCTCTGACTGTCCTCTGTTTAGCTTGTCCTATTATCGTTCTGTTGTCCCAATTGAATTTGTGGCCCCCGTTGTCTGTGTGTGTGACCACTAGGGACAGCTGGTCGTGACATTTAGTGGCTAGTTAGTGTTTGTGGATGTGGATTGCTGGCTATCTGCCTGTTTGTGCTAAGTAGTGTTTAGTGTAGTCTTTGCATGGAATCTGTAAATTACTTTGATCTTGGATGTGCCACGACCTAATTCACTAACTCACTTTTCGCATCAGAGAGCGGCGGGAGCTGGGCGGAAGTGAAGGCAGAGCGCAATGCCGGTCGGGAAGGTAAGTAATTGTTATTTAAGAACTTACCTCGACGCCAACGGTCTTTTCGCATCAGAGAGCATCGGGAGCTGGGCGGAAGTGAAGGCAGAGCGCAAAGCCAGTCGGGAAGGTAAGTGATTGTGCTTTGAGTGGGTGTGTTCTAGACCCCAGGTCCTACAAAGTAGGATCTCCCTCCCTCCCTCCTCTACTAACCTAAATTAAAAGTCCACAGACTTGCCCCAAAAAGACGGTCCAAGGAAGTTCCTGTGGATTGAAGAGTGAGGCTTTAGCTCAGGAGTCTTTGACAAGGAGGTTGAGTGAAGTGATTACGCCACAGTTGAAGAGGGTGAAGACATGACTGCCAAGCTGGTTCAGTGTGCTACGTGCTTGATGTGGGAGGTCAACAACTCTGGTGTGTCTGGCTCGTATAAGTGTGGAAAGTGTGTGCACGTTCAGCTACTGACAGAGCATATTGCAGCACTGATGAAAGAACTCGAGGATCTTAGGCTCATCCGAGAGAACGAGATCTTTCTGGACAAGACCTTCAGCGATGTTATTACACCAATCATACCAGAAGAGAGCAGACGATGAGGAAGGCAGAGAGGAGACAGGTGCAAGAGACCCCGGGGGAAGTACCTGTCAGGAACAAGTTGAATCTTTTGGAAACAGTAGAGACAGATGACACTGCCAGTCCGCGAGGCGACCAGGTCTGTCAATCAAAAGTTGGCGTGGAGACAGAGCGGAAGAGTCGGACATGGCACAGAGCCGTGGTAATAGGGGACTCCATAGTGAGAGGAACTGACCGGGGTTTTTGTGGCAGCAGACGGGACTTAAGGATGGTGTATTGCCTTCCTGGTGCCAGGGTTAAAGACATCACAGACAGAGTGCAGGAAATCCTCAAGGACGAAGGTGAAGAGCCAGAGGTGATGGTACATGTCGGCACAAATGATGTCGGGAAGAAGAGGAGGAACATACTACAGCGGGACTTCGGAGAACTAGGAAGAAGGCTGAAAAGCAGGACATCCAAGGTGGTTATCTCCGGTTTGCTTCCAGTTCCTTGGGCTGGTGAGGCCAAAAACAGGGAGATAATGGACTTGAATGTGTGGCTGGGGAACTGGTGCAGAAAGCAAGGATTTAAATTCTTGGATCACTGGGGTATGTTTTGTGGTAAGCATAAATTCTACAAGAGAGACGGTCCCTGAATAGGTTAGGGACCAGCATTCTGGCAGGCAGTTTTGCTACTGCAGCACAGCTACATTTAAAACGGGGGGGAGGGGACAAACTGGATGTTTAAGAAGAAAATTGGAGGGAACGTTAGTACAAGGGAAGTCAAGGCTTATGCCCAAAACGTCGATTCTCCTGTTCCTTGGATGCTGCCTGACCTGCTGCGCTTTTCCAGCAACACATTTTCAGCAAGGGAAGTCAAGAAAGACAACTGTATCAATGAGGCAGAAAGCTCAGAAAGGGATCATGCTGAAAGGTTGAGTGAAATAGGAGTTGATGGGAAGGGTGGGGTCAGTAACAAATTAAAAATACTATACATGAATGCACGAAGCATTAGAAATAAGATGGATGAGCTTGAGGCTCTTTTGGAAATTGGCAGATACAATATTGTGGGGATGACTGAGATGTTGCTTCAAGCAGACAGGGCTTGGGAAATGAATATTCAAGGCTAGACGTGCTATCGTAAGGACAGACTGACGGGCAGAGGGGGTGGGGTGGCCATGTTGGTAAGGGATGATATTCAGTCCCTTGCGCAGGGGGACCTAGAATCAGGGGATGTAGAGTCAGTGTGGATAGAGCTGAGAAATACTAAGGGTAAAAAGACCCTCTTAGGAGTTATCTACAGTCCCCCAAACAGTAGTCTGGATGTTGGATGTAAGTTAAATCAGGAGCTGAAATTGGCCTGTCGCAAAGATGTTACTTCAGTTGTTGTGGGGGATTTCAACATGCAGGTAGACTGGGAGAATCAGGATGGTATTGGACCTCAAGAAAGAGACTTTGTGGAGTGCCTCAGAGATGGATTCTTAGAACAGCTGGTGCTGGAGCTGACCAGGGAGAAGGCAATTCTGGATCTGGTATTGTGCACTGAAGCAGAATTGGTCAGGGACCTCAAAGTGAAGGAGCCATTGGGAAGTAGTGACCATAATACAATAAGCTTCAATCTGCAATTTGCGAGGGAGAGGGTAAATCGGTAGTGACAATATTTCTGTTGAATAAAGGGAACTATGGAGCTATGAGGGAGGAGCTGGCCAAAGTTCAATGGTGCAATACCTTAGCAGGGATGACAGTGGAGGAACAATGGCAGATATTTCTGTGTATAATGCAGAAGTTGCAGGATCAGTTCATTCCAAAAAGGAAGAAAGATCCTAGGAGGAAGCATGGGTGGCCGTGGCTGACGAGGGAAGTTAAGAAACATATAAAGTTAAAAGAGAAAAAGTATAATATAGCAAAGATAAGTGGGAAAACGGAGGACTGGGAAGCTTTTAAAGAACAACAGAGGATTACTAAGAAGGAAATACGCAGAGAAAAAATGAGGTAAACTGGCCAATAATATAAAGGAGGATAGTAAAAGTTTTTTTAGGTATGTGAAAGGCAAAAAAATGGTTAAGACTAAAATTGGGCCCTTGAAGACAGAAACAGGGGAATATATTACAGGGAATAAAGAAATGGCAGAAGAATTGAATTGGTACTTCAGATCTGTGTTCACTGGGGAAGACACAAGCAATCTCCCTGAGGTAACAGTGGCTGAAGGACCTGAACTTAAGAGAATTTATATTTGCCAGGAATTGGTGTTGGAGAGACTGTTAGGTCTGAAGGTTGATAAGTCCCCGGGGCCTGATGGTCTACATCCCAGGGTACTGAAGGAGGTGGCTCGAGAAATCGTGGATGCATTGGTGATTATTTTCCAGAGTTTGATAGATTCGGGATCAGTTCCTGCGGATTGGAGGGTGGCTAATGTTGTACCACTTTTTAAGAAAGGTGAGAGAGAGAAAACAGGAAATTATAGACCAGTTAGTCTTACCTCAGTGGTGGGAAAGATGCTGGAGTCTATTATAAAGGATGAAATTACGACACATCTGGATAATAGTAACTGGACAGGTCAGAGTCAGCATGGATTTATGAAGGGGAAATCATGCTTGACTAAACTTCTGGAATTTTCTGAGGATGTAACTCTGAAGATGGATGAGGGAGATCCAGTAGATGTAGTGTACCTGGACTTTCAGAAAGCTTTTGATAAAGTCCCACATAGGAGGTTAGTCAGCAAAATGAGGGTGCATAGTATTGGGGGCAAAGTACTAACTTGGACTGAAAGTTGGTTGGCTGATAGGAAACAAAGAGTAGTGATAAACGGCTCCATTTCAGAATGGCAGGCAGTGACCAGTGGGGTACCGCAGGGATCAGTACTGGGACCGCAGCTTTTTACAATATATGTTCATGATATAGAAGATGGTATTAGCAATAACATTTGCAAATTTGCTGATGATACTAAGCTGGGTGATCGGGTGAAATGTGAGGAGGATGTTAGGAGATTACAGGGTGACCTGGACAAGTTAGGTGAGTGGTCAGATGCGTGGCAGATGCAGTTTAATGTGGATAAATGTATGGTTATCCACTTTGGTGGCAAGAACAGGAAGGCAGATTACTACCTCAATGGAATCAATTTAGGTAAAGGGGCAGTACAGAGAGATCTGGGTGTTCTTGTACACCAGTCAATGAAGGTAAGCATGCAGGTACAGCAGGTAGTGAAGAAGGCTAATAGCATGCTGGCCTTCAAAACAAGAGAGATTGAGTATAGAAGCAAAGAGGTCCTTCTGCAGCTGAACAGGGCCCTGGTGAGACCACACCTGGAGTACTGTGTGCAGTTCTGGTCTCCAAATTTGAGGAAAGACATTCTGGCTATTCAGGGAGTGCAGCGTAGGTTCACAAGGTCAATTCCTGGAATGGCGGGATTACCTTACACTGAAAGACTGGAGCGACTGGGCTTGTATACCCTTAAGTTTAGAAGACTGAGAGGGGATCTGATCGAGACATATAAGATTATTAAATGATTGGACACTCTGGAGGCAGGAAACATGTTTCCGCTGATGGGTGAGTGCCGAACCAGAGGACACAGCTTAAAAATACAGGGTAGACCATTTAGGACAGAGATGAGGAGAAACTTCTTCACCCAGAGAGTGGTGGCTGTGCGGAATGCTCTGCCCCAGAGGGCAGTGGAGGCCCAGTCTCTGGATTCATTTAAGAAAGAGTTGGATAGAGCTCTCAAGGATTGTGGAATCAAGGGTTATGGAGATAAGGCAGGAACAGGATACTGATTAAGGATGATCAGACATTCTCCCTGAATAGCCAGAATGTCTTTCCTCAAATTTGGAGACCAGAACTGCACACAGTACTCCAGGTGTGGTCTCACCAGGGCCCTGTTCAGCTGCAGAAGGACCTCTTTGCTTCTATACTCAATCTCTCTTGTTTTGAAGGCCAGCATGCTATTAGCCTTCTTCACTACCTGCTGTACCTGCATGCTTACCTTCATTGACTGGTGTACAAGAACACCCAGATCTCTCTGTACTGCCCCTTTACCTAAATTGATTCCATTGAGGTAGTAATCTGCCTTCCTGTTCTTGCCACCAAAGTGGATAACCATACATTTATCCACATTAAACTGCATCTGCCATATTGAATGGTGGTGCAGGCTTGAAGGGCAGAATGGCCTACTCCTGCACCTATTGTCTATTGTCACTAGTCAAGCTACCTTACATAAGAAATGTCTCAGAACTAACAGCCAGACTTCTCCTACCACTCAGATTCATGACAGCCCATAAACCAACAGCCACACTCAGACAACAGCTCACCAGAACAAAAGACCCTATATCCACCATGTGCAAGACCAACATTGTAATTTACGAGATTCCATGCAAAGACTGCATGACACACTACTTAGGGCAAATAGGCAGACGTCTAGCAATCCACATCCACGAACACCAACTAGCCACTAAATGCCACAATCTGTTGTCCCTAGTAGCCATACACACAAATGACAAGAACCACAAATTCAACTGCAACAACACAACAATAATAGGACAAACTAAATAGAGTCCAGCCAGAGACTTTCGAGAAGCATGGCACTCATCCATGGACTCCATCAGTAAACCCACTGACCTAGATCCAATATACCAACCACTGCAATGAACAATCAAAACCAGCAATTGGAAGCAGCAGGAACAGAACCAAGTAAATTCCAAGACGCATACAATAGTGCTTCACAGGAGGCTCCAAAGCACTGAAGATTTCACCTACACAGGGGACGAAACTTATGCAAATCAACTTCCGAGCTCAGTGAATATACCCACAACCACGATAACTTCACATTTTCCCACATTATATTCCACCTGCCAAGTTTTTGCCCCTGACTTAACGTGTCTGTATCTGTTTGTCCTCTTTGTGTCATTTTCACCACTTGCCTTCCCACTTATTTTTGTGTAATTTACAAACTTGGCTATAGCACATTTACTTCCCTCAGCCAAATTATTCATATGTGTTGGGAATAACTGTGACACTGGTCCCAGAGACACCCTTCTAATTTCAGGTTGTCATCCTGAAAATGCCCTCTTTGTCCCAAGATTCTGTTCTATTCGTCGTCCAGTCCTCTATCCATGTTAATATACTACCACAGACACTGGGCTCTTATATTATTAATTAGCATTATGTATGGTACCTAATCATATGCCTTGGAAATCCAAATATATAAAATCCAGCTTATAACCTCTTCAAATAATTTAAATAAAGATGCCCATCATGAAGCCATGCTGATTCTGCTTGATTATGTTTCATCCTGTCTAACAGACTTTAACATTTCCCTAACAATAGATGTTAAGCTAACTGGTGTATAGATTCATTACCTTTTCTTTTGTCTAACTTTTTGAATAAGGGTTGTACATTGGCAGTTTTTCAATCACCGAGGATTATTCCAAAACCTAAGGATTCTCGTAATCTTACTATCAGTGCATCCAATCTTTGTAGCTATTTCCTTTTGTATCCTAGGCTGCAACCCATCAGGTCCAGGCAACTTACCTGCCATTAGCCCCATTAGTTTTCCTAGGACATTTTCTCTAACGACAGTTGTTGTATTTATTTCCTCCATCTTATACGCTTCTTCATCTTATTATGACCAAGGCTGGAGGAGTGTATCATTGATTTTGTCCCACTAGCGTCATAGAGATATACAGCACAAAAACAGACCATTCAGTCAAATTCATCCATACTGACTAGATATTCTAAATAAATCTAGTCCCATTTGGCAGCATTTGGCCAATATCCCTCTAAAATCTTCCTATTCATATACCCATTCAGATGTCTTTTAAATGTTGTTATTGTACCAGCCTCCACCACTTCCTCTGGCAGCTCATTCCATACAAGTACCACCTTCTGCATGAAAAGCCCTTTTAAATCTTTCCCCTCTCACCTTAAACCTATGCCCTGTAGTTCAAGATTCTCCCATCCTGGGTCAAAGACCATATCTATTTACCCTAACCATGCCCCTCATGATTTTTAAACCTTTATGAGGTCACCCCTCAGTCTCTGACACTCCAGGGAAAATAGCCCTAGTCTATTCAGCCTCTCCCTATAGTTCAAACACACCAACCCTGGCAACATCCTTGTAAATCTTTTCTGAACCATTTCAAGTTTTACAACAGCCTTCCTATAGCAGGGAGGCCAGATTGCACATAATATTCTAATAGTGACCTAAACAATGTCCTGTACGAGATCTCCCAACTCCTACACTCAATGTACTGACCAATAAAAGGCAAAAATTCCTTTCCTACCGGCATTGTGGGTCAACCCACAGCAAATGAACTGCAGGGAGTCGAGAAGGCAGCTCACCACCATCTTCTCAAGGACAAATAGGGATGGGCTATCAATGCTAGCCAGCCAGTGATGCACAAGTCCCACAAATGAATTTTAAAAAGCATACCAAACACCTTCACTACCCTATCGACCTGCAACTCCATTTCAAGGAACTATGAACCTGTAGTCCACGGTCTGTTTGTTCAGCAGCATTCCCCAGGACCTTAAGATTAAGTGTGTAAATCCTGCTCTGAGTTGTTTTTCCAAAATGCAGCATCTCGCATTTACCTAAATTAAACTCCATCCGTCACTTCTCAGCCCATTGGCCCATCTGATCAAGATCCCACAGTACCGTGAAGTAACCTTCTTTGCTGTCCACTACACCTCAAATACCTCCTATGTTCATATTCAAATCATTTATATAAATGACAAAAAGCACACCACTGGTCACAAGCCTTCTGTCTGAAAAGCAGCCCTCTGCCACCACCCTCTTTCTTACTCCAAAGCCACAAAATAAAATAAAAATACTTATTCCAGTTGCAAAGATGATGAATAAAATACAGTAATCCCCCCATATCCACGAGGAATATGTTCAAAGACCTACCGCAAAAGCCCGAAACTGCGGATAGTAGCAAACTCATTCAATGAAATGGGAAACTTATCTTCCTGGCAGACCTTTGGTCCTTGGTTCGGGAAGGTTCCCTGTAATATGTTCAGGCCACGGTAAACCGCGGATTATTTAAACCATTGAAACCGGACCTGCAGATATGGAGGTCGCCGTTTACCTTATCTATAAAAGGTAAAGTTACCACAATCCCATACAGCTGCTCATTTAATAGAGGTAGACAGCTGGTGATGAACTTAACCTGAGGGTCACCATGCCTGAGGCAATATGTGGGTTGAGAAGTTGGGACAGGAATTGAACCCATACTGTTGTTGTCACTCTGTACCATAAACCAGATGTCCAGCCAACTGAGCTAAAAAGCCAGCCCAAATGGTGCATTCTGATGGTTGCCATGTTTGGATCCCAACTGAATGGTATAAGTAACTGGATGGACAAGTAGGGTACTGATTTGTGAATTATAACATCAGTGGTTTTTGATGTTGAACTAGTGAGCCCATGCAAGCAAGCACATCGATCAATAAGAATACAATCACTCTGACCCTGGTGCTGACCTGTATTGATAAGCATGTCTGCAATGTCTTCTGGTCTGTGTTTTCCAGGTACTTTGGAAATTGCTTCGAGGGAAAATTTCAAGATGAACTGCATTCATTCCAAATTCAACTGGAATCCCTAAATGTCTCATTTGCCATGAGAAATTTGCCAACCACAAGAAATAAAATCTTGAGCGATATTTCATGAAAATGCCCAGTGGCTGAGCCAAATGTTATTCACTTGGATTAACCAAACAAAATGGTGCAGGAGCTAAAGACCAAGACAGAAAAATATAGTAACACATTTGCAAAATGGGTGAAAACATTAGATAGCTAAACCACTACCACTGCATTATTATTATTAATTTTATTCAAAGCATTGAAAGTTACAATGAAAGCTTATCATCCAACTGTCAAACAAATTTCCCAAATAAATTAAGCAGCAGAAACCATATGAGCTTTTCTTTTGATTTAAGGAAGATGTTAATGTTCTAAATTAAGTACCTTGTTTAATAGTGTTAAACATTAATTAACATTCTACTTATGGGAAAGCTTCCTTCAATTACTAATTTGTAGTCAAAATATATTAAAAATGTCATTTTTCATTGATACTGCCACATTCATGAATGTTCATAAAACTTTTTCATAGAAATCCATCTGTTTTGTTAAGCGTTATTATTGACTAATTGAGTAAGATATTGCATTTTTGACTCTTTTTCTTTCTAAAAATGGTTCTTCTTATCATTAAAGACTGCAGTTCCTTGCTCTAGGTTGACACTTCTGTGCAGTGCTGCAGTGTGGAATTTCTATTCCTAAAATGAGATATGGAGGTGGTTAAACTTAATTTGTCTATTCGTGAATTTCAAAGATCACATTGCACTAATAGAAGAGTGGTATTGTGGCAATCATGTATTGCAATTCACTCTAATTTTGCAATGAGGTAGCTCTTTCATATCCAATACTCGCAACACTTTGCTATGAGCACAGGGTATTAAAGTCCTATACAGCTCTTTTAATGGACTGTGATTTCCCACCTTGAAATACAATGTCTTCCCCAAACAGGCTCTTTAAAATTCTAAATGCTATTTTAGTTGTTTTTTTAATGTACTAATAAATGGTTTATTTTTCAAGTGAAGTATTGTTGTCTTTTGATAGCTGCTGCAACCTTTCAGAAGTTAGAACAAGGTGTCCCCACAAACATATTATTTGCAAAGGATTTTCCACTTAGAAATGTTTGAAGACCATTAATTTGGGCTCACACCTAAAGAACGGTCACCGAGGGAAATTACAGAGCCATCACTCTTATCCAGTTCAAAATCATGCAGCATTTTATTTTACAAATCCTGAGCTGATGCATGACAGGGGTCTGAGTGTTTGCAAATACAGAATTGCTCTGCTGCTCAGTTTAAAAAGTGCATTTTTTCTAATCAAGAATAGCAGTAATTCTCCCAGTCCACACTCCCCCTTCCCCTCCACTCCACACCCTTCCCCAATGCACTCACTACATGGCAAGATGGTCTCCCAATTTCTTCCTTTTTGCAAAATAGCAGACAGTTGCCAAAGCTCAGTGCAACAGCACCAGAGAGAAGAAAAATTGACAGTGGGGAGTTGTCTTGTCAGTTAGTGCTTAGTTGGTATCACTGTGGCCTCTGAACTGTAAGGTTCTGGGTTTCACTTCAGAGCTTGTATACTTGAAAAAAAGGCTAATACTACAATATAATACTGAGGAAGCACTATAGTTTTGGAGATGCTGACTCCCCAATGAAAAACTGAGATCCAACCTGCCTTTTTAAGTGAATGTGGAACATCGCAGGGCATCATTTTAATGAAGTGCAGAGGGGTTATCCCTGCTATCTATTTGTCCCTGAAACCATAATCACAAAAAATTATAATATTTGATCATTATCCTCTTGTAAACCAGATTCAACATTGTGGGCAAAATATGGATGTTGGGCTCTAGTGTTGAGACAACCAAAAGCTTCTTTATCTCCCAAATTATAATTAATCCACAACACTTGCAAAAGTGCATTACATGACAGTTCAAATTTAGACAGGACATGCAAAATTTAATTAAATTCGGATCAATTTCCATCCACACATCTGTGAAAGTGTTTGTACAACAACCATAGGTTCATTCTCGCAAAGCCAAACCAGGCAGCCCTTTTGTACGCACCACAGAAACCTGCTGCCTGACGTCAGATGACAGATGGTCCGCGCCGCGAATCGGACACCGCGGTTGCTGCGGCGCGGGCAGCGGGGGCCAATCAGAGGCGGCCTAAGGCGGGATTTCTGACAGCAGGTTCGTTTTCCAACTCCCCCCGCCCCACGGGTCCTGTGCAGTATTCGAAAGAGTCAGTGTCGGGCTGCACTAAGGCCGGGGCCTGTTGTGTGTGAAAACAGGATTGACTGAGTCGGATCACATCAGCCAGAAAATGCCTCATAGTTTCAAGGCTGGAGACCTGGTTTTTGCCAAGATGAAGGGTTATCCCCACTGGCCGGCTCGGGTGAGTATGCCACTGTCCCCCGATATGCTTTGGCGGGAGAGAGAGTCTGACGGGGAGGGGGGAGAAAAAAAATTAAACAGCGCTGTCGAAATTCCTTGTACTCCAAATACTGTACTGCAACCGAGGTGCGATGGTGAAAACCTCTCTCATTTGCATTTTTCCTCTTGTGGTTAATTCTTTTGTTTCTCTTGGTTATTAATGAAGAAGTCAAAGGGTCTTCGGTGTCTTGCAGTTCTTCATGAGAACTTTATTTTTTTAAGCAGATATCCAGTCGGCTTTTATAGGGTCAGATTGCGGCTGAAAGTTTTTTTTGTTGGGGGGAACGGATGTATGTTGTGCAGTGGATTTTTCTGGAGGCACTGGTTTAGCGCATGTCTGGTTGGCTGCGATGCGTTGTGGGGTTTGTAGTCCAGGTCGTTGAGGTTGGAAGTGACGTGACGTGTGGTGTCTACTAATGGACTACAAGTCCCAACATGCAGCGCGTTGAGACTGCTCCTCCCTTTCTTACATACCAACAACCTTTCTCCAACATATCCCCAGTGTATCATCATCATCATCATCACCTACCAGGTTACCTGGATAAAATGTACAGATTAAATGCTCTTGATATATGCTCTTGAATTCTACTGAAGTAATTAAGTGTGGGTGGTCACCTAACAACTTTACACTGTAATATAACACTAATAGTCCAGCCTTCTGTCTCAGTCGCATTCTCAACTTGTCAAATGTGATTTCAAGCTCCACTCCAGAAATTTGTGTGTTATTTATGCGATGAAGTTTGGCTACAGATCCAGATCTCATTGAGGATCCTAAAAGAAGTAGCTACAGAGATAGTGGATGCATTGATTGCAATTTTCAAAACATTCTTGAAATGCTGGAGGAATGAAAAAAACGCTAATGTGACAGTCTTATTCAAAAAGGGAGGAAGGCAAAAAGTGGATAATTATCTCTGCCTGTTAGCCGAACAACTATTGTTGGAAAAATGAACTGGTGCTTGACAATTGCTCCTTCATCAAGTGGAAGGAGCAGTGCTTTGGAAGCTTGTGATTTCAAATAAACCTGTGGGGCTATAACCTGGTGTCGTATGACTTCTGACCCAGTTAGATTGTGACTGATCTGCCCTCAACTCCATTTTCATGCCTTGACTCCATATCCCTTGGTACCATTTTACCTCTTGAATATGTTTGTGTCTCTGTCATGAAACATTCATTGCCTGAGTGTTTACAGCCTTTTGGTAAAATAGTCCAAACCACTGCATTAATTTGAGATTGTTCTGCATTTAAAGTGCTATAGAACACTCTTGAGGTTGTGAGATGCCAATATATTAATACAGGTCTCTTCGTTTTCCATAAAGCTGCTCTACTTACCTTTTATAATAAATGTAACTATAACTCATTTGTTGAGAAACCTTTGGATGTCTAGATGTGATTAAAATAAAATAATGCAATTATAATTTCTTTCACAAGTTCAAAATGACACTCAATGTTTTTCAAAAGTATTTAGTAGGTTGCTGTGTGATGTAGGAAATGCAGCAGCTAATTTGATCATACAAGGTCCAACAAGTAGCAGTACAACAATATTTTAGCAATATTGGTGTGAGGAATAAATATTTGCTAGGCATTGGAGGAAAAATGTTGCCCTTCATTGAATCATGCCTCTGGATCATTAGTGCTCACCTAAAAAGGCAGAGGCTTGGGAGGTAGACATGATCTTCAGTTTAAAGGCTTATTAGAAGGGTGGCACTTCTAACTATGCAGTATTCTCCCTGTATTGTAAGGCAAGTGTCAGACCAACTTGTGCTAAAATCTCTAGAGTGCAATTTTAACTCTCCTCTGCCTGTAAGTCATAACTGACACCTAATAAATGAAATAAAAGTGGAAAGTACTGGAGAAGCACAGTGGATCTGACAGCGTCTGTAAAGAGAAACAAAGTTAATGTTTTGAGATATTTCTCCTTTGGAACCTGGAATTTGATCTGCAGTATCGTCAGTAGTTTGTTTTCATCTGTGAAATTAGTTGTTCCATAGATTCTCGTTCTTTTATGTGCAAACATTTAAGAAAAACTTGATATTTTGCCTGAACTGATATTCTGCTTTATTTTCAATATGTTAATGTTCTCTTTCATTCTGTCATTTGGAAGCTGGTGCACAGTTCACTTTCTGGCACAGCCCATTTGACATTGTAAATGCCTTGACATTTTGGAACATGATTCTTGGTAAACTTTCAGGATATGTACAGTGTGGAGCACTATTATTTTCTGAATAATTCCTCAATGGAGGCAGGAAAATCAAGAAGTTAAAGACATCGTGGTTTCAGAATTTGGGTTTTGTAGATTGATTAAAGCTAGAGAATCAAATAACTATAAACCAAGTGCTGAAATTGTTCTAACACACAGTACACTTTTGGTTTCTAATTTCTTATAAAAAATATGAGGTAGTGTTAACAACTTCCAAGTCAAGCTTTTTTTTAAAAGTAATATAGACCATTTGTTTGGTGAATTGTGAATGGAGCCAATACTGGTCTCAACATGCCCGTTTGTACCTTCTGATAATCCAATAAGCAAGATGGGAATAGCATAAGGATTATATATCGCTCGTAATTGAGGGCAGTAAACCTCAGGTTTATTCTTGCATTCTCACTTGAAAGTCAGGATCCCTGTATTTCTCCATGAAGTAATCAGACATAGTAAAATTTGCCCTTAGGTGTATGTGTGCTTGTTTCTGCCCAGCTATATTTAAACAGTCCTGGGCTTTGGAGTTGTCTTTCACCTCAACATAAATTTCTGACCACATATCTGCTTCTTTACCAAAGCTGCTACTTCTGACTTGTAACATCATTTAATTTCTGCTCTGCCATTGTTAACTCTGGCTGATTTTCCAACCTGCACCTTCCATAAGTTTAAGCTCATGCAAAAGTTTGTCCATTTCTAAACTCACACCAAGTCGGTTTTAAAATATTGATGTTTATTTCAAATCCCCTGAGGGGCACCCTCTCCCTTATCTATATTTGATAACCTCTTCCAGTGTTATTACCCTTTTTAAAATATAAGCACTTCTCCAATTCTGAGTTTTGTGTCTCTTTGATTTCCATCCCTGAAGGGTACATCTTCACCTGCTGAGGTACTATGCTTTAGAAACTCTGGAATTCCACCCTTAAGCAGCTCTGCTTCTCTACCAAATAACTCCTCTTTTAAGATGCTTTTTAAAACCGACAGTTTTGCCCAATTGTTGGTCATCACGGTAGTGTGAAATTTTGTTTTGATAATGCTCCTGCTTTACAATGCCATTCAATGTTCTACAAATTCTTAAATTTGTTAAATAAATACTTTTTTTGTGAAGTAACATTGCATTCAATTTGCTTTTGCTTTAGTTGTTACCTATTTATTTACTGACTCGCTATTGTACTTGCTGTGGCATCAACTAATTATTATACCAGTAAATTGTGGTATGCATTTGCCATTGAAGGATTGGGGACTACACAGTCTAACGTGGATTTTGTTACAAAATCACCAATTCAGCAAATTTGGTGCCTTTTT
Organism: Chiloscyllium plagiosum; assembly: GCF_037043375.1. Taxonomy (NCBI): domain Eukaryota; kingdom Metazoa; phylum Chordata; class Chondrichthyes; order Orectolobiformes; family Hemiscylliidae; genus Chiloscyllium; species Chiloscyllium plagiosum. Next base: position 36,910,899 of record NW_028270166.1, on the reverse strand, counting down.
TAAGATCTTCTCTAAAATGACACGGCAGACTTTGGTTAGGCGGTGTATATGAAGAGAGCATTATATACCGTATGACACTAAACTGAAGCATTTACTCACTGAACTCACAATCAAGATGGATGTGACAAAATACTCATCATAGAAATAGCATGTGGGGTCAAGTACAATGTTTATTTTTCTCTTGCTGTTTTGACCTAATGTCAGATTTGGAAGTAATGTATAAGTAATGCACATGTGGGCATATGTTATTTTTAACAAAACCTATGCTTTATGCATGTTAAGCATTTGCGCAGTTGTCTCTGTTCTAAATAGGATATTGAGGAACTAATGGACCCAAAGAGTGTACTCTGATGAAGCCAGAGCAAATGGTTAGCATAGCATCAGTTGTAGGAAAAATGCGATAGCGTGTTGTAAAGGAGGCAATAACAGGATATTTACTAAATAGTAAGGGTATTTTATATAGAGTCAGATTGCATTTATGAAAAGGAATTCATGGTTAACAAACTTGCTGAAGTTTTTTGAAGATTTAACTGCAAAATAGATGAGGGATAACCTGCAAACCTAGTGTACTTAGACTTTCCTAAAGCACAAGGGGACATAACTTTCCACCAATCACCTTTAAAATTTAGGGGAGGTGTCTGAGGTAGGTTCTTTGCACAGAGTGTGGTGGGTGTATGGAATGCACTGCCAGCAGTGGTGGTAGAGTCAGATACATTAGGGACATGTAAGCGACTCTTGGATAGGCACATGGATGATAGTAAAATGAAGGGTATGTAGGTTAATTTGATCTTAGAGTAGGATGAAAAGTTGGCACAGCACAGAGGGCTGAAGGGCCTGTACTGTCTTCATTTGATAAAGTCTCCTATAAGAGGTTATTGTACCAAATTAAAGTCTGCTGTAAAATACTGGTATGGTTGCTTCCAGAGTGGAAGGTGGTGACAAGTTTGGTATTGCAGGGACAAATGCTCGGGCCCTCAGCTATTCGTTACATATGTCACTGATTTGGATGAGAGAACTGTATGTGATATTTCCAATTTTGCTCACAACATTAAACTAGGTGGGAGTGTGAGCATTGATTATGTAAAGAGGCTTCAGGGTGACTTGGCAGTTACAATATAATGTGGATAAATGTGAAGCAGTCTACTTCAGTAGAGAAACAAAATGGTATTCTATAAATAGTAAAAGATTGGGAAAGGTTGATGTACAAAGGGAATTGGTTCCTCTATACACTGGTCATTGGGAGAAAGTATGCAGGTGCAGCAAGCAGTTAGGACAACAACTGTAAATAGTTTGATTCAACCTGTTTGCACATGTTACGACACATCTCCAGGGCATATGAGAGTCAGGCCCAGACATCTGGCCCACAGGCAGGGTACTACCACTATGTCACAAGCCCAAATTAGCCCCAGTTATGTTCCTATTAAAATATTGTTAATCAACATGTTTGAACATGTTGTAACACCCCTCCAGGGCAGGTGAGACTTAAACCTGCTTCTTCAAGCCCAAAGCTAAGGACACGACCACAGCACCACAAGATGGTCTTTAAAATAAATGACTTGATTAACTGCGAAGGGTAGCAATGTGGCTTTTCCCCATATAACAATGCCTGAGCTTTAACAATGCTTCTATGTAGTTGATCTTTGTTGCAAGTCGATTTGCGACATGAGCAAGGAAGTCTTGGTGCAGTTGTTGTGCAGGGTCTTGGTGAGGTCCCATCTGGAATACTGTATGCAGTTTTGATCTCCTTCCCTGTGAAACTATATACTTGCTATCAAAAGGGCTGGTGGCATGAAACAAGAGTTCAAGTTTTCATGAGATACTGCATGCCATTTCAGACTAAGATAGGTGAAATGGGGGGTTGTGTACCTGTGGAATTTTCTACCGGAGTAGGCAATGAATATATTTAAGAAACACAAAGTTTTCGAGAAAGTAAAGGTGTCAAACGGTAAGGGATGGATGTGTGAGTATGGCTCTGAGATATAGGATCAGTCATAATAATGTTGAATGGCAAAGCAGGCCTGATGGATCAAATGGCCTACTTTTTATCCTAGTTTCTATGTTTCCAACTGAGATTATGTATTTCATCAAAAATGGTTGAATACACTGGGGTCATTTACTGTAGAAAAGATAAAATGCTGAAAATCCTGGTTGAGGTTTTTCAAAATTATGAAAGGTTTTGATAAGATGATAGATGCTTCTATCTATAAGACAGACTGAATCCTGGGACCATGAATGTGAAATAGTCACTAATAAATAGGGGATTTGGGAGAGCACTCTTTTCATGGCATTGTTAAATCATAGAACATGTTATCACAAAACGTGAGGCAAATGAAGTAAACTTTTTGTTATCCGGCATCAGTGGGGCCAAGAATTTATCAAAATGAATGGTAAAATACAGGGTGACCCCCCGTATCTGTGGGTCTGGTTACCGTGGTTTGTTACCAGCGGTTTACCGTAGTCCGAACGTATTATAGGGAATGTTCCAGGGACCAGGAGGCTGCTGGGAAGGTATGTTCCCCATTCAAATGAATGGGTTTGCACTTATCCGCAGTTTCGGACTTCCGCGGTAGGTCTTGAAATATATCTGCTGCGGGTACAGGGTGACTACTGTATTCCGGATAATCGAGGCCCACATAATCAATGTAAAAATATACACTATGTAATATAAATTAATGCAGGGATATGCACATCACTGTTTTACTTTGATTACAATATATAATCACTTAGATAATAATGCAACTTTGCCTTAAATCTTGCAACAGAGCCTTCTTACTTACATCCTCAACTGACTACTTGGCTATCACAGTATTTGAGGAGAAATTGACTCAAAATTGAATTAACTGTTGACATTTCATGTGGCCATTTGATTGAGCAACAAGTATATTTAGATTAAAGTAAATTTTAAAAAAACATAATAATTAGACAGAATAGAGTAAACCATGATATTTGAGGTACATATATCAAGAGTTCCGGTTTGTAAGATGCCAGTTAAAACAAAGCTTGCTGTCATATAGATGCATTTAAATGGAAGCTGGATTAAACAAAAGAATGGAGTTAAAAGGTTTTTTGGGGTTACATTAGATATAATGGGAGGAGACTGGTGTGGAACGTAAGTACAAACATTCAGACCACAGACTTGTGGTCTGTACACTCTATGTAGTGCAGTACTGTCGGTTTGTGATAGATGTGTAAATATTTTAGGGCTGGAAATACTTCATAAACTTTTCATTCCCTATATTTATGTTCTATGCTACTTTCGTAGAATATACCGTACTATTCCACATGATCTACAGCAAGAGTTAGATTTTTCTGTTAAGCATAACTTGTGTGCATGTTCTTTGTACTTTTCCTTTCTGAAATGAGGGGGTTCATTGAAATACCTGGTGCCAAGTCTCATTAAAGTTTTGTTGCCAAAGTAAATCAGAGTACAACAGGAAATTCTCCAACTGAATTTAATTTTCCTTCTGAAAAAGGTGAGGAATACTTGATATATGAATTTGTGGCTATCAGTTCAAACTGTTTTGACATAGTACATTCATATATCTCTTGTTTCTGTTTCAGTGTTGATTTCCCAAATGTGTCAGTACAGTTTACTTCATAAAGTGAATTATAAAATGAACAGCTTTTACATGCGTTTTGAAAATAAAATTTAATGATTTAGGTTTGGAGAATTGCCTTTTAAATTTTTTTATATAAGATTAATCAATGTAAAAATATACACTATGTAATATAAATTAATGCAGGGATATGCACATCACTGGTTTACTTTGATTACAATATATAATCACTTAGATAATAATGCAACTTTGCCTTAAATCTTGCAACAGAACCTAAGTGGGCGGCACGGTGGCACAGTGGTTAGCACTGATGCCTCACAGCGCCAGAGACCCGGGTTCAATTCCCGCCTCAGGCGACTGACTGTGTGGAGTTTGCACATTCTCCCCGTGTCTGCGTGGGTTTCCTCCGGGTGCTCCGGTTTCCTCCCACAGTCCAAAGATGTGCAGGTCAGGTGAATTGGCCATGCTAAATTGCCAGTAGTGTTAGGTAAGGGGTAGATGTAGGGGTATGGGTGGGTTGCGCTTCGGCGGGTCGGTGTGGGCTTGTTGGGCTGAAGGGCCTGTTTCCACACTGTAAGTAATCTAATCTAATCTAATCTAATTAGATTCCCTACAGTATGGAAGCAGGCCCTATGGCCCCACAGGTCCACACCAACCACCCTGCATTTAATTTCCCTGCATTTCCCCCTGACTAATGCACCTAACACTAAGGGAAATCTAGCATTGCCAATTCACCTGACTTGCACATCTTTTGGATTGTGGGAGGAAACCCATGCAGACACTGGGAGAATGTGCAAACTTCACACAGACACAGACCTGAGGTAGGAATCGAACCCATGTCCCGAATGCTGTGAGGCAGCAGTGCTAACCATTGAGCCACTGTGCCACCCATTTGCAATGCATTTGTTGTTTCTGACTAATTTGAACTGAGATGGATCAAATGAGGTGGTCTGTGGTAAATAATATTAGAAAACTGTCTTATTTAATGGAATTTTACAGTGACATGGTGATAGCCTCATCTAGTTGTGAAATAATCAAGGATATAATTGCTTCAATGTCTGTAAATGCATTAAAGATAATTTAATTGTTATTTTCTTCCTAGTCATCAATGTGATTCATTATTAAGTTGTAATTGGAAGTTCTAGGTTTTATTTCAGGGAGTAACAAGCAACATTCAATTAGAGTCATAGAGATGTACAGCATGGAAACAGACCCTTCAGTCCAACCGACCAGATATCCCAACCCAATCTAGTCCCACCTGCCAGCACCTGGTCCATATCCCTCCAAATCCTTCCTATTCATATACCCATCCAAATGCCTCTTAAATGGTGCAATTGTACCAGCCTCCACCACTTCCTCTGGCAGCTCATTCCATACACTTACCACCTTCTGCGTGAAACAGTTGCCCCTTAGGTCTCTTTTATATCTTTCCCCTCTCACCCTAAACCTATGCCCTCTAGTTCTGGACTCCCCGACCCCAGGGAAAAGACTTTGCCTAAATACCCTATCCATGCCCCTCATAATTTTGTAAACCTCTGTAAGGTCACCCCTCAGCCTCTGACGCTCCACGGAAAACAGCATGAACAGCCTCTCCCTCTAGCTCAAATCCTCCAACCTTGGCAACATCCTTGCAAATCTTTTCTGAACCTTTTCAAGTTTCACAACATCTTTCCAATAGGAAGGAGACCAGAATTGCATGCAATATTCCAACAGTGGCCTAACCAATGTCCTGTACTATCCTACTGACCTGCAGAAGAGGTACAGTTATTAAGGAGCTATGCACTGCACTCCAAGGTCTCTTTGTTCGGCAACACTCCCTTACCATTAAGTGTATAAGTCCTGCTAAGATTTGCTTTCCCAAAATGCAGCACCTCACATTTATCTGAATTAAACTCCATCTACCACTTCTCAGTCCATTGGCCCATCTGGTTCAGATTCTGATGTAATCTGAGGTAACCCTCTTCTGCATACTTAATAATGGAAAGAAAATTACAGTCATGGAAAGGGTATTGGATCGCTAAGATTATCCAAGAAAGATCTGGTGGAGGTATTTTAAAATTAGAAGGTTTTTTTTAAACCTAGGATGCAAGCTTCTGTGGCAGTTTGTTGGACACAGGCATTTCTTACCCATCTCTAGTTGCTTGGAGAAGGTTGTGGTAGAATGCATTCATGGACCTCAAGGTAGCAGTTTCTGATACACTGTCACCCACTTCAAAAGGAAGTTCAGAGTCAACCACAACACATGTACAGGTGTTCTCGGGATTAATAAAAACTATCATCCTCAAACTGCCAGGGTTGGATTTGAACTTGTGTTGTGCTGTTAAAGATTATTAGTCTAGACTCCCGGATTCCTATTTGGGAACAATACCGTTGTGCTATCACACTAATTTAAGATATTAATTAATGAAAGATTGTTCTCATTGGATTATTAAGTAATAAGAATCAGAATCAGGTTATCACGAGGAGAATGACCGGTGGAGTGAGACATGTTTTCGTTATTGAAATGTTAACTGCATTACTTCATGTTGCTCATGAGGTAGAGATTGTATTATTTGGAAGGAATTGATAAGTCTTTGAAAGTGGAAAATAAAATGAATATGTGCAAAGTAAACCTACCTGGACAGATTTGTATGGTGGTTCAAAAGGGAAGAAAGAACAATAGATAGCATTCCATTTGTTAGCCTGTATTTGAGTTATAGGAAGTATAATTGAAGGCACTTCTTGGAACTGCTATCCTGTTGTGTGCCCTCTGCAAAATAACCAGTTTTATGATTTATACATTGAACATTTTGAGTTATAATCATTCACCTACCAGCCCATTGCGTGAAATGTAGTTACAGTCAAGGAGCACTTACACTCGTTTTCTCCTTCCATGGACTCAGTTACTGAATTTAACTTCCAGCAGGTTTCTGGCAGGAAACTATGCTGTCAATTCATTGTTCAAGCTTAACAGTAAGGTCTCACTTAATTCCCTCCTCATCAGACTTCCTTGCAGAAAATAGCAGCCTGTCAACCAATCTACCTGTGGAATTTAATTCTGGAATGCCTTGCAGGGATATGGAGTCTGCTACAGCATCCTCCAAGTTTTCCATATTGGATACAGAATAGCACTTGTGCTAATCCCTCTTACAAGGGAAAGTTAGTAACCTTTTTTTTAAAATTGTCTTTCGGGGGAAATCTCTAGCTCAAGTCTTGGGTTAATGGAATGGAAAGGTAAACCAGCTATCCACAGGTTTGAGTTTAAAGTTTCAGTGAGGCACTAATGACTTTACTGGGACCCAAATTAGAACAGGGACTAAACTGACTTCTATTGTACCTTCTTATAAATTGTTCAGAAGACTAGGTTAAAATGGCACAAGTGATCTGAAATTACCAGTATCTCTTAACTAAATTTGTTTTAGCTGTAGTTTCTACTAGATGGGTACACTTAAAATCATCCCCATACTTTAATTTACTTTAGCGATCAACTTGTTGCCTTTTTTTATTTTAAAAAAAAAGCTACACATCATATAAGTTAAATTACACACCTTCAAAATTGGCCACATCATGCTTTAAGTTACAAGCAAGTTCTTGAGATTTATAATTACACTTGTGGCTGAACCCTGGATATGCCCTGAGACAGTGATTCAGTGGCCTGCCCAAGTTACTAATTACAATCTGTAATGTAATGACAAAATATATATAGCTAAGCTTTTCAGTGATATTGTTTGTAGTAATATGTCACATTAACTGCATAATTTTAAATAATTAACTTTGATTGTCTGCTTATTATCTTTCAACTGGTGCTCTATTATAAGTTTGCTAAAAATTGACTTGCTGCCTATAGTTTGGTACACTACAGTAATTCCTTTTTTAAAGTGTTCCTTTTTTTTAAAATCACCGCTGTTACATATATTACAACTCCTTTTGCCCCAAGTTATATCTTTATTATTTAACAGAAATGTGCTCCCTTTAACTTGAATTTTGCAAGCAAATGTCATCCTAGCGTCTAGGATCAAGGTCACTTTCACACTACATATCTTTTTCTTAGCTTTATGCAAATTTCACCTCCGCATCATGTGATGTATACTTGGCAGATTCTAGTAATCAAGGCTTACACACCAGTACAGTACTGAGGGAAACCTACATTGTTGGAGCCACTGTCTTTTGGATGAAATCCCTTTTTGGAGAAGGGAGATATCCTGAGTGCTCTGACCCAATAATTATCCCACAAACAATATTACAAAAACAGGTCCTCTAGTCATTATCACGTTGCTCTTTGTTGGCATTTGCTATGTGCATTTCAATGTCATGTTCACTTTTACAAAAATGACTACACTTAAAAGGTATTTAACTGACTGTAAAATACTTCAAGCATTCACTTTATTTCTATTCATTCATGGGATGTGAGCATTACTGGCTGGACCAGCATTTATTGTCCATCCCTAATTGCTCTGTTGGCAGTTGAGAGTCTGCCACTTTGCTGTGGGTCTGGAGTCACATATAGGCCATACCTATAAGGATGACATATCTCCTTCCCTAAAAGACATTATCAAACCAAATTGTTTTTTTCCACTGACAGTTGGCAATGGTTTCATGGTCATCATTAGATTCTTATTTCCAGATTATTATTGAATTTAAATTCCACCATTTGCCATTGGATTCAAATCCAAATCCCCAGAAATGACCTGGGTTTCTGGTCTAGAAGAGCAAAGCAAATGCAAGTTGTTTATTGCTATAGGAGTTCAGTTTGGTCACAGTTGCGCTGAATGAGTTGGTTTCCCTGAGAACACCAGTATTAATGTGATTTGACTTCAGAAGTCTGTTTCCATGCTGCACATCTCTATGACTCTAAGTGACTGGAGGCAGGTATCAGTCAATTAACATGCACTTCAAATTGATTATTTTCTGTTGTGACAGTATAGTTGTATGTCAATTTTCACCCACCACTGCTGTGCATTTGGGAAGCTGTGTTATTTGAGTGCCCTGTTACAGGATAGTCATTAAGTAGCTACAGAGGGTGAACAATGGAGTGGCAAACAGCAGTAAGGATGATTTAACTTATAAGGAGCATATTAAGTGCAAATCCATGGCATTGAGATACTTAGTTGCATGGGGTGAGGTAACAAGGGTTAGAAAGCGTAATTAAATGAATGTAGGGCATCTGCTTGATCGTTGGCCAGATCCTGAAGTTATAACCCATTTTGAAATCACTGACATAGTTACAAACAGTCTTGAGTTCATATAGGCTCAGTTTCAGGAGCTAGGAAAGGACCTCAAATATTATTAGAAAGTAATGCGTTGGTGAATATATAAACAGAAAATGGTTCAAGTGAATGCAGAGTTGAAGAAGTGGTGCATAATGGATGACTTTAAATGTAAGAGAAAGTGGGGACTGCAGATGCTGGAGATCAGAGCTTAAAAATGTGTTGCTAGAAAAGCGCAGCAGGTCAGGCAGCATCAAAGGAACAGGAGAATCGACCATTCGGGCGTAAGCCCTTCTTCAGGAACTTTAAATGTAGCTAACATTGGGACCAGTTCTGTGACTGGACCTGTAAATTAAGAGGATGGATTCCACAAATTTGGGGCCGATGTCCTCATAGGGAAATTAACTAGTACTATTGGTATTGTCAACCCGTTTCCCCCTCAGTTGAAGCAAAACGCTCGGAGACACAGAATAGTTCGACCTCCTTCATCTTTATTCCGCGCCCTGGAAGGAGAGAGAACGATCGCCCACGTGCACAGGAACATGAGTTCTTGATCTTCTCTCTTGCACAGCAGTTTCTCAATGAATTATATAGTCATTTTACAGGGAGGAGCATCCAGATAAGGCAACGTGCATATTGATTGGGTGACCGTTATAATCAGCGAGTGTCAATAGCAGTGATTAAGCCATCTGCTGTTACACAATGAATGTTCTTAATCTTAACTGGCTTCACATAATGAATATTTTTCAGCTTGTTAAACTGACCATACATACGGAATGCTTCCAATATGGTAAATGGTTCTACATAATGTTTTTCCACCTTGTTAACCTATTGCCCTTGCCTCCAGCACCCCATTGTTAACTGAAAGTTCTTATCTGCTATGAGTCATGCTCAGCTGAACGTCTTGTTTCACAAAACTCAACTCTTTCCCTTCCTGCTTATAGCCTAGACACATTCTCATTCCCTCCTTTATCAATTCATGATAACCACCGAGATGGCACTACCAGCTTTCATAAGACTGACAGCCAGTATTTAAGCAAGTTATTGACACACTGCATACAATAATTATAACAACAAAAATTACTCGTTCGTTACAGTAATTAGAGTTTGAAGAATCATCAGTAAAGTTCTTAAATCCACAGTCCTTAGCGACCACTCCATCCCCTCCAAGTTGAGTGGAAATGAGCCGGTTTTCCAAAAATCTCCTTCAGTAAAATCCAACCTGAAAACAAAATCCAGTCTGTCCTTGCATCGCTCTTCAGAGAAATCTGAATCCTTGGATAAGGGCAGTTAAATACTTAACAAAATTGACGAGATTACCTTCCTTCTGGAAATGCTTCAGATGGAGAGTGTGTGTGTGTGTGTGTATGCAGTGCAGCAGCCGCAGGCTAGATGAATGCAGCATTCTTTGCTGCTTCTGCTCCCTCTCTGCTGTTAAATGTAACAAAGCCAACTGGCTATTTTGATGTTAGCTTGATCATTGAACCTTCATATCCCTTAAATGATTGAAAGACAAGGTAAAGCTCACATGGTTTAATGTCTGCAGGAAGGCCACTGACAAAAGCGTACTGACCTCCTCTTCACTGTTGTTAACTTCTTCACTTTTCATGCTCAAGACTGGGGAGCTGATTGAATCTGTTGGATCAGGTGGTGGGGGGGTGGGCGGTGGTCCGAAAGCATGCTTTACCTGTGAATGGAAAAAGTCTAGAGACTATGTTAGCTGCTGAAAGTATCTTTGTATTTCCTGTCTCATTCCTCTCTTGTCAAGGTGGTTATCAGTATGAAGACAGTTACACATTTAACTACCCTAAATTGTGTCTGCCTATTTCACCCTTCTTTGAATTCTTGAAGTCTATAACTCTGTTCACTATTTATGACGTTATCAAGTTTTATACAATCCATAAACTTCTAAATTGTATTGCCGAAACAATTCAGTCAATTACAATCAGTGGACCTAAAATCAAACCCTCAGGAGACCCCAATCAGGTTATTCAAAAATTATTTTCCTTTAACAAATTAATATTTGGCTAATGTGAAAGCTGTCAGGAAAAGTATTTCCAAAATCTAGAACAGCAAGAAAACAACAGAATATTTCCTGTGCTTTAGCAATTGAAGAGGCAGTTTCAATTCAGATTTAAATCTCAAATAAATGTGGGAAACAAATACTGAATATTTTAAAATCTGTTCTCCAAATGAAATTTCCCAAATAAAACAGTCGGAATTACAGTGGCAACTCTGGTAGAGATCAACATTGTTTGAATTTGCAATATGAAGGGGGCCAATGAAGTCTTAATAATTAACAGAACTGAAACAGCTCAGCCTTAATTTCTCATATTCTCTAAAATCTTAAAGCATTAAACTCAAAAAGCACTCTTTTTTTTTTGTGAGCACTCTGCATTAAAACCACACCAGCAAAGATATTTTAATGCAATACTCTCATCTGGCAAAACATGACCACTGGCCCAATTGTGTTTTTAAATGGGCACTGTAGAATTTCAAACAAATCAGGCACAAGACACTAAATCAATTTGTTTTAAGATTACAAGTTTGATAATTTCAAATTGTACAACATTATGTCCATTTTAAATGTAAAAACAAAACCTGGCCCACAAACATATTGGATTGCGATCCTGATTCAAACAAAGCAAAACAGTTACTTAAAAGGATTTTCTGAATCAATATTTTAACAAACCAAAATTTTTAAATATCAAACACTCACAGCATGGCACAATATATATTGAAATTTGCATTCTTCAACCCAAGTATTAGTGCAATATTTAATGTGTGTTTCTCGCTTTGTTTTTCATCCTCTCTCCAAAATTACACTTATAAAAAGAGAACACCCTCGCAGCAGACCATGTAGCGCCGCAGTACAAACCACTCTCTTTCCCCCAGAACAAAGATCTGCAGAGCCTCAAATTTTGCCACTAGGGGACTTTAACCCCTTTCTCACTTTACTCCTCACAGGGGCTCGAATCCTGCTTAAACCCACTCAGCAGACTCGAACCTCAATCAGACACCCCCACCCCCACCCCATGCAGCACAGAGGATTGAAACCTCTGTTTGTCAGCGTACGTTCGACTAAACTAATTACCGTTCGAGGAATCTCTACAATAGAGAGCAATCGCATGTGGGGACCAATGCCGGTGTGCTGGAAAATCGAGAGGCACTAAGGTTTAAAATCTTACCTTATGGGTCCATCCATCTCGAGATACCGATGTTCTGGGCGATCCCTGACACCATCTGATCGTAACTATTTGGATCCTGCTTACTGCGCCAAGCAACAATACAGCCATCTGCTGTTACACAGTGAATTATCTTAATCTTAACTGGCTTCACATAATGAGTACATTTCACCTTGTTAAACTGACTTCCATACTGAATGCTTCCAATATTGTTAAATGAATGCTTTTCCATCTTGTTAACCCATTACCCTTACCTCCAACACCTCATTGTTAACTGAAAGTTCTTATCTGATCTGAATCATGCTCAGCTGAACCTCTTGTTTCGCAAAACTCAACTTAACTCTTTCCCTACCTGCTTATACCCTATAAGCATTCTCATCGCGGAGAGGTTGAACTCATGTTATGACATGGAGATGGGGAGCAATATCATGTCAGCCTCCCTATCTGCATTAGAGTTAGGTATTGTGAGTTGCAGCATGGTGAAATTAGAACCTTCAAAGATCCTAAAAAATGACCTCCACGGTTGCTAACCAGAGTTTTTGAACAACCTGTCTCAAACTTAATGAATCATTGATACTAAACAACAGGTTTAGAGCTTAAACAAAGACTTAACAACAATTTTAACAATACTGTAACTTTAATCGAGCAAAGTTTAACAAAAAAAAATCTAATTTTGTCTATGGTTTAAACCCTGTCTTTCTTGATTCTAGCCCCCACTCTGTCTCAAACACAGATGAACAGACACTGTTTAGGGATAAATCGGAAGGAAAACAAAAAGATTGAATGATAACTTGCCAGTTCATTGAAACATACTCGAGCCATAAAATCACAGGCATATAGGATTATATCTTGTATGGTTTCTGATGACGGGTTCACGAGAATGATCACTGGAATGAAGGGCTTGGCGTATGAGGATTAGAGTCTGCACTGGATGGAGTTAGGATGAGAGGGTTCGCATTTAAAACTTATAGAATACTGAGAGGTCTATTTTGCATAAAAGATGAAGTTTCCACTAGTAGAAAAGATGGGACACTACTTCACCACAGCACCAGGGACTGGGGTGCAATTCCAGCCTTGGGTGACTGTGTGGCATTTGCACATGCTCCCTGTTTTCTCCCACAGTCTAAAGATATGCAAGTTAGGTGGATTGGCTATGCTAAATTGCTCATAGTGTCCAGGGGTGTGTAGGTTAGGTGGATTAGCCATGGGAAGTGCAGGATTACAGGGATAGGGCGGGATGGTGGGGGGGGGGGAAGAGGAGGAGGAGGGGAGGTGGATGGGTGGGGTGGTGGGGAGAAGATGCTATTCGGAAGGTTGGTATGGTTTTGTTGGGCTGAATGACTGACTTCCACACTAGGCATTCTATCATTTGTAAGAGCTTATGACCCGAGGGCACAGCCTCCGAGTGAATGGACAACCCATTAGAACTGAGATGAGGAATTTCTTTAGCTAGAGTGTGGTGAATCATTGGAACATGTTGCTGTAGAAGGCCTTAAATGCAAAGTCATTGCATGTATTTAAGACAGTCACCAAGGATAGGTAGGTTCTTGATTGGTAAAGGAATTAAAGGTTATAGGGAGAAGGTAGGAGAATCAAGTTGAGAAACCTATCAGCTGTGATCAAATGACTGAGCAGACCTCTGGCTAAATGGCCCAATTCTGCTCCTATGTCTTTGTTGTATATGATATGCATCTTCCAGTAGGCTCTGAGGAATATTAATTTAATTCTTCTGACTGAGATTCTCCAAACTTTTAATCAGTTGATAATAGGAGAATAACCATGGAACAATCAAACCTCTGACCTGTCTTTTGTAGGCACAATTCTTCTGACTCAGTCCAAAAATCAGTTCAAAATCTGGCCTGCCTTTGTTAGACTCGTCTTCTTCTGAGATCCCAGTTAACATTCAACATCTGCCATCTGACCATCAGTCCTCTCTGAAGTTGAAGCATTGAGAAAACACATGTTAACAAGAAACAACTTGTATTTAACTTTCAGGTCTGGCCTCGTGAATAAGTAACAGTTCGTTGATGGTCTTTTTTTTGTTTTAAACAAGCTGCTGCTCACAGTCCAAAGGTTGCCCTTAGTTCTCCATTTATGGCTCCGAACGAAAATGATTTTAAAATATACAATAATTTTTAAGGATCAATGAGAATTCTACCAATTTGATAAGGGAAACCAGCTAATTTGGCTGTTGCAATGAGAGATACAGCACTTCGAAAACTAGGAGAGACAAATGCAACAGAATTTTTAAAAGTGAAATGACAGCATCAAAATGCCAAATGGATCATGGAAGAAGCACTCTGGGAAATGCCGAATTTTATTTTGCAATTCCTTTTAAAGTATATGTCCTTTTGTTACAAAATTAACTTGCCTTGGGTCTAAGCAAAAGAAAAGGAGCACAACTTCCAGTATGCCCATTTGTTCAGGCATTGTAGGATGTCAGGCTGTGTTCATGTTTCTCTTTTTAAAACAATGATCTGGCCATTTTAAGGATAATACGGAGTCTGTTTCGAGGTGAAATTTTAAAAATTATGAAAAAGCGAGCTAATATGACACCATAAAATGGCAGTACCATGACATCAATAGAGACCGATCAGCAGACCATACTAGCATGCTGTTTAAATGCTCAGGTGTTAATACAAGGAGCATTACAATAATTGAGATGAGTTTATTGCAGAAGTTGCCACTGGGGTTTATGATATAATCACTATAACAGAGGAACAAAATTGTATGTATATAGCATCTTTCACAATGACCTGACATCCCAAAGCTGCAGAGCCAATGCAAAAGTCTAATAACTGTTGGAATGTAAAGAGATATGGCTTAAACATAGGCAAGAATGAAATCTAAACTTTTTTTTGCCGCAGCATGTTTAGAAAGGAAAGTGGGGGAAAAAATAATGGGCATTCGGTAGATGCCATATTGCTCAAACACAAAACAGTTGTATACCAGAGGTAGCTTAGACTGAATCTACATAGATTTAAGTAACAGTTCAACCCACATATTGTGGTAGAGTAAATATATTGGCAGATTTCATACACAATTCAGATAGATGGAAATGTTGCCTACAATGTTTTTAGGTTGGTAAGGTCAAACAAAAAATAAGCATGTGCAAAACAAAATTGAAAGAACCTCTCCAGTGCACTCACCTGCTTGTTCAAATGTAGCTGTTTAAAGTTTGTTATAAAATTATTTATCTAAGGTAATCTTTATCCCTTGGAATTCTATTGCCTCCAAATGAGCAAGCTTGAATTGATATTTTAGCAAACAGAATTTTGGTATTTAACTTTTAAGGTGTGCTCCATTCCTGTCATTGCAAATGACACTGGTCACAGTTAGTGGCAATTACTGTTAGGTTGAACTCAGCTGAAGCTATTTGGTGATGCATAAACTTGAAACAGGAAGAAAAGCCAAGTTGATACAGTTATGATTCAAGTTAAAAGGAGGGACAAAAGAAGGATCTAAAAGCAAATTTGCTTACCCCTTCCAAATGAGACTATCAAGTCTTTTGACTTCTAGTATTGTTATGCTAAATTTGGTTGTATGAATGGCAATCTTTTTGATTGGAAAAATATTTCTTGAACATTTTTCATTGGAAAAGAACTTCCTCTTATAACAAAATTGTCATTTTATTTGCCTCTCCTTACATTTGTGCTTCCTGAAATACAACCACATGAATCGTAAATTCATTTTAGGAGGATTGCCTTCACTGTGATACCAAGCAATGGAGCTCCTTGTGCTGTCATTTCCATCTCCTCTCAGTGCGGACTCTGGATACTACTTTTGGTATGAATATTTGGCAACTGTTTTGACTCCATGTCTGTCTAGGCACACAACATGCTACAGAAGGTCTTCTGACTCAGAATAGAATTTGTTCATTCCTGCAATTTGTTATTGATAATCAGTTCTCGACATTCACTGTCAGAATATGCCTGTTACTGTTGTAGCAATACGCTTATTAAATTGTGAAACTCTTACTAACAGCAGTATTTGCTTTCAGACAGCCATTTATATTTGCTATTTAGCATGTTTTAAAAATTTAACCTGCCAGCTGTCAATTTACAATATTGTGTAGTACTTTCTTTGTTCTGATAACATCGAGAGAAAGTTTTGTATTTGCAAGTAACTTTTGTTGATTATCTGGTGGTAAACTGGTCCCTGCCAGCTGCAGCTTTCAGTAAACAGTCTGACCAAACTTGAAACATAGCTGTTGGTAATAAATTTAAAGTCTTGGTTGATTTGCACTTCATTTATTTCCTTTTTGTTATTTGCATAGCTTTCTATCCAAATACAGTACATCTCAGAACATGCAAATTAATCAGAATTAGCAATTAATAACCTGATCAAGGTCTGAATAATTTTGAGTTAATTCTTAATAATTGTTATGTCTGTACTCCATTATACTCAATGGCATACCTTTCTCTGAATTTGCCCATCGTCAACAACCTTGCAATTATTGATTGATCAGAAACTAAATTGGACCAGCTGTAAAAACACTGGTTATAAGAAATGCTCAAAGAATTCTGTAGCAACTGTCTATCCTCCTAACTCCCCAAACCTGTCCACTATTGATTGACAATGCATTAGGCAGGAATGTGTTACAATACTCCACACCTCTTGCCTTTTGTGAATGCAACACCATCAACACTCAAGAAGGTTAATGTAATCCAGGTCACAGTAGTTCATTGGATTGTCACTCTACCTACAATTTCAACATTCAATCCCTGAGCCACTTGTCTGAAGTTGTGATAGTTATCATGATTTAACTGGAAAAATGCACTATTGTTCAACAAACAGTCACAAAATGTTTAAAATCTCAATCAGACCACCAAGTTGACTAATTTTCCTGACTGACAGTATTCAGTACAAAAGCAATTCACACCATGTTTTCTCATTAACAGAAAATAGCTATTTATTTTAGTACACCTCTACTATGCAACTTAAATTATACGGTTTCAGAAATGCCAAATGCCTAATTCATGATTAAGCCAGATAAAACACTTATGGTTTAAAACAAATGTTGTGGGTGGAAATTAACAGACAGGGAAACCAAAATTTTTGAAGATTAGTTCAAGATCTCTAACAAGGGTTAAATTCTCTGTTGCAATTCTTTTTAATTTCAGCAAGATGATCTGCTGTTGTTTGTAAAGCAGTAGTCATTTTTTGTTTGATTTTGTTTAAGCTCAGGGAACCTAAATCTATCTTGTTAAAGTTCGTTCATTTAAGCTTTCCTAGTTTTTCTGTCTTTTCACTGACATGGAGGAAGAAGGAAAACAACACTTCAATAGATTTTCCAGCTAGGAGTATTGGATAATGTGCAAAGTCAAGAGCTTTGTGAAAATGTATATATTAAAATAAGTAATGTTTCTCCCTGACTTTGAAGTTAGTTGTAGCATCCCTGAAACTATAATAACTAAGATCACGAGACTTGATCCTGGATGACAAGAGATGTTGAGACTTTGATCAGGAAAAAAAGGAGGTATGGCTCCGGTACAGGCAGCTGAGATCAAGAGAATCTCTGGACATATATAGTGGATACAGGAGTTTACTGAAGAAGGAAAACAGGATGGCGAAAAGGGGGCATGAGAGAGCCTTGGCTGAAAAGAGTAGAGTGAATCTAAAGAGGTTCTTTTAAGTTTACTGAAGGGAAAAAAAAAACTAGAGAGAGAATAGGACTCCTCAAGGACCACAGTGGACAGCACTACTGCCTCACAGTGCCAAAGACCCGGGTTCAATTCACGCCTCAGGCAACTGGTCTGTGTGGAGTTTGCACATTCTCCCCGCGTCTGCGTGGGTTTCCTCTGGGTGCTCCAGTTTCCTCCCACAGTCCAAAAATGTGCAGGTTAGGTGAATTGGCCATGCTAAATTGCCTGTAGTGTTAGGTGAAGGAGTAAATGTAGGGGAATGGGTCTGGGTGGGTTGCTCTTCGGAGGGTTGGTGTGAACTTGTTGGGCCGAAGGGCCTGTTTCCACACTGTAAGTAAGTAAGTCATCTAAGTAAACCACTGGAGATGGCCAAGGTCTCAAGGTCTCCTCTCTCTGCTGTAGAGAAGACATGAAAACTTGGGAAAGTTAGTAGTGTTATCTTGGGGACAGTTCATATCACAGTAGCGGAAGAGTTGGACCTGTTACAATGTATGAAGATGGATAAATCTCCTGGTCCTAGCAAGTATTTTTGCATCATCATTCGGCCCGAATGAGGTCCCAGAAGACAGGAAGATAGTGAATGTTGTGCCCTTATTCAAGAAAGGCTGCCAAGAAAAAACAGGGAAAAATAGACCAGTAAGCCTAACGTCTGTGGTGTGCAAGTTATTTGAGAAGATTCTGAGAGATAAAATAATACATGCATTTGGAAAGACAGGAAATACATTTGATTAGGAGCAGTTAGCATGGCTTTGTGCATGGGAGATCATGACTCACAAATTTGTTAAAGTTCTTTGCATTGACCAGGAAGGTTGATGAGGGCAGGGCAATAGACGTCGTCTGTGTGGATTTCAATAAGACCTTTGATAAATTTCCGTATGATTGGCTGCTCTGGAAGGTTAGGTCACATTGAATTTAGGGGGAGCTGGCAAATTGAATACGCAGTTGACTTGATGGAAGGAAGCAGAAGGTAATAGCGGAAGGATGCTTGTTGGACTGGAGGCTTGTGACTAATGGAGTACTTGGCCATGTGCTGGCCCCATTATTGTTTGTTATTTATATCAATGATTTTGTTGAGAATGTGCAAGGCATGATTAGTAATTTTTCAGATGACACTAAAATAGGTGGTTGTGTAAACAGTGAGGAAGGTTATCAGAAATTGCAGCAGGACTTTGATCAGCTGGGGAAGAAATGGCAAATGGAGTTGAACATAGATAAGTGTAAGCTTTTGCATTTTGGAAAGTCAGATCAAGTAGCAGTTTCATGGTGAATGGTAGGGCCTTAAGGAGTGTATTGGAACAGAGGCACTTTGGAGTTCAGGTGCACTGTTCTCTGAGAGTGAAGTCCCAGGTAGACCGGGCAGTGAAGAAGGCTTTTGGCGCACTAGCTTTCATCAGTCAGGGCATCGAGTATCGTAGCGGGAAGTTATGTTGCAGTTGTACAGGATGTTGGTGAGGCCACAATTGGAGTATTGTGTTCTGTTTTAGTCACGTTGCTATATAAGCTGTTATTAAGCTGGAAAGAGTGCAAAAGAAATTTACAAGAATGTTGCCAGGGACTCCATGATCTGAGTTATAAGGAGAGGTTGGACAAACTAGGACTTTTTTTCTTTAGAGCGGACGAGACTGAGGGGGATCTTATAGAAGTGTATAAGATCATGAGAGGCATGGAACAGGTGAGTGCACTCAGTCGTTTTCCTAAGGTTGGGGAATCGAGGACTAGAGGGCATCAATTTAAAGTTAGAGGGGAAAGAATAAAAGGGAATCTGAGGGGCAACTTTTTTTACACAGAGGGTGGTACGCATATGGAATGAGCCGCCAATGGTTGTGCTTGAGGCAGGTACATTAACAGCATTTAAAAGGCATTTGAACAAATCCATAGTTTAGAAGAATATGGGCCAAGTGCAGGTAACTGGGGTTAGCGTGGATGGACATTTTGGTCGGCATGGACCAGTTTAGGCCAAAAGGCCTGCCTATGTGCTCTAGGACGCTATGACTTACTTTAAATCAGTTGTTGTACCTGAGATCATTTGAAATAATACGTGGGATGCTTGCTGTCTTCTCATGAGATCACTTGGGATATTTGGACAGAGGAATAATAACGAAACATAATTGCACTGCCAGAGGAAACTTGTACCCAAGGCTTGAAGCACACATTTTGTTCAGCACTGTGATCCTCTCCTATGTGTTGTTAAAGACAGGTGTATATTTATTTCCAGTTAATTGCTTGAAAATCCATTGAGAGTAATTGAGGATCAGTGAACACTGATTTTAAAAATAGCTAAAATAACTAAAATGTTAAATAAAACTGTACATGTAATGAGACTATTTCAAGGCACTAATCTGTAAAACACTGTATAACATGTTCTGTGTAGAGTGAAAGGACACATCAAGGTTACACTTGAACTTCAGGTCAGTTTGTTAAAGTTCCATTTAGCCAAGTGGTAATATACTGTTCCCAATAAAAGACTAACTTGAATTTAAAACAAAAAGAGATCTAAAGTTTGAATCATTGAATACACTGTGCGAGGAAACTATTCAATACATTTGTGCCCGTGCCAGCTCTTTGAAAGCAGTATCCAATTAGTTAGTTGTATTACTTTGTTCTGTCTCCTGTTTATCTTTTCCTCCAAGTATTGATGCAGTCCTTTTTAGCAAGTTATTATTGAATCTACTTCACCACTCTTTCAGGCAATTTTATGTCCTTGAATATAGATTATCTTAATTTCATTCTATTTTGAGAGTAGAGCTGTCGGCTTGTGTTTGATGCAGGTTAGAGGCTCATGTTTTCTTTGTGCTTGCAGCTTCTGACTAATATTCAGAAAGGCTAGGAAAGAAGTCCCAGTTTAATTGCTGCAGTTGAATTTAGCAAAGTCCTAATAGCTGATAAATATTACTTTGTAGTCTGGTTACATGTCGTTAATAGAAAAAATATTATTGTATTTTCCAGGCCTTCCTGGAAACTCTGATCCTGTGTATGTGTGTTTTGTATACTTCTTGGTTAGTAGACCTTCCTGATGAACCAACATCAAATCAGTTTTATTACCTGGTGATAAAAGCAAAATACTGCAGATGTTGGAAATCAGAAACAACACAGAAATTGCTGGAGAAACTCAGCAGGTCTGGTAGCTCCTGTGTAGCGAGGAGGAGTTATCATTTTGAGTCCAACAAGTCCAGAGTTTTGAAGAAGATTCATTCCAGACTTAATGTTAACTCTGATTCTCTCTTCACAGATGCAGCCAGACCTGCTGAGTTTCTCCAACATTTTCTGTGTTTGTTTTATACTATCTGATGATGTGTACTGGCAGCTGTGTGCAATGTTGCAGTATGTCTGTGCTCTACCACTGCATGTTTTTTTTAGTAGCTGTTTTTTATCAACTTGTTCAGATGTGTTATGATGCATCTGTGCAGCAGATGGGAAAACTTAAACACCAATAAATTTGACCAGTTAAAACAGGAAAGAATTAAAGCCAGTAAATGGTGATTGTATTAGTTGTTTGAACTGTGATCAACAGGCCGTGGTAATTTCTTTGGATTAGGAGAGTTACTAGTTTTATCTTTATGTAACAGGCCAGAATTAAAAAATGGAAATGAAGAAATGCAATAAAGTTTCTTCTGGTACCTTTTGGATTTAGCTGGGTAGCCAACTTGTTGCATCACTTCCTGTGTTCTAACCAATATTTATCCTTGAAACATCACTAATCAGAAAGAGACTTTTTTAAATTAACCTGTTTAGAAATGCTATTACACACCACCTGGACTGGGTGGATCTTGAGTCAGGGCACTCTGGCTCAGTGGTAGGGACATGGCCACTTGTCATCTATTTCTCTGTGATTTGATCGACCTTATTCAGTACAAAGTTGGCTACTGCATTTCTGTACAATATAGCAGTAACTGTACTTCAAAATCACTTTATTGGCAGTAAAGCACTTTGGGACATTGATATCTTTAAAAGATGATATATAAATGCAAGTCTTCCACCTTGATGTACTGAAACATGTTTCCCAGGAGCCAAGTTTGTGTCTTGTTAAATGTTGATGCAAGGTTAGAAACAGTGCTTTGGAAACAAATCAAAATCCTGTGAATATCATCATTTTGATTATATATTTTATACTATTTGGTTGAGCAGTCAGCTTGCCTGCGAAAAGAGAACAGGAGGTGGATGCTTAAACGAAGGGGAGAAATGGGAGCTTAGGAAAAAGTACAGAAGCCACCACTGAAATAATAAATTATAGCAATCAGTAGATTCCAAAAAGGAGTTGTTAACTTATTATTATTATTATTATTATTATTATTATTATTACTGATTATGCTGCAAACTTTGTTTTCTAATAAATAATGTGCAGATAATTTTGTATGATGAAATTCTCTTTTATGACCTAAACAAGTGTTTGGACATGTGTGTTCCACACATGTAAAATTAACTAGTTGTGTTGGAAACTTGGTGTTAATGGATTTTTCTTTTGTTTATTAATTCCATATTTTCTATTATAGATTGATGATGTTGCAGAGGGAGCTGTGAAACCACCATCAAATAAATATCCAATTTTTTTCTATGGCACTCACGAAACGTATGTATCTCTGCCTTGAGTAGCTGTGTAATATATGACCAATCATAATATTGGATCTTCATTTGTTTATAAGGGTGCATTTTGTTTTAGTTTTCAATCTAATTTCTCATCAGCATGATGCTTTGTATTCAAGAATGACCCTTTGTTATGCCAAGGGAAAACAGGTTTCAAATAGTCTGGTGCTCATTTGGATGCAGTATTTAATAAGATAATTGATTTAGGGTTGATCAGAAGGTCAAACAAGTCAAACAAGTATCATTACTTGCGATGCTCTCCAGTACGGTTCTAAAAAGTAATCTCTAATCAAATACTTTGTTTTTGGTAGTCAATCAAGCAAAACTGAAAAAAGAAGGAAAATTACTTGGGGAAAATATTCTTTAATTTGCCATTCTTCAGATTTCATACATGTGAATCTCTCCCTACTAAGTTTTCACCAACAAATAATGACAGAATTTGGGATTTTTGGAATGTGTGCATAAGTAATTTTGTGAAGCTCACACTGATTCTTTAAACTACATATAATTTTAGTTTGTTTCTTTTTGTTTTGGTTATCCAGTGCATTTTTGGGACCAAAAGATATTTTCCTTTTCGAAAAATACAAAGACAAATATGGGAAACCAAACAAGAGGAAAGGATTCAATGAAGGACTGTGGGAAATACAGAACAACCCGAACGTCAGCTTTACTGCACCACTGGTGAGTTAGACATCATCCTGTCTAATGTAGGATTCCACTGTGCCAAAACAAATTCATGCTGATGTTATGACTACTACTGAGAGACATGACATTCGTGCTTATGAAATTGTGATGGTTAAAGAGCACTTATAAAAATATTCTTGATGACCAGAGTATGCTGTTAACTTTGGAAATCTTTCTTTTGTATGAAGCATACAAAAGTTTAATTCAAGTGCAATTTTTCAGAAAACTGAGATCGAGGATAAAAATAACTCATGTTGTTCAGATCTTATAAGTGACAACATCAAATTGCCAAAGGACTTTGGAGGAAACAATGTAGGGATTACTGATTTCTTTTTACAATTTGTTTTAAAGTATGTGCTCTGTTGCAAAATGAATTTGCCTTGGGATTCAGACAATGGGAAAAAAAAGCTCAATTCTACCACATCTAAGAATTTTGGCATACTAGGGTGACACACTGTGCATGTTCTATTTAAATTTCTCTTTCACAATTTGAGGTCTGGCCATTTTAAGGATAACCGTGTACCTTCAAGGAGAGATGGAAAAGCACAGCTGGTCAGACAGCATATGAGGTGCAGGAGAATTGATGTTTCTGGCATAAGCCCTTCATCGGGGCTTATGCCCGAAAAGTCGATTTCCCCTGCTTCTCGGAAGCTTCCTGACCTGCTGTGCTTTTTTAGCATCACGCTCTTCAACTCTGACCTCCAGCATCTGCAGTCCTCACTTTCTCTTAACTTCAAGAAGAAGTAGCACCAACAACCATAACCAAGGGAAGTGATATGGTTTCATAAAGGAAGGTTCCATAACATGGACTGAAAGAGACCACCAGGACAATACCAGAACAAAATTATCATTTACTATTCAGGGTGTTGAGAAACCAGAATCCTTGGAAGTGGTCAGGTGCAGCTGTGAGTTGGGCTTAGGGCACAAAAGAAGCACAGTTTGGTATGTTAGAGGCTGAGGAGAACATGGAGGAAGGCCATGGGTTATGTAATGCTGGTCGTTGTGACTTGGTAACCCTTTTAGAAAGTAGTATTCTGTTCATAGTAGCTAAAATACCTGGAACCATGAATCGGCCCTGGATTGCAGCATCAGGATTCTCTTTTGTAATCTATTTTAACCCCTTTTAACAGCACTAGCTAACTTCCCTACTGGTGCTGGTTCTGAAAATGTTCGACTCCAACATCTTATCCTTGCCAAGTGGAACCTGTACCAATCTTGATGCCTTTGAATTCTGATGCCCTTCTTCCTACATCAGTTCTCCAACCATGTGTCCGATGGCTGAATCCTCAAATTGCTCTGTTCAGTAGCACATGCCACTAGGAATAATTCTGTGGTTAGGTGCTGAACCCCCTAAAACCTGCTTTCAGGATTTCATATGATAATCTACCATCGTAATTCGTGTCAATAGGAACCTCTGTCTGTTGACCCTGTACGAGAAAATTGTCCTGGAGCAGCTATGGGGCACCAGGGTGGGAATGTATTGTCCTGGAGTCATGCCAATGGTGGTAGAAATGCCTGTCTATGCTTTCAATCATCAAATCTCTTGTCTCTATTGCTCTTCTGCTTTTCATTCTCCATGTACAGCTGTGCCAACTGTCACAGATTTGGCTATTGATGTACTGTTCTGAGGAATCATCACATACTCCAGTATCTAAAATGGAAAACCAGTTAATGTATGAGAACATATTGGGGCATTCCTGCATTACCCGGCATGTTCTCTTCAACTGTGTGGTGATTGTCCGTTCCCTGCCTGCCTGCAAGCTCCTAACCTGAATTGTGACTTGGTAACCCTTTGAGAAAGTAGTGTTCTGTTCATAGTAGCTAAAATACACCTCATTTTAGCCCCCCAAGAATACACCATGGTGACTGCAGCCACTGCATATCTTCCTTCACCAAATGTTCCACTCTTCTTTTTAAGACTCACCTTGTTGACTTTGTTTTTAGTCATTTGTCCTAATACTTTTTCTTTAGAGCTCATTCAAATTTTCTCTGATATATATTAAGGGTAAGTTAATTGTTTTTAACACTTTTCTAGGATTGCTGGCTGAGTATACATGTTCCTGAAATAAGAAAAATGAGTAATTTAACAACTGTCACTTTTATTTTCCTTTGTGGCTTGAACCCATTTCTGATTTTCCTGTTTAGCCATCGAGCTCATCAGACAGTGAGGTTCCAGAAAATGAAGTGGTCCCAGGAAGTGGAGCAGAAGTGGAGAAAGAAGTGAGTGATGAGGACTCTGACAAAGGCAGTATTGAACAGAGTGGGATCAAGAGGAAGCCCCTCCTTACAAAGGTAAACTCTTACAAACAAAACTGGTATCTGTGTGTATTTTTTTAAAACATCTAGCCTTGGTGAGAAGGCAGCTCATTTTTTTACCATTCTCCCCAACCTGCTCATTATTCCTTCTCTGCTGAAAGAAAGCACTACCACCGCCCGAGGCTTGGTTACATTTTTACTGTTTGCTTCAGCATTCTCTCAGTTTAACTCAGTAGTAGTATGCTCGCCTTAGTATTGATCTTAAACCTATGGTAATATTTTGATGCAATGCAAACAGAGTATTGGCTTGTCAGAGGTGTTGATACTAATCAGAGCTAAAACCAAGATCCACCTATCTGTTCAGATGGATGTAAAAGATTTTGCAATGCTCTTTGAAGGTGAGCAAGGAATTCTAATGGTGTTCTACTCGAGAACTTTAGCAACACAAAAATTCATTTTTGAAAGAAATGAATAACCTATCTATTTAACTGGAATTTGTGGACCTAGCTGAAAATTAGCTGACTTTTGCTTGAGACCAGAATTTCTTTCATATTGATTTAATAATTTGGGACATTTAAGGATGTGAAAAAACATGACATTTTATTGTTCTTATGTGGAGTGTGGGAGTCGTTAACGATACTGACATTTTGTTGTCCATCCATAATTGAACTGATTGGCTCTCTAGGCCATTTTAGAGGAGATTTTTCTGTGGGTCTGAAGTCACATGTGGGCCAGAGCAGGTAGGAAAGCAGACTTTCTTTCCAAAATTGGATGATAACTGGTGATGGTACACTGTCATCATTAGACTAGTTTATTTAATTCCAAATTTTATTGAATTAACATATTGCACTGTACAAAGGTGAGATTCAAGCCCATGTCCTTGCAATATCAGGCTATGTCTCTGCATTATTAGTCCAATTACAATAATGCTATGCCATTGCCTCCCAGCTTTTTCTCTCCATCTCCTACTGACTTGTGGTCTCTGTGTGTGTGTCTGTCTGTCTGTGTGTGTGTGTGTGTGTGTGTGTGTGTGTGTGTGTGTGTGTGTTTTTCTCTCTCTGTCTCTCTCTCTCCTGCCACCCACCCCCTCCCTGTTTGACAGCAATAGGGGAGAATTTGCACTGTAACTGACTACCAAACACCTTGCTGAAACTGTCTTTCACATCCAAATTGCAAGTGCATTTTAACCTTACACCAACATTGCATCCAAATCGTGAACAATACCAGACAGTCATCAACAATGAATGGAGACCATTCTTGCTCAGTCAAAAATGTTGCACTTACCATTTTAAGAAATCTTATAAATTACCAAATCCTTTTCAAGTAGATTGTTGGCCAAGACTGATGCCTCCCAAAACAGATTATAATCTGCAGCAACATTCTTCTTGACTCACTTAAATGTAATCTAAGCTTTATGCAAAATGATCAACTCTGAAATTAATATAATTCATACTCAGTAAATTAATGAAATTCAAAGGATAGGTTTTAACTTGAATATAGCAATAATATCCTAACCTTGGTTTTTCCCAAACTTTTTTGTTTTGCTCTTTTTGATTTATTCAAGGTGACTTTCTCGAATAAATTTAGTTGTAAGCTTTTGGATCTGCATACCAATCAAGTATTTTTAAAAAAAAACCTTTTTCAATATCTTTCATTGATGATACATTTGCCCTTGAGAACAGGTAGTAGACACTTTTAACCTGATTTCCAGATTTCTCCATTAGTGTGAATACGATTTGTGGGACTTTCCAATGAACATTGTTTCCTCATTTTCATAGTATATCTGTGGGCCAACTTATTCATTAATGTTTGTTTGTAAGGCTTTGGATATTGCTCTCAGCTGAATGTGGGTTGGTATGATGTTGAAATCTAACTGCTATTGTCTGAAATATTAGAATGCGACTGCTGTTTTGTGATTTCTTTTGATAATTTGATATAAGAAGTTAATTCATGTACATCCAAAGCTGACAATTCCTTAAGAATTAGGAATTTATTAGTTGTAGGAAGTATAATAGTGATTTCAAGATTATGTATCCATTGTTGGGGATTTAAGGAAAGTACATTTGGAGCAATTGGTACAAAATATTCACATTTATAGTGCAACGTGAAATAATAAAGGTAAAATACTCCTATTAGGTCTAATTTGCATTCTTTAAAACTCCCTTCTTTTAAGGCAGTAAATCGCAACTAGCTGCAAATAAACGTTCATCAGTGAGGAAAAAGCAATACAATTATGTTTTTCTAAATCTATAGAAACCACCTCCAAAACGCACGCGTAAATCAAGTGAAGAAGAAGAGGAAAGTGGCTCCAACTCACTGGAAGAGAATTCTGAACCAAGTTCTTCAGAATCTGAAAAGAATAGTGACCAAGTAAGTAAAAACACTAAATGTTTACTCACTGTAGAGAAATTTAATAGATAGGTTTTTTTTATTGTTTCCCACTCCCATGAAAATTTAGTAGAAAGAAAATTGACAAGTCTCCTCTCCCTTGCATTTCCATCATTACAATCTGATTTAGAAATGGAAGACTCTCCTGATGCCTCACTGAGTTCATTTGGTGAATAATGAAGCTATACATTTGTCTCCCATTTCTCCCAAGTTTGTGCTGAATTGACTGACTGCTGCTATGATGATACTTGCTGATTCTGAGTTAGCGGAAAAAAATCTGCATGTTTTGAATCCGCAGCTACCAAAGACAATCCCCAGGGTAGTCAGCATTTATGATTTGTTTTTGATTTCACCCTTTAGGAATTCACACTAGAAAAAAAAGTAATTTCCAGAACACCTCGACGAGGGCCTGCAGCTGGAAGGAAGAAAAAGGTAATTAGTATCTCCAACTTTCTGACCTGAGTTGAACTGTAATAGTGTCCAGTTGTGACAAGATAACTAACCACTGTTGATAGCAGGATGGAAAATGACTTGGTCTTTAGTCAAAGGTGTGATTTTTTGTGGTATAAGCATCGATTCCAAGTCCCAATCTTTATTTAGAAATTTTTCCACAAAATATTTAGTTTATTAATTTGCTATTTAACTGCCAACATATTTATCAGTTTACTCCAAGGGTTTTTGCTATTGTGAAGGAGCTTGAGAAACCAGCATGAATTTTTCTTCTGAGAAAAGGTAAGTGTTTTTCTCAGTGTGAAATGGTTTAGGATGTTATTAGTTAAATGCTATAAATAAATGTCATGTACCGGTGAGTGATTTATTGTATAAGCAATCATTTAGCTTTTAAATAATTTGTCAATCCCTCATTGTTGGAAAGTTTGACCTTTTCTCCCATGGATTAATAGCCTAAATATTATTCTTTGCATAAATCTTTTCTAGAAGTATGACTCTGAAGACGAGGAGGAAGATGAAAAGCAGATTAGTGGCGATGAGGAGGAGAAATCAGTCCAGGCTAAGGAGGAAGATGATGATGATGATGAAGATTATAAGAGAGAATCCGACTCTGAAGACTCTGTAAAGAAACCTGCCAGAGGCAGGAAGCCAGGTATCATGATATAGGTTGACAATTTATGCATTTATTATTGACTTTAAGAGCCACTGATGATGATCAATATTGCCTAGTTGACTAGTTTATTGTTAGCTTATTTGAATATTTTAAATTTTTAAAAAATTATTGTCACAATATAATAAACATATGTAATGTTTTCTGTAATGCATCAACAAATTATGCAGCTTGTTATTTTGACCTGAACAGTCAATAATCTAGTTGGTTTATTAAGTTAAAAATATAGGGCTTAGTACAACCAATAACTAAATAATACTAGAGTACCAACTTAGTACAACAGCCACTAAATTGGGGAAGCATAATGACTCCGTATTTAGTACTGCTGCCTCTCAGAATCAGGGACCTGGCTTCAATTCTGCCTTGATGACTGGCTTTATGGAGTTTATACGTTCACCCCGTATTTGTGTGGGTTTCCTCCCTAAGTCCTAAAATGTGCAGGTTTGGTAGTTAGTCATACTAAACCAAAATGTCCAGTAATATCGAGGAATGTGCAGGTTAGGTGGATTGACCCAGGTTGAAAAACCCCATGCGGGGTTATGAAGATGTGTTGGGATAATCTTAGAGTTGGTGCAGACTTGATGGACCGAATGGCCTCTTTCTGCACTGTAGTGATTGTTCTGCTCTGTTCTATTCTATAGTGAATTTCAGATTAATCACAAGCTTATTTTCAAGATAACCTTCTCCACCTTTCTCTCTATTTAGCAGCTCAAAAAAAGACCCCAAAACCCCGAGGAAGGAAGCCAAAGGTTGAGAGATTACCTTCAGTCTCCAGCAGCCTCAGGTTAGTACATAGCTATGAGCGTTTGGCTTTACAAATAAATCAAAGTTGCTGGGAATGGAATGATATATGTTTTAGTATGTTAGTCACGTTTTAGAAATTATAAAGGATGCCTACATAATTTGGTTTTATTTGGTTGTTATTTTAGTGCAGGCTACTTTGATATAAGTGGCATCTGTCGAAGAACATTAGCCATTGATCTTTAAATAAAGGTCCTTAGCTCCTTACTTTCCACCTTCACACAATTTTGTGCTTTCAACAATTCCAGTATGTTCTAGAGATGAAATCATCCAATCAGTTCCTCAAAACATCTTTTGAATTTCTTTACTTTGATTCCAGAGTTAAAAGTTCAGTCATGATCACTGCCATTTGTCATCTCATCAGTGCTACCCCCAGGCTTTGGCCTTTTTAAATGGGTTTCTAAATCTAAAGAAACCTCCCTGTTTTGTCAGAAAAAATCTTGACCTTTGGAAGTAATTAACAGCACTTCAGTTCATAATGCTGTCTGATCCCTACCCCTCAGCAGCATCACCATCACATCACTAGCACAGTGTTATTATTTGGCATTGAGTAGTTGATTAAAAATAATTTATACTAAGAAAATTAAAAGTGTTGTTTTCATGCAGCACTTTTGCAAAGTACTGTGCTAATTATTACACTTACTTTCTTGAACTTGTACACAGTTTGTAATGATGATTCTTGTGATTAGAAATAAGTAGTGTTGAGTATAATGTCTTATTAAATGGTATGTTTTACAGCAACGTCAATTGTAGTTTTCTACCTTCCATCCCCACTGAGATCACCTCAGTTTTGAAGGGGCGAATTAAATCTGAAGCATTTTAGTTAATATAGGTCAGTGCTACACAGAGTAAGACCTTTTGTCCATTGAGCTATTTTGAGTAGAACCCTGACATAGAGCAGAAATCTTCAAGCTGGTTAGTAATCCTAAGAATTGGCAAAGCTCCGATTTGTAATTTCATCCAGCAATTATCCGAATACAGCACCAGACTCTGTAGCCAATTGCACCTGTGCTAGCTGTTTAGAAATCCCTGACAAAAATACACACACATCTTACATTTAGTATTCAATCTTAGCAGTGACAGTGATAGCGATGCTGAAGGCAAGATCAGTGATTGGAAAAAACGAGATGAGGAGCGAAAGAGAGAGATAGAAGAAAGGAGGAGGAAACAGCAAGAGGAAGAGCTGAGGAGGTTGAGAGAAAAAGAACGGGAGGAAGAAGAGGAAGAAAAGAGGAAACGGAAAGAAGAGAAAGAAAAAGAGGACGAACAGGACAAAATACTTGATGATGTAGATGAAATAAAGAAGAAAGAACCATCAAAAAAAACAAAAAGGAATCGGACTAAATTGAAATATGCCTCTGATTCTGACTCGGAGGTGGAAAAGGAGGTAACTCTCTTCTTGTTTTTATTCATTATTTATTGGATTTAAAATGGTACAGTTTTATTTACATTTCATGCCAGTATTGCTCAGTTTTTCATTGAGTTTTAAGGCTAATACCTGGCACCCAATAGTCACCTGCATTGCTATTCTCACCATATGAATCAAAATCCACACTGAATGTTGGCAAGCTATTTAACTGTTGGCTGAAATAATGATGGCAACTGTCCTCGTGGACTATGTTTAAAAATATTTAATAATAATCCCATTAGAAGTATAGACTGAGAGTAGGCTGTGAAGTATCTCTAACCTCTTCAGTCATTTGACAAGCCTATGGATGATCTGTGACTTGTCCACCTATAACCAATTTAGATTGATGTGGCACAGTGGTTAGCACTGCTACCTGACAGTGCCGGGGACCTGGGTTCAATTCCAGCCTTGGGTGCTATGTGGAGTTTGCATGTTCTCCCAGTGTCAGCATGGGTTTCCTCTGGGTGCTGTGGTTTCCTCCCTGGTTAGGTGGATTGGCCATGTTTAAAAATTGCACCTTGACGTCCAGGGATGTGCAGGTTAGATGGGCTCGCCATGGTTTAAAAACCCTATCCAGGATTACAGAGATGGGTTGGGTCTGGGTGGGATGCTCTTCAGAGGGTCGGTGCAGACTTGATGGAGCAAATGGCCTCTGTCTGCACTATAGGGATCTTAAAGGTATCCTTTAATACCTTGGGTTAACAAAACTCAGAAGTCAGAGTTTTACATTTAACAGTTGATGTGGCATAAATTGTTATCTGCAGAAGTGTGTTCCAAATGTATTCATAATTTTTAGACCATGCTCTCATGTCCTCGGTTCCACAATCAACAGAAATAGTTTCTCTGTTTTCACTGTTCGTTTCTTATAATGTCTTGAAATTTCAACTAAATTATCTCTTGAGCTTTTAAATTCCAGGGAATTTAGCCTTTGACATACAGTTTCTTTCTGATTAAACCTGGGGCTCCAGTTTCCTCCCACAGTCCAAAGATGTGCTGGTTAGGTAGAATGCCATGCTAAAAATGGCCCAGTAGTGTCCAGGGATTAGCGAGTCCAGGGATGTGCAGGTTGGGTGGGTGAGCCATGTTTAAAAACCCTATGTTGTGTTAGAAGGATAGAATGGGATGCTTTTTGGAGAGTCGGTGCAGACTCCATCAGTTAAATGGCCTCTTTCTGCGTTGTGGGATTCTGTGATTTGTATGAGATATGTTTGATGTACTCACTCCAAGGCAGTTTCTTCTTCTCCCTAAAATATGACGTCCAGCCAGGCTCTCAGTACTCCTGGTATGAAATTTAAAGGGCTTTATATAAAACTAAAATATGTCTCCTGCCCTCTTGTATTCTCGTCTGTGGAGATAAAGTGCAGAATTCCACTTTTCTACTTTTTTGTGTACCTTTTCATGATGTTTTAATATGGACACCTGGAGCCTAACTGTTTTTGGGCCTCACCCTTTCTAACCTTTCATCGTTTGAAAAGTACCCTTCTCAATTCTACTTTTAAGTCTAAAGGATGACTTCACAATTGCCTACAATAAAATCCATCATCAGTACTCCCTTTGTCTCCTGCCGCTCAGCCCATTTCCTAGCTAGGTATCATCCATAAGCTTCAACTTTAGCTAGCATTCTCTTTCATGGAACCTTTTTCAAATGGTTCTGAGCATCCACATGATTAACATCCTTAGACAATTCAATAACAAAATTGAGTGTATATGAACAATTGTGACCCTGTAAATGATGTTTCAGATCAAACTGATAGTAACAAAGCACCTAAAGCTACAAAGTAAGTTAGCTATCTGAGTGAACTATCAAAGACAGTGATGTCCAGAGGTGCTGAAACAAGTAATCTGTGATTACTGTTTACCAAAAGTTTATAATTGAGAAGTGTAATAGACAGGTGCTCCCACATTTAAGGGAAAATATAATAGATACATTCAATGAAAAGCTAGATAATTGAATGAGTGAGAAAATAATTGAAATGTATTGTTATTTAAACAGTCTTCAGGATTGGGCTGTCCATTGAAAAGAACCAGCCCAGCTCTAACTAAGAGGACACTTTCATTCTATAACACTGTGAGACTCATAGTTCTAGCTTTTATTTCAGTTGTACTCTGTTTACAGTTGGTTGAAACTTGGGTCGAGATGTTCTAGCCTCCAACTAAATTGCCTGAGAAATTGAAATTTCTAATGTTCAATTTCATGACATCTGTAACTCTCCCCCAAAAAAAATCCCTAACTTGAATTGGATGAGTTAGAAGGTCCAGGTTGATTTATCTGAATAGTTAGCCAGGTATGTTTAGAGGAATTTAAAGCCTGCACTAAATCATGGCTAACTATAAAAATGACACCCCAAATCTGTTTTGACTGCTCCTCCTCCCAAACCTGACCCTACCAAACCTCGCGCTCTCTCTCCCTCCAGACGTGCCGCCTTCAACCTATTAATTACCCAAACCAACTACACTCACAACTCCTCAGCTTGCACCCATACCCACTTACCTGAATTTTTTCTTTCACGAACAACTAAAAGGCTGTTAAATGTCCCAGTAGCTGTTCAGTAAATGAACAAACTGAGTTGGATATGGAAGTAGGGGCATGGTTTGGTTTCCGCAGAGAATTCAACTTCTGAGCATTGAGACTTCGGACTTGGGCTCAAAAATGCAAGACAGGCATAGGATGAAAAAGTGAGAGCAAGTACAGAAATTCCACAGTGATTAATGCTTAAATGCTGCTGCTGATGCATAGGCTGTATGCATGTGTGCTTGCAAATATATGCAGTTAAATTTTGAATATTTAGATGGTGTACAAGTCAGTGTCTGTCTGTATTCAAACAATTTTAATTGCATGCATGTTGACCCACAAAAGGAAACATCCTTTCTTTGTTCACCTTGTCAATACTATTCAGAATCTTAAGCACTTCAATCAAACTATGCACCACACTTCTAAATTCCAGTCGACTCAAACCTAACCTGTCCAACCAATTTTCATCAAACGGCTGTCATCTAGTGAATCTCTTGTTAATTATCTCCAATGCATTTGCATTCTCCTTTTAAATAAGGAGACCAAAACTGCATGCGTTTTCAAGATGTGCTACCACCAATGCCCTCTATAAATGAAGCATGACAATCTTACTTTTATGTTTGGTTCCTCTCATAATCCAGGATAGCATAGATTCTTGATCAGTAAAGGAATCAAGAGTGAGGGGAAAAGTCAGGAAAGTTGATATGAGGAATGTTGATCAGCCGTGGTCCTGTTGAAAGACAGAGCAGGCTGGAGTGGCCGAATGGCCTGGTCCTATTTGTTATTTCTTATGGTCTTATGAAAACATTCCGTTAGCCTCTTCGATACTTGTTGAACCCCCATACTAACATTTTGTGACTTATGTAGTAGAATGCCTAGATTGTTAGAAGTTGGAAACTTGGAAGAATTGTAAACTGTGAGGAGGGCAGTGTGAGGAGGGCATTGTCAAGTTGATGGGCAGATAGATAGTAGATGAGACTTGGTACTGAGAAGTGTGAGGTGATGCACTTTGGTAGCAAGAACATTGAAAGGCTATATAAAGTGGGTGCTACAATTCTAAGAGGGACCTGGTTGTATATGTGCACAGATCATTGAAGGTGGGAGGTCAGCTGGAGAGTCCAGTTAAAAAGCATGCAGTGTTCTCAACTTTATTAAGAGGAGCATATAGTACCAGAAAAGGGAGGTAATGTTGAACATGTACAAGACATTTGTTAGCCCTCAGCTGGAATATTATCCACATTTGTGGACACCCACATTATAGGAAATATCTGAATCCTTTGGAGAATGTGCAGAGCACTTTACAAGAATGGTTCCAGGATTGAGGAGAATCATTTATAAGGATAAATTGAAGAAGTTGGGATTGTTCTCCTCCAGAAAGAAGAAGGCTGAGAGGAGATTCGATAGAGGTTTTCAAAATTGAGTGAGCTGGATAAAGTAAATAGGGACCAAGACCAAGAGCGAGAGTGATGTGCAGAAGGAGCAAGGGTGATGTGAGAAAAATTTCTCACGGCAGGTAGTTCGAGTATTGCATGGAAATGCATTGGAGACGCCATTCAATTGAAGCATTCAAGAGTGCATCGAAGGATTACATGAATAGGAATAATGTGCTAAAATAGGGGGAAAGTGAGATTGACAGTAGGTAGTGAAGCTCTTTAAAGAGCTGGTAGCAGGCACAAGGGCTGAATGGCCTCTTTCTGCACAATGATTCTGAGATCTCTTTGCTCCTTGGAATTATGCAGCAGTTTGCTGTTTTAACAAATACTCTTGACAGGAAGAATGAAAAAGTGAACCACTTCAGATTTTTTCCATGCTATACTTCATCTGCTTTTCCTTCAACATGCTATACTTCATCTGCTTACCTAGCTATCTCGGTGATATCTGCAGATTTAGCTTCACTCCCCTCATCTAAGTATTGATGTGATTAAGAAAAAAGCTGAGTTCCCTTCTCAGATGCCTGTGGGATCCACTCATCGCATCCTGCCAAGCAGGGTTTATGCATACACCTTTATCTATCCTTTATCTATGGTATTATGTTACCTGCTGTGCATGAGCTTTTACTTCCCCCAGTGTCTGAGGAACCTCAAAATGTGTTCTGGAAATCCAAATATGATGATTATTCAGGCTTCACTTTGTCCACAGTGCATGCTACCCCTCCAACAGCAAACCCCAGTAAATTGGTTAAAAGTGGAGGTGCTAACTATTGGTTAGCAAATGGAATTTTGATATTTATTGGTAGAGGAATAGAGTATGAAAGTTGGGATTTCCCTGCAACTGTACTCTGCACTTGGATATTGCATACAGTTTTGGTCTCCTTACTTGAAGACTGATGATACAGTTCATTGGAGACTGTTCAAAGGAAGTTCACTAAATTGATTTTCAGAAATGAGACGTTTGTCTTGCAAAGAGAGATTGAGAAGTTTAGCTTATACTCTGGAGTTTAAAAGAATGAGGGGAGATCTAATTGAAGTTTATAGGATTTTAAAGGGGGTTGACAAAATAGACAACGGGGATGTTTCCTCATTGGCAATGGCAGGTCATAGTTTTAGCATAAGGAGTAAGCATTTAAAACAGAGATAAGGAGAAACTACTTATCTCCAAGTGTTGTGACTGTGTGGAATTCACTATCCCAGAATGTGATGGATGCTGGGACATTAAGTAAGTTCAAGGAGGAGGTTGACAGATTTTTAATTAATAATGGCTTAAAGGATTGGGTGGAGCAGACAGGAAAGTGAAGTTGAGGCAGAGATTAAATCAGCCATCATCGTAGGGTCTAAATTGCCTATTCCTACTTCCTAGTTATGTTCTTCACCGTTATTCCCCTTTGTTGTAACCATGCTGACTCTTTCCAATTACTTTTCGCTTTTCTAAGTGCACAGCTAGAATATTTTTAGTGATTGATTCAAACATCACCTCCCCCAAAAGGTGCCAAGCTATCTGGTCAACGTTCTTTTTTTTCTTTTTCTCTCGTTTTCTTGAAGAGTGATTATTTGCTACTTCACAGCATGATGAAACCTTCCAAATCAGGAGAATTCTGGAAAATTAATACTAATGGATAAATATCTATTAAATGTTGTAATTGTATCCACCTCTTCCTCTGACAACTCATTCCATGCATGCAACCTTTGAAAATGTTGCCCTCAGGATCTTTTTTAAATATTTCCCCTCTCACCTTAAATCTATGCCCTCTAGTTTTGGACTCCCAAAAGGCCTTTACTATTCATCTTATCCATTCCCCTTGTCATTTGTAAACTTCCAGACTCTCCAGGGAAAAATGGCCTAGCCTATTCAGCTTATAACTCAATCCGTTCTGTCCCATCGACATTCTTATCAATTTTTTCTGTACCCTTTGTCGTTTTAATTAAATCCATTCCATTAGCAGGGCACCCAAAATTGTAAGCCGTATTCTAAAAGCCCTCATTAATGTCATGTACGGCGTAACATCATGTCTCATTTCCTATACTGAATGGTCCTGTTGAGTTTATATTTTCACTAAGATCGTTTCACTTCCATCTGCTGAGTTTCTTCTGCAGTTGGAACATGTATGCTCTATTGCAAAGAAAGAAGCAAAATACTTCATTTTTATCTACTATTAACTCTGCAGTCTCATTCTCTGGAGGACCCACAATCACTTTACTTATTTTAAAAATACCTGTAGAAACTCTTGCTTATCTGTTCTTGCTTTGCAAGTGAGCTTTCCCTTGCATATCAGTGAAATTCTGTCTCTGTCTGTCTGTGTGAGGGTCCCTTCCTCTCCTGCTTTTCTTGGTGATGCTGAGTGTCTGTCTTGTGTTCCTTTTCTTGTCTGCTCATCCAGACGATGCTGACTATCCTGGGGTCCTCTCCCGCCTTGCCCATTCCTTGAGATGAAAAGTTAAAATATTTGGAGATAAGGAAACAACATATTTTTTAGAAAATGGGCAGTTTTGTAACATGCTTGTTGCATAACTGGTTTTTAAACACTTTTCAAAGAGTTTTTACTAAAATAGCTAAACAAAGGTGAACAAACATCATTTTATTATTTGTAGGTTAAAAAGAAGCCTAAGAAACCACATGCTGAGCCTACAAATAAACAGAATCAACTGAAGAAAGAGAAAGAACCGAAAGAAAGAAAACGTAAGCAGGAAGACCGACACAAAGAAAGGTGAGTTGTGTTTTGTACTCCTGTAATTGCAACACGTCAGCCTTCAGTGCTGTTTTCTTGATCAATTTTGTTATACCAATAGACAAAGTCTGTTTCACATCTAGTTTTTCAGTAAAATGTCATCCTATTCTTTTTGGAGGATTTTCCAGGTCATCCATGATTAATCTGAAAACAAAGCTAATTTCCTGGGTTCAGGAGGGCAAAATCAGCCAGAGATCTTCCAGCGCAGCACTCACTAAAAAGGCGAATAATGTTCAAGTTGGTTGTGATAGTATTGCCTAAAAGTCAGCTCATCTCACATGAAAAATAGCAGCTGGAGACCACTGCTGTAATGCAATCACAGCCTTTAAGAAATTGCTGAAACTTTGAATCAAGACCCTTCCTTGTTTAGATTTAAAAACATGGCACAACAGAACTGTCAAAAATTGCTGGGGAATTTGCCTGGTCAATATTCATTCCTCAACCAATGCATTAAAAATGGAATTTGGTTATTGTTGCATTTCTGTTTGTGGATTCTTGCTTTGTGCATACTGCCTGCCACGTTTCCTGTAATTACAGTTCAAAAAATTGCTGAATTGGTTGCATTAAGAAGTACTTTAATTGGCTTGCAGAAATAATGTTTTGCAATTCTGAGAGTTCATGAAAGGTGCTTTATAAATACTTGCCCCCTCTTTTTATTGTTTGGGATACGAAATTACTGATTTGGAAACTGAAGTCTGGAGGTATATTCAGAGGTATATTCATTTTTCTCTGCAGGTCAGCCAAAGCAGAAAAGGAAAAGAAGAAAGAAGAAAAGTTACAAGCTAGGAAACTAGAAAAGAAAAAAGGTATATACCTGATTGGGTTTAATTCAGTTTAAACACACATCGTAGCCTGGATTACTGCCTTCAGTTCTGGCCATGGCATTATATGAAAGATGTGTTTGCACTGAAGATTAGGTAGAAGAGATTTGCCAGGATGCTGTCAGTGCTGAATGATCTAAGCTATGAGAGAAGATTGGATAGATTGGGTTTGTTTTCCTTGGAGCAGTGAAGGTTGAAAGGCATAAACTTGAAGGGAATAAGTGGAATGGATAGAAAGGCACTCTTTCCATTTGTAGATGGGCCAATAACCAGGAGGCATAAAGTTAAGGTTGGACGGAGAAGGCTAAAGCAGTTTGAAGAGAAATATTTTCACCCAGAGGGTAATGGAAGTCTGAAACTCATTGCCTGAAGGGGTGGCTCAGTTTGAAAATTTCAATGTTTAAGCAGTGTTTAGATATTTGCTTGCATTGCCATAGTCTCAAGGACGATATGCCACGAGCTGGAAAATAGGATTAGTATAGTCAGATTTTTGTTGACTGGCATGAGCACACTGGGTTGTAAATATCTGAGTCTATGAACTTAGAGAATTTTATAGGCTTGATTTTACCATTAGCTTGAAATGACAATTCTCCCGTGTAGTTCAAAACAAAAATACTGGCGATTTAGCAATCTTTCAGACATGAATTTAACTTAGGCTAATGTTAGTTTAATCGTCCCAGCAGCAAATGAGGATCTTTGACATCCTTGAATGGTAATGTTTTAAGTAGGCTAAGTGACTAATAACATTAAAGCATTCTCACAGTTAGCAGCCAGGAAGTAACCAGCAGATTTTCTATAATTCTGTAATTTTACAGCGCGAGAGGTGCACACAAGATATTAATGCAAGCTGAAGTATCGTTAATTTTTTAAAAATTTAATGTGTTTTTATAGACTCTGATAATTTCAACATGGACTGGTCATTATTTTTTGATGGAGTGTCTTTTCCAGAAAATCTGTGAATCTGAGATTTTTGCGATTCCATAAGATCCTATTTTGTAGCTGGCAGTGGTTTGATCTTAATACACCAATCTCCTCTTACTCTCTTAAAGTGACCAGAGCATGAACTGATAGAGTAAGTCTCGTGACTCTAATGAAGAACTTAGAAATGTGCCACTCTTAAGCACTTACACAGTTGGTAGAGACTGAGTTGATTATTTTTTGCCCTGCATAAAAGCTTATTGTGGAAGATGCAACATATTTCTGATGACATTTCTTTAACAGAGATAACAGCAGAGCAGAAGCTTCAGAAGATACACACTGATATTAAACATGCTTTGAAAGTTGACAGCCCTGTGAGTATCAGTAAAACTTTGCATTGAAATTCAAGCTTTCTATTTCTATTGAGCTGATATGAAATTTGTGTAGGTTTAGATAATTTTTATTTCAATTGCAAACGCTGAAATGGTTCTGACTAGTTCAAATTTGCAGTCAGTTCGTCTAAAACTTTTCCTTATTTCACATAACAATTTTAAAACTAAAATTGTACTAATTTTTTTAATAGCTTGGACATATGATATTTGCATTTGTATTTATTTATATAAACTCAGATTAGGAAAAATAAATCCTATTTTAATACCAAAGCCAAGGATACCCAGCTGATCGGAGATCCAGACCAAATACATGTCAGTCTGTATAAGTGAGACCCCTAATAAGACTAAAGAAAGCTCCACCATCCCTTACACAGAGGGAGTAGTACCCAATTACCAAACATCTTATTTGGATAATTTTAAATATATATTCTTGGAAGGATCTTAGATGACCTGTATTAACATCATCTGTGAAAACTAAATACAATTAAACTGGAGTTAAATCCACAACATATGACTTTCAGAAATGTGAATTCTAATTCAGGATATACCAATCCAAGATGTTATTTCTCAAGTGCCAAATCAGTTGGAAAAAATTAATTTGGGTGTAATGCTCAGTGGTTTTATTCTTGTGGTCCAAGCATGGGATAGGTGGGAATCTTGCAGGAAAGTATGCCTTCAATCCTGGCAGTAAGAGTTAGAGGATCTTGCGCCATGCCACATTAAGTAAAGCATGATGTGAGACAGTATATGGCAGTATGAGTCAAAGGAAGTAGATAAGAAAGACAGCGCTCTCATTTTGAATCTAGACTCTGAAAATATTTATCCCACTATATCAGGATAGTGTGAAGAGTAATATCGACAAAATAATTTCAAATAATTGTAGTTTAAAAAAAATGAATTTATTGTTTCATAATTGACCTTTACTGCTTTGTATAGTTGGCTTTGGGGGACATTTTGATGCTGTGATAATGTCTGAGCCAAGCCTTCATTTTGAGACATGAAGTTCACATCCCACCATGGTGAAATTTAAACTCTAAAAATCTGAAATTAAAAGATAATCTAATAACAACCATATAACCACTGTCAATTGTCATAAGTGCACATCTGGTTCACCAGTGTCCTTTTAAGAAAAGAAATCTGCAATCTTTACTTGGTCTGGCCTACTTGTGACTCTAGATCCACAGCTATGGGCAGCATGGTGGCTCAGTGATCAGCACTGCTGCCTCTCGGTGCCAGGGAACCGGGTTCAATTCCAGCCTCGGGCGACTGTCTGTGTGGAGTTTGCACATTCTCCCCGTGTCAATGTGGGTTTCCTCCGGGTGCTCCGGTTTCCTTCCACAATCCAAAGATGTGCCGATTAGGTGAATTAGCCATGCTCCGTTGCCCTTAATGTTCAGGGATGTGTGAGTTAAGTGCATTAGTCAGGGGTAAATGTAGAGTAATAGGGTGCAGGGAAAGGGTCTGGGTGGGTTACTCTTTTGGAGGGTCATTGTGGACTTGTGGGACTGAAGGGCCTGTTTCCACACTGTAGGGATTCTATAGAAAGAAAAACTCTTAATTGACAAGGCAAACGATTCAGTTCGAGAATAATTGGGATGGACAATAAATGCTGGCTCAGCCAGCAGCACCCATGTCCCAGAGTTTTTATTAAAGTTGTCTTCCAGAAGATTGAGTGCCATACACAAGATTGTAGTATCTGATTCACATAATTTACAATCAGGATCTTTTTGCATGTTTGTTGATCCTTACAGAAAAGCAACCCCAAATTTGTAAAACTCCAACACAAGTCAGTTCCTGATGGCAATACAAAAAATATGGCTTAGTGTTGCCACCCTTCTACTATTTTTATTCTTTTTTTACAAGTAATGTCATCTCTTTATTAAACACAAAAATCAAAATTAGCTGGGCAATTGCTTTGAGGCTGCAGAAGTGAAACGCACAATCAGTTGTTACTATTGTGTTATCCATTGTTGCATGAAGAGAAAGCAACAATTTTCTCTGGAGAACAAGAAAGCACAACAAGGGACTTCTCTGTGCGGTGAAATATTTGGATATTCAAACGATTCCGATACACTGTTCATAGAAAGTCAGTGGATGGCACCATTGCTCTGGTTTTGTGTTTAAAAGTTACTCGTCTGGTCTTGTACAGAAAACAGTTGTTTATATCATACAGTTACTATTGCCAGCTACAACAATGTGTGAAAAAAAACTGAAATGAGAAATATCAAGGAAGCTAGACAATCCTTTAAAGTTAGGAATGCATAGCCGCTGATGATGTTTGGCATAAGAACAAAAGCTAATTATAAACGTGGTCTTGAAACAAAGGTTCTGAAATAATCATCTGAGATTTTAAACTTAAGTAGGTTGGACAGATCAAACTCCGGGGGTGATCTGGAGGATTAATTCATGGATGATATATATAGGATAGATTTTTAGAACAATATGTCTGGAGACAAACAGCAAATGGGCTGTTTTGGAAATCGTACAGTGCAATAATATAGGAACAATTCATTACCTCATGGTAAAAGATCTTGGAGGTAAAGTGTGATTGTAACCTGATCGAATTTCATGTTCAGTTTGAACGTGAAAAATTTGCACCTAAAATAAGTGTCTTCAGTAAGTTGGTTACAAGGGTATGAAAATAGAATTGGCTAAAATAAACCAGGAAAATGGGTTAAAAGTTAAGTTTGTATAAAAATAGATATTTAAGGAATTATTTCATAATTCTCAAAGACATGACAAAGAGGATATTTCTTCTTGTGAAGAATCTAGAACTAGAGGGCACCGCTTGAAAATAAAGGGTTTCAAAATTAAGACGAGATGAGTAATTTCTTCTGAGGGCCATTAGTCTTTACATTTGTCTTCCACAGAGAGCTGTGGATGCCAGATCGTAGAATATATTCAAGGTTGAGTTGAACAGATTTTTGACAGACAAATATGTTCAGGGTTCTGAGAAACAGATGAAAAAGTAGTGTAATGACTGCAATCAGATGGCCTTCTAGAGAGGGAGAGCAGTCTCAATGAGCCAAATGGTCTACTCCAACTTCTGTTTTTTTTTCATGTTCTTGGAGAGGAAGATGATGAAAAGTAATTGATAAACAATATACAGAAGCCAGAGTGATGTCAAGTACTTGAACTCTTTAATGCCTTTTAATTTAAGGATGTAAAGAAGTGTGTGGAGGCACTGGAAGAACTGCGAACGTTGCAAGTCACTACACAGCTGTTGCAGAAACATTGTGATCTGGTTGCAACATTGAAAAAGGTATGTTTGTTGTCCTGAATTTCTGTTGATGGCTATAGCATTTCATTTTTCTAATGCAGGTCTGTCTTTGTCATTGTTTTATTGCATGAGAGTTTATTCACTTGTGGGTTAAATTATTTGAAAACATTGTCTAAGTTATTTTCAAATAACTTTATTTTGGTTCTTCTTTCCAAGTCATGTGCATTTAATTTAAAAATATTTTCATTCTGCATAACCTTAAAATTCCAACGGTAATAGGCTACATTCATAGACTCACAGCATGGACACAGGCCCTTAGGTCCAACTCATCCATGCTGACCAGATATCCTAAATTAATTTAGCCCATTTGCCAGCATTTGGCCCATATCCCTTTAAATCCTTCGTATTCGTGCACCCATCCAGATACCTTTCAAATGTTGTAATTGTACAAGCCTCCACCACTTTCTCTGACAGCTCATTCCATACACACACCACCCTCTGCATGGAAAAAGTTGCTCCTTAGGTCCGTTTTAAATCTTTCCCCTCTCACCTTAAACGAATGCCCTCTAGTTTTGGACCCCACTACCATGGGGAAAAGACTGTAGCTATTCCCCCTATCTATGACCCTCATGATTTATAAACTTCTGGTCGCTTGAATTTTTCCTGTCTCTATGCTGCCCTCTAAGATACGGTGAGTTCAGATCCTATGAGCGGCTGTGAAGCCACACAGCTTAGCAGGAATGTTGCTAGTGAGCTCTTCAGTTCTGAAGTAGAGTCATATTACAATCACTGTTAGCTGTCTTTCTCTTTCCAGAGATGCTGCCAGATCACCTGAGTTTTGCCAGCATTCTGTGTTTGTTTCACATTCCCAGCATCCATAGTATTTTGTGTTTAGTGGTAGTGGGTGAACTTCTGACACAACAATGTCTGCAACACTTACTGATGTTTAAGACAGCTTGATTTTGGACGTTTACCTCAAATACAGAATAATGTACTGATGGAGGTGGTGCTGAAGATTGTACTATGACTGTTTTGTTCTAAATCCAAATGCAAGTAAAACAGTGGTCCTTTCTGGTAGGAAGAATGGAAAATAGTCTACAGAGTCCAAGTGAAAAAAAAAATTAAGAGCATGTC
Organism: Chiloscyllium plagiosum; assembly: GCF_037043375.1. Taxonomy (NCBI): domain Eukaryota; kingdom Metazoa; phylum Chordata; class Chondrichthyes; order Orectolobiformes; family Hemiscylliidae; genus Chiloscyllium; species Chiloscyllium plagiosum. The sequence goes on along the minus strand of NW_028270166.1, from coordinate 36,866,929 downwards.
CCTCATGATTTTAGTTTTAAGTTTTTTTTAAATAAAAGGATGTTATAATATTTATCAACAACTAGAGAGGCAAAGTACAAGGTGAAGAGAAATCTTGTGTAGAATGGCGCCAGCATATGTTGAACCACACTGTGGACTGTTCCTACTTTAGACTTAATTAAGGTTTACAAAAAGATTTGTAGCTCAGTTCCGGTTGTTATAGTTGTGGGTATGTTTGCCAAGCTGGGAGGCTCCAAAGCACCGAAGATGTCAGCTAGACAGGGGACGAAACAACTGAAAATTAACTTCCCAGCTCGGCAAACATACCCAGAACGGCAAACATACCCAGAACTTAGATTTAATTAATTCAACTACACAGAATAACATTTCAATGAAAGCACATGCTGCACAGTGTTGGTGGTGAAGGGTGTGAATGTTAAAGATGGTGCATGGGGTGCCAGTCAAACAGAGTGATTTGATCTGAATAGTACTATGCTTTGTTTTAATAAGATTTTTATTAGAATTTTAACATTTTTACAAATTTACAAAAATAAACAAAACTCTCAAGTACAAACATTGATATACAATTAAATCTTAAATATATAATAACCAAAATTTAACAAAAGAAAAATACCGAGGGGAAAAACAAACAAAACTCAACTAACTACTAAACTAACCAGAGTGTATATTTAAGTCTCTTACATTATTCAAATAAGAGAGAGAGAGAAAAAAAACAGTGGATAACACAGAAATTGGGTAGTGAGATACATGCTCGGAATGTGTTAACATCAAATGTAACAAAACCCGTATTCGTGCGGGATTCCTCTCCCAAGGGGCCCCGGACCAGCCAGATTCGTAATCTCAATTAAATAAAAGCCCTTGTTAGGATAGCCGAAATATCTGTATTCATAGAATTCAAGAAGGGCTGCCATATTTTATAAAATAATTTGGTCTTTTGGTGCACCATATTTGTAAGGATGTCAAGGGGAATACATTCCATCATTAATCTGTGCCAATTTGAAAGTCCAGGGGGGCCCTCAGCCCCCAATTTACCAAAATATTTTTCCGTGCACACAAAGAGAGAATAGAAAATAGTCTCTTCCCATGCATGTCCAGGGAGGATAAGTTTGAAAAGCCCAAAAGGAGAGATACAGGGTCCACTTTAATTTCCATTCCTAAAATTTCTGTCAGGGCACTTGCTACTTTAGTCCAGGATCTACGGATCTTATGACAGGTCCATAGACAATGTACAAGAGTGCCCACCTCTGTTTTACATTTGGGACACATTGGGGATGCCCCTGCCTTAAATTTTGCCAGTCGATCCGGTGCTATATGGGCCCTATGAAGTATCTTCAGCTGGATAGCCTGAGTTCTGTTATAGATGGTGATTCTTCTGGCGTTTTCCCAAATGTCATTCCACGTTTCTATAGAGATTTCTAGTCCCAATTCCTGATCCCATGTTTTAAGCAGATTGTCCATATCTCCCAATACTTCATCATGTAGTAAAAGATAAATAGTACTGATGGAGGATACCCCCATTGGTCGTAGTACTCTACATTCTCTATCTGATTTATAAAGACTATCTAATAACGTAGTCTTCTTCTGTATATAATCTCGAATTTGAAAGTATCGATAGAGGTCTCCATTAGGTAATCTGAATTTCTGACGCAGCTGTTCAAAAGACATCAGGACCCCATCTTCAAATAGGTCCCCTAGACATGAGATACCCCTGGATCTCCAGAGTTTAAAAGTGGCATCTGTAAACCCCGGTTGGAATCCCCATGCTCTCACTATCGGCGCATAGGGGGATGTTTTATGTGAGTTGCCCTCATTTTGCCGCATTATATTCCAAGCTTTAATTGTATTTAGTATTATAGGGTTTTTACAGTGATCTGTAATGATTTTCCTCTTGTCTGAAAATAAAAGGTTAATAAGTGGGCATTTTACTTGAGAAGCTTCGATGTCCAGCCAGATTGATTGCGGATCAAACAGGACCCAATCAGCTATGTAACTTAAAAAGGAACTTAACTGATATTTCCTAAAATCTGGGAAGTCCAAGCCTCCTCTTGCCTGTGGAAGCTGTAGCTTCTTCAGCTTAATGAGGGGCCGTCTATGATTCCAGATAAAGGAACCCAACCAGCCATATAATTTACGTAGTGCCAGCCTCGGCAGCATCACCGGAAGCATTCTCATAGGGTATAGGAGACGGGGCAGGACATTCATTTTAATTAGTGCTATTCTACCCAGCCAGGAAATTGGAAGGTCTCCCCATCGCTGGAGGTCTTGCCTTATACTTTCCAGTAAATGCACAAAGTTAGACTTGTATAACTGACCAAATACTGGGGTAATAAAAATACCTAAATGTAAGAAACCCTCCAGGAACCAACGAAAGGGAAAATGGGATCCTTCCACTAAGTGGGGTATCATAGCAAGGCCACCTATTGGCATAGCCTCCGATTTTGAGAAATTAATTTTGTAGTCTGAGAATGCGTTAAATGTATTAATAACTTGGATTAAGCGAGGTACGGACATCAGAGGATTACTGAGGAATAGAAAAACATCATCTGCATTAAGGGTAATTTTATGTTTACCTGTGCCAATCCTCGGGGCCGTTATATTAGGATCAGCCCATATAGCTTCTGCTAGTGGTTCAATTGTTAGCGTAAATAACAATGGCGAGAGAGGACATCCCTGACGGCAGCCTTTACCCACACTGAAGCTATCCGAACCTAATCCATTGGTAACCACAACTGCTTTGGGATCACTATACAATGTTGAGACCCATTTGGTAAACACCTTTCCAATGCCAAACCTTTCCAATGCGTAAAACAAATATGACCATTCAACCCTATCAAATGCCTTTTCAGCGTCTAATGAAACTACTACTCCTGGTATCTTTCCCTGATAGCAGGCTTGAATCATATTCAAAACCCTTCTAATATTATTGGATGATCTACGGCCCTTAATAAACCCCGTCTGATCCTCCTTTATGATATGTGGCAGTACCCTTTCTAGTTTCAATGCTAATGTTTTAGAAAGGATTTTAAAATCTTCATTTAGCAAGGATATTGGTCTGTATGATGCACAATCTTCTGGATCCTTTCCTTTTTTAAGGATAAGAGAAATATTTGCCTCTTTCAGCGAAGGTGGGAGACAGCCCTGACTATATGCGTAGTTATACATGTCCATAAGTGGACCAGCCAATATTTCTGTAAATTCTTTATAGAATTCAGCTTGAAAACCATCTGGGCCAGGTGCCTTACCGCTCTGAAGTTGCCTGATTGCGTCAAATATTTCTTGGACTGTTAGGGGAGCATTTAAGGCCGATATCTGTTCCGGAGTTAGGCCCAGAAAGGTCAAATTTTTAAAAAATGATTGCATCCTCTGAGTCCTGTCTTCACAATCCTGCGATTTATATAAATCAGAATAGAATTTTCTAAAGATTGCATTAATCTTTTTATGATCATGAGTCAAAATACCCGTACTTTCCTTGATTGATAGACGTGATAGTTTGAGGGGCCTTTTCTTTCTTTGCAAGAACTGCTAAGTATCTACCCGGTTTGTCGCCAAATTCATATAACCTTTGTTTTGCAAATAATATTTCCCTCTTAGCCGTTTGGGTAAGTGTAGTGTTTAGAGCTGTCCTAAGGGCCGTAATCCTTTGCAATTTGATGATAGAAGGTCTATCAGCGTATGCTGTTTTAGCTGCTTTTAAACGAGCTTCGAGCTTCGTTTCCATATATACAGCAGCGTGGTCGGAAATTGCTATACTACCTATTTTACAGGATGAAATGGAATTTTAAAAAATCGAGGGGGCAAAAAACATATCAATTCTGGTATGGCATTTATGTGGATTGGAGTAAAAAGAAAAATCTCTGCCCTGTGGATGAAGACATCGCCATACATCTACTAATCCTAATTCTTTGTTCAGATCCACCAATTGACTAGATCTGGGAGATACTCCTGCAGTACTCTTGGGAATCCTATCTATTTCCGGATCCATAATACAATTATAGGGGGAGACTTTAATTGTATGACGGGCACCAAGAGCCATCAATTTTGAGAAGGCTTCCGTTATAAATTTAATGAGGTATGCCGGGGGGCAGTACAAATTTAAAATCCCATATTCCTCTCCATTTATAAGGGCTTTAATCAGAATATATCGTCCAGATTCGTCTTTTGTCTGATTTAGGATTTTGAAAGGGAAATTTTTCCGAATAAGAATAACAACCCCCCTACTTTTTGAGCTAAAAGAAGAAAAAAAGGTCTGATCAAATCCACCCTGTCGTAATTTCAAGTGTTCTTTATCCAACAGGTGTGTCTCCTGTAGGAGAGCTATATCAACTCTTTCTTTCTTAAGATTTGATAATATTTTCTTTGTTTTGACTGGCGAATTACTCCCCTTGACATTCCAGGTGCACCACTTAACCGACTGATCAACCATAATCGTCCAGGCAAAGCCGAGACCCCTCGGGAGGGGAAACCTTATCCAGAACATCCCAAGCATAGAGCATGTAAAATTCACAAAAATAAAGGCTCTCTAATACACTCACAACAGTATAATAAAAAAACTATTTCGAAATAATAAAAAATATATAAAACGTATTTAAATGGAGATTTTCCACCTTGTTCCCAGGGGGTATCACTTCCTTTCCAAAGGTCCATCGTATCATCTCCCAACCAATGCCCCACCCTTGACCCAGGCGCTCCTCGATAGGATGAGGAGCATTTAGATATAATATAAAGCTAGAGTTAACAGTGAGCACCCTATCCCCCCCCCCCACCCACACCTGGATATATTTGGTAATGTTAATACCATGTATAAACATATAACTATGAAACTATAAAATTACAACCTCAACAAATAATATAATAATACAAAATAGCAAGGGAAAACAACCCCGCTCCTAGAGACAGAGGTAAAATAGAATAAGGTAACCACCCCCCCCCCACCCACCAACATTAAGGGGGATATAAACCGGAGTGGGGGAAAGGCAAACCAACATCCATTGTCTCTTACAATTTATCTAAGAGAGTCCAAAAATTCCTTAGCCTTTTCTGGTGATCCGAAGTTATACACGGATCCTTCATGGTTAAAGTGTAGCGTCGCTGGGTAGCGTAAGGAGTACTGAATATTTAAGTCCCTTAAACACTTCTTCGCCTCATTGAATGCCTTCCTCTTTCAGACCAGAGCTGGGGAAAAGTCCTGGAATAACATGATCTTGGATCCTTTATAGATGATGGCTTGGGAATCTTTTCCAAGATTTCTATAGGCTTCTAGGAGTATCTGCCTCTCCTTATAACTCTGCAGCCGGAACAGGACCGGGCGTGGGCGCTGGTTCGAGCCGGGCCCACGTATTGCGACCCGGTCAGCTCATTCCATCCTTACCCGGCCTGATCCAGCCTCCAGATTTAAAGGCTGTGGAAGCCACTGCTCGAGAAATGCTGTAACCTGGCCTTCCTCTTCCCGTTCGGGAAGGCCCAGCAAACGGATATTTTTTCGGCGACCTCAATTATCGAGGTCATCAATATGATTCTGTAAGGTCTGGACTTGCTGTTCGAGAGTCCGGACCCGATCCACGGCCAATTGCGCTGTGGTTTCGGAGGTCGCGGCCTTTAGCTCTGCCCCTCCGACTCGGCGCTCGATTTCTTTAATGTCTCGGTCGTGCTTTTGCAGCGCGGCCGAGAGTGAGTCCCATCGGCTTCGGGATTCTTCAAAGAAAGCGTCGATCTTCGCACCCAGTTTGGAAATGATTTCCACAAGGCTTGCCACTGTAGGTAAGTCCCCCGGGGCGGCTGCGGACACCTCTGCTGCAGCTGGAGAGGGTGGGGGAGGGGTTCCTGCTTGCTGAGAGCTGTGGGCTCCCTTCCCTTTAGTCATTTTTACTAAAGACTAGATTGTTTAAATTTAATACTAAGCAACTAATTAAATTAAACAGCTATTTTAAATGATTTGGTGAGTGTGGTGGGGATAGGTGGCCCACTTTGCCCAAGTCTTGGGAGGAGCACTATAGACTCAGACTTGCTGGGTCGCTGCCATCTTGGATCCCCAGTACTATGCTTTTTGAACAGTGTTCGTGCTTCACTCCTACAGACAAATGGAGCATATTCCATCACATTCCTGATATTTGTCTTCTAGATCATGGACAAGCATTAGGGAAATGGGAGGTAAACTATTCACTGCACAACTTGTGGCCTCGTGTATATTACTAGTCCAGGTTAGTTACTGGCCAGTGGCAACTCTCTTATTGCCTCCCTCCAATGACTGCAGAACTCCTCTTGGACTCAAAGCAGATTTTCTCCATCAAGAGGTACAGTGGGCATGATCTTCACATCAAAACTAGTCCAAGAAAGGTTAAAGAGCCACAACAACCTCTACACATGATCTTCCTTGACCCTACAAAAGCCTTCACCTCTGTATACAGAAGGTACAATGATGCATTCTCCTCAAATTGTTTGCTTACAAAAAATTGTCATTATCCTTTGCCTCCTACCAGATAGCCTGTAAGCCATAATCTTCACCAGTGGAACCACCACAGACCCAATATATGTTCAGCTTGAGTCATACAAAGCCACGTCATCATATTACTGTCACTTCTCTCTTCACAGATACTGCACTCCATCCCATATTTATAAAACTTCCCACTGATATGGAGCTTTGGTATAGGACTGACAGGAAACTGTTAAATCTGTGTTGCATCCACTCAGAAGTTAAGACCATCCAAAATTCTGTTATGACTGCAGTCTGCAGACAATACTTGCATGTTCATATTCTGATGCTGAGCTCTAAACCATTGATGCACTAGCTGAAGCATATGAGAGAAAGGAGCTTGGGCAAAACATCTGGAAGACAAATACCATCTTCTAGCCTTATCCCACCATGCAACACTGCTTCCAATTCCCTGACTATCAAGATCTATGTCACTGATCAACATGGATCAATTTCCATACCTTCAGAGCCTCCTGTCAGGCAAGGACATAAAATAAAGATGAAATTTAACCTCCTGCACTGTACCACCATTGCCTTTGGTCCTCTGAGGAAAAGAAAATTTGAGGAATACCTTCAACCCAACACCAAGGTCATGATTCAGGACAGCAGTGCAATGAGCCCTCCTGTGTGTGTCAGAAATTTGGACAGGCTGTAGCAGGTGCCTCCTGTCCCTTTGAGAAAAATCAACAGCAATGTCCTTGCATACCCATTGGCGCAACAGGCAGCTTGTTATCGTGTCCTCCTTCAGGCCAATATTCCCAGTATTGAGTCACTGATTATAGTCAGTCAGTGGAGTTCGTGGTCATGTTTTCTTCAACTATATTACAGACTCCTAAGATGAACTGAGTTTGTCACAGCAAGAGGTTAATAGGAGAGCAATGAAAGCACTTCAAGAACTCCCTCAAAGCCTTCTGAAAACCTGCAAAAACCACTCTGAATCATGAGAATCTCTAACTCAAGACTATCCAAACTAAAGAAGAAACATCTGCAAGGGAGCCAACTACTTTGAGTGTCTCCAGTAAACCAAGTAGGCAGAGGCCAAGCATAAATAGCTAAAAGAGTTTGCTGAAAAACTCACCTGATGTATACAGCATCTGCCTCACCTGCAGCAGTGTTTGCAAATCCAGCATTGGATTGTTCACTCTCCTATGGGCTCTCAACACTGGAATGGAAGGAAGTCACTCTTAATTGAGAGAGACTGCCTCAGAAGAGGGAAGAGTGGGGAGGATTCATTAATGGTAATACCATTGAATGTCAAGAGGTGATGGCTAGATTCTGCCTTGTTGGATATAGCTGTTGTTTGGCTCTTGTGTAGCGTGTCCTATTCCATAACTTGAATGCTAATCTTTGCCAGCATTCCAATCCAATGCCAAGTGTGCTATATGGTTAGAGATGTCAGAGTATAGTTAAGAAACTATAATGAGATTCTTGTGTATCTGGTAGACATGCTCATGGATGGTGAAAATTCCCATATCATTTTCTGAATAAATGGAAGGAGGTTTCCCAATGTCCTGTCCTATGACACGGGTTTGTTTACAAAAAGCAAACTGGACTATGCTTCAAGTAGTATACAAAGTGCCACAACATGAGGAATGTGATAATGTCATATAAATTTTATTTTTCTATAACATTTCTAGAAGATATTTGTACATTACATTAAAATGTTGTTGATGTAGAATACGCATTTGCTATCTGAATATTTTAATTAAAGATTTTCATTTGAGCTATGGAACTAAATGTGTTTCTGGTTGAGTATGAGTGATTCTACCTAAGTAAAATTTTATATCCGAGGTGAGAAGTCAATCGATCTATTCAGCTCTTGATCAAAGATCTGAAACAAACCTAAGAAATATATGAAATGTTGTCCTCTGTGTGGAAGACCACTCTAACTCATTATATTGATCATGATTTCTAGATACGCCGCTATAAAGCTAGTCAGGAAGTTATGGCAAAAGCAAGTGAGATCTACAGTCATTTAAAGTCCATGTTTATGGGAGGAGAGGATTCTGGCAACAGTACACTGAAGAAGACTCCTTCTGATCAGGAGCAGCAGAAAAATAACCAAGCCAAAGAGGAGAAAGAAGCTGAGAACAATATGAAGGAGAACCAGGATTCAGGTGAGCACCATGTACGTGGGATACTGTGCTGGGTTCGATGCTGTCCGTTACCCATCAAAAAAATTTCCTTTCTGTCACGGCATACATATCCCTGCCTCTTTTAGTATGGCATCTATCATGAGATTTTTTTTGTTAAAAGCTTTATATAAATACATATAACAGTATTGGAATTGCTCAATCTCTTAACTTGAGATTCATAATGTTCTTTAGCATGGATTGCAGCTCATTTTGAATGCCATTTTGAAAAGGTCATGTTTTTCCCTGATGGTTTAATTTAAACTTCTATTCTTTGTTGCGGACTGGGCCTCACAGAAGTCCCTTGCTTGAGTGTTAAATGGTTGCGCACAGGGGAATGTAGTTGACATGAGAGCACTTGGGCTAGACAGGGAGGAAATGATCATTATCCAACGCCCGTGCAGGATGGTGATTCTGTTTGTGCTTATTATGAGAACAAATCAGGGTCAACTTTGTTAGCCACAGTCAGCTATTCTGCCAGCTGTTCATTCTTGATGAAAATTCCTCAAAATATATAGAGACTCTAATTATTGTACTAGCTTCTCCCTGAGCTGGGTTAGATTTTAGAAACATGGTCTGGAGTTGATTTGTTCTGTTTTCCCTAATAAACTATCTGCAGATTCTTATACTGCAGTAAATGGAGAGACTACATCTCAGAAGAATGAAATACTTCCAGAGAACGAAGAACATGATCAGTCACAAGTAGAAAAAGAGAAGAATGATGAGGAAACATTGGTTGGCAAACAGAATAGGTGAGTATAATGTGCACACTTCAAGTAATTCATCTATGCCCTTAATGTTGCATTGTACCTGAACCATTAGAGTTCTGGATCATGCTCTGTTTAGTTGGTAGGCTTGAATGTTGGTCGATGCAAGTCTCAATTGTGTGTTTGAGCCTGAAATCTAGTAATTATAATCATTCTATTGCAGGGAAATGTAGCAGCCAGTTTGCCCAAAACATTGTCCATCAGCTAAGAACAAGATAGTTTGTGATTAGTTGAGAAATCAATATTGGCCAGGACATTGCTGTTAAGAATGCTACTGGATCTTTGGCACTTAAGCGCACTGATTTCTGCTTAAGTTCTCGCCCCAAAGACAGAATGTCCAACAGTGTTAACACCTAAAAGATGAACTATAGAAATTCACCAAAGATGTTGACGACACATTCCGAACCCACGGAAGGACATCTGGAAGGACAAAGGCAATAGATAAATGGGAAGCTACCACTTGCAATTTCTCCTCTCAGGCATGCACCATTCCGATTTGGAAATATTGCAATTCTTTCGCTGTTTCTGGATCACATCCTGAGTTCCACATGCAGATGCGATCCTTGGCCAAAATATTTGACCACACCTGTATTTTGAGGCATCTTCCAAGCGAATGAAATTATCTGATCTCCAAAGCAGAAGAGGTTTTCTGAGAATTAGTTTTACTGTTAAATATATTTATTATTTTTGTTCTTGTGTTGTTTGAAAAAAATTGTCGTCACCAAATCAATTTGCAAGAAACACCAAGTAAAGGGAAAACGAAATTTGTACTGTATGAAAGCAGAGTAGTGATTGGCTAGCAAATGGGCTCTGACAAAGGCATTGCTATGGAGAAAGCACCAGTTGCTGATGACTGTCAGTTAAATGTCAAACTTTGTTTACATTTTAAATAAGATATGTTCACTGATTTGATAAAGTTTTGTTCTGTGAAAATAATCAGACTGGCTATCACCTATTTTGTTGCATTGAAACTTTAGTGTCTGTACATGTTCTTTTTTGTCTCCAAAGAATAAAACATTGTGTATATGAATTTATTAAGTTGTAATGTATTAATGTATACAAATGTGCCAAATTAAAAGTCTGATTTGACAATCTTAAATCAACTGTCAGGGTATTCTTGACATACTCTGGCTTGGCAGTTAACTGTTAGTCATCAATAACTAGTTGAACTTTAGTAGAAGTGTTTCCATGGAGCTAATCAGATTCACTTGCTAACCAGTCAATTGTCTCCTCTCAGACAGTATAAATAATGTGTTTTCTTTTTAGTTTGGTATTGTTTATCAATTGCCCTGATGAGTGCAAGACAAAAGGATTTGACAGTGTGTCATTTGTTCAGTAGTACTCAAGTTTTGCACTGCCAAATAGGTATTTTATTTAACTTGAAGCTCACGACTGGTGCTGAACAGCAATTATTCTGCTAACAACACTTAAACCTAACAATATAGGGTGACCGCGGTATCCGCAAGAGCAGCTTCCGTGGTTTCAGTTATCCACTGTTTGCTGCAGCCTGACTTCGGCCATTCCAAGTAACCTGGTAAAAGCTTCTCACCACTTAGAGTTCACTACATAGAGTCATAACAATGTACAGCATGGAAACATGTTTTTGTACTTTAGCTTAGAAATGGACCCAAAGTGTAAAGGTAGTGGTGCTGGCAGTTCTTCAAAGCCGAAGAGAAACCGTGAAGTGCTTCCCATCAGTGAAAAAGTGACAATTCACAACTCGATAGAACAACAGCAAAAATCGTAAGCTGGGGTTGCTAAGATGTTTGGTAAGAATGAATCTTCCATTCGTGAGGTGGTGAGGAACGAAATAATTCTACTTTTGCTGTGGCACCTCAAACTGTGAAAGTAACATGTACAGTGCGTGATAAGGCATTAGTTAAGATGGAAAAGTATTAAATTTGTGGGTTGAAGATATGAATATATGACAGTAAGGGATTACGGCAAAAGGCTTTAAGTCTATACATAGACTTTAAGAAAGAATCCACTGAAGAGAAGGATGCCAAGCCATTTACAGCAAGTAAAGGATGGTTGCGTAGATTCAGGAATAGGCATAACTTGAAAGATATAAGAATTACTGGAGAGATTGCGTCTGCCAATGAAGAAGCTGGTGCCATGTTTCCTGCAGAATTTAAGAAGTTGATAGAGGAGGAAGGTTGCTATCTAAAACAAGTCTTCAATTGCGATAAAACTGGCTTGTTTTGGAAAAAGATGCCCAATAGAACATACATTCACAAAAGCGCAAAGCAGGCACTAGGGTTCAAAACCTGGAAGGACAGATTAACTCTGGTAATATGTGGGAACACTGCAAGGCATGTGATCAATCCAGGCATGGTGTACTGACTGAAGAATCCTCATACCCTCAAGAATAAAAACAAAAACTATCTACCCATCTTCTGACCCCACAATAAAAATGTGTGGGCTGACAGCTGTGCTTTGTACCAAATGATTTCACCAATGCTTCACCAATGTATTTAAACTCTGTGTGTGTGTGTGTGCACACAAGATGTTTCATTGCTCCATAGTCCCTGAAGGGTTAAACTCAACCATCAGAAACCCACTTATTCAGGAGAGAGAGCACAAGTATAATGTACAGTGTATTTTATTATAATTTCATGTTGATAATGCCTTATTGTGCATAATTTCTCAATTAGGAATTCCCATAGGGATGCATGTAAACAGAAAATGAGTTGTATATAGGGTTCACTGTTATCCGGTGCTTCAGCCATCCACGGTAAGTTTCAGAACATATCCCCACGAATAGCGGGGGCTATTGTACATGATTTCCCTACTTTAATCAAAGAACATTTCAAAATCTTCAGTTACACAAATGCTGACACCATGTGAAAAGTGTCTGTAAGAAGCTATGTCAGATGATTGAATGATTGGTACCATTGCTTCCTGCTGCTGCAGTTAATTAGTTATGTGACCAGACTGCATTTGGTCCAGCCAAAAGCATATCTATTTTAAATTTGGTTGAGACATTTTTAAAGACCTTCTGTGTGAATTATCCACAGAATGCAGTGACCAAATAGTTGGGCAAACTCACTCAGATGTACTTATTTCTTTTGCTAGTAAAGAGTTAATTTATCGATACAGGTCATTGTACTTTTCTGTACATTCTGAATCTTGTTTTATCATTTCTGTTGTAGTGCTCCATACAAATCTGCCATGCTTCAATCAGATGATCAACACACCACTGACACAGAACCTGTTCCAATGGAGATGGAGTCAGCTAATGAGAACTGAGGCTTTGAGCCATAATGGACCATGGGACACGTTTTAAAATCTGGGTTGCTTTCAAAGAAGAACATTTGTCACTTGAATCGTCCTAGAAACTAGTAAAGACTGGTTTTGTTGTCTGCCCACGTGAAGAAGCTGAAAGAGGTCACTTACTTTGCAGAACTGTATTTCTTCATTTTGTTACAAGGAGAAAACAAAAATATTGGTCAGCACGTTTAAAGCATCTGTTTTTCTTACCTTTGAGCGAAGGAAGTGAATGTGGCACAAAGTGCAGAAATAACTGCCTTTTGGTGGATTAAATCTATCACCAAAAGTTTCGTCCGGTTTCTCGCAACTAGCGGAAATTCTGGATAGATACAAGAAGGGGTTTTTTTTTGGCCGCTATAATGTCAGCAATCAGGAGAACACCCAAGGATATTAATAACAGATACTTTACTTCATTTTAGAGTGAAATTATTCATTTAAAGTTTTTGTCAATCTGAATTGTATTCTCCACAAAGGTTTTGCTCTCAGAATTAGACAAAGGAAGTGTGTTTTTCTTTTTAAACTTCTTCCAGCTGCAGTGGTCCATCACATTACTTCCCTAAACTGCGAATTTCTCGGCTCCTACCTACCTTTTTTTTAAAAAGGAAGAACTGATTGTGTAGAGATTTCAGTTTTGTGACTAAGTACAACTTTGTTACCAGTACCAATTATTAAAGTGGGAGTTTTTATATGATGCTGATACTGATGTTGTGAGCTCTCTTAGGGTCCTTTGTTCAAAATAGGATGCAGGAGAGTTGCATTGCAGGGGAGACCTATAACTACTTGTGGATGTTAATACTCTGAATTCCTCTCTCATTCCTTCTAAACTCTATATATGGCATTCTACAAACTCTTCACACACTCTATATTGGAAGTCAAGCTTTACCACCTAATTTCCTATACTAATTCTTTTACATGACCTCAAAACTGTGGAACTCCTTATTGTCCATTGTCTTCCTATCCTGCTATAACCTTAAGACTGAGAACTCCATTGTTGTTTGCCTAATCTCTGTCCTGATAGGCCTCATCTTCACTTTTTGTCTTAATCTGTGGTGGTCTGCACTGTGAGACTTGACCTCTGGCTTTTGTTTGTTAATAATTTAAAGAAAAGAAAATCAAATCTGTTGTAAAAGACCACCAAGGAAGAATGGCCTTTAGAAGGTTAATCTAGAAAGTTTTAAAATGCAAGCTTTTATATATTAAAAACATTTTGTGTGGAGTCTTTTTTTTAGAATGTTTCATGCTTGGTATGAAAGAATAATGAATATTATGTCAATCTGCTCACTGAAAAATGTGAAGATACCGTTAACTTTATTCTGTCTTGATGAAGGCATTTTAGTTGAGGTACTGAATTGTGTATTTTTGACCATTTCAGTTTACTAACTAGGTTTACACACAAATAACACTGAAATATGGGTGGCATGGTGGCTCAGTGGTTAACACTGCTGTTTCACAGCACCAGGGTCCCAGGTTTGATTCCAGCCTCAGGCGACCGTCTGTGTGGAGTTTGCACATTCTCCCCGTGTCTGTGTGGGTTTCCTCAGGGTGATTAGATTAGATTAGATTACAGTGTGGAAACAGGCCCTTCAGCCCAATGAATCCACACCGACCCGCCGAAGCGAAACCCACCCATACCTCTACATTTAACCCTTACCTAACACTACGGGCAATTTAGTATGGCCAATTCACCTGACCCTGCACATCTTTGGACTGTGGGAAGAAACCGGAGCACCCGGAGGAAACCCACGCAGACACGGGGAGGACGTGCAAACTCCACACAGTCAGTCGCCTGAGGTGGGAATTGAACCCGGGTCTCTGGCGCTGTGAGGCAGCAGTGCTAACCACTGTGCCACCGTGCCGCCCACGGCTTCAGTTTCCTCCCACGGTCCAAAGATGTGTAGGTCAGGTGAATTGGCCATGCTAAATTGCATTAGTTAAAGGGAAATGGGTCTGGGTGGGTTACTCTTCGGAGGGTCGGTATGGACTAGTTGGCCAAAGGGCCTGTTTCCACACTAGGGAATCTAATCTAAACTTAATGTACTTTACTGCAGCTGAGAAAAAGACTAGAAAACAAATCACACTTTGTTTTTAACCTCTTTTTAACAAGTTCCTGTCCATAATGAAATCTCTTCACAACATAAATCACATGTAAACACTGAAGTACTAGGCAAAAATGATTAATTGTCCAGGGCCAACAACTCATGATTTGTACCTTGCGCATTATTTTCAGCTGAAAGGCTACTGTAAGACAGTAGTGGCTTTCAACAGGTATGGAAATTGTTAGAAACCTTCAATCATTTTTGAGGTAATAGAAGTACATGTTTTTGAAGATACAAACGATGGCTAAGCTCCTCTGTGGTCTCTGCAGTTAAAGGTGTCTACAGTTTTGGACATCTGCCACTGCTGTGTACCATTAACTGATGTGAGCTGGGTTTTCTTTGAGAGTACGAGGATTGGTTTTGCAGCCTTAGCTTTAGAAGGGGAGGAGCATTTCAGCCAATTGCAGGGGGGGGGGGGGGGGGGAGGAAGGTGCTGGTGCTAGCTTTTATGCCTTCTGTGTACTTTCTTCCTGTGAGCCATATCCAGCCTTGAGTAGGACTATCATGAGGCGCAAAACTATATAGCTGCAGGATTCTGCTTAGATGAAGAAAACAAGAATTAGCTTTTATGACCTGGTTTTGTTACATTTAGAGTTAAAATATCACTTTTAAAATATTTAGCCATTTTGGTCATCCCTTTAATATTAGAATACAAGTCCCCATATCTCAAACAGATGATAGGAGACCTTTTTAAAAGTCACACTTTTGGAATGGGGTTGGAAGGGTGAAGAAAGAAGAGTGGACCAGCAGGAGGTATGACCTGAAATGTCTACTTCTCCACCTCCTGATGCTGCCTGGCTTGCTGTGTTCTTCCAGCCTCCTGATGCTGCCTGGCTTGCTGTGTTCTTCCAGCCTCCTGATGCTGCCTGGCTTGCTGTGTTCCCCCAGCCTCCTGATGCTGCCTGGCTTGCTGTGTTCCCCCAGCCTCCTGATGCTGCCTGGCTTACTGTGTTGCCCCCAGCCTCCTGATGCTGCCTGGCTTGCTGTGTTGCCCCCAGCCTCCTGATGCTGCCTGCCTTGCTGTGTTCCCCCAGCCTCCTGATGCTGCCTGGCTTGCTGTGTTCCCCCAGCCTCCTGATGCTGCCTGGCTTACTGTGTTGCCCCCAGCCTCCTGATGCTGCCTGGCTTGCTGTGTTGCCCCCAGCCTCCTGATGCTGCCTGCCTTGCTGTGTTGCCCCCAGCCTCCTGATGCTGCCTGGCTTGCTGTGTTGCCCCCAGCCTCCTGATGCTGCCTGCCTTGCTGTGTTCCCCCAGCCTCCTGATGCTGCCTGGCTTGCTGTGTTCCCCCAGCCGCTTGCTTATCTACTTTGGATTCCAGCATAGGCAATTTTTTTGATTCTGCGAAAAGAGGATGTCGTCTACAAAGTTTTTTGTAGGTTTCATTACATATGTTTTAAAAACAGACAATACTAATTACATGACAGCATATCAAACTATTATTTAGGTAATGGATCAAGAGACAAACATAAATTGGAGCAGGGTAAGTCATTTGAGCCTGATCCACTCTTCAATAAGATTGTGGTGCTCTGATATTGGGCCTCAATATTTTTCTGACCATTTCCATAAACCCTGACTCCTCTCAAGTTCACAAGTCTGTCCAACTTGGCCATGAATATATTCAGTGATTCATGCTCCATAATTCTGTGGTAGGAAATTCCAAACTTGTGTGTTGAAGTTTTCTGTTCATCCCTACCCCCAAAGAGCCAATATTTATCATTTAAACTGTTACTGTCTCAGAATCTTGAATTTCAATAAAATCACTTCTCATTCTTCCAAGATCCAGTGACCAGAACCCAACTTGCTGAGCTCTTCATCATTAAAAAATCACTAGGAGTCACAACTAGTTGACCTTTTCTGAACTGCTTCAAATATAAGTATGTTCCTCCTTGAGTAGACAAGACAAAACAAAACTGAGTAGTTCTCTTAGATGCGGTTTCATTAATTCCATCTATAGTTGGAGCAGGATTTTCCTACTTTTGAGCTTCAATCCCTCTGAAAAGCCAGAATTCCATCTGCCTTCCAAATTATTCTTCATTACACAGACATTAATTTCATTTCGTTTGCAAAGATATCTATATTTCTCTGTACTGTAGAATATTGTAGTCTTTGAATTTCAATATTTGCTTTTATATTCTCCTTGCAAAAGTGCATAATCTCATACTTAAGAGTTGTCATTTCATTTTTGCCAAGACGCTTTACCTGTCTCTTACCAGGTTTAGACTTTTTGTGAACGTTCAGACGTTGCTTTCAACCTTTATACTGTCTGCAAATTTGACTACATTTGCTTTATTATTCTCCTTCATAATGTATACTTGTAGATGATTGTACTGCTTTACCTTTTGTGCTAGTTTACTCTGATTTTAGTTTAATTTTATGTTCTCCCTTTTTTTGTTCTCAAATTTTCCCTTCTCCCTTCCACTTGTTTGTTTCTAAAGTTTCCTGAAGCTTTTGGCCTATCGCAATGCGTTGTATTTTTTCTTTTAATTTGATACCATTCTTAACTACCAAGAGTCTTGGTGAAATATGTCTTCATTGAAAATAATGTATTAACTCTTTAAATGGGTGCTGATACTTGTCATCTTTTAACCTGCTCTCTGGGCACTGTAACCCCCTCTGTCTTCATGCCATTATAATTGCCTTTATGTAACTTAAAGATTGCCCCCACTCTGAATGTGAAATTCATATTTTTATGATCTCCATACAGTGGTAACTTTTAAAGACCTAAATTTCTCTGTGGCCAATTAATCTTAAAAACTTTTACTGTTATAAGGTGAAAGCAATGGCCTCTTGAATCACAGATAGGAGTACACCAAACTGAACACTCTCAGTATACACTATCTTGATTTCAAAGCCCCAATTTCCTACCACTTTGAACAGAATCCCTTTTCATAAGGCCATGAGAAAAAGGAAAAGGCTGTGCTTACTCTACCCTTCAACAGAATTTTGTCTGATTTGACGTTTGTCACATTTACTTCCCTTTTTCCCCATAGTCCCTGATTTCCCCTAATGATCAAGAGTCTATCTATCTCAGCCCTAAATATGCATAGGGCCACAGCTCTCCATGACAAGGATTTCCAAGCTCTCAATCCACTGAGAGAATAAATTTCTTCTCGTAAATCTTAGGTTGTGCTCCTCAATTCTGAGACTGTGCTCTCTCATGAGGTAAAACATCCTCTCGGAATTTACCCAATCAGACCCCCTGAGGAGTCATATATATTTAAATGCGTTCACCTCATTCTTCTTAATTTCAATTGGTAGAAGCACAACCTGTTTAACTTTTTTACTCATATGACAATCCCTCCAACCTAGTGAACCTTCTCTGAACTGCCTCTGATTAAAATA
Source organism: Chiloscyllium plagiosum (assembly GCF_037043375.1). Lineage (NCBI taxonomy): Eukaryota > Metazoa > Chordata > Chondrichthyes > Orectolobiformes > Hemiscylliidae > Chiloscyllium > Chiloscyllium plagiosum. The sequence goes on along the minus strand of NW_028270166.1, from coordinate 36,848,853 downwards.
ATATCTTCAATAAGGGAATTAAAACTGCTTACAGTACTGTAGATGTGATCTCTCCAACAACTTGTACAGTTCCAGTAAGACTTCCCTATTCTCATACTTTAACCCCCTTGAAATAAGGGCCCATGTTCAATTAGTCTGCACCTGTATGCTAACCTTCTGTGCATCATGTACAAGTATCCCCACCCCGACCCTTTATGTTGCAGTTTATGCAGTTTTTCTCATTTATATAATACTGTTCTTTTGTTCTCTTCCAAAAAGAACAACTTCACATTTTCCCACATATCTTCCATTTGCCAACTTTTTGCCCACCTCATCTATCAATATCTATTCGAAATAACAGAAATATATTGTTGTAACTGCATCCCTCACAGCATTCCTTTCCATCTATTTTTGTGCATCTGTAAATTTGGCTACAGTATATTAGCTTCCTTCCTTGCAGTCAGTACATATATTGTAATCAGTTTGGTCCAAGTTCACCAATCTGAAAAGACAACCCCTTATGTGTCAGTGGAAAAGAATCACAACAGACCTTGCTATGAGGCAGAAGGAAGGGTTGAAGAGGAAAGAACCAGTTTTTGAGGAGATTTCAATGTCCTTTTAGGACAAATCCTCTTCATTCAGCTGTTTGCAAAGGGAAATCAATTTGGTTATGCTCAAAGTAATCTAGTGGTCTGGGCTTCTCCCCCCCCCCCCCCCCCCCCCAAAATCTTGCTCAAACATGAGTTCTCCCCTCCTTAACACTGTGCTTGGTAGTTAACGTATAAGCAGGCCTTATGCCTAGTAGAGCAATATTTGTCGTGGTTTGCTTCCACCACAATCTTTGAATCTGAATATCCCTGGGAGTATTTCTCGTTGCATTAAAATCAATTGCTTCCTCCTTTGTGTCTAGGTGTTAAAACGGAGTCACTTTCCCCATGCCATCCAAGTCCCATGGGCTTGGCTGGGCAGATCCTACAGGATTCCCCCTCTGCTTTACCACCCCATACCATTTACTTTCAATTAAAGGAGATAGTTGATATGTTTTAAACTTGTAAGGTACAGCAGTCACAACAATATTGTATTCCTTAAAGGATCTTTTACTATCAATGTAGTTTTACTGACCTCCAATGCAAACAGCACTGACATATTAATGAATGGTAACAGCTGATTACATTCTTTGAGGGACCAGATGAGGAGGGGAAAATTGACTTGCCTGTTTTTGAACTCCCTGGTGACTACAAGAAACAATTCTTTTTAACTTGGAGTTCAATGACACTTCAATTAACTGCAGTTTGCTAGTTCAAAAATGATTAAACAAGTTAAAAAAATTTAAAGTAAAAGAAAAATTAGATTTGTTATTTTCCTGAGAGAATAATAACATTGACATCAAATATCAATATACCTTATGGAGGTTTATAAAATGAGGTATTTGGTTAGAGTAAATAGACCAGGTCTTTTCCCTGGAATAGGCTAAGTCTAGAACTAGCGGGCATAGCTTTAGGGCGAGGGGAAAAATTTAAAAGGGACCTATGGGGCAAATTTTTCACACAGATGTTGATGTGTTTATGGAATGAGCTGCCAGAGGAAGTGGTGGAGGTGAGTATTATTACAACATTTAAAAGGCATCTCGATGGCTATATGAAGAGGAAGGGTTTAGAGGGATGTAGGCCAAGTGTTAGCAAATGGAATTAGATTAGGTTAGGATATCTGGTTTGCATAGACATGTTGGACTGAGGGTCTGTTTCTATACTGTATATCTCTAATTTTAAAATACAGTTTAAAAAGGGGAGGGAAACTTGGACAGAAATGAAGATCAAGAATATGTAGTTTAAAAAATAAAGGTATCAAAATTTGTAGATTTATTTGAGCTTCTGACAAATGGATTTTCTCCAATTTATTTTTACCAGATGAGGGAATGGGAGACAACCTTACAATTTTATTTTTAAAGTCCACCATTTTTCTGTCTGTGCTCTGCCCAATCACAGTTCCTGGAAATACAATTCCCATATGTATTCTCATGCTGGGTTTCATTGTCTTTTCCCAGGTGTAAAACCTGCAGGTGACTTTCATCCCAACATGCGAGCTTCCAGAATGGTGTAAGTCAAAACAGGAGATAGAGAGTTAAATATGTATTTAGTCAACTTGATAATATGTTGGTTTCAGTTCAAAGTGTGTTTTATCAGGTGGTCACTGTGACTAAAATTATGTCAATGTTTTGTTTTTAAACAATAGGATCTTTCATAGTCTAAAATAAGAGGTATTAAAAATCAGATAATGGAAGTCATAAATTGATATTCCATCTTCCATTACAATAATACATGAGACTAAATACAGGGTTTAGAGATATCTAAATAACACATGTAAGTTGAGTTACAGAATCCCTCCAGTGTGGGAACAGGCCCAACAAGTCCACACCGACCCTCCAAAAGGTAACCCACCCAGACCCATTCCCCTACATTTACCCCTGACTATTGTACCTAACCTACACATCACTGAACACTATGGGCAGTTTAGCAAGGCCAATTCACCTAACCTGCACATGTTTGGATTGTGGGAGGAAACCAAAGTACCCAGAGGAAATCCACGTACTCACTAGGAGAATGAGTACTCCACAAAGACAGTCACCTGAGGCTGGAATCAAACCTTGGTCCCTAGTGCTGTGAGACAGCAGTGCTAACCACAGCACCACGCATTATCAGGGGATTAACGTGGTTGTAACTGCAGTGTAATGTGTGCTTTATTTCTTGTGGATAATATTTAACTAAATACATAATCAAGTACATGCTAATTGAAGAATCACCATATGCATTAATTTAATGTTAAACGTCCCCATTTTCCTTAAATCTATTCTGTTTGTGCAATGTTTCTGTGAAGTCAGGATGACTAAAAGAGACTATGAAATGTCCTTGACCAGTAGATTAAAGAGAATCCCAAGGAATTTTATGTATATATTAGGAGCAAGAGGGAAGCTGGAGATTGTAAAGCCCACTGAAGGATAAGGGAGGGAAATTGTGTTTGGAACCAGAGGAAATGGATGAGATCCTTAATGACTACTTTACATTGGTATTCACCAAAGAGAGAGGCATGATGGATGTTGGGTGAGGAAAAGGTGTGTGAATGCTCTTTGGGCAGGTTAATGTAATGAAAGTGGAAGTGTTGGTTGTCTTGAAATGTATTAAGTGACACAAGTCCCCAAAGTCAGATGGGATCTATCCCAGGATACTGCGGGAGGAAAGGGAGGAAATAGCTGGGGCCTTATCTTTGCATCCTCTTTGGCCTCAGGTGATGTTCCAGAGGACTGAAGAATGGCCAATGTTGTTCCTTTGTTTAAGAAGGGAAACAGAGATAATCCAGGTATATACAGGCTGGTGAGCCTGGTGTCAGTGGTGGGGAAGTTATTGGACAAGATGCTGAGAGACAGGATTTATTCACAGTTGAAAGTTAATTGATTTGTTAGTGATAGGCAGCATGGGTTTGTGTGGGGGAAGGTCATGTCTCAGCAACTTGATTGAGTTTTTTCAGGAGATGGCAAGAATGATTGATGAGGGACTGGCAATGGATGTTGTCTATATGGCCATTAGTAACGCATTTGATAAGATACCCCATGGCAGGCTAGTACAAAAGATAATGTCTCATGGGATCTGAGGTGAGCTGGCTAGATGGATACAAAACTGATTTTGTCATAGAAGTCACACAACACCAGGTTGGAGACCAACAGGTTTATTTGGAAGCATGAGCTTTCAAGGCGCTGTCTCTTCAACTGGTTGCGGAACATGACCATACGACACAGAATTTATAGCAAAAGGGTTACACTGTCATGGAATTGTAGTGATATATTAAACAACTTTAGTTAGAATTCATACAACACCAGGTTATAGTTCTTAAACAAATTAAGTCTTTCATCTTTTAGATTGGAATATGGTGGCTTAGGTTCTTTAAATCTAAATCCCAGAATTACATTCTCAAGGTGGCGTCAGTTTATTTAATAATAGGTGTCGTCTCAGCACAGACAATGCACTAAATGTGTGAAGGTAAAGTCTGTACAAGCATTGAGTCAATTCTATTTCTAAAGTGGGGTCCACAGAATCTTACATGGATTCGTGCAGTTTTTGAGCAAAACAAAATGTAATTCTGCAAATACGAATTCACCCCATAAACTTAGATGTGTGCACGTGCAGGAGAGTGTGTGTGTGTATGTGTTAGAGAGTGATGGGGTATAAGCCTGTGAGAGGATGAGTGCAGGGGGCTAGCATGTGTATGGAAGAAAGTCTGCGTGAGTGTGTGTGAGAGAGAGAGAGCAGTGGGGTCACCTGTAGTGTGACGTGAACCCAGGGTCCTGGTTGAAGCCTTCCCTATGTGATCCAACTTGGCTATCACCTGCTTGGCCACTTTGCATTGTTGCTTGTCCCGAGATCCACCTCAGAGGATGGTCATCCAGAGGTCTGAGGCTGAAGTGTTTTCCGACTGGGAGGGAACAGTCGTGTACGGTGACCGTTGCACGGTGCCCATTCAGCCACTGTCGTGGCGGCTGTTCAGTCTCACCAATGTACCAAGCGGCAGGGCATCCCTGCCTGCAGCATATGAGATCGATAACGTTGACCAAGTCGCATGAATCCCTGCCACCTATATGGGGCAGAAGACCCCACATGTAATGGTGGTCTCCGTGTCAACACTCTGACACACATCTTGCAGCGGCTGCTGTGACAGTATTGTGGTTGGTGTTGTCCTGAAGGCTGGGCAGTTTGCTGCAAACAACGATCTGTTTGAGATTTGGTGGTTGTTTAAAACTGCAAACTGGAGCCGTAGGGAAGGTCTTGGTGAGGTGCTCATCCTCATCAATAATGTGTTCTGAGCCACGAAGAACATGTCATAGTCTTTCGGCTCCTGGGAAGTACTGGACAATGAAGGGTACCCTATCAGTTGCAGCTTGTGTCTGTCTCCCGAGGAGGTCATTGCAGTTTCTCACTGCAGCACGTCGGAACTGGCAGTCGACAAGTTGAGCATCGTATCTTGCTCTGCTTAGGGCATTCTTGAGCACTTTCAGGTATCCATCACGTTCCTCTTCATCAGAACAGATCCTCTGTATACTGTTCCCTCCCAGTCGGAGAACACCTCAGCGGTCCGGGACATTCGGTGACCATCCTCCAAAGCGGATTTCTGGACAAGCAACAATGCACGGTGGCTGAGCACAGGCTGACAACCAATTTGGATACCCAGGGAGAAGGCATCAACCAGGACCTTGGCTTCATGTCACAATACAGGTGACCACACTGCACTATACACTCTCTCACACACACGCGCGCGCACACACACACACACACACACACACACACACACACACACACACACAATCCTACATACACGCACATGTTCATGTAGACCCTCTCTCGTACGCACACACCCTCTCACTGGCTTATATCATATCACGCTCGTACACATACTTTCACATGCACTCACACCTATACACACACTGACATACACACACCCATATTGTCTATCCTGCACGCACACAGTAATTTTATGGGGTGAATTCGTATTTGCAGAATTACATTGTGTTTTGCTCAAAAACCGCATGAATCCATGTAAAATACTGTGGGCCCCCCCTTAGAAATAGAATTGACTCAACATTGGTCCAGACTTCACCTTCACACGTTTAATACATTGTCTGCACTAAGATTACACCTATTATTAGATAAGCTGATGCCGCCTTGCGAATGTAATTCTGGTATTTACATATTAAAGAACCCAAGTCACCATAATCCATTCTAAAAGATGAAAGACTTAAACAAATTTAGATTAAGAACTATAACCTGGTGCTGTGTGATTTTTAACTTGTTTAATATATCATTGCAACTCCATGACACTGTAACCCTTTTGCTATAAATTCTGTGTTGTGTGGTCATGTTACACAACCACCTGATAAAGAGGCAGTGCTTCGAAAGCTAGTGCTTCCAGATAAACCTGTTGGATGATAACCTGGTGTTGTGTCATTTTTAACTTTGTCCACCCTAGTCTAACACCGGCACCTTCAAATCTTGCTCATAGAAGGCAGAGTAGCAGTGGAAGGGTGCTTTTCAGAATGGAGATCAGTAGCTAGTGATGTTCTGCAGGGATTGGTACTGGGACCTTTGTTGTTTTTGTGTGTATGTAAATATATATATGATCTGGAGGAAAATGTTGGTGGTCTGATTAATAAATTTATGGATGGCACCAAAATTGGTGAAGTTGCAGATAGTGAGGAGGGTTGTCAAAGGATACAATGGGCTATGGATAGATTGCAGATTTAGGCAACAAAGTGGCAAATGGAGTTTAATCTGCACAAATGCAATGTGATGCATTTTGGAAGGTCAAATTCAGGTGTGAATTATACAATAAATGGTAGAATCCACAGGAGCATTGACATACAGAGGGATCTAGGTGTACTGGTCCACAGATCGCAGAAAGTGGCAACACAGGTGGATAAGGTGGTCAAGAAGGTACACAGCATACCTGTCTTCATGGGCTGAGGCATCGAATATAAAAATTGGCACGTTATGTTACAGATGGATAAAACTTTAGACCACATTTGGACTATTGCATGCAGTTCTGGTCACCCCACTACCAGAAGGTTATGGATGCTTTGGAGAGTGTACAGAGAATGTTTACCAGGGTGTTGCCTGGTCTGGAAAGTTTGGTTATGGGGAAAGGTCAGATAAACTTGAATTATTTCCACTGGAAAGACAGAGACTAAGGGGTGATCTGCTTGAAGTTTACAAAGATTATGAGGCATGGATAGGGTGGCATGGTGGCTCAGTGGTTAGCACTGCAGCCTCACAGCACCAGGGTCCCAGGTTCAATTCTAGCCTTGAGCGACTGTCTGTGTGAAGTTTGCACATTCTCTCTGTGTCTGCGTAGGTTTCCTCCGGGTGCTTCAGTTTCTTCCCGCAGACCAAAGATGTGCAAGTCAGGTGAATTGTTCATGCTAAATTTCCCCATAGCGTTAGGTGCATTAGTCCGAGGGAAATGGGTCTGGGTGGGTTACTCTTCAGAAGGTCGGTGTGGACTTGTTGGGCCGAAGGGCCTATTTCCACACTGTACAGAATCTAATCTAATCATAGAGGCTTATTCACAGGGTGGACAGGTCATCCACAAGAGGGCACAGGTTCAAGTTGAGCGGGGGGATGTTTAGGGGAGAAGTGCAGGCAAATGTTTTCACACAGCGGGCGGTGGATACTTGGAATGCACTTTCAGTGGAGGTGAGGGAAGCAACATAGAGTCATAGAGAGGTACAGAATGGAAACAGACCTTTCGGTCCAACTCGTCCATGCCGACCAGATATCCTAAACTAATCTAGTATTTTTTGCCAGCACTTGGCACACATCCCTCTATCCCCTTCCTCTTCATATATCCATCAGATGTCTTTTAAATGCTGCAATTAAAACCGCCTCCTCCACTTCCACTGGCAGCTCATTCCATACACGCACCACCCTCTGCGTGAAAAATTTGCACCTTCGGTCCCTTTTATATCTTTCCCCTCTCACCTTAAACCCATGCTGTCTAGTTCTGGACTCCCCCACCCCAGAGAAAAGACTTTATATATTTATTCTATCCATGCCCTAATGATTTCATAAACCTCTATAATGTCACCCCTCAGCCTCTGACATTCCAGGGAAAACAGCCCCAGCCTATTCAACCTCTCCCTATAGCTCAAATCATCCAACCCTGGCAACATCTTTGTAAATCTTTTCTGAACCCTCTCAAGTTTCACAACATCTTTCCGATAGGAAGGAGACCAGAATTGCACATAATATTCCAAAAGTGGTCTAACCAATGTCCTGTACAGCTGCAACATGACCTCCCAACTCCTATACTCAATGCTTTGACCAGTAAAGGAAAGCATACCAAGCGCCGCATTCACTATCCTATCTACCTGCAACTCTACTTTCAAGGAACTATAAACCTGCACTCCAAGGTCTCTGTTCATCAACACTCCCCATGACCTTACCATTAAGTGTACATGTCCTGGTAAGATTTGCTTTCCCGAAATGTAACACCTCACAATTATCTACATTAAACTTCATCTGCCATTCCTTAGCCCTTCTGATCAAGATCCCATTGTAATCTGAGGTAACCTCCTTCACTGTCCACTACACCTCCAATTTTGGTGTCATTTGCAAATTTACCAACTATACCTCCTATGTTCACATCCAAATCATTTATATAAATGACAAAAAGTAGTGGACCCAGCACCAATCCTTGTGGCACTCCACTGGTCACAGGCCTCCAACCTGAAAAGCAACCCTCCACCATCACCTTCTGTCTTCTATCCTGGAGCTAGTTCTATATCCAAATGGCTAGTTTTTTCTGTATTCCATGAGATCTAACCTTGCTAACCAGTCTCATGTTAATAATGTTTAAAGTGTATCTTGATAGCCACATGACCAGGAAGTGAACAGAGGAATAGAAACCATGTATGGGCAATAAGTAGTGGGTCACAATAAGGAATAGGAATTGACACAGGCTTGGTGGACCAAAGGACCTGTTCCTGTGCTGTGCTGTGTTGTGTTGTAATTGTCATCATGACCTCATACCAGGCAGCTTCTTTAAGTGGTCTGTGATCTCAGAATTGTATAAGCTCGTATATAAACTCTTTTTAGTTTGTGTTTCAATTTAAAAATAACCAACAGTAAAGGCTTCTTTTAAGCAAGATAAAATGGTTACTTTATTATACAACTGCTGGAAGTCACATAAATTAAAAAGTGATAAAGTTATTAGCTAGAGACTGTAGGATTTAAAGGCAGGAGAAAAGTTACATTGACAATCTGACTGTAATATTGTTGAAGGCCAGGCTTGCTTGAAGATTCGATAAAGGGATTGAAACTTGAATTCTGTTTCGGTAGCTGTGGTTTCTCCTGTATTCAAATAGACGAAGTTTTCTCCACGGATAGACTGAGGAGAGCAGATCATGGAAGTGAGTAAAAGGTTCCTTTGTTTCATTTCTTTGGCGCTGTAGCTTGTGGCTCAATGTAGCCTGATTGATGACAGAATTCCTTTAGCTTTGTCCTTAAAGCCTTATTCTGGCTCTGTGTTGAAAAGTAGTTTCTTTCCAGATCTCTCTTTCATGCTGTTCTTTCAGATAATTCCCCTCTTCAGTCAGCTTTTATCACAATGGCTGCAAATTCCAGTCATTATTCCACAAGGCAAAGGCAATTATGCTGAAATTCCTTATGATTTCCTTCTTGTCTCCTGTCTAACAAGACAAAAGTTTTGAATTTTCACACCTTTTGAGGATTAAATGGATGGTCCTATAATTCCTGACTTATGTAACCAACCATAGACATTGAGTCTTAAGATAATAGACTTATTCCTGCTCCGAATTTGTATGTTGGTGATTTGATTGTTGAACCCTACTCTCAGTGAGTCTATTAGTCCTCTGGTAACATGGAGATGCTGTCACATGGTGTCAACCTACTTGGTGCAATAGATTGGAACGTTTTTCCAGCAAGTTGTGAACCATTATCTGAGTTGATCTCATCCAAGGAACAAACAGACTAAGATTACAAGTATTGTGCTTGCTACAAATGTTTTGGGTGAATCCCTTAACTGTTAAACAAATAAGTATTTTGAGCAGTCAGTGATTTAGACTATTCTCTCCTCATTGGTAAATAAACTGGTCACATTCCTGACCATAAATGGAGCAGTTCTGTTTGCCTGCCTTGGTTGGTTCTCCTGACACACTGGAAATTCCCTCTCTGGAATTTACTCAATGACTGACCTTCCATAACCCATTGGGGTAGAGAATTCTATAGATTCAGCACCCTTTGAATGAAGACGTTCCACCTCATCTCCGTCCTAAGTGAGTTGCCTTTTTGTTCTAAGGCTGTGTTCCCTGGTTGGAAACTCCAAAACCAAGGGAAGCATCTTTTCTACGTACCCTTCAGAAATTTGTAAGTTTCTCTCATTTTTCTAAACTCCAGAGAATAAAGGCAAGTGTTCTTAATCTCTGCTCACAGGACAATCCCATCATCCCAGGAAATCAGAGTGGCGAACCTACACAGTATTCCCTCTGCAAGTATAACCCTTCTTAAGAGGGGGGACCAAAACTGCATGTGTACACTAGGTCCAATCTCACCAGTGTTCTATACAAGTGGAGTAAAGCTTCTTTACTCAGATCATCTTATGATAAAAGCTAACATCATTTGGCTTCCAAATTGTTTGCTGCACCTGCATGCTAGCTTTCGATAAATTATGAACAAGAATATCCAAGTCCTTTTTCACATCAGTTTCCAATCTCTTACTATTTAAGAGATACTGCACATCTCCATTCCTCCGTCCAGAGAAAATAACCTCATACTTAACCACATTAGTTCCATCTGCAATGCTCTTTTCCCCACCCAGTCCGTCTAAATACCCTTGAAGTTTCTTTGCATCCTCCTCACAAGTTTGATATCTTCAGCAAATTTGGAATTATTACAATTAGAATCCCTAGAGTGTGGTAACAGGCCCTTCGGCCCAATAAGTCCACACTGACACAGAGAGAATGTGCAAACTCCACACAGTCGCCTGAGGCTGGGATCGAAACTGGGTCCCTGGTGTTGTGAGGCAGCAGTGCGAGCCACTGTGCCTCCCAAATTGGTCCTCGCATCCATGTTATTGACATAGATCGTGCACAACTAGGACCCAAGCACTGCTACTCTTTCTACTTGTTTATCAGTCCTCAATCCATGCTGCAATGTTACCTCCGATCGCTTGGGTTTTAATTTATTTTTTACTAACCTGTGTGGAAATTTTTCAAAGGCCTTCTGAAAAGCCAAATAGGCCAATCCACTGGTTCTTCCCTATTGAATCTGTGAGCACATCTAATCAAAAACCATCAGGTTTGTCAGACTCTCCTCGTCTCTTTTTCAGAAATCTGTGTCGGCTTTGCCCAATCAGACAATTGTTTTTCAAATATCCAGTAATCCCATCCTTTGCATTGAATTCTGATACCTTTCATATTACTGACAGGTGTGTAGTCCCATATTCTCTTGCCCTCCTTTCTCAGACAATTGAGTAATATTTGCAACCATCCAATCTGCAGGCATCATTGCAGGCTTAAGAAATGCATCTACTAACTGTGTGGCCATCTCCTTAAACATTTTAGGGCAGGCTTGTCAAACAGATGTCCTATGGGCCGCAACATGGCCTGCTGGGGAGGGTGGCAGTCATGTGAGGCCATTGTTCAAAGCCAGAAAGAAACAGAGAGATTGTTGGGTCAGGAAGAGAGAGGAGGGGGAAGAGGAGGTGTGAATCCTACTGTTTAAATTTTCCTTCCCAAAGATCATGAGCAATTAGCACTTTTTTGCTACATGAGTGTGTGAATGAGTGACTGGGGAGGTGGATGGGTGTGTGTGTTTAGTGACTGGAGGGTAAGTAACTGAATGGTTGGGAGGGAGTGTTGGATTGAGCTGGGTACACCTCTCCTTCCCCTGTTCCTTCTATCAGTTCAGAGTATGCCCCACCAGAGGCAAATCAAAGTTAGTTAGTTAACTCAACTCCTTAGCTCTCTCCTCATATTTCAGCCCTTTCCCTAGTGATCAGGACTCAGGGCCTAGTCACTTTCTCTCTCCAACTGTAATCAAAGAGGGATTTTATTAGTTAGTTGTGCCACTTTGCTCTTTTGAATGGTCATTTTTATTAATTAAATATTTAAATGATCATTTATTTTGGAATTGCTGCCTCCCCTCCCCCCCCCCCCCCAATCCCCATTGATACATATAAGACTGAATTTAAAAAGGATAATATTAGCAAATCTTGCCATCACCATTGGAAGGCTGGGATTAGGAAACTGTTCTCCTCTTAAACCATGGCTGTGACTCTTTTTAAACAGAAAAGCAAATTTGGAATCTTTAGCTTTAATATGAAAAGAAAACACAGCAAGATGTGCTGAACCTTTCTTAAAACACTGGTTAGATCTCAGATGCTTCAAATCTTGGCACCCCATTTTAGGTTGAATGTTGAGGCCTTGAAGTGAGTTCAGAAAATATTTACTGAAATAGTGACAGGACTACAAGAGCACAGTTATTTGGAAAAATCAGGCCTTAGAACAGAAAGGTTATAATTTGGTTGCGGTTTCAGAAACAATGGATTTTGGGTAGTAAAGAAGGAAAACCAGTTTCCAGTTGTTAAGACTGGTCAGTAACCAAAGGGAACAGACTTAAAGTGAACAAAACCAAAAGCAATATTAAGAAAGTTCTTTTTTTAATAAACCACATGCTGTCCTATGGGATGCACTGCAGGAAAAATTCAATAGTAACCTCTAAAGAGAATTAGATTCATTTCATAAGAAAATTCTTTTCGAAAACAACCATGGCTACAGGGAAATTGGTGTAAATTGGATAGTTCTACAAAATTACTCAACAGCACCTCCTCCTGTGCTGCATCATTTTGTGAAACATCTGGTGGTCTTGATGTGTTGAATGGACAACTGAGTTCAAGAGACATGTTTAAATTTAGTTTGTCCTTGTTTTATAATTCTTTGGTCTGAAGCCAGAGCCAGGCCAAAGGTTTTGGACTTGAACAAAAATTCCTATGTAAGAGGCCAATTATTGGCTCTTGCCAATAATCCAATAGCAGCTGTTCAAGCACTTAATTATACTGGGCGCATCTTTCCCGAGACATTATGCCAAGTGGTACTCAGTGTGCCTATTAATTGTGAAACTGTTGTGCACCAAACTCATTAGATCCCAGCAAGCAAAGAAGAAAGTTCTAGTGAAGACAATGTCATTCTAACTTATGCTCCCTGGTCTCAATTATGCTAGAAGTGTGTTTAACATAACCAGCAGTCTTTCAATAGGTTAAATGCAATAAGTTGACTTCAATTTTGAACATAAATTCAAACCCTCTTATGTACATCATTATTCCTCAAAATAATTAAAATTCAGAATTAGTGGACATTGGTACAAGATTCATCAGTCTAACTCTAAAATGAGAATGTTCTGTACTGCTAATTTGATCCTTTCAAAGCCATTTTGCAATTTAACTTTTGCTATATGACTGGTCATGTCACAAACATTTCAAAGTAATTTATCAAGAAAAACACCTTTGACCACAAGTCCATCAGGAAGTGGTCAGCACGTAGTGTCCTTGAGACCCTTCGGGAAAAGGAGAGGGCAGATCCTGTCGAGCGGTTCCCTGAGCAGACTGTCAAAGCCATTTGGCAGAATGCCTCATCGCCAGAACTTTCCAACAAGCACCAAGACATGGTTTGGCTGGTGGTGAGAAGGGCTCTGCCTGTGAGATCATTTATGCACGCCCGGACTCTCTGCCGCACCGCACGCTGCCCTCGAAGCGGCTGCGGGGGGGATGAGACTGTCACACACCTCCTTCTGGAATGTGCCTATGCAGAGGAAGTCTGGAGAGGAATGCAGTGGTGTCTGTCGAGGTTCGTCCCGAGCAGCGCCGTGACGCGGGACTCCGTGCTCTACGGCCTGTTCCCCGGGACGCACACCGAGACGAACATCAACTGTGCCTGGAGGATCATCAACTCGGTGAAGGACGCTCTCTGGGTGGTCCAAAACCTGTTGATCTTCCAGCTGAAGGAGTTGACCCCGACTGAGTGTTGCAGACTGGCACATTCCATGGTCCAGGACTACATGTTGAGGGACGCGCTGAAGCTTGGGGCAGCTGCCGCCAAGGCGCGGTGGGGAAAGACCACCGTCTAACATCTGCCTGCCTAATGAAGAACAGGGGGCCCACGCAGTCATTTGGGCTCCGCTGGCGTCTGAGCTCAATGTAATCGCACCAACCTGTGAATATGAATGATTACCCTGTTTCGATACGTAAAGAAATGGAATGTTTACAGAATGATGACATGTCCAATTGTATAGATTAAATATATATGAATAAAGTATATTTTTGAAATAAAAAAACATTTCAAAGTAATTTATGGAATGGCTGATAGTTTTGTTCACTACTCAAGCTCCATTATTTAAGAGCAAATGTCTTACTGTATTCCAATGGAGCAAACTAATGGGTTAAAAACATTTATACACAAGGGCCACCTTTCAGTTTTGAAGCTCAGTTGCACATGTGCTTTTCAAATTCAATTTCATTATTTATGGCTAGAGACTTTAGGCGACAATGCAACTTCTGAACAGAGGGATATTGAGCAAAGGCTGTAATGGACAGAGTGTTAATTTTCAGGGGGGCTGTTCAAAGCATCTGCTTGATAGACAGTAATGAAAGATTTCAATGCTCATGTGTAGGTTAGTCTCCCCATTCGCTGGGAATATGGAGAATCACTGTTACAGCTGATTACAAAAATGCCTAGGTGCTGCTACTATTCAGACGTTTCTATTTCAAGAAAGTCAAGACAAATTGCATATGTTATGCAGAAGTACAGTACTAACCATCTCATTTTTAAATGGCAAGTAATATGAAAGTTTCTGTTTACACAGGTCGACTGCACTGAGAATTTGTTCAGCTTGTACATAATAGCCATGCGGTTTATCTCCCTTGGAGTTGCCAAAATTCTTGTTGTTTTCACAAACGATTGAACAGGCAGCTCATCCGTTCTGAACCGACACTTCTAATTGCTTTGTGACTCAGGCAGCAAGACATTATCCCAATACCAGTTGCTAAAGTGGTAGAAGTGTTCCATTTCACTTCAAGCATCTGCTACGCTAAACATACACAGAGGCCTGGATCATACACTGCTCAGTAGGATTTGAACAGCACTGGTGAAAAAACTAGAAACAGACGAATTGAACTCAAAATGCTTTGGTTTAACATCAAATGTCCTCAGTACTATGTTAGATGGCCTTTGGACTAAGGGTCTTTTTCCTCTGAGAAAATGCACCTTCTTACATTGTGATTAGTTCATTCTTGTAAGTGACTCAAAAGTGTTCATTGAGACTGGAATGTAGAAGACCAATTCAATATTGCAGAACAAGTGTAGGAGAGAAGTTTACAAGCTGGGGTTTATTTATTCCATGTGTCCTTTCAACAGTGAAACAGCAACTAAAATCCAAGCAAGTGACAAATAATCTGCGTGCACAGCACATTGATATCTTTTTATCTCACCAGGATAAACTGGAAACTGAGGTTTCTAATCTTTGATGATATAACCACTAACTTGTTTTAGCTGGTCTGCTAAACTCCAGACTGGACTTCTGGCTTGTGCAAGATTTTCTCCATTCAATATAATAGAAGTTTATAAAATAAATATTTCAACTTAGACCTACAGCTGGCAGGGTAACTAATAATTATTTATGGTCATATGCCCACTGGTTATAACTATCAATTTTTAAAAGTTTTATAGCCACTATAGATGTGGCTTCTACTGTAGTGTGAATATTGCAATGATACCATATCACTTGTTCCTATATTGGAAGTGAATTTGTTAGCATAGTGTATGTGACATATCACTTAACAAGATAAAAGGATGGTGGAATTTACATCTATATAATGTTTAGAGTTTATTGGCACTTTAGGGAGTTCAGCAATAGCCTGAAGAAGGGCCTGTGCCCAAAACGTCGAATCTCCTGTTCCCTGGATGCTGCCTGACCTGCTGTGCTGTTCCAGCAATAAAGTTTCAACAGCAATAGACAAACACATGCAGTATGTTCAATGAGCATGGTCTAGGCTGAGAGAAGTCTACACTGCAGGACTAAAATGCTGTTACTAAATTTCTTGGTCTTCACAATCTGAGGATGCAGCAATGTGGTGTTGGATCAATCCATGGTGTTGACCGAAAGCCATCCTAGATTACAGTAGCATTTATTTCTCTCCCACATTCTCCCCCTTCTAGATAGAGTCATAGAGATGTACAGAATGGAAACTTACCCTTCAGTCCAACTCGTCTATGCCAATCAGATATCCCAAACTAATCTAATCCCATTTGCCAGCACCTGGCCCGTATCCCTCCAAACCTTTCCTCTCCATGTATGCATCCAGATGCCTTTTAAAATGTTGCAATTGTACCAGTCTCCACTTCTTCTGGCAGCTCATTCCATACATGCACCACCCTCTACATGAAAAAGTTGCCCCTTACGTCTCTTTTACATCTTTCCTCTATCACCCTCAACCTATGCCCTCTAGTTCTGGATTCCCCAACCTCAGAAAATATCTTGTCCATTGACCTGATCCAGCCCTCTGATTTTATAAACCTCTAATAAGGTCACCCCTTGGCCTCTGACACTCCAGGGAAAAGCAGCTCCTGCCTTTTCAACCTCTCACCATAGCTCAAATCCTCCAACCCAGGCAACATCCTTGTAAATCTTTTCTGAACCCTTTCAAGTTTCATAACATCCTGCTGATAGGAGGGAGACCAGAATTACATGCAATATTCCAAAAGTGGCCTAACCAATGACCTCCCAATTCCTATACTCAAATGCTCTGACCAGTAAAAAAACATACCACAACACCTTAACTATCTTATCTATCTGCAATTCTACTTTCAAGGAGTTATGAACCTGCACTCCAAGGTTTCTTTGTCCAACAACACTCCCTACGACCTCACCACTAAGTGAGTAAGTCCTGGTAAGATTTGCGTTCCCACAATTCAACTTGCATTTATCCAAATTAAACTCCACCTACCACTCAGTCCATTGGCCAGTCTGATCAAGACCCCATTGTAATCTGAAGTGAGCTTCTTAGTTGTCCTCTACACCTCAAATTTTGAGGTCATCTGCAAACATACTAAAATATACCAATGTTCACATCCAACTCATTTACATAATTAGTGAGTAGTAATAGAGCAAGGGCTTGGAAGGATAAAGACCAGGTGCTGGTGAGTGGGATTAGATTGGGATATCTGGTTGGCATGGATGAGGTAGACTGAAAGGTCATTTCCATCCTGTACATCGCTATGATTATTTCTCTCCTTCATTCCCCACCCTCTTAGATAAACACTACTACAATCTAGGTTGGCTTTCAGTTAACACCATGAATTGATCCAACACCACATTTCTTGGTCTTCACAATCTGAGGATGCAGCAATTTAGTAACAGCATTTGGTCCTGCAGTGTAGACTTTAGACTTCCCTCAGCCTAGACTGTGCTCATTGAGCATACTGCATGTGTTTGGCTATTGTTGGACTCCCTAAAGTGCCAATAAACTCTAAACATTATACATAGGTAAGTTCCATCATCCTCCATCTTAAGAGTGATATGTCACATACACTATGTTAAATTCATTTTCATTATAGATACAAGTGATATGGTACCATTGCAATATTCACTTTACAGTAGAAAGCACATCCACAGTAGCTATTAAAAAAGTTGATAGTTATAACCAGTGGGCATATGACCATAAATAACTATTGGTTACCTTGCTAGCTATAAAAGTTTAAGTTGAAATTTATTTTACAAACTTCTATTATAATAAATATTAAACAGAGAGAATCTTGCACAAGCCAGAAGTCCAGTCTGGAGTTTAGCCGACCAGCTAAAACAAGATAGTGGTTATATCAAAGATATGAAACCTCAGTTTCTAGTTTATCCTGGTGAGATAAAAGGATCCCCATGTGCTGTTCACACAGATCACCTGTCATTTGTCTGGACTTTAGTTGCTGTCTCACTGTTGAAAGGACACATGGAATAAATAAACCCCAGCTTGTTAACTTCTCTCCTACACTTGTTCTGCAATATTGAACTGGTATCTGACAGTTGGGCATTAAACACTAGTTGTCATTTGGTTAAAAAATTGAATTCTACCTTGGAAAACCTCAAGTCTTAGTTGAGGTTTTTCCCAGGTATCAGAACTTGATTACTACCAGTACACACTCATTGAGACCTTCCACACCCTAGCCATAACAAAACTTAACTCTTTCTTGGGGTTGTTGGTGTTGGACTGGAAGGGTGTACAAAGTTAAGAATCACAACACCAGGTTATATTGGAAGCACTAGCTTTCCAAGCACTGCTCCTTTGTCACCTGATGAAGGACCAGTATTCTGAAATCTAGTGCTTCTAATTAAACCTGTTGGACTATAACCTAGTGTTGTGTGATTTGTAACTTCTAACTCCATTTCAATCATATTGAAACTGCCCACTGTTAAGTGAACTAGTTTAATTCAAAAACTATCCCCTAAACTCAGTTTTAGTTATGGAGTGGATATTTGCACAGTGTGGATAAGTGCAAGTTACAGCAAAGCCAAGTGGAAGGGACAGGTTTCAATTTTTCAAAGCCAGGACAGATTTATTTTTAATGTACACTTACATTCTGCAATGCCTTAGTGGGAGTGACATTACAAATTCTTCAAATATTTGCATTGTCAAAAGGCTAAAACCTAAAATTTTGATATGTCAAAGTTAGGAAGTTGTTTTACAGCTGAAGTTATAGGTTATTTATACTCTGGCTCTAGATCAAACCACCAGCATAATGTTTGATTTTTTTTTTTAAAAAAGGCAGTTAGGGTTTATGGGAAATATGGCATGGTGGCAAGATCATGCATGCTCATTCTGAACAGTGAAGCATTATGAAATGCTAATGCCCCACACTCCTGCTCCTAGTTACATTGTAGAAATACATGCTCCATGTCTGTTCATTATAGAGGCAGCTACCAAGTGGCAGTCTGCTACAGAAGGAATAAAGGTTTAGTTTTGAAAGGAGCATTCTGACAACAAATAACTCATGCTAAACTAGAACCAGCCAACCCTCTAATCAATGATTTGGAGGTCAGTGTATTGACTTTTATATGCCACTTTATTACAATTACCACCATTAATTGATATTGAAAACAAGCAATTGTTACTAGAACAGATGGCTATCATGAACTCAAACTAGACAAATGAAAAAGTTGCCTCAAGAAATTTCATAGAAGCATTCATTTAAGTTAGCATTAAAATTAACCTGTTCTACAGCTGGATTTCAAGTGGTAGCAAACGTGAGAATTCTAGCCCAAAAACCTCATTTATTTGGGTCAGTACCAGGCTGCTTTACTTCATCGATCCCAGAGGCTCCTGATCATTAGTCAGCTGTGGGATAAAGGGTCCCACCAGCCAATTCAAGGGGGTGTTGTGAGCCAGATAATCCATCACCCCATCCATAGCTTCACGAATCTTCAGCATTTGCTCTTTACTCTGGATCAAGAGTGGTGTTGACAATTCTTGGAATGATGTGGCTGATGAAAGAGCGTTGTAGAGGTCTTCTGCCAGTTTACAGACATGCTGCACCTGATTTTCAATATTCTGGGGCAAACCATGAACATTTGAAGACAACATCTGGCAGATGGTGTGAAGTTTAGAAGAGAGATTCTGAGTCACAGCCAGTGTTTCAGATTCAACTTGCTGGAATAAGAAAAAAAAAGTCAGTCAGTCTTCAATCCACACTTGCTCAAACCTAAATGTTTGATTGGGAAGGCAAAGTAGTGCAGTGGGGATGTGACAGTGAAATAAAGTAGGTAGCTGCAGAAAAAAAAGCAGCTGCTGGAAATCTGAAACAAACTCAATGCTGGAGAAATTTAACAAGTCTGGCAGTATGGAGATAAGAATGTTTCTCTCCAGTTGTCAGACTGGAGAGTGTAGTTTAGAAAACTTGATATCCTAGAATGGTTCAGCTTTAAAGGGCAATTACTGACTGATCATGTATTATTTGGTGAAAGTATGCCAAGTTAGAGACCCCACTGGTTGTTTGCTCTTTGGCAAGCTTTTACTGCATTGATTCAGCTCAAGGGTTTGTGCTGACTGATTCAATTCACTGCACAAAGCATGAAACCATGTACTGGTTCAGAACAAGATCTGAAATAGCAATGCTGATAGTCATTTCTGGAGAGTGGTCTAGGTGGAATACAAGTGTCCTTCATTGAGATGGAGGCAGCATTATGAAAGTGGATATTACTAGCAAGACTGCCTTTACACTACTTACTTCAGTTTTCTCAGACAGGTCTTCAGCTTGAAAATTAGGCTGTTGCTTCTTCCAGTCAAGCAGAAGCTGATTCAAATTTACTCGAACATCTTGTAATTTGAGTTGGGCTGATTCTGCACTTTTGTTGGCTGTTTCAATCTAGAAGGCAGCAGTTCACATTTTAAAACTTTTGCAGTGGAGAAGATTAGTCATCCCTCAGAAACCAAGCCCTTTATCCCTGGGTCACCAAGTATGAAGTTCCCAGTTTACTCATCTTTCAGATGAGTTGAAGCAGGGAGAAAGTTTCCATGCTTTATTTACTACAGATTCTAGCAAAACCCGAACAGAGACACTACAGAGAAGTAACTCCCGTTAGGAGCATAGGGAAAATGCTTTATTGCTCCCCAATCTAGAGGATTTGCTAACATGGTTTTAAGATGAAGATTGTTCTTTGATCTTCAAAAGACTTACTTGCAAGAGGCAAAACAAGTAATTGGTTTAAGAGTCATAGCTTTAAAAAAAAGTTAAATTTCAGCCTGAAAATCAATTACATTGGGAAGACAATTTCTTTTCTTGAAGGTGGAATAGTTTCTGCCCAAGGAGAATGAGATGTCAGCTACTTGCAAGTGAATCTCCATTAAATGGACCCCATTGCCATTTTGTCCAGTTTACTCCTGCCTACTTTGGAAGGTCATTTTCTCATTCTTATCCATCATAGGATGGAAATATTTCAGACCATGTTTTGGTTATTGACCCTTGGTTGGTAAAGTGAATTCACTTGTTATGCATCAAGGAAGACACCTAGTTAATATTGGCAGAGGTCAAAGACCCTGAACATTTCCAATAGTTTAAAACTCAGCCATGTTGGTACAAGCTATTTTGTTCAGGCACTAAATAGAAGTTATAGCACTGAGACTCCTCAAAAATGATTGGATTCCAGCTGAACTATGCAAATTAGTACAGCTAATATGGTATCCATGAACCAGTTGTTTCCTTACCAAATCTACAAGATTGTGGAGATGAGAGAGCGTCTCCTGGCCATTCTGCTTTGCTTGCTGCATCTTGGCAATGGAGTACTGGTATGCACGACTACGAACTTTGGAAGATAAAGATCCCAAGCGCACATAATAACTCTGTTCTTGTGGCAAAGTGTCTGAACATTTGGTTGAAACAGCCACTTCAGCTGAAAGAATTTAAACAGTTTTAGTTACAGGCATATTTGCTCCACCCTAGGAGCATTGGTTTTCCTTTGTCACTGTTCTAAATAAAAAAAATCTGGTTCCTAGAAAAAAGGAGATAGCACTATAGCAACTTAGGATTACTAAAGCCAATAGAAATTTAGGACCATCATGGTTAAGCAACCCAGAGAGAGATTTATATAGTTACCTAGTTCTTCCTTGGTCATTGGAAGATAGTGATCAACCAACTGCTCCGATTTGGAGAGAGAAATATCTATGCCAGTGGTTACTAGATGACCCACAGCACTTGTACCTTCAACCACAGCTGCTTTAGTTCTTTCCAGATTGCCTTGTACAGCAGCTGCAGTCATGTCCACAACTCCCACAACTGATTCTTTTACATCAGCCATCTTAGTTGTTAGCAGCTTCTTAGTTTCAGGAAGAACCTGCAATAGAGGCAGGTCAGCAGTTAGGTTTTAAAAAAAACGACAGTTATGTCCTTAGACTCCATTTAATTCTCAGTGCATTTTCAGGAGGAGTTTCAGATATGATGATTTGAAAACAAATCTGTAAGAGTACAAATTCCAGCATTTAGTGCAGTGTAGATAATCTACACAAATTTATTGGTGTAGATGGGGGACAACCAGATTATATCCCACTGCAGCAAATTGCTATTGAATTCCAATTCAATCTGGAATTAAATTTTTAATGACAACCATGAATTCATCACCAGTGGTCAGAAAGAGCCACCTGGTTCAGATTTTATTTAGGCTTTCCTTACCTGGAAAAATCTAAATACAACCCCAGACCTATAACAGTGTTGTTGAATCTTAAAGCCTTGGAGCAATTACAGACAGGTAATAAGTACAGCTAGCCAATGCCCTCATCCCATGAGGAAATAAAGTCCTTATTTGTAGGAGTCATTTGGGCTGCTTAGTTAGATAAAATTCACAAGGTAGTTAGTATAGAACTAAGGAACATATCTGTAAGCCTTTAAGTATACAGAAAAGCTGACAAGCTCCCACAGGCAAGTTAAAGCTGTTCAGATATGGAATGATACTAAAAAAGCAATTGTGACTGATTAAGTGACATCAGCAATTATAGAGTCATAGAGGTGTAAGCACAGAAACAGACCCCTCACTGACTTGACAATGCCAACTAGGTGTTGTAAATAAATCCAGTCTTTGTTAGCAGTTGGCCCATATCCTTCTAAACCCTTATTCATATACTCCATCCAGATGCCTTTTAAAGTGTTCCAGCTTCCTCCACTTCTGACAGCTCTTTCCATAGACAACCCTCTACCCAAATACATTACCCTTTAGATCCATTTTAAGAATCTTTCCCCTCACTTTGAACCTATGCTCTAGTTCTGGACTCTCCCACCTTGGGAAGGGAGACTATTTATCCTCTCCATGATTTTATAAACCTCTAATGTTACCCCTCAGCCTCATTTCTTCCCTCCATGAGGAATCAGGCAGCACCAACCTGGTCTGTAGCTTGATGAAGGATAGGCAACTTCTCCAGCTTGTCCAAACCTTTACAGGCATACTCATTAGCTACTGCAACTGGAGGGGTGTCAAGTCCAGGACAAAAAATTGTTACTTCATTGTTAAGTAATAATACTACTACAATGTAATGACATTCAACTATGTGTTCAAATTAGCATCAAATTCTGATCAGATCAAAGTTTATATGGAGATGGAAATTTTGCCAGTGATTCTTGTGAACAGTGACTATATTTAATCATAAAAATGACAGTCTAACATTCATTAGACAAAGCACCTGTGTGCTTAAAAACAACAAATACTACCAAAGAGGAGAGTGAACAAATCAGACTTTAATATTAATGTGCAAAACTGGCAGGCAGATCTTTGGAACGTAGACCCAATGGCTGAGGGTTTGGATCCAATGTTCTAAATGATCCACCATTTTGGATCTCCTTTGGTAATCAGTCCCCAAAGTTGCAGAAGCAGGCCATTGGGTCCACTAGGAGGAAACCTGAGCACCTGGAGAAAACTCTTGTGGGGAACTTGCAAACTCCACATGGACAGTGAACAAAGGCTGGAATTGAACTCTGTCCCTGGGGCTTGAGACAGTGCTAGGCACTGAGCAACCATGCTACCCCTTATCTAGATTGTTGGATGACATTCAATTATACCCAATAGAATTCATTGACAATGAGAAAAGCCAATTGATTGTGGTTATCACTTGATAGAAAGTGACATTCAAACCAGAAAGCAGTGTGGATCATGTTATGCAATTGAGCAGTAAGTAGTGCTCCTAGAAATAAGACTTTTCTTACTTTGAGGTTCCAGCTTGTCTATAAGAGGTTTAGCACCACTGGCAGCAACAGTGACTATGGTCTTCACTCCCTGCTCAGCAAGGTCACAGATAGTCTTTACTGCAGGATAGCTCTCCTTGGTACTTGTATATGCAGCAGATACTTGGTCACAAGCAGAACTCACAAGTGGTAGACTAGTCACTCTGTCAACAACATTCTTAAAAAAAAAGAGACAGGATTTGTTAAAGATAGCTATAACAATTTTGTTCCCTCAGAGGTGGTAGTGTAACCACAGCTTTTATTTGCAGAAAGTGACCTAGCAGACAAATAGGAAAGATGTATTTAATATTTACAAAAAAAAAGGGTCTTGATTAGATTAGGGATTTAAAGTGTTTAGGGATAAAATTAACCAGCTTCTACTCAAGTCCACAATAGATGTTGTTCTAATATCAGATTGAAGGCACAGACATTGTAATAGTTTAGGACATAAATTTGGGAGAGTGTACTCTAGTACTAACCCAGTTCAAATCACAAGATTTAAAGCAAGAATTAGTAGCAGTCTTGTCAAAATGTGACACCACTGTTTAAAAAGGGAGGTGGACAAACGTGGGTAATTATAGACCAGTTAGCTCAACTTCTGTAGTTAGAAGAGTGCTTGAGTCTGTTAAGAAACTAGCAAGGCATCAAGACAGAATTTGTCCCATTGAGTAAATGCAGCATGGGTTCATGAAGTGCAGATCATTAAAATAGTACGTGAACAGGCTTTTGGCCCAAAAAGTCCACACCAACCCTCTGAAGAATAATCCACCCAGATCCATTCCCCTACTCTATTTACCCCCGACTAGTGCATCTAACACTATGGATAGCTTAGCCTGGCCATTCACTTGACCTACATATCTTTTGCATGGTGGGAGGAAACCCATGCAGACAAGGGGAAAGTGTGCAAACTCCAGTCACCCAAGTTGGGAGTTGAACCATGAAGACACTACAATGGACAGTGGGGACCTAGATGGGAGGTATCTCTTTCCCAAAAGAGATTGTGGTGTCACAAAAAGCTGCTGCACAAGATAAAGATGTAAAGGTGATACAGGCAGTGTATTAGCTTGGATAGAGATTGGTTAACCAACAGGAAGCAAATAGTGGGAATAATGAGTGCTCTCTGGTTGGTAGAGACTAGTGGTACACCTCAGGGTGAGGTGTTGGACCTATGATTCAAAGTGGAGAACCAGTGTCAGTTTGCAGATGACACTAAAAGGAGAGTGGTAGGCAAGGTGTGCCCAGGACTGAAACTTTGCAAGAGGATGTTTACATGAGTGGGCAAAGGTCTGGCAGATGGAGTGCCATGTTAATAGAGGTGGAGTCATCCATTTCAGTAGGCATAACAGTAAAGACGACTTTAGTGGTAAGAGCTTGCAGCACACGGCAGAGACACCTGGGTGTCTTTGTGCATGACTCAGAAGGTTGGTCTGCAGGTACAAACAAGTGGAATTTTGTCCTTCACTGCTTTTAAACAAATTCCTCTAGCAGAGGTTTTGTTGCAGCTGTAAAGGGAGCGGTAAGACCACACCTGGATCACTGCATGCAGTTTTGGTCTCCTTACTGCAAAGGATGCACTGGCACTAGGGAGGGTACAGAGGTTCACTAGGTGGATTCCAGAGTTGAAGAGGTTGGTTTATGAGGAGAGATTGAGTAGACTGGGATTATGTTCCCTGGAATTAAGGATGAGGGGGAATCTATTGGAAGAGGTTTAAAGAAAACAGGAGTTACAGGTAGAGGGTATTTCCACTGGAAAGTGAAATTAGGACAAGAGGACATGCTTCAAAATTGGGGTGGTGGTAAAAAAAAAAACAAAACAAGAAGAAGAAATGAAGCATATTTAGAGTTACAGGAATACTTCACCCAGAAGGTTGAATCTATGGAATTCCCTGCCTAGTGAAGTAGTTAAAGCTTCCTCAGTAAGTGTTTTTAAAACCAAAAGTTTTTTGAACAGTTTAAAAAAGTTAAGAGGATGGGTGAGTGGAATGGAGGCCAGAAGACCATGGCAGCGAGAGCGAATGGCAGCGAGAGCGAGAGCCAAATCCTGGAGATCAAAGGCAAGTCTAGAGTGGTACTGGAAAAGCACAGCAGGTCAGACAGCATCCAAGGAGCAGAAAGATGACATTTCAGGCAAAAGGAAGGAGGCTGGGAGTTGGAGGTGGAAGGTAGCTGAGAGTGCAATAGGTGGATGGAGGCAAGGGTGAAGGTGATGTATCAGAGAAAAAGGTGAAATGGATTGGTGGGAAGAATTGATAGGAGACAAGTCTTGAGGACAGTGCTGAGCTGGAAGCTTGGAACGGAGGGGGGTGTGCTCAGCAGCATGAAAAATGAGGAAACTGGTGGAGAAGTCCACATTCATGCCTTGGGGGTTGAAGGGTCCCAAGGCAGAAGAGGAGGAGTTTTCCTCCAGGAAACAGGTGGTGAGGGAACAGCAGTGGAGGCAGCCCAGGATCTGCAGGTCCTCAGAGTGGGACGAGAGTTGAAACATTCAGCCACAGGGTAGTGAGGTTGATTCATGTAGGTGCCCCAGAGATATTCTCTGAAGCAATCTGCAAGTAGGTATCCAGTCTCCCCAATGTAGGAGAGACCACAACAGGAGTGACCAGTACAGTAAATGCCATGTGGAAGTGCAGGTGAAACTTTGATGGATGTGGAAGCCTCCTTTGGGACCTTGGTCAGAGGTGAGGGGTGAAGTGTGGGCACAGATTGCCATTCCTGCAGTGGCAAGGGAAGGTGCCAGGAGGGGAGGGTGTTAGGGGACATGGACCTGACCACACAGTCAGAGGGAACATTCCTTACAGAAAGATGGGGTGGGGAGGGAAATGTCCCTGGCAGTGCTGTCAGTTTATAACTGGCAGAAATGTCATCAGATGATGCAATTTATGCAGAGATTGGTGGGGTGCAAGGAAAGGACCAGGAGTTCTGTTCTTGTTGCAGTTGGAGGGATAGGGTTTGAGGGCAGAGGTGCAGGACATTGATAAAGATACACTGGAGGGCATCAGCCACCACACAGGAGGGGATATTGTTGTCTTTAAAGGAGGCAGCCATCTGGTGTGTTCTGTAGTGGAACTGGTCCTCCTGAGGAGATACAGAGGTGAAAGACTTGGGAATAAGAGCCAGAAGCATCAGTTTCCCACTCTTCAGATGCTGCCTGACCTGCTGTGCTTTTTCAGCACTACTTTACTCCTGCTCAAAGTTATGTTCTTATTGTACAATTGGCAGAGTATCAGACAGTTACTCAAGTCATTTATACAAATTGTGAAAGGGAATGTGAAGAGCAAGCATCTAAGAGATTTTTGAATATAGCAAAACATACACAACTAGAGAAAGCTGAGCTTCATCTTCAGATGAAGTTAAAGTTTGGAAAAACAGTTCTCAAAGATTCAAATTACAGGTCATGAACTAGTTTCACACTGAAAGCGAGTGTTTCTTCCATAGAAGCTGTACCTGTTGGTTGCCATTTTCTTGGCCTGCTGTAGTTTCAGTAGCATTTCCAGTTACTGATGCCATCATGAGCTGCAAAAGTCTTGGAAAACATTTCAGGTTTTTTTAAAACAATAGCAACCTTCTAAAACCACTCCACAAGCATCAATAATATAAAAACAGAAAAATGCCTTGGAGGCAACAATACACTGGACAACTTAGAAAGTAGATCTGTCTAAGTAATGTAGACCCAGAAGCATAACTACTACATATTTTTTAAAAAATATTATTCTAGCAAAAGTTTACTATTACCAAAAGTGAGTGTTTATTATTATTTTTTTCTCTCTTACCAATATACAATGAACAAAAACTCCTTACTTCCTATAGATATGGTCTACTCCTCTTTTATATGAATGTGTAGTGCATTTAAACACCTGCTCTCATCAGCTGAGGAGGCACTTGTTCAACTAACCAATAGGAATTCACGATATGGAATAACCTGACAATTGTTAATTGTATTGAGCCTCAGAAGCAGGGATTCTCATGACTATCTGATAGCACACCATTGCAATAAAATTGAAGGAATTCTCAAGTAAGTGATGATGTGAATGAAATTATTTTTAAAAATGATCTTGAAATCTCTTTTTGTAAGAAAGAATATTGCTCACAGCAGGACTGAGCCAACTGTGAGGTGAGGTTCAATGCCTGTTATCTCTAACAATTGGTTATGGATCCAAGACACTATCCCCACCCTCAACCTCACTCTAGTTGTATCCCTCAATTATCATGCTTAGATGATAACAACAAGGTTAAAGAATAAATTGCGCCTTTGGTGTAGAAGAATATTCTGAGTGCTTCACAGAGCCCACACAAAAGAAAACAGCAAACAAAATCAAAATACTGCAGATGCTGGACATCTGAAATAAAAACACGAAATGCAAAATATACTCAGCAGAGCAGACAGCATCTGCAGAGAGAGAAACAAAGTTGCCCTTTCAAGTCAATGGTCTTTCATCAGGATTGACAGAAGTTAGAAATTTAACAATTGGTAAATGATTTTAAACACAGAGAAGCAAGATGAAATTAAGTAGGATTTTAGGGTAGGAGAGGGAAGTAGTGAGAATGAGCATTTGACTGGAGCCATCCAAAGTTTAGAGTCTTGAAAGCTGATGATCTTAAATAGTTGATTGAATGAGGAATTTACATTATAGGCAAGAGTTGCAGGAACAAAAGGTACTGGAGAGGAAACTTTCAAAGCTTTAGGAAGTTTGAGAGATAATAGAAAAAGCTATGTAAAATATGTAATGCAAGTTTGAGAATTTTAGTTCGTAGCGTTGGAGAATTGGCAGCCAATGTGCATCAGCAGAAACCATGGTGTTTAATTAGATTAGATTAGATTCCCTACAGTGTGGAAACAGGCCCTTCGGCCCAACAAGTCCACATCGCCCCTCCGAAGAGAAACCCACCCAAACCCATTCCCCAACCCTATATTTACCCCTGACTAACGCACCTAACACTGTGGGCAATTTAGCATGGCCAATTCACCTGACCTGCACATCTTTGAATTGTGGGAGGAAACCGGAGCACCCGGAGGAAACCCACATAGCTGAGGAGGCTTTAAATGCGTTGAAGTTTATGAGGTGATGAAGGATGGGAGGCCAGTTCAAGGATAGTCAAATTTGAAGCTGAGAAACACATAGTTACGGATTTCAGTGACACATGTTGAAAACAAAAGCAATGGTCTTTGGGATTGAGAGGATATAGACCCCAACTCAGGATAGAGTTTAGTAGGGGATCTAAACTTGTGAATGACCTCAGTTAATGTTTTGAATGCATGTGACCTTTTCTTCTAACTCTGTTTAAACTCTGGTTAACTCTCCAATGTCCAATTCTTTGTGTTACTTTCATGGAGAGATCATGATGAAAGCAGGGCAGTTAAAGCCAGTCATTATTATTGTGCATGTGGATATTTTGTGAGGAGGGTCTTGTCATAGGAAGGCATCATTCACAAGTTGAACTCTTGCCTTATGCAATAATCTATACATTCACAGGCACGGTCATACACTTTTCACCCAAGGTAGATCAGCGCAAGTTCTAATTAATGAGAATTTAGAAACTGGCGATCAGAGATTTTTAAAAAATTCATTCATCAACAGAGAGTG
The DNA here is from genome assembly GCF_037043375.1 of Chiloscyllium plagiosum. Taxonomy (NCBI): domain Eukaryota; kingdom Metazoa; phylum Chordata; class Chondrichthyes; order Orectolobiformes; family Hemiscylliidae; genus Chiloscyllium; species Chiloscyllium plagiosum. The sequence goes on along the minus strand of NW_028270166.1, from coordinate 36,819,990 downwards.
TCATTGGCAATTTATTGCTCATTACTGTGTGAGAGAAGAAATTCCTCCTCATCTCTGTTTTAACTGAGTCACCCCTTACTCTGGGATTATATCCACTAGTATTTGTAGACTCTGCTACAAGGGGTAACAACCTCTCCACATTTACCCTGTCTAACTCTCTAAGAAAGGTATGTGTTTTATTTAGGTTGACTCTCTTTCTTCTACACTCTAATGATTTCAGGCCCAACCTACACAACCTCTCCCCATAAGAGAAGCCCTCCATAATCAGGATTAATCTAGTGCACCTTCTCTGGACTGCCTCCAAGTTGGAGGTAAGGGCATCAAAACTGTTTACAGTGTTCTAGATGTGGCTTAACTAGTGCCTTGTATGGTTTTAGCAAGATCTCTTTTTGTACTCTATTCCCTTTGAAATAAAGGCCATCAGTCCAATTTCATTTGCATTTCAGTGAGTGACACTACTAAAAGGATAGCACACGTAAGAAAGTGATCACACTGCAGATTAGAATTGTGCAGGCAAGGTGAGAATGGGTGACAGCAGGCAGTCTGGGAGAATGAGGCAGGTAGTGGAGGAGTCCCCTGAGTGTACCCTACTTGCTAATCAGTATTTCATTCTGGAAACCATGAGTGTCATGGTTCCTCAAGGAGTGCAGCCAACACCGAGTCTATGGCACCAAATGTGTCTCAGCTGTACAAGCAGAATGGAAGGGCAACAATGATGGGGGATTTCATAATCAGGGATCAGACAGGCTTTTCTGCAGTATCAAACATGACTCCAGGAATGATATGTTTCCTCCCTGATGTCAGGGTCGCTCTGCCTCCCACTTTGCCAAGGACATGCAAGTCCTGGGCCTCCTCCACTGCCAAATTCTAGCCACCTGATGCCTGGAGGAAGAATACCCTTTGGGATCCTCCACCCACACAGGCTCATTAGTTTCCTCATCTCCCCTTCCCCCACCTTATCCTAGATCCAACCTTCCAACTCATCACCAGCCTCTTGAACTGTCCTACCTGTCCATCTTCCTTCCTACCTATCTGCTCAAAACTATCACCATCACCCCCCCACCTTCATCTACTGATCACATTCCCAGCTACTTTCCCCCAGGTCCAACCCCCTCCCATTTATCTCTCAGACTCCTTGGGCCCCCCTCACATTCCTGATGAAAAGCTTATGCTCGAAACGCCAACTCTCTGCTCTTCGGATGCTGCCTGACCGGCTGTGCTTTTCCAGCACCACACTTTTTGACTCTGATCTCCAGCATCTGCAGTTCACTCTTTCTCCCTCAAGAATATGTCGCAACTGCAAGACATCCTTCTTGGGGAAGATGTTTATCCGTAAATCATTAATACCATTGATACAGGTTAGGAGTGGGATGAGGTCCTAAAGATAGGGAGTTAGAAAGGAAATTAAAAAGCAGGATCTCAAGAACAGTAATCTCAGGAATAACCCCAGTACCATGTGCTCGTGAGCATAAGAGGAAGATTGAATTGAATGAATGGCTGGAGAACTGGTGCAGGAGGAATGGAATCAGATTTCTGAGGCATTGTGCCTTGTTAAGGGCAGGTAGGATCTGGACAAGCTGGATGGGTCAAATCTTAACTGGACTGGGACTGATATCGCACACGGTAGTATGTACTAGTGCTGTTTGGGTTGGCTTAAATAACCTGTCAGAAGAACAGGAACCTGAAGGTTAACTCAAATTGGAAGAATGTGGTTAACAGGAAGTGACAAGCTGTTCGGGAGACGAGGACACAGGAGAAATAAAACCAGGCCTTGAGTACGCTTCGAATGCAGAATGATGTACAAAAGACAAAGTTAAGGGAACTCTACCTGAGAGTGTTTGCAACAAGATAAATGATCTAAAGTCAGAATTAGAGATAAATGGATATAATCTACTTGCCTTTACAAACCTTTGGCTGCCTGGTGACCAGTAAATGAATATACCTGAATATTTAATGTTCAGGAAATACAGACAGAAAAGAAGGCGGAGTTGCACTGATAATAAGGGATGGAATTCATAATTAGTAAGGGAAGATCTCACATTGGGAGAATGATGTATGAAATCTATTTGAGTGGAATTCAGAAATAGCAAGGAGCTGCAGACCTAGGTTGGATTTATAACCCACTGAATAGTGGTGGTTGTATTAATTACGTTTCATTTCTTTATTTTTCTAAATTTTTTTCTTAGAATTTATACTCAACAATCTGTACCTTAATACCTTTGTATCTAAGATGGCGCTGTAAGTGGTGACTTGTAAATTTTGTACTCATGTGAGTACATGTGACAATAAAGTTAATTCAATTCAATGCAATTAATGGTATTGAGAAGTTAAGAGATGACTGGAGAATGGAAAGCACAGTTATCATAGGTGACCTCTGTATAGACTGGGGAAACCAATTGACCACAAAAGCTGTGAAAGGTGAGTTTCTGGAGTGTGTCTGAATGGTTTTCTAGAGGAGTACGTTGAGGATCTGACTAGAAGACAGGCTATTTTGGATCTGGTATCATGTAATGTAAAAGAGCTAATTAACAATCTTGTCAGAAAAAAAATCTAGCAATGAGTTAAAACCATATGATAGAATTTTAAGTTTGAAAGTGAGCTAGTTCATTTCGAAGCAAGGGGATTAAATTTTAATAAGGGAAATTATGAGGATATGAGGCACAAATTGGCTAAGATGAATTGGGAAAGGCATGTCGGACATTTCTAATGGCTAGTCTTTGATGAGCGATTACTTAGGATGAGACAACACATTCCTTCAAAGTACAGAACCTCAAAAAACGTCAGTCATCCATGACTGACAAAAGAAGTTTGGCTTGTACAACATCTTTTAAGAAAAGCTTATAAAGTTGGCAAAAATAGTAGCAATTTGCATGATTGGGAGGGTTTTAGGATACAGCAAACAAGGACTAAGAAACTGATAAGGAACGGAATATGAATGCAGTCTAGCAAAATACATAAAAATGGGTAGTAAATATGTTCTTAAGTGAACATGAATTGAAAATGTTTAGTTAAGATGAACATGAATCCATTACAGAGTCAGGAGAATTTATTATGAAGAGAAATGGCAGATAAGTTAAATAATTGCTTTAGGACTATTTTCATTGAGAAAGGTATAAGTAATCTCCCAGAACTAGAGATCCAAGTGATGAGGGAGGAGGGGGAGTTGAAGATAATTATATTAATTAAGAAAATAATAATGGAGAAATTAATGGGTCTGAAAGTTGGTAAATCTTGAAAACCTGATATTCTTTATCCTAGTGTCTTGAAGGGACAGACTAAGGGGATAATGATGTATGCGTGATTTATCTTCCAAAGTTCTAAAGATTCTCAAATGATCCCTGCAGATTTGAAGCTAGTGAATGTCATGGCAGTGTTTAACAATAGAATGATAATAAAACAAACAGGAAGCTCCAGATCTGTTCATCTTATGTCAGTAGAAGGGAAAATGCTAGAATCTGTTATAAGGATGAGATAAATGAACACTTGGATTTGTGAATGGAAAACAGAGTTTAACAAAGTTGGTTTTTTTTAGGATGAGGATGTTACTAACAAAATTGATAAAGGAGTCAACAAATGTAGCATTCTTGGACTTGCAGAAGGCTTTTGATAACATCTCCCCACCCCTACAGGAGGTTGGTTAGCAAAATTACATCACTTGGGATCATGGGTTAACAAAAAGAATAGGAACACAGAACAAACAGGTCATTCTGTGTTGGACAGGCTGTGATTTGTGGGATACTGTAAGGATCAGAACTTGGCCCACAGCAATTTTCCATCATGTCAAGTGATTTAATGTGGGGACCAAATGTGATATTTCCACATTTGCAGAGAATACAAGGCTAAATGAAAATGTACGTTGTGAGGATGATTGGGTTAGTGAACGGGTAAGAACATGGCAGATAGAATATAATGCTGAGAAAGGAGTTTATCCACTTTGGTAGGAGAAACAGACATACAAAAGTATTTCTTGATTGGTAAGAGGTTGGAAAGTGTGCATATGCAAAGGGACCTAGGTGTCCTTGTTGATAAGACACCAATAGCTAACCTACAGGTGCAACAGAAACGTCAGCCTTTATTGTGGTATAGAAGTAGTGAAGTCTTGCATCAACTGGATTGAAGTTCCACAACTGGAACATGTATAATTTTGGTCTTACTTGAAAAAAATCATTGCCACAGATGGAGTGCAACCAGACTTTAGATTAGATTAGATTAGACTATTTACAGTGTGGAAACAGGCCCTTCGGCCCAACAAGTCCACACCGACCCGCCGAAGCGCAACCCACCCATTCCCCTACATTTACCCCCCTACCTAACACTACGGGCAATTTAGCATGGCCAATTCACCTGACCTGCACATCTTTGGACTGTGGGAGGAAACCGGAGCATCTGGAGGAAACCCACGTAGACACGGGGAGAATGTGCAAACTCCACACAGTCAGTCGCCTGAGTCGGGAAGTGATTGGGTAAACTGAGTTGGTGTTCTCCAGCATGCTAAAGGGGAGATCTGGTTAAAACAAGCAACCTACTTTTAAAAAAAGGGATAGACAGGGTAGATATAGGTAATAAATTTCCTTAAGTTGTGGAGATTAGAACTAAGGGACAACTTAAAAATAATGAATGTCGTTTAGGATGAATAACCCTGTTTTTTAAACTTTGGAATTCTCTAATGGCTATGGAAATGCCATTATAGCAAGGAGAGATTGATAGGTATCAGATGACCTCCCTAACTCTACACCAATTGGTAATGTATCCAAAAGGAATCAAACAAGTAAACTAGCCATGATTGCATTAAAATGGTGGAACAGTTAGGTTTAAGACCTATTCTTGTTTCTACATTCCTACTTTTACAGCTTTCAGAAAACTAATTTTCCTTCATTTTCATTGAACACCTTCCATGGGTAGATTTTTCTAGTTTTTTCCTTCTCTGGTTAGAATGTAAGGCACTAAAACCATTATATCCAAGAATTACTTCCATGTACCATACAAAAGGTACCTTTTGGTATTTTTGCCCCTAGTCATGGCTAAAACTTCCAAGAATAGAAGGCATTTAGAGCACCTCTTTACTGATTGACCAAGATTTCTGCCTGTCTTCAAACATTACCACATGTAATTCAGTCATTATTTACATATTTTTAATATTAAAGAATAGTTTGAAGACATCCAAGCAAAAAGCCAAGTTGACAATATTGGAGCAACAGCACCTTAGTAAAAAGAAGCAGAGTTCAACTCCCCTTTTGGAAATTTCAGTACTATGGCAGTAGCGTTGTTGAACAATAACAATATTTTGAATTCGATCCTAAAGCAATTTAATGTTTTAAAAATCCATTGCACTATTTGGCACAGAACTGATCTTTCAGGATATCATTCACAGTTCATCTGGTCATGATGATATTGCAGGAACTCACTTGATAAATGTGTCTGTAGAGTCACTGTATGAAAACGTGAAGTGTACCAAAATGCTCGGGATCATGAGGCACTAATTAAATAACTGCATTTTGTATTTTACAAATCTTTCAACTGTGGCATCACAGCACATGACTCTAGTTATTAGACTTTCATAAACCAGTTCAAATTACAAGTGAAAAATTGTACTGTGCAAATTTCTTTTTTTATATAGATATTTTTATTAGAAATTTAACATTTTTACAAGTTTACAAAAATAAACAAAACTCTCAAGTACAAACATTGATATACAATTAAATCTTAAATATGTAATAATCAAAATTTAACAAAAGAAAAATACCGAGAAAGAGAAAAAAACAAAACTCAACTAACTACTAATCTAACCTATAACTAACCAGAGTGTATATTTAAGTCTCTTACATTATTCAAATAAGAGAAAGAGAGAAAAAAAAGTGGATAACATAGAAATTGGGTAGTGAGATACATGCTCGGAATATGTTAACATCAAATGTAACAAAACCCCGTATTCGTGCGGGATTCCTCTCCCAAGGGGCCCCGGACCAGCCAGGTTCGTAATCTCAATTAAATAAAAGCCCTTGTTAGGATAGCCGAAATATCTGTATTCATATAATTCAAGTAGGGCTGCCATATTTTATAAAATAATTTGGTCTTTTGGTGCACCATATTTGTAAGGAAGTCAAGGGGAATACATTCCATAATTAATCTGTGCCATTTTGAAAGTCCAGGGGGGCCCTCAGCCACCCAGTTTACCAAAATATATTTCCTTGCACAGAAAGAGAGAATAGAAAATAGTCTCTTCCCGTGCATATCCAGGGAGGGAAAGTTCGAAAAGCCCAAAAGGGTCCACTTTCATTTCCGTTCCTAAAATTTCTGTCAGGGTACTTGCTACTTTAGTGCAGTATCTACGGATCTTATGACAGGTCCATAGGCAATGTACAAGAGTGCCCACCTCTATTTTACATTTGGGACACATTGGAGATGCTCCTGCCTTAAATTTTGCCAGTCGATCCGGTGCTATATGGGCCCTATGAAGTATCTTCAGCTGGATAGCCTGAGTTCTGTTACAGATGGTGATTCTTCTGGCGTTTTCCCAAATGTCATTCCACGTTTCTATAGAGATTTCTAGTCCCAATTCCTGATCCCATGTTTTAAGCAGATTGTCCATATCTCCCGATACTTCATCATGTAGTAAATGATAAATAGTACTGATGGAGGATACCCCCATTGGTCGTAGTACTCTACATTCTCTACCTGATTTATAAAGACTATCTAATAACGTAGTCTTCTTCTGTATATAATCTCGAATTTGAAAGTATCGATAGAGGTCTCCATTAGGTAATCCGAACTTCTGACGCAGCTGTTCAAAAGACATCAGGACCCTATCTTTAAATAGGTATCCTAGACATGAGATACCCCTGGATCTCCAGAGTTTAAAAGTGGCGTCTGTAAACCCCAGTTGGAATCCCCATGCTCCCACTATCGGCGCATAGGGGGATGTTTTATGTGAGTTGCCCTCATTTTGCCGCATTATATTCCAAGCTTTAATTGTGTTTAGTATTATAGGGTTTTTACAGTGATCCGTAATGATTTTCCTCTTGAAAATAAAAGGTTAATAAGTGGGCATTTTACTTGAGAAGCCTTGATGTCCAGCCAGACTGATTGTGGATCAGATAAGACCCAATCAGCTATGTAACTTAATAGGGAACTTAACTGATATTTCCTAAAATCTGGGAAATCCAATCCTCCCCTTGCCTGTGGCAGCTGTAGCTTCTTCAGCTTAATGAGGGGCCGTATATGATTCCAAATAAAGGAACCCAACCAGCCGTATAATTTACGTAGTGCCAGCCTTGGCAGCATCACCGGAAGCATTCTCATAGGGTGTAGGAGACCCTCACCCTATGACATTCATTTTAATTAGTGCTATTCTACCCAGCCAGGAAATTGGAAGGTCTCCCCACCGCTGGAGGTCCTGCCTTATCCTCTCCAGTAAATGCACAAAGTTAGCCTTGTATAACTGACCAAATACTGGGGTAATAAAAATGCCTAAATATAAGAAACCCTCCAGGGATCAATGAAAGGGAAAATGGGATCCGTCCGCTAAGTGGGGTATCATAGCAAGGCCACCCATTGACATAGCCTCCGATTTTGAGAAATTAATTTTATAGCCTGAGAATGCACTAAATGTATTAATAACTTGGATTAAGCGAGGTACGGACATCAGAGGATTACTGAGGAATAGAAGAACATCATCTGCATTAAGGGTAATTTTATGTTTACCTGTACCAATCCTCAGGGCCGTTATATTAGAATCAGCCCATATAGCTTCTGCTAGTGGTTCAATTATTAGCGTAAATAACAATGGCGAGAGAGGACATCCCTGACAGCAGCCCCTACCCACACTGAAGCTATCCGAACCTAATCCATTGGTAACCACAACTGCTTTGGGATCACTATACAATGTTGAGACCCAATTGGTAAACACCTTTCCAATGTGTAAAACAAATATGACCATTCAACCCTATCGCATGCCTTTTCCGCGTCTAATGAAACTATTACTCCTGGTATCTTTCCCTGATGGCAGGCTTGAATCAAATTCAAAACTCTTCTTATATTATTGGATGATCTACGGCCCTTAATAAACCCCATCTGATCCTCCTTTATGATATGTGGCAGTACCCTTTCTAGTCTCAATGCTAACATTTTAGAAAGGATTTTAAAATCTACATTTAGCAAGGATATTGGTCTGTATGACGTACAATCTTCTGGATCCTTTCCTTTTTTAAGGATGAGAGATATTTGCCTCTTTCAGCGAAGGCGGGAGACAGCTCTGACTATATGCATAGTTATACATGTCCATAAGTGGACCAGCCAATATTTCTATAAATTCTTTCTAGAATTCAGCTTGAAAACCATCTGGGCCCGGTGTCTTACCGCTCTGAAGTTGCCTGATTGCGTCAAGTATTTCTTGGACTGTTAGGGGAGCATTTAAGGCCGATGCCTGTTCCGGAGTTAGGCCCGGAAAGGTCAAATTTTTAAAAAATGATTACATCCTCCTAGTCCTGTCTTCACAATCCTGTGATTTATATAAATCAGAATAGAATTTTCTAAAGATTGCAGTAATCCTTTTAGGATCATGAGTCAAAATACCCGTACTTTCCTTGATAGACATGACAGTTTGAGGGGCCTTTTTTTCCTTTGCAAGAAATGCTAAGTATCTACCCGGTTTGTCGCCAAATTCATATAACCTTTGCTTTGCAAATAATATTTCCCTCTTAGCCGTTTGGGTAAGTGTGTTTAGAGCTGTCCTAAGAGCTGTAATCCTTTGCAATTTGATGATAGAAGGTCTATCAGCGTATGCAATTTCAGCTGCTTTTAAGCGAGCTTCGAGCAGACGCTGTTGTTCTCCCTGTAATTTTTTCTGGGTCGCTGAGTAGATGATCAAACCTCGCGTGTAAACTTTGATGGTCTCCCACATCATTGATGGGTTACTAGCCGTACCTAAATTAATTTCTAAAAAAGTTTTAAATTCTTGAGAGAAGTACTTTACAAATTTACTGTCTTTCATTAGGGAGGGGTCCATACGCCAATGCCGAGGGGATGTCCCGTTGTTCCTCGCCTTGGTTTCCATATATACAGCAGCGTGGTCGGAAATTGCTATACTACCTATTTTACAGGATGATATGGAATTTATAAAAATCAAGGGGGCAAAAAACATATCAATTCTGGTATGACATGTGGATTGGAGTAAAAAGAAAAATCTCTGCCCTGTGGATGAAGACATCGCCATACATCTACTAATCCTAATTCTTTGTTCAGACCCACCAATTGTCTAGATCTGGGAGATACTCCTGCAGTACTCTTGGGAATCCTATCTATTTCCGGATCCATAATACAATTATAGGGGGAGACTTTAAATGTATGACGGGCACCAAGAGCCATCAATTTTGAGAAGTCTTCCGTTATAAATTTAAAGGGGTGTGTCGGGGGGGGGGGGGGGGGGCAGTACAAATTTAAAATCCCATAGTCCTCTCCATTTATAAGGGCTTTAATCAGAATATATCGTCCAGATTCATCTTTTATCTGATTTAGGATTTTGAAAGGGAAATTCTTCCAAATAAGAATAACAACTCCCCTACCTTTGAGCTAAGAGAAGAAAAAAAGGCCTAATCAAATCCACCCTGTTGTAATTTCAAGTGTTCTTTATCCAACAGGTTTGTCTCCTGTAGGAGAGCTATATCAATTCTTTCTTTCTTAAGATTTGATAATATTTTCTTCCTTTTGATTGGCGAATTACACACCTTGACATTCCAGGTGCACCACTTAACCGACTGACCAACCATAATCGTCCTGGCAAATCAGAGATCCCTCGGGAGGGGAAACCTTATCCAGAACATCCCGAGCATAGAGCATATAAAATTCACAAAAATGAAGGCTCTCTAATACACTCACAACAGTATAATAAAAAACTATTTCTAAATAATAAAAAAGTATAAAACGTATTTAAATGGAGATTTTCCCCCTTGTTCCCAGGGGGTGTCACTTCCTTTCCAAAGGTCCATATCCTCTCCCAACCAATGCCCCACCCTTGACCCAGGCGCTCCTCAATAGGATGAGAATTCAGATATAATACAAAGCTAGAGTTAACAGTGAGCACCCTACCCCCACCCACACCAACACCTGGATATATTTGGTAATGTTAATACCATGTATAAACATATAACTATAATTACAACCTCAACAATGATAATTAAATGTAATAATACAAAATAACAAGGGAAAACAACCCCGCTCCTAGAGACAGAGGTAAAATAGAAAAAGGTAACCACCTCCCCCCACCAACATTAACTAAATCCCCCGGCATATACACACACATACATAGAATAATTTTTAAAAAAGCCCGGGGGGGGGAAATCGTTAAAGAGAACAAATAAATAATCTCTCTCCCCCCCCCCCCCCCAAGATTAATATTAAACAGTAAGGTAAGAAAAAGGGTGGGGGGGGGGGGGAGAAAGAGGGGGAAAGTTGTAAACCGAAGTGGGGGGGGGTGGGGAGGCAAACCAACATCCATTATCTATTATAATTTATCTAAGAGAGTCCAAAAATTCCTTAGCCTTTTCCAGCGATCCAAAGTTATACACGGATCCTTCATGGTTAAAGTGTAGCGTCGCTGGGTAGCGTAAGGAGTACTGAATATTTAAGTCCTTTAAACACTTCTTCACCTCATCAAATGCCTTCTTTCGGACCAGAGCTGGGGAAAAGTCCTGGAATAACATGATCTTGGATCCTTTATAGATCATGGCTTGGGAATCTTTTCCAAGATGTCTATAGGCTTCTAGGAGTATTTGCCTCTCCTTATAGCTCTGCAGCCGGAAGATGACCGGGCGGGGGCGCTGGTTCGAGCCGGGCCCGCGTATTGCAACCCGGTAGGCCCATTCTACCCTTACCTGGCCTGATCCAGCCTCTAGATTTAACAGCTTTGGAAGCCACTGCTCGAGAAACACTAAGCTAGCCTTCCTCTTCCCGTTCAGGAAGGCACAGCAAATGAATATTTTTTCGACGACCTCCATTATTGAGGTCATCAATGATTCTCCAAGGTCCAAACTCGCTGTTCGAGTGTCCGGACCCGATCCACGGCCGATTGGGTTGTAGTTTCGGAGGTTGCAGCCTTTAGCTCCGCCCCTCCGACTTGGCGCTCGATTTCTTTAATGTCGCGGTCGTGCTTTTGCAGCGCGGCCGAGAGTGAGTCCCAGCGGCTTCGGGATTCTTCAATGAAAGCGTCGGTCTTCGCATCCATTTTAGAGATGACTTCCACAAGGCTCACCACTGTAGGTGAGTCCCCCGGAGCGGTTGCGGACACCTCTGCTGCAGCTGGAGAGGGTGGGGGAGGGGTTCCTGCTTGCTGAGAGCTGTGGGTCCCTTCCCTTTGGTCATTTTTACTAAAGATTAGATTGTTTAAATTTAATACTAAGCAACTAATTAAATTAAACAGCAATTTTAAGTGATTTGGTGAGTGTGGTGGGGGTGGGTGGCCCACTTTGCCCAAGTCTTGGGAGGAGCACTATAGACTCAGACTTGCTGGGTCGCCACCATCTTGGATCCCCACTGTGCAAATTTCTAATTTACCATACCAAATTACATACTGTTACACAAGCTTGAACATATAAACTTTTAAAAAAAAGCCAGCGTAAATCCAAAATGTCTAGTCACAATTAGAAATGAAATGTGCACTTTATTTTAAACAAGTCAATCTACTACTAATCCACTTGTGTTTATCCTCTGCCAAAGGAACCTCTTATACAGGTCTAGTAGTTAGTCAGATTATAAAGGTGAAAAGCCAATAAGAATTTTACATATTACAGTACAATATGGTTAAATTTTCCATAAAGTGACAGCACTGTTTTTGGTTTATTTATTGGAAACACTGAAAAAACCTTAAAGTGATGCAAACCTCCAGGTATATGGTGCTCTAATTGGCTAAAATTGCACGTAAAGTGCTCAAAAATTAATGACAAGCAATTTGAAACCAGAAAAAAAAAGTCAACTAATGTTGCCACTTTTACTTTATCGCGCGTCTTGTACATATTTTGAAGATGCAGATAACCTAGCTCTTTCAAGGTTTCAAAAGATTAACAATAATGAGTTTTTAAAATTCAGGTCCAGAACTCAATCAAAACTACATGATTTTGTCTTGTACATGTTCCAAAAGACAAACTCCTGAAGTTGTAGATTTAGAACTTTATACAACAGCAGAAGTGAAAAAAAAACACCACAGGTCACACTCCAATTGGATCAGAATAACCTTTTGGTCAAATAGTCAGGATTGCAATATGATTTTCACATGTCAAAATTCAGATATGAATATCATGGAGAACCAAATCTTTAGACTTTATATAGACTTTTTAGACTTAATACTTCTGCATCATCCCCTCCAGTGCCATTGTGCATTTTAGTCATCTCCAGTTAAGTAAGCATGGGATTTTTAATTAAGAGACTCTAGATTTAAAAAAAAAAGTTACACATTTGCCGATTGTGTAGACAGAAATACAATTTAGTCAAACCAGCCAGGTCAATTCAAATTCTCAGATTACTAAACCTAATAAAAGTTTGTCTCAGGAGATAAACCACCTACTAATATCAATCTAAGCAGGTTGTGTCTAATTTTGAACTTGATCCATTTCAACCATCTCTTCTGACTGCGGCCGCTCTGTCAGTTGTGGAGCGAATGGACCCACCATCCAGTTGAGTGGAGTGTTGTGAAGTACATAGTCCATCACCCCATCCATGGACTCCCGGATCTTCAGCATCTGCTCTTTGCTTTGTGCCAGGAGCTGCCCAGAAAGATCACCAAAGGAATTGGCAGATGAGAACGAGGTGTGGATACTCTCTGCTGTTTTGCGGATCTGCTGCACTTTGTCCTGAACGTGTTGAGGGAGGCCGTGTACATTTGAAACGAGAGTTAGGCAGGTCGTCTGTAGTTGCTGGGTGAGACCGCGAGTCATGGTTAGGGTTTGGGATTCGAGCTGCTGCAACACAAAGGGAGACACTATCAGAATCTGGTCACCTTTTGGTTTGGTGAATTTGAGGGATCCCAACACAAAGGATCTTACTGAATACAAAAGGACAGTTTCCTACATTAATTTAATGTAGAAAGGTTACTTGTTTGCAATTGGGTGGAGGAGTTGGAGTGGGAAAGGGAGAGGGGTAGGTAGAAAGGGAGAAGGAATGTCTCAGTTGCAGTTGAACCTAGGGGCTGGGTGAGGGGGGGGCAGGGGGAAGAACTGGGAGCAAAGCTAGTGGTGATGCTCATGCTCACGCTAACTGTCCAGATATCTTAGCTGAAAATTCCCATTGCAGGCTTTGCCTGACAAGGCAACTATTACACAGGTCACAAGGAGTCTGTCCCATAGTAGAGAATGTCTCTCTACCACCATGAAGGTCCAGTTATGAAGCACATAGCTATAAAGAGCACTGGCTTACTTTTACCACTTAAAGGCTGCCAACACCTAGGCGAGACCAATTCTATTAAAACAAAAGTAAACCTCTCCCAGGTTAGAATTAAAAATATATTTTGATATCACTGCATTAAAAATTTCCATGGTGCAGCACATGCAGGACTTCTATTTCCTAATAAGGAAAGAGCAGCAACACCATTAATATCTACAAGTCATGCTACCCCTACAAAGGACAGTTAGTGGTTCAAGCCCACTATCCCTCAAAAGCAATCTGCAGTGGCTAGACCAGGGTCAGGCATGCACTTTCATGCAGCTAGGAGCCCAGTGACAAGACTGATCATTACAAAGGACCCATTAACTGGTTTGGATAAACAGATGGCTACTTGGAAGAGGGAGTCAAAGGGTGGGTCAGTAAATTTGCAGATGATACGAAGATTGGTGGAGTTGTGGATAGTGAGGAGGGCTGTTGTCAGCCGCAAAGGAACTTAGATATGATGCAGAGCTGGGCTGAGGAGTGGCAGATGGAGTTCAACCCTGTCAAGTATGAGGTTGACCATTTTGGAAGGACAAATAAGTATTCGGAATACATGGTTAACGTTAAGGTTCTTAGTAAGGTGGAGGAGCAGAGGGATCTTGGAGTCTATGTTCATAGATCTTTGAAAGTTGCCACTCAGGTGGATAGAGCTTGTAAGAAGGCCTATGGTGTATTAGCATTCATTAGCAGAGGGACTGAATTCAAGAGTCGTGAAGTGATGTTGCAGCTGGACAGGACCTTGGTTAGGCCACATTTGGAGTACTGTGTGCAGTTCTGGTTGCCTCACTTTAGGAAAGATGTGGAAGCTTTGGAGAGGGTGCAGAGAAGATTTACCAGGATGTTGCTTGGAATGGAGAATAGGTCGGACGAGGATAGGTTGAAAGTGCTAGGCCTTTTCTCATTGGAACGGCGAAAGATGAGGGGGGACTTGATAGAGGTTTATAAGATGATCAGAGGAATAGATAGAGTAGACAGTCAGAAACTTCTTCCCTGGGTACAACAGAGTGTTACAAGGGGACATAAATTTAAAGGTGAAGGGTGGAAGGTATGGCGGGGGGGGGGGGGGGGGGGATGTCAGGGGTAGGTTCTTTACCCAGAGAGTGGTGGGGGCATGGAATGCGCTGCCTGTGCGAGTGGCAGAATCAGAATCATTGGCGACCTTTAAGCGGCAATTGGATAGGTACATGGATGGGTGCTTAAGTTAGGACAAATGTTCAGCACAACATCGTGGGCCGAAGGGCCTGTTCTGTGCTGTATTGTTCTATGTTCTATGGTCAAGGTGCTAACCGAGACATTTAAAAAAAAAGGGTAATTCAGGACAGAAAGAATCTGAAATTAAAAGAGCTTTGGATGAATTGTTTCAGATGTCCAGTAACCTACTCGGGATTAAGGATACTAGAGAGTGGCTGTTATACCATTAACAGGAGGAGAAACATGCTATGCTGTCCTTTTGGAGAAAACATCAGGGATTAAATAATCGATTGACAACTGACCTGGGAGACTTGTGAAGCATTGCACTTACCAGCTAGAATACAAGTTTCTCTTTAAACTCACTGCTTTGAAGTAAGGGATTTAACCCTTTGTGTAATGCAGGTGGTGGCTTCAATTAAAATAGCCTGGGCACGTTTCAGACTGGATGACATGGTGGCTCAATAGTTAGCACTGCTGCCTCATAGCTCTACAGACCTAGGTTCAATTCCAGCCTTGCGCGACTGTCTAATTGGAGTTTAGACTTGGCAGTGGAGGCCAAGTCTCTGGATACTTTCAAGAAAGAGATGGATAGAGCTCTTAAAAAGATAGTGGAATCAAAGGTTATGGGGATAAGGCAGGAACAGGATACTGATTGCGGATGATCAGCCACGATCATAATGAATGATAGTGCTGGCTCGAAGGGCAGGATGGTCTACTCCTACACCTATTGTCTGGATGTTCTCCGTGTCTACATGGGTTTCTGCCAGGTGCTCTGATTTCCTCCCACAGTCCAAAGATGTGCAGATTAGGTGGATTCGCCATGCTAAACACTTCATGTGGGGTTACAGGGATGAGGAGTCTGGGTAGGATGCTCTTTGGAGGGTTAGTGCAAATGGCCCCTTTCAGCACAGTAGGGATTCTATGAAGTTTCCTTTATTTGGCAGTATGCCCTTCACAATGACCTTCCCCAGCAACCAGAAAAGATGCAAAACCTACCAGTACACCACCCCACTTCCCACCCACATCCAGGGCCCCAAACAGACCTTCCAGGTGAGAGGGGTTCATCTGCCTCTCTTTGAACCCAGTTTACAGCATCAGAAGATTCCGATGTGGTCTTCTCTACATCAGAGAGAAGAAACGTAAACTTAGGAAACAGTTTGCCAATTATCTGTCAGGACTGCAGGGATGGACTGGACCTCCTAGTCACCGCCCATTTTAAATTCCCCTTCCCAACATGACCATCCTTGGCCTCCTCCATTGCCACAAACCAAACCGCAAATTGGAGGGACACCTTACTTTCCGCCTGGGCAGCCCACAGTGTGGAGGACTCAACATTGAGTTCTCCAAATTCAAATGACCTCCCTTCCCCCACAAACACCCTAACCAGATTAATTCCTCCCATTGACCAGGTCGTACCCTCTGCCTGTCTTTACCCATCCCCACTTCACCATCCTGCCCCTGCCACCCTATTTATTTGTAGCTCCCCTTACACTCACCCCCAGTCCTGAAGCGTTACACCCGAAACATTGACTTCTCCACCTCCTGGTGCTGCCTGGCTTGCTGTGCTCCCCCAGCCTCCTGGTGCTGCCTGGCTTGCTGTGCTCCCCCAGCCTCCTGGTGCTGCCTGGCTTGCTGTGCTCCCCCAGCCTCCTGGTGCTGCCTGGCTTGCTGTGCTCCCCCAGCCTCCTGGTGCTGCCTGGCTTGCTGTGCTCCCCCAGCCTCCTGGTGCTGCCTGGCTTGCTGTGCTCCCCCAGCCTCCTGGTGCTGCCTGGCTTGCTGTGCTCCCCCAGCCTCCTGGTGCTGCCTGGCTTGCTGTGCTCCCCCAGCCTCCTGGTGCTGCCTGGCTTGCTGTGCTCCCCCAGCCTCCTGGTGCTGCCTGGCTTGCTGTGCTCCCCCAGCCTCCTGCTGGTCTACTTCAGATTCCAGCATCTGCAGTTTTTTTTTTCCATCTCTTCAGAATAACTTGCCAAGTTCTACCTTATGATCCCAGAATAAGATTGAAATCCTTACCTCTGGCTTCTGAACCCCTTCTTCCTCCACTTGACCTTTTGCCTGTTTCTTCTGCCAATCAATCCAGGTCTGATGCAGTTTCTCCTGGACATCATGCAGTTTCTGATTTGCGGAATCTGCTCCTTTCCTGGCCAATTCAATCTGTGAAAGATACATAACCCAAAAATGCTAGTAGACTGAACTGACTGGTAGACTAATAATTTCCAGTGTTGCCCCTCCATACAGCGTTTGAAAGCTGAAATACAATAGAAAATCCAAATAGAGTGCAGTGACAGTTTTGAAAACCAAGGTGGTTTTGAGCAAGATTTTCCTCATGCGAGTCACAAACCTGACGAGAGTCCAATACCTGAATTCTCAGCTGCCAATCAGATGGTGGTTAATCACCCCGGCTAGACTATTATATATATATATATACACACACACACACACACACGTGTGTATATATATGTGTGTGTATACATACATATACACACACACACACACATACATATACACACACATAAAGCAATGATTTAAAAGGGAGCGAGAGTGTGACAGGTTTTTAAACAAAATGACTGAATTTTCACAGCCCTCAGGAAATTACAAAGATTCACAACCTTTGAATCGAAAGTTCACAGCTCAGAGTCAATTGGCTTTTGTCGTCTCGGTTGAAAACACCCACTTCAATTTATCAGTTAACATCCTCAGTAAACTCTAATAGGGACATTTAAACACAATTACAAATACACCACTTATTCAATTGGAGTCCATTCTTTATGGTAGGAGGCTAGTTAGTCTGTAATAGGCACAAATTACTGCAGATTCTGCAATCTCTACTGAAAACAGTAAAATGCTGGAGATTACAGGTCAGGCAGCATCCATGGAGAGAGAAAGCAAGTTAAGTTTGGAGTCCAAATGCTTCATCTGATGAAGAGTCATCTAAACTCAAAACATTAACTTGCTCCCTCTCCATGGATGCTGCCTGACCCACAGTCGTCTCCAGCATTTGTTGTTTAATTAGTCTGTTGTTCCTAGTTTTCTCTCCCTCTTGAGCGAGAGCGAGAGCGAGAGCGAGAGCGAGAGCGAGAGCGAGAGCTTCCAAAACCACCAATCCAGGATCTTACTGAATTCTGGAAAACTGTTCATGGTTTCAGTTTAAATGAGTGTAGATGAAGTGAGAAAGAAGTTACATTAGTATTGAAGGGTCATTGACATATGAACTATTGTTTTTTTTTAAACTACACCCCAGACTTTCCTCTTTGCAATTATTAAAGTTATTGTAACAGAACAAAAACAAACAAAAAAGCCACACTAGATCTGGAAAGACCTTCTGCTCAACTGGTCATTGATAATTTGAAATCACCTTGGTTCATAGAGTCACAGATGTACAGCAGGGAAACAGACCCTTCAGCCCAACCATCCATACCAACCAGATACCCCAACCCAATCTAGTCCCACCTGCCAGCACCCAGCCCATATCCCTTCAAACCCTTCCTATTACGCCCGAAACGTCGATTCTCCTGCTCCTTGGATGCTGCCTGACCTGCTGCGCTTTTCCAGCAACACATTTTCAGCTTCCTATTCATATACACACCCAAATGCCTCTTAAATGTTGCAATTGTACTAGCCTCCACCACTTCTTCAGGCAGCTCATTGGAATCCTGCCTATTTCATGTGGTGAATTAATGCCACTCAGCAGGTCTGATAATTGTTCATTTTTAATCAAATCCATCACATTGAGACACAGCTGAACTACATTAGTTGTCCTACTGCATCTTGGATGTGGAATGCTGATTTGATCTGTGATTTCAGAACAGAGGACAGTCAGGACCTAGTTTGTAATTTTGAATTACAACTGGGAGACAAAATAATGGCCTTTGTTACTACTTTTAAGAAAGTACCTATTAAAAACAAAAGTCCAGTTCAGACTTGGGACAAGCCTTAGTTGCGAGGAGGGATTATATTGGAGAATAACACCACAACTAAAGTTTAATGTTGAAACAATATTGTTTAACAAAATGCAAGCTTTATTCAGTAACAACCATCTAAAATAAACATTCAAAAAGCTAAGTGTCAATTTGACAGAAGAACGTGTGCTTTCTAGTAGCTGAAGGAACAGCAAGGTTAAAGACCTACAGGACATCATTTGATCTGAGATGTCATAGAAGAAAAGGAATAAATTTCAGTCCACTTTTACAAAAGTAATTCAGCCAATAATTTTGGATCCTTACCAAATCCACAGTGTTGTGAAGCTGAGCCATAATATCTTGGCTGGTTTGTCTTGCCTTCTGCATCTTAGAAACAGAGTGCTGGTAAGCTCTATGACGAATCTTTGAAGATAAAGATCCCAAGCGCACATAGTAACTCTGCGTTTGTGCTGGGGCCACCTCAAAGCCTTCCACAGAAGTAGCTAGTTTTGCTGAAAAGAGAAATCTTCAAATCAAAGCAGTGATATTTAAGGCAGATCTTTTTACATTTTAAGTTTGGTTATAATATTAGCATTGTTTGCTTACACAAAATCTGATTAAGGTTCTCAAGACAAGCTATTTGCAAACTAATACATTTAGTCACAACTTTTGAATAGTTCATAATTTCTAATTGAACACTATTTACCACTGTTGGATTTACTTTGTTCTCCTGCTTTTCCAATAAAGAAAGATAGTGTTCCTCCAGGAACACTATATTACTCATTTTTTCCTCCTCCTTCCTTCCTACCACCAATATCCCAATATGCACAACCATATAACGGATTCAAAACAATGGCTTGGTGCTCTGAAGCAATACAAAATTAGTTACGTTACTTACCCAATTCCTCCTCGGTCATAGGAAGATAGTGATCAACTATCTCTTCAGATTTATTGAGTGCACTGTCGACACCAGTGACCACCATCTGCCCTACTTTGGACGTCATGACAGTGTTAACTCCTTCAGCCATCACTGACTTGGTCTTCTCTATGCTGCCATGGACTGCTCCCTTGGCCATATCTACAGCACCAGTTACTGCATTTTTCGCTCCAGTCACTGTGTTGGAGACTGCATCTTTGGCTCCAGTTATTGTGGATGAAACCATCTCTTTGGTATCAGCAACAACCTGTATTTATATTTTTAAAAAAAGACTTCAATATAGAGCCAAGTCAAACTTAAAAGTAAAAATACTTTGTACGAGTAAATGTAGGGGTATGGGTGGGTTACACTTCGGTGGGTCGGTGTGGGCTCGTTATGGGTGGCACGGTGGCACAGTGGTTAGCACTGCTGCCTCACAGCGCCAGAGACCCGGGTTCAATTCCCGCCTCAGGCGACTGTGTGGAGTTTGCACGTTCTCCCAGTGTCTGCGTGGGTTTCTTCCGGGTGCTCCGGTTTCCTCCCACAGTCCAAAGATGTGCAGGTCAGGTGAATTGGCCATGCTAAATTGCCCGTAGTGTTAGGTAAGGGGTAAACGCAAAGGTATGGGTGGGTGGCGCTTCGGCGGGGTGGTGTGGACTTGTTGGGCCGAAGGGCCTGTTTCCACACTGTAATGTCATCTAATCTTAAAAAAAAAGTTAAAAATTTCATTGTCCACTTAATTCATACAGAAAGCAATTTTAAACAATGCACACCATTTCAATCAACATACAACTGAGGGGAAATTTAAAAAGACATGGTATTTAAATTAATTTGATAACATCATAAGGTATAATCATTGCCCCTCTTACTAGTTTAAAAAATCTAAAGCAGCCATTAAAGGGAGCAAGACGAGCCAGTAGAGTGAAAGAGGGCTTCATTGAGTTGGAAGTGCAATATTCCTAGTGATAGAATGGTAAGGTTAGGTACCATCCGCTGGGTCACCTTGCAGAAGTTTCGCTTACCTGGGGTGTAGACTGTTGAAGGATTGGAAGCTTCTCTTCCAGTTTATCCAAGCCTTTACAGGCATATTCATTAGCTACAGCAACTGAACAATAAAAAAAAAGTTGACAAATCTATCCACGATCACATTGAACAATTGCCTCATTTCATAGTTGAAGGTAAATATATGCAAAGTTGTTAAAGAGTTGAGAACTGGAGTCCAAATGTTTACAGATTAAAAAAAACTTAACATTTAAAAGAAAAAGCTTTAAATGTTTGCACTTTATTTTGAAGCACATTTTCTATACTGCATCACAAATTGAAATGGCCTACAAGCTCAGCAATTACATTTGGTAAATGCTGTTATCACCACTTAAACATGGCTGTAAGGACAACTGCAAGAAGTTACTAAACTTGAAATGAAGCTTGCAATTTAGAGACATAGACTTTTATTGCAGAGCTTCAACTGAGACTTCCTTTACAGCACAGGCTGTAGTGAGCAACACCTAAATGCTCAGGATTCCTTTGGATGTTTGTCCAGGAACCCATCTTTAATAGTCTGAAAATACAAGACAGGAAAAGAGCGCTTCAGAATAGGATTCAGTTTACGGATATAGCTATAGGTAACTATTAGCATTTAACTACAAAAAAAAAGCGAAACTTCAATTGACTATTAGTGTGTATCTTCTTTCAAAGGCAAAATAACTTTTCACTTTTTATTAAAACAAAAAAAAGGGAAAGGACTATTTATTGGAGTAGCAGCAGACATGATACTTCAGTACTGATGAAAAGCAAAAACACACTAATATTGGTGCTGTATAGACCTAATGCAGCTATATTTGTTGCTATCTAGTTATGATATTTCAGACATTTGCATTTTTAACAAACAGAACAGGATTCTCTGAAGCACTCAAAGGGTTTGGTCCTACAATTTAGTCAGCTGAAACTCTGATGCATGGCCAGCCTGTGGTTACCATTCAAGGTTTTTAGATCTTTAAAAAAAGTGTTAAAAGAATGAGTACAAGTTAAGTATCATTTATAAAAAACATTAAGGATAGTCTTTAGGCATCTATTTATAGAGGTAAAAAACAATGACTGCAGATGCTGGAAACCAGATTCTGGATTGGTGGTGCTGGAAGAGCACAGCTCCAGCACCACTAATCCAGCATCTAATTATAGCTGAATGCCTCTGTACTTTGATACAGTCACAAAGCAGTTAGATTTCTAGCCTAAACCATATTTGGCAACAAGTGGAATCTAAGAGAGAACATGCACTATTCACATCTACTGCCTTTTGATTATTGTTGGGCACCAAGCTCAACTTTCAAGTGTGCAATAAGCAGACTCAAGCTGACATTTCAGAAAAACTCTTGTGCGTTCACACACTTTTGTATACAAGTCTCATTTTAAAAAAAAAACGGTGGACACGTGTCTTAATTCCAGTGGGCTGAAATGCTGTATGCTCCAATCTTACTTTGAGGCTCTAGCTTGTCCACGATTGGTTTGGCACCACTGGCAGCCACAGCTGTGATAGTCTTCATTCCCTGCTCAGCAACATCACAAATGGTCTTCACGTACGGGTGATTCTCCTTGGTGCTGTTGTAGGCAGCTGATACCATTTCACAGGCAGAGCTCACAAGAGGCAGGTTAGTCACCCTGTCCACCACATTCTAAAAATACAAGTCACGAAATCATTGCACAGCAATGCACCCCAATGATGCAAGCCTCAAGAAATACTTCGCTCAGGACAGTAGTAGAGACAACATTCATGTACAGTTGAACTTTTGTAGTAACTGTATGGTGCAAGGAAATAGTTATGAAATCGAAAGATTGCACAATCCTAATAAAAAGGAGTACACAAAAAACCTTCTATAAAAAGTCAATTTGTATACGTGAGCCACTGCAGTTACTCTAGTTTGTAATGAAATATGATTTCACATAATAGTCCTAGCTCCAAAATAACCAGTATATATCAACCATAGTAACTGCCAAGTGTTCTGGTAGACCAGACTGCAAGTCATTTTCCTTGTTGCAATTCTATTTAAATCCTCACTAGTTCAGGTCATTTAAAAAAAAGTTTAAAAATCTGAAATGTGCAGTTTCTACAGATGGCAGATATAGGCATTTCCAGCATTTTTAAAAACTTTGTGCGTAATGTTTACTGACTACAAGCAAATAATCTGATCAAATACCCATCCTGTTTACTGTATCCACTAACTTTTAATCATATACAGCTCCTAAACTTTGACTCTTGGAAACACAATTCTTTTATTTACACAAGACAGAATTCTAGCCCTCTTGTCCAGTTTTAAGGCTGGAGGTTTAATCTTCTATAACCTATCAGTCTTAAGTAAATGCCTTTGGAATCTGCTTTTGGTTGCAATGACAAACTTTGCAATTGGTTTTGGAATAAAAAAAGGGGAACCTATTCACGCAAGTGATCTTTACTTTTAAAAAAAGATTTTACTGGAGAGTGTCTTTTAGGGAACAAAACCACCCTACTTATCAGGTCTGGCTGACAGGTAATTCTGGACTTCCAGCAACATGATTGAACAAACTGCACTCTTGGTAATTAGCGATGGCAACACTCACATCCCATGAATTCATTAATGTTAGAACTTATTTTACTGTCAACACTTTTACATAGATGCCAGAAGGCACTAGGGTATGCTAGACCAATAAAATGGTCAAGCAAATCTTCAATTATACTCGTGGCAAAAAAAATAGATTTTTAAAATATCCATAAAGAAATCAAAGATTGTGGTGAAAAAGGAAGAAGGGGTGTTAAGGATTATCAGCCATGAACTCATCAAGTCTGCTATTCAACAGGCTGAATGGTCTACTTCTGCTCAGAAATCATATGGTCCTATGGACTTCAAAGTAGCAGAACACAAAAGCAAGAAAGTGAACCTTATAACTGATTACGGTCCATCCTCTATTGCAGCACTATGTCCATTTCTGGGTTGCATATTCAAGGTGATGCAGGAAAAGACTACGCAATTCAGTAGATTGGAGAACTTCTCATCTCCTTGAAGAGAGATCAGGAAAAAGATTTGACGAATGTTTTCAAAATCACAAGGGGCCTCACAGTAGATGGGTAGAAACTCCATATTAGAGGCTGAAGAACACAACAAGCCAGGCAGCATCAGGAGGTGGAGAAGTCAATGTTTCAGGTGTAACCCTTCTTCAGGGTTGGGGATGGGTGTAAGGAGAGCTGAAGATAAGGGGGGGGGGGGGGGGGGGGCAGGAAAGGGAGAGGAACACAAGTAGAGGGTACAACCTGGTTGGTCAATTGGAAGATTGATGGGGGGGGGGGGGGAAAGAGAAAAAAAGAGAGACAGAATTATTTGAAATTGGACAACTCAATGTGGAGTCCTCCGACTGTAGGCTGCCCAGGCAGAAGAGGAGGTGTTTGTTCCTCCAATCTGTGGTCTGACTCGCTGTAGCAATAGGGGAGGCGGAGGATCGCCATGTCAGAAAGGGAGTGAGAAGAGGAATTAAATTGGGTGGTGACTGGGAGCTGAAAATGTGTTGCTGGAAAAGCGCAGGAGGTCAGGCAGCATCCAAGGAGCAGGAGAATCGACGTTTCGGGCATGAGCCCTTCTTCAGGAATTAATCTCCTGCTCCTTGGATGCTGCCTGACCTGCTGCACTTTTCCAGCAACACATTTTCAGCTCTGATCTGCAGTCCTCACTTTCTCCTAGTGACTGGAGGTCAGGTCAGCCCCTGCTGAGATGCTCAGTGAAACATGCCAAGTTTACGTTTGGTCTCCCCAATGTTATAGAGTTGTACAGCACCAAAACAGACCCGTCGGATACAATAAACTAGGTTGGAGGAGAAGCAGGGGAACCTCTGACTCACCTGGAAGAATCTCTATATTGGCAGAAGGTTTGAGAAGAGGACAGTGGCTTTAATCAATAAAGAAGCAAAAGGTGAAAGAAAATCAGGTACCTGCAAAGTTATTGCAATTTTTGGCTTGGACTCAACAGAAACAAATCGATGAAGGATCAAACTAAAACTAGGATTTGCTGGAGAGAAATCAAAGTTGATGGGTCCAGTGACCCTTCCTCAACATTCAACTGAACGCTTGAGACACACCAGTCTAACATTAAATATTGTAGGGTTACAGGGGGGAAAATATTGGAAAGATCTGGATCTGAATAGCTCCTTTTATGACATTAGCATTCTATCAGAATGACAGGGGAGATCAGAGCAGAGAAAAACCCAAGCTCATATCCTCCTCTCCTAATCCCACAAGATTTCTCTCCCCAGTCCATCAGCCTCACTCCTAGTTTTGGTGACCACATCCATCTCAGAACCTGGAGCTCCTGAAAATCCTCTCACTCAATTGTGGCTCAGTGACCCAAGGTACTTCAAGTACTATTCTGCAACTCTTCCCAGCCCCCACCCAGCCTTCAAAACTCTAGACTGCTTTAGTTACTGCCATGTATCCATTTCAAGAGAATTCAAAAAGAAGTTAGTTTCAAAGACTAAGACATCCCTCACAAGCGCTGAACCTTTGCCCTCACTTCAAGTGCAAGAAATTAGCAGGGTAAGGAAAAAAAAAGTAACAACCAAGTTTAAACTGGCATGGGGTGAAACTGTTTCAAAATGAATGTCAGGCTCGAAATTCACTACCTACACCTTTAGTTTTAAGATTAATTTGTTGAAATAGATCGCAGGGCGGCTGAATCTCCAAGCAGCAACAACGCAAGCTCTTAATCACGCGTTGAATTTCATAGTTTAGAATAAACTTGGACAAAGGTCACAAGGCACTGAGTAATACAGTACTTCCCATTGGAACAGAACGCATTTCCCCTGCACGACCAGACCCAAGCTCGTGACAAACTAGATCACTAAAGTTACACAATGGAAGGATTTCCCAGGTCACTACTTAGGTTGCAGTACTTAGTGAACATTTTAGGGAAAAAAAACCCTAGAAAATCTGGGGTCATATTTAAAGAAGAGAAAGTACCTGTTGATCTCGGTTCTCCTGGTGCTCGGCGAGGTCGGAGACTTTAACATTCTCGGCCACTTCTGACGCCATAACTAATCAGCAAACAACATTAGAATTAAAATCAGCCAGTTTACCACTCACTCTGCATCTGCTATCCCCAACTACCGAGAGTGAGATCAGAATGACGGAGTAAAGCAAAGGACCGATTTACAGCAGCTCTTACAATAGCGGAGTTAATAAAGTTGGGCGGAAACTCAGTGGAAAAAAAAAGTCTGCCCATGACAGAACTCACCAGAAACAGAGTTACTTCCAACAATTAAAAAAAAACTTTCGGTCAAAATAGACGCACCCAAGAACTACAAAGTGATTAAATACTTTGTAAACAGGCAAAGCGCTTCACATAAACTTACCTACTGCTCTTCACGCTTTCTGCAACTTGGGCAATGGATTTCAGACTTCCAATATTGGGTGAGGCTCACAAAATGATTGGCAAGAGATCCAGGCAATCAACCCGGAGGTTGTGAAACTGAAGGCGGTGTGGATCCATCAAGAGCCTGAAGGCGGGGTTTGATGCACGTACAGAGTTGAGCCGAGATACTATTGGATAACGATGACAATTTGACTATCCCCGTTCATTCCGTCTCCCATTGCACCACCCAATTAATCCTTACTCGGGTGTTTTGGGGGAAGCTGGTCTGTCGACCAGTGTGTGCAGAATTTTCAGATGTTACTGGTTTTCATTATACCTAGGTGTTCAATACTACAGATGCTGAACATTTGAAACAAGAACACAAAATGCTGAAAATATTTAGCAGATCGTGCAGCATCTACAGAGAGACAAACGAATTGTAAATACACTAATCAGGATTAGCAGGTTTTCCACATTAATATGCTCTTAAATGGGGGAATGGGAAAAAATACACGCCTCTTTGAGATACAATGGAATGACAGATATAGTACTAAGCTGCAAAGTAGGAGGTGGTTAAATGACAGAATGAAAGACATGCATGAGACAGTAATGTCATCTTCAGGTGGTGGCAAGTGAAAAGCCGACATGGAAACCCTGGCTTGTTTCATTGAGGGAACTGGGGAGGTCCCTCATTGTGAAGCTCTCAGTACCTAATGGAATATCACAGGAATCAGTCCTCAATTAGAGTCATACTGTCCTACAGCATGGAGACAGGCCCTTTGCCCCAAACTAGTCCATGCTGACTAAAATGTCTCCGTCCGCGCTAACCCCATATCCTTCTCAACCTTTCCTACCCATGTATTTGTCCAAATGCCTTTTCAATGTACCCACATCAACGACCTCTGCTGGCAGCTCATTCCAAATGCATTCCACCCTCTGCGTTAAAAAAAGTTCCCCCTCAGATTCCTTTTTATTCTTTACCCTCTAACCTTAAACTGATGCCCTCTGGTCCTTGATTCCCCAACCCAGGGAAAAAAGACACCCAATCCATGCCTCTCATGATCTTATACACTTCTATAGGGAATCCCCCCCCCCACCACCACCACCACCACCACCACCACCTCAGTCTCCTACAGTCTAAAGAACAATGTCCTGGGTTGTCCAACCTCTTCCTATAACTCAGACTCTTGAATCCTGGCAACATCCTTGTAAATTTCTTCTGTACTCTTTCCAGTTTAATAGCATTCTTCCTATAACAAGGTGACCACAGCCGAACACAATACTCCAAGTGCAACCTCATTAATGTCCCGTACAACTGCAACATAACTTCTTCTCTGGCAAGTTCTTCAGGGGTGAGGATGAGGCTTCCAGTGTGGGGTGAGGTGGTTTCTGTGGTGGTTGAACAGTCCAATCCTGGAGCCCCAGGTAGTGTTTGAGGAGGCTGGGTGGATGCGATGCTCTGGATTCTGCACACTCTTTCTGCTGCTTGTATTAGGCCTCCACATGTTTTTTGGTGATGTTTGAAGTGGCTGGTGCCTTTGCAGACATCTCTTCAGTTTGTGTGTTTCTAGGGCAGGTGATTCCCACTAGTCATTGGGGATGACGCACTTGTTTAAGAAGGGTGTCCCTATCGCACTCTCTCTGCCCTCCTAGTGATCGTTTACCATTGCAGAGCTCAGAGCAGAGCACTTATTCAGGGAGTCTAGTTTCAGGCATGGGGACAATGTTGTATCACTGCTGGTGGTGCATAATCAGTGCCTTCATACTGGGGATAATGATCTGAGAGAATGCCCTCACCTTCGAATGCCAGTACATTTGTGGGATTTGCAAAGGTTGTGCTGGTGATAATATGCCAGTGATCTGATATGTCTACATCTTTCTAATGCATACAGGAGGGTGGGGACTATGAATGCTCTGTAGACCATGAGCTTGACACTGGATTTGAGGTCTCAGATTTCGAACACTGATCCTCAGCTGTCCAAAGGTTGCACTGGTGCATTAGAGCTGATGTTGGATTTCATGACTTGGATGAAGGGACCAAAGGTCGTGTCAGTAAATCTGCTGACAATGCAAAGATAGATGGTAAATTGAGGTACCAATGGGAGGAAAAAAGTCCACAAACATAGACAGATTGAGTGAGTGAGCAAGAATTTGGCAGATGGAGTGCAGGAAGTCTCCAGGTTATGAACGAGTGTTGTTTTTTCCACTGTTCGTAAGCCGAGTGTGTAATTTGAAACAGATAGGGGCTAATTACTCTGCCCATCCGTTAGGACGAAACATTGTACGTAACTCAGATTTTGAAAAATAATTTTTAAAAACGGAGGCCGGTTTATAAATTGGGCGTTCGTAACCCAGGGACTTCCTGTGTAATGTGTGAAAATGTGAATTTCATGGAATCACAGAAGTAATACAGTGTAGGGCTATTTGGCCTGTTACGTCTGCACCTACTCTCTGAATGAACATTTCACTTATTGCCATTCTGATGTGCTCTCGTTCTTACCCTGCACATTCTTCATTTTTAGATCACAGTTCAGTCTGTTTTGAATGCTTCAATTGAATCCTTTGCCACAAACGCAGGCAGTAGACTTGCAGACCTTGACTATATACAGTTCAGAGCAACCTCACTCAGTTCATTCTTGGGATGAAGGATTTCTTAACAAAGGTTGAATACATTGGCTCTACTTATTGATGTTTAGATAAATAAGAGGTGATCTTATTGAAATATGAGTTACTGAGGGAATTGACAGACAGGATACTAAAAGGATATTTCCTCCTTTTTTTTATTCATCATGGGATCTATTGCACATCCCTAATTGCCCAAGGGGTGATTAAGAGTCAACTACATTGCTGTGGGTCAGGAGTCACGTGTAGGCCAGACCAGCAGTTTCCTTCCCTAAAGGACATTAGTGAATCAGATGAGTTTTTCCCCAACAATTGTCAATTGCTTCATGGTGTGCATAACCTCACTTTGGTAGGAAGAGTAGAGGCATAGATTATTTTCTAAACAGGTAAAGACTTTGGAAATCTGAAGCATGAGGGGACGTGGGTGTCCTAGTTAGGATTCTTTGAAGGTTAACATTCAGACTCAGCTGGGAAGTAAGGAGGCAAATTCAATGTTAGCATTCACTTCAAGAGGTTGAGAATATAAGAGCAGGAGGCTGTATTAAAGCTCCGGTCAGACAGGTTTTGGAATATTGAGAGTAGTTTTGGACTCCATATAGTGGGACATCCAATTGGACATCCAATCCCTCTACACCTCCATCCATCGTGACCAGGGCCTCCAAGCCCTCCATTTCTTCCTCTCCCGACATCCCCAACAGTACCCTTCCACTGACAGTCTCATTCGTTTGGTTGAACTGGTCCTCACCCTTCACAATTTCTCCTTCGAATCCTCCCACTTCCTCCAGACCAAAGGGGTAGCCATGGGCACCCATATAGGCCCCAGCTATGCCTATCTATTTGTCGGCTACATAGAACAGTCCATCTTCAGTAGTTACACCGGCACCACTCCCCACCTCTTCCTTCGCTACATTGATGACTGCATCGGTGCACCTCGTGCTCTCGCGAGGAGGTTGAGCAGTTCATCAACTTCACCAACACATTCCATCCTGACCTTAAATTCACCTGGACCATCTCTGACACCTCCCTCCCCTTCCTGGACCTCTCCATCTCCATCAATGATGACTGACTTGACACTGACATTTTTTACAAACCCACCGACTCCCACAGCTACCTGGATTACACCTCTTCCCACCCTACCTCCTGCAAAAATGCCATCCCGTATTCCCAATATCTCCGCCTCCACTGTATCTGCTCCAGGAGGACCAGTTCCACCACAGAACACACCAGATGGCCTCCTTCTTTAGAGACCGCAATTTCCCTTCCCACGTGGTTGAAGATGCCCTCCAACGCATCTCGTCCACATCCCGCACCTCCGCCCTTAGACCCCACCCCTCCAACCGTAACAAGGATGGAACCCCCCAGTCCTCTCCTTCCACCCTACCAACCTTCACATAAACTGTGTCATCCTCCGACATTTCTGCCACCTCCAAAAGGACCCCACCACCAGGGATATATTTCCCTCCCCACCCCTTCCCGCTTTCAGCAAGGACCGTTCCTCTGTGACTACCTGGTCAGGTCCACGCGCCCCAACAACCCACCCTCCCCTCCTGGCACCTTCCCTTGCAACCACAGGAATTGCAAAACCTGCGCCCACACCTCCCCTCCATCACCTCTATCCAAGGCCCCAAAGGAGTCTTCCACATCCATCAAAGTTTCACCTGCACATTCACCAATGTCATTTATTGTATCCGTTGCTCCCGATGCAGTCTCCTCTACACTGGGGAGACTGTACACCTTCTTGCAGAGCACTTTAGGGAACATCTCTGGGACAGCTGCACCAATCAACCACACCGTCCTGTGGCCCAACATTACAACTCCCCCTTATGGAAAATAAGGAGCATAAAACTGACAATTATAAAGGACAAAATTACAACATATCTGGATAGCAGTAACAGGATAGGTCAGAGTCAGCATGAATTTATGAAGGGGAAATCATGCTTGGCTAATCTTCTGGAATTTTTTGAGGATGTAACTCTGAAGATGGACAAAGGAGATCCAGTGGATGTAATATACCTGGACTTTCAGAAAGCCTTTGATAAAGTCCCACATAGGAGGTTAGTGAGTAAAATTAGGGCACATGGTATTAGGGGCAAAATACTGACATGGATTGAAAATTGGTTGGCTGGCAGGAAACAAAGAGTAGTGATAAACAGCTCCCTTTCAGAATGGCAGGCGGTGACCAGTGGTGTACCGCAGGGATCAGTGCTGGGACTGCAGCATTTTACAATGTACATTAATGATATAGATGAAGTTATTAAAAGTAATATTAGCAAATTTGCTGATGACACAAAGCTGGGTGGCAGGGTGAAATGTGAGGAGGATGTTAGGAGAATACAGGATGACCTGGACAGGGTAGGTGAGTGGACGGATGCATGGCAGATGCAGTTTAATGTGGATAAGTGTGTGGTTATCCACTTTGGTGGCAAGAACAGGAAGGCAGATTATGACCTAAATGGAGTCAAGTTAGGTAAAGGGACAGTACAACGAGATCTAGGTGTTCTTGTACATCAGTCAATGAAAGCAAGCATGCAGGTACAGCAGGCAGAGAAGGCGGCTAATAGCATGCTGGCCTTCATAACAAGAGGGATTGAGTATAGAAGTAAAGAGGTCCTTCTGCAGCTGAACAGGGTCCTGGTGAGACTGCATCTGGAATATTGTGCGCAGTTTTGGTCTCCAAATTTGAGGAAAGACATTCTGGCTATTGAGGGAGTGCAGCGTAGGTTCACGAGGTCAATTCCCAGAATGGCAGGACTATCTTAAACTGAAAGATTGGAGCGACTGGGCTTGTATACGCTTGAGTTTAGAAGGCTGAGAGGGGATCTGATTGAGGTGTATAAGATTATTAAAGGATTGAACACTCTGGAAGCAGGAAGCATGTTTCTGCTAATGGGTGAGTCCCGAACCAGAGGACACAGTTTAAAAATAAAGGGTAGGCCATTTAGAACAGAGTTGAGGAGAAACTACTTCACCCAGAGAATGGTGGGTGTATGGAACGCTCTGCCCCAGAAGGCTGTGGAGGCCAAGTCTCTGGATAATTTCAAGAGCTCTATCCAACTCTTTCTTAAGGATAGTGGAATCAAGGGTTATGGGGATAAGGCAGGAACAGGATACTGATCATAATGAATAGTGGTTCTGGCTCGAAAGGCAGAATGGCCTACTCCTGTACCTATTGTCTATTGAAAGCATGGGAAGGATTAAAGCATGAAGACAACTGGCAATCTGTGATTTGTGGAAGGCAGGATGGGATAACAATAGTGGAGTAAGGTTAAGACTGAAAGGTCACTATGGCGAGATGAGATAACAGTAGCAGAGGTAGTTTTCCTGTTAAGTGTTATTATGACAGGATTGGGACCATAAATATTTGGACATGATATTAAAATATCTAATTAATGGTTAGTAGAGTCAGCTTGAGACAGGAGACTATTGTAATAGATGGAATAACTAAATATCTATCATGACAGGTTAGTCTGGAATGGAAGCTCACTGTAGCAGAGGTAATAGTAAATATATAATCATGACATTAGGAAAATATTAAGTAGGGTCTGGAATGAAAGACCATTGTTGCAAGGAGTTAGCAATAAATATCTAACCGTGATATTAGAATAACATTAAGTAGAATGTACAACTAAAGAGATAATGGGAACTAACATCACTGGTTTATTGCGTAGCTAGAGTGAGGTACTTTGATTGATATAGTTGGACATGCTGATAAGCTAACAGAAACATTATTAAAAAAATATAAAAAACCATGGACTCTGAGGTTCGGGGCATTCGAGAATCTGTTTTCTCAGTGTCACGGATTTTTGTTTGCAAATAAAAGACCTACTTCTTGAAGAACTCTCTGCGTCTCCTGGTGATTCTCTACATTTTCTCTATGACAACCTCCCACTCTGCCAAGGACATGCAGGCCCTGGGCCTCCTCCACTACCACTCCGTTGCCGTCCAACGCCTGCAGAAAGAATGCCTCATCTTCCACCTTGGAACACTTCAACCCAAGGCCATCAACGTGGACTTCACCAGTTTCCTCATTTCCCCTCCCCCCACCTTACCTCAGTTCCAACCTTTCAGCTCAGCACCATCCTCATGACCTGTCCTACCTGCCAATCTTCCTTCCCACCTTGACACTCCACCTTCCCCTCTGACCTATCACCTCCATCCCCACCCCCATCCACCTATTGTACTTGTTGCCACCTCCTCCCCAGCCCCAGCCCCTCCCATTTATCTCTCCACCCTGGAGGTTCCCTGCCTTCAGTCCTGATGAAGGGCTTTTGCCTGAAACGTCAATTTTCCTGCTCTTCAGATGCTGCCTGACCTGCTGTGTTTTTCCAGCACCACTCTAATGTAGACTCGGAGTGAAGGGACAACCCTTTAGACCAGGAATGAGAAAGAATTTCCTACAGCCACAGGGTGATTACTGTGTGAAACTCATTGCCACAGAAGGCTATGGGAGGCTTAGTGACAGAGTGCATTTAAGACAGGTAGATAGGTTTTTAACTATCAAAGCGATCAAGGGTTATTGGCAGAAGGTAGGAGAATAAGGTTGAGAAACAGATCAAACATGATTGAATGGCAGATTCAGTGGATCAAATGACCTAATTTAACTCCTATATTATATAATCTAATGCAAGACATGAAGCAACTAGGTCACTAAATATGATAGTTTAAGGGAATATCTGCAGCTGCTATACATAAGACTGCCATAAGGCATTAAAACAAAAATCCATGTTAAGTTAGTGGATGCACACAAGTATAATAATTGTTTAGGTAGAGAATTGACTTGGAAGTAGGATAAAAGGCATCCACGCTAAATGTAGAAAATGGATCATCTAAAGTTCTAAGGCAACAATCATATGATCTTTCCCAGGTGAAAAAATTCCAATTCCTCCAAAAGTAGAAGAATGATTGGTCATGCCTGTCCAGAGATCTATAACAGACATCTGCCTTCCTCAGAAGAAAAGATTTTTATCAAGTTTTCAGATGACACTAAGACAACACACAAACAAAGCTCCATATGCACCATATCTGCCACTCGTCCAGGAAATTTTAAGCTGGTAACTTTTGGATCATTAGAAAGGGGAAAAAAAACCACACTGGAACAATATGGTTTGTACATATGGGTAAGTCAGTTTAACCTGAAACGTTGACTTTCTTGTTCCTCAGAAGCTGCCTGACCTGCTGTGGTCTTTCCAGTGCCACACTTCATTAACTCAGTTCTTTTCACAACAAACTAAGAAAAAAAAAGCTCATGAATGACATCTATTAAATTAATAGAAATCTACCCCCAGCCACTCCACTTTAGAGGCTTCAGTCTGAAGAAGGCAGTAGATAAAGATAATGATAATACACTCTACCTTGACTTTTTCATAAATACTAATAAGCTACTGAAAATAGTGTTAATGCGAACCCATCTTTAATGGGGTGCTACTTGTAGTCTGTAACTGGGGAGAATACAAATACAGAATGGTCATTTTGAAAAGGCATTAATGCAATGCATAACCTTTTCTAGCTTTGATCTTTAAAAGGCACAAAGCTAAATAACTGCTGTGTGGAACATTTCAGATGTACTACCAGGCTGTGCTTAAAAGTTCAATAGTGAGCAAATTTGAGAGAAGAAAAAAGTAAATAGACACTAAAAATTCAGTCAATGCCAGTTTTATCAGGCTTCATTAGAAAACATTTCTCCAATGGGAACTTGGGAACCACCTTATTCTAGAAAGGATCAAGACAAAAGATGGAAAATTATAGGCTGATTAGCCTAACCTCAGTTGTTGGTAAAATTCTAGAATCCATCGTTGAGGAGATTTCTAAATTCTTGGAAGTGCAGGTTTGGATTAGAACAAGACAGCATTGATTTAGTAAGGGAAGGTCATGCCTGACAAACCTGTCAGAATTCTTTGAAGAGGAAACAAGTAGGTTAGACGAAGGAAACCCACAGGATGTTATCTATTTAGACTTCCAAAAAGCCTTTGCCAGGAAGCTGCTGAGTAAGGCGAGGGCCCATGGTGTTTGAGGTGAGCTACTGGCATGGATTGAGGATTGGTTGTCTGACAGAAGGCAGAGAGTTGAGATAAAAGGTTATTTTTCCAGAATGGCAGCTGGTGTCCCGCAGGGTTCAGTGTTGGTGCTGCAGCTGTTCATTTTAATATACTAATGATCTGGGTGAAGGAACTGGTTGGGGGGGGCATTCTGGCAAAGCTTGCCGGTGATACGAAGGTTGCTGGACAGGCAGGTAGTACTGAGATGATGGGTTGGCTGCAGAAGGATTTAAGATAGTGGTCCAGGAAATGGCTAATGAAATTCAATGTGAGCAAATGAGAGGTCTTGCACTGTGGGAAAAAAAACAATACAGGCATGGACTATTTTCTAAATGGTGAGAAATTCATAAGGCCAAAGTACAAAGGGATCTGGGAGTGTGAGTCCAGGATTCTTGAAAGGTTAACTTGCCAATTGAGTCTGATTAAGAAAGCGAATGTAATGTTGTTATCTCAAGAGGGTTGGAATATAAAAGCAGCCATGTGTTGAGACTTTATAAAGCTCTAGTTAGGCCCCATTTGGAGTACTGTGTCCAATTTTGAGCCCACACCTCAGGAAGGGCATACTGGCACTGGAGCATGTACAGTGGAGATTCACATGGATGATCCTTGGAATGGTAGGCCTAACATACAAGGATTCTGGGATTGTATTCATAAGAGTTTAGACGGTTGAGGGGAGATCTAATTGAAACTTAAGATAATGCGTGGCTTAGAAAGGGTGGACTCTGAGAAGTGGTTTTTGTTGTTAAGCGGGGAACTAGGACCCCTGGACACAGCCTTAGATTTAGAGGGGGTCTATTTAGAACAGAAACGAGGAGACATTTCTTCAGCCAGAGAGTAGTGGGCTTGTGGAATTCATTGCCATGGAGCACAGTGGAGGCCAGAATGTTAAAAGTCTTCAAGGCATAGATTGGTAAATTCTGGATCTCACAAGGGATTAAGGGATATGGGGAGAGTGTGGGTAAGCGGAGTTGAAATACCAATCAGCCACGATTAAATGGCCGAGTGGACTCTATG
Source organism: Chiloscyllium plagiosum (assembly GCF_037043375.1). Taxonomy (NCBI): domain Eukaryota; kingdom Metazoa; phylum Chordata; class Chondrichthyes; order Orectolobiformes; family Hemiscylliidae; genus Chiloscyllium; species Chiloscyllium plagiosum. The sequence goes on along the minus strand of NW_028270166.1, from coordinate 36,784,541 downwards.
GGCTGCATGGCCTTACTTCCACTCCTATGTCTTATGGTTTTAAGAGAACCCAACTTGTACAGCAAATGTTTACCAATAATACTTGAACTGTCAGGCATCCAGAGTTCCAGTGCAGAAGCATTCTAAAAATATTTCTGCTAAGCAGAGAAGGGATGATATCCATTAATGTGCAATGGCAAAGACCAGCTGAAAAACATTCAGATTAGACCTTTATTAAATTGAAAATTCAATACTAGCACAGACATCAAGAGTCTCTTGATGGCATTATCCAAATAAGAAACAAAAACATTTAGGGAATATTGAAGAATTCAGTCTTTCATTTATTACCCAAGTGAAGGTTTATGCTGTTCATTCAAAGCTTTCAGAAATAAGGCTATACTTGACAGAAATTTAATTCTGTTGTCTAACTGTTTAGACTATTGATTATATCTATTCTTTAGAGCTCTCCACTGTAATCTCTTCTGATTCAGGGCACTTGTTTGGTTGTGGGGCAAATGGACCCACCAACCAGTTGAGAGGAGTGTTGTGAAGTACATAGTCCATCACCCCATCCATGGACTCCCGGATCTTCAGCATCTGCTCTTTGCTTTGTGCCAGGAGCTGCCCGGAAAGATCACCAAAGGAATTGGCAGATGAGAACGAGGTGTGGATACTCTCTGCTGTTTTGCGGATCTGCTGCACTTTGTCCTGAACATGTTGAGGGAGGCCGTGTACATTTGAAACGAGAGTTAGGCAGGTCGTCTGTAGTTGCTGGGTGAGACCACGAGTCATGGTTAGGGTTTGGGATTCGAGCTGCTGCAATACAAAAGGGAGACACTATCAGAATCTGGTCACCTTGTGTATCCAAGGAGTCTCAAAACTTCAGCCCAAAAGATTTTTTTACTAGAATAAAAGGAACAGTGTATTGGAAGCTTGTCACCTAGCCCAATTTGAACTGGCATCTCAGGTATCCCCTCAAAAAACAAAACAAAACGCCAATCTACTGTTTGAGGATAAGATATGTACAGTATGGTACAAAACTACTAATCCTTAGTAACTCACTGATTCTGCTGACGAGGCAAATCATTGTTTACCAACTCCTGCTTTACCATTGTCTGGGTATCCTTGTGGAACATCTTGGCCTAAGCTGATGAGCTGTAAGCAGCAATCACAGCATGGAATGGTTACAGAAATGATCACCTTCCACATTCACCAGCACCAAACGCTGGATAGTAGTTCAAGATGCCCAATAAACCAATTTCAAAAGTGGTATATGGTTGTTGGTCAAACCAATTGCACCACCGTGGAATTGAAGCTCAGTCCAAAATTTCACAAACACACTGTTTTATTCTAACTTTTGACTGGACCGGTCACATAGTTATATAAAGTTGTCACTTCAGGTTGTGGCAGAACTTGTGGAAGCTCAGAGTGACAATGTACAGATCGCAGAAGAGGAAATGAAGTGAACTCCACTAAAAAAAGTGACATGGCATTGTTAATGTAGATCAGTTTATTTAGATGTTAAATGCTGTATTTGACTTTTTGGTGTCCTGGCATTCAGACCAGAATTACCTTCATCACCATTTGGACTTGCTTGCTTTGTTATGAAGGATCAATTTTCCAGTAGCATTTTGATCCTGGAGTACACTGTAAGCACCTTCAGTTTTGATAGCAATTGGAAATATTCCCTGCTTTCTCCTTTCTCAAAGTTCTGTTCAATAACAGAAACAACTGAACAGAAGGTAGAGATCTCTTGTCCTTGTTAGACTGTTCCATGCTAACCCTTTTCACTAGTGTCCTACCCAGGAATTCCACAGTAGAAAAAAGTACTTACGTCTGGTTTTGGAGCCACTTCCTCTACTGGGCTTGTTGTCTGTTTCTTCTGCCAATCAACCCAGGTCTGATGCAGTTTCTGCTGAACGTCATGCAGTTTCTGATTAGCTGAATCTGCTCCTTTCCTTGCCAATTCAATCTGAAGAAGAAAAAAAAAGTTGGTTAAAAATTGAACTAGTGACAGGCCACAGCTCCTAATGCAGTGATTCCATAACCAGCATTTACATTTTATATCCAGATTTCAACCCAGCAAATATTGTTTAGGTCGAGAGCAGCTTTGATGAACAATTTAATATTGTGACATTAAAGGTCGGGTCAGTTCAATATCTCAATAGAGTTTGAGCATCTTAAACAGGCACAGTTGTAGACTGACTAATCAGGCCCTTGAGCCTGCTGCCATTCAATAAAATCATTCAAGTTAATATTCTTGTTCAAAATTAAAACATGGAGAAATAAAACTCCATCATAACCATGGAAAGATTTGAACCTCATTATGAACTGTTGGTGGAGAAAGTTAAGTGTTTCAAAGGCTTCATGTCAATTGTACTTAACCATTATGGATTTATTGGGCTGGCAGTGGTTGAGAATCAGCTATATTACTAAATGAACTCATTTTATTCCTCAGCTACATTAGCTGGTGGTAAAAGAACACGCATTTCTTTGTTAACACAAAGATTGTGATGTGGCCAACAGCAACCAGTTTACACCAACTATTTGACCAAAATTTGAAAGTGATTCAATCTGTTTGCTTATGACTAAAGAAAATTAACAGAAATGTTTGCTGGGACAGCAGGAGAACTCTACTGCAAAAGAGAAAAACATGATTCTTTTACATTTACTGCACTGAATGCTCAAATATCAGTGGGATCTGCACCTACCCACAATGCAACTGACACAGGGAACCAATGATTATAAACAGATATGCATAACCAGAGACAATATATTTGGACACAACTACTGAGGAAATTTAGTTTTTTTGCATGAATTAACTTATTTTCTGTAACATCCAGAGTAAAAAGATTCTTCCCTTCTCAAAACAAACAGCTTTAGGAAACAAATTGAAGGATTAAGAAAAAAAAAATCAGTTGTTAAAATTGCCAGTGTTAATCATTGTTAAATAAACAAGGAAAACAGTCGTCATTTCATGAGTATATTGTGAATTGCTGTTGGTGGTTTTGCCTGTAGATTAGCTGTGAGGTTCATCACCACAGACCAAAAGGATAGGCCTTACCCGGAGGGATGTTTTTAAACTGACTGCTTCAGAAGCATGGTCGCAATGGTACCTTTCAGAGTAGTTTTTGATCAACACTCCAGTTGACAGTTCCTCTTAATGAAGGCCAGGTTCAATGTATAACTGTCTAGCTAGAATACACAAATGCAAATAAACTGCGATTGAAAGGTGTTTGTTCAGAGAGGTAGATTAGTTTATGGAATAACAGCATCTTAAGGGGCTGCTTGTGCTTAGGCCTTTGGTAAGGTTATGCAATCGGTCCCCCCTCTACTCTTTTCCCGTGGTACTGTAGAATTTTCCACCAATGTTCATTCAATTCCTGTTGGAAGTCACTAAACCTATTTAAAACCAATTTCAGATCAAAATTCAATTAAAAGCAAGTTCTGCTAAATCACCTAAATCTGTATCTTCTGCATGCAGACTTCGCTACCACTGGAAACAAATTTTTTCCCTTACCTTGGCATACTTCGTCACAATGCTTTTCTAAGGGAAAACAATCCCACCCTCAAGGTTCCTCATTTCACTCTTCAGTACCATCTCCAAGATGGAAAATGTTCTCAGAAAAGTCACACCCATAACTGGGTACTCCAGTTGAATAATTAGTATTTTATTAGCCTTCAATTATAACCTTCCTGAATTTAAATTCCTAAATAATAGCACAAAAACAAGTTACCTGTCATTTTTAAGATTGCATGCATACACCTCCAGGTCTGCTCCCATGTCCCTTTGAAATCATACCATTTGTTATCTCATTCTTCCTATCAAAAACACTATCAGTTGAATTTTTATTAGTCAAAGATGTGCATCTGCCCATTTACCAGTCTTGTCTAGGTTCTCTTGAATTCTATTCCTGTCCTCCTCACTTTACTACATTAGAATTTTAAGTCACCCACAAAATTTGATATTATGCAAAGTAAGAGACTACATTAGTTTAAAAAGCACTGGTCTCACCTACCCTTGGGGAAACAACATTATATAATCCTCCCCACTATTGTTCTTTTCACAATTTTGTACATTTTGAAATAGATTTTAAGTCTGGCCTGTTGCTTTAAAAAAAGTTAATGTTTTCTTCGCCTCTGCACTGCATTCCCATTGATACTGTTTGGGGTACTCTGTTTTGCAAAGATTTCTAATCTCTGCAGTGCAGACCTTGAATTAATGCAGTAATTAAATTTATAACTTGAGGAAAGGAAGATCAACACATTCCTAACCAGTGGCTGGTGTAGACAAAGGACCTTCCATGATTTTTTGAAGTCTAACAATTATTTATCTCGATACTAGCTGTGAAAAGTTGTACAATGGAACGAGAGAGAGTGTGTAGGACACAATGTTTTCTAACAGAAGCAGCTCATCATAACAAAACATTCCCCTCTCCCCCCCCCCCCCCGCCACCTGTAACTTCCTATCAATACTTAAAGTTGTCACAACTGATCAAAACAGGATGAGGCAGGAGAATTGAGAGAAGCGAGTGTAGGTGTAGCTGTTATAGTTTTTTTTTTTAAGATTGGATTCCCTCCAGTGTGGAAATAGGCCCTTCAGCCCAACCAGTCCACACACCCTCCGAACAGCAACCCACCCAGGCCCATTCCCCCTAACTAATGCATCTAACACGATGGCCAATTCACCTAACCTGCACATCTGTGGACTGTAGGAGGAAGCTGGAGCACCCAGAGGAAACCCACGCAGACAGACTGTCGCTTGAGGCTGGAATGGAATTATGGCCAATTTCCTCAGAACTAAACCCCAAAATCTCAAGCCAGGACCCGAATTGGAGACCTGACTGTCACTTTGGGGAGCCTTAACCAACAACTCACGTGTACAATAATAAACTGATTGTAGATGTACTCCGATTGGAGAGCTGATTGCAGAGAAAACAAAACAAACAAAACAGCTTGTTGTCTGTATCAAAACTACTTGGTATCATCTGGAGGTGTGTATTCTTACCAGGTCCATTGTGTTATGGAGCTGAACCATTATGTCTTGGCTGCTTTGCTTGGCTTCCTGCATTTTAGATGTCGAGTGCTGGTATGCTCTATCACGCACTTTTGAAGACAAGGATCCCAAGCGCACATAGTAACTCTGCTTCTGTGCTGGAGCCACCTCAACACCTTCAACAGGAGTGGCTAACTTTGCTGAAGAAGAAAAAAAAAAAGAGTTTTGGTCAAGTCTGCTGTTTGAGGCAAGTATTTATTCTAGCATACAGAATTATTCTCAAAGGGGAAGCACCCCAGGTATGTCATGTGCACAAACACCATGACAGATTCAAACGTTTCAATCTCAACTGTGCAGGGAGAGTAATCCTGTCAGAGGTTGCAAGCAGTAAGTACTAAAACGCAGTCCAAGGACCAAATTCAAGGTGAGTAACTTGCTTTGGTTAGCATCAATACAAATTGAAAGTTGAGGGAGCTTTCCACTGACTGGAGTCAGTCAGGATGGTGGTTCAGAAGCAAATTCTCTCACTCCCAGAACATTGCTGTACGAGTCCCTGAGGACCATGTCCTAGCCCTATGAATCTGCAGCTATTTCCACAGCTTCCATGTCTTTCCCTCAAAGAAGGTCTGAACTAGGGATGTTCATTAACGTGAAGTGAAGTGAAGCGAAGTGAAGTGATCTAATTGACACCTCCTTAGATAAACACAGCACAGCAATCTGTCCCTGCACACAGCAGTGCCCGAACAACTTCTCAGCTTCTAATGATAAGCAACATTTTTGTGTTGAGTGCCAGAAAGCAATCATCTCAAATTTGCAATCAACTGCTGCCCCTTGAACTCCTGCTGCCTTCAAATCACAACTCAGACTTCAAGGTCAGAGTCCAGATATATAGTTTGGCAAGTGACTCATCTCTTGACTTCAAAGCCTATTGACTGATAGGCAGAGCACCCAGAAAGGTGCAGCTCTGACACTATCCAAGACAACCCAGTTCACTGACTGATCTCATCCCCCACTGGTGATGAATAGATGAGGCTTGGAGCCATCTATAGCCTGTACAGTAGTTCGCCAAATGTTCCTTTGATAGCACTGCCAATCTGTGCCTATACTGCCTAAAAGAACCAGGCCAGAAGCACAAAAGGATGGCTAAATTAGTTCCCTCAAACATAGAATAAGGCCTTATTTGGAAAGTTTGCTGTCCTGTTGTTGCTGGATTTAAAAGCTCTGAAATTCCTATTTGTAGCAATGTCTACTTCATGGATTATACTTGTTTAATTTGCTCCCTCAAGCACAATAAAATACCGACTTTGCCAGCAATGTTCAAATCTCAGTTAACAACAAAATCCATTTCAGTATGATTTGGCCTGTGCTCATGTGCCACCAGAAGTCAGAAGAATTTTTAACCATAGCTATTTTATGACTTAACGTCTAAAGATGGATAGATGTTTTGGTTGTAGTTTGAACTGTATAGTACTGCTATAACACCTGCACTTCTGAAATATAATACTTCCAAGAGTCCAAATTGAAGAACCCTGAAATTCAATAGTGTACACCCACAAGGTTGACACAATAGAGTCATGATTCATTTGTACTTGACAACCTCATTACTCTAGGTAAAAAATGTGCACATTATGTTTACAGTAATTGAAGTATGTACAAAAGCATCTTAATGAGGTAGTAAAAATTGATCTTTTCTTACTTACCCAATTCCTCTTCAGTCATAGGAAGATAATGATCAACAATTTCTTCAGATTTATTGAGAGCACTGTCGACACCAGTGACCACCATCTGCCCTACTTTGGACGTCATGACAGTGTTAACTCCTTCAGCCATCACTGACTTGGTCTTCTCTATGCTGTCATGGACTGCTCCCTTGGCCATATCTACAGCACCAGTTACTGCATTTTTCGCTCCAGTCACTGTGTTGGAGACTGCATCTTTGGCTCCAGTTATTGTGGATGAAACCATCTCTTTGGTATCAGCAACAACCTGTGCAGAGGATAATTCAGTATATTAAAAAGACAAATTAACTTGTGTAACATCACGCTCAGTACAAGCATGTCATTATGAATACCCAGTCAACAAATCTTTTCACTCATGGGATGTGGACATCACTGGATAGGCCAGTATTTATTGCCCACCTCCAAATGCCTGGGGGCAGTTAAGAGTCAGTCACATTGCTAGGTGTAGGAAGCATTTCAGAAGGCAAATGACATCGCCTCCATTGCAAGACAGAATGTGAGTGCAAGAGCCAAGAAAATCTTCTTGTAGCTATTTAAGGCATTGACATGACCACACTTGACTCTATGGTCTCCTTACCCAAGGAAAAGATACACTTCCCATACAACAAGTGTAGCAAAGGTTCATCCTGCAGCTGGCCCATATTCACTAGAGTTTAGAAGGATGAGGGAATGAAATTGAAGTGCATAAAATTCTGACAGGGCCAGGCAGGGACAATTTCTTCCCTGGCCAGAAAGTTGAGATCACAGGGCCATGGTGTCAGGATTGAAGTCAGCCCATTTTGGACTGACATGGAGGAGAAATCTCCTCAGAATGGGGAAAGAAACCTCTGGCATTCTGTACAAGATGTCTGTGGAAGCCAAGTCATTAAACGTATTTAAGACAAATGTTTTCAGAGCCTAAAACAAACAGTGTCCAGGGAAGTGGAGAGTACAGGAGTATGGTATTAAGACACAGGATCAGCCACAATCATCTTTAATGGTGGGAGCAGGCTAAAATGGCCTACTCCTGTTCCTATTTTCTATTGTTAACTGCTTAAATATAGGACATTCACAGCCAGCCGTTCAACTAATTCTCAATTCCTGTTTAAGGATGGGTCAACACTTAAAGGTCATGGAGGTGCTAAACTGCCCATTTCCATCTTTCACACTGGACCAAAAGTCAATAGCCACTACCAACTTCATATTGCATGGCAAAAACCTTCCCAATCAAACTGGCTGGTGGAGTCTCAGCTGTGTTAACCAAAAGGATGTGGAATCATCACAGACATTACACTTTGTTTGGGAGACACTTTGGAATTTGTGAAAAGTCACAAATGACAAACAATGATTTCTTTGTCTGTTTAAAGAGATCAATAAAAAAAGTGTTTGCAAGTGATAGATGTACCTTGCCTTCAATAGTATGTGAAGTTTTATTTAAGAAGACTACCGGAGGGGACAGGGCCTCAGTCGGACATCAACTAAAAGACAGCATGGGACGTTCAGTTAATGTTTCATGTCTCTGCCTTTGACTGAAGTACACTGTGTTCAAACCCCCACGTAATAACATTAACTGAGTCACCTGCTTCTAATCCACAGGGGGACACCTCAATTTCATAATTTAGTGGATCCATATGTAGCTGAAGGTCTGATTTTAAAGCTGATTGCATTAAGAATAGAAGGTTTAAACTGATAATAGCCAAACAAAAAACTCCCAAGAGCCATTCACATCTACTTTATGCAAATTAGTCATAAGGAAGAGACTGATTTTAAAAAGTTGAAAACTGGGGCTTTAATTTATTTAGAACCCAGGACAGATGTAGACAAAAGATTTGTCACTATACATTGGTGATAATGAACTAGACACCCAAATATGGTATTACAACTTGAATCTGTAGCCTCCATAACAATCCTTCACTTGCAATAATTGCCGCTGCAGTGTTCCTAAAGCTTGGAACACTCCATCGGAAAGAAGTCTATGGGAAAATGGGTTAACAGTTGTCCTTGCAGAAATAGTACTGACATGGTAGACCTTGAGCTTGAAGCATTCTTGACTAGAATCTTGTTTGATAACCCAGTGCTATCCTAAAGATCATTTTGCAGATGATTTCCTCACCTGGGGTGTGGATTGATGAAGGATTGGAAGTTTCTCCTCCAGTTTATCCAAGCTTTTACAGGCATATTCATTAGCTGCTGAAACTGAGCACAAAAAACAACCTTGGTTTAGAGACAAAATATAGCATGCTCACATTGAGCTAAGCGGCTTATTCCAGAAGTTGAGCTATAGCTACAAAAAGCTATTAAAACATGTTGAATTACAAGCATTAAAATTTTACACTTCAGTTCCTAGAAATGTAGTAGTCATGAGATGTTAACTTGCTCTGGTAGCATATTGAAGATAGATCTTAATTGCATTTATTGCCTGGAATAATTGTGACTATTAGCTACATGTTAGTAAGGAACTCTGCTTTTTACACAAGTCATTCCAGAAAGGAAAGTAGTCAGGAGATTGGAAGCCACAGCCTGAAGTTTTATCACACAAACAAACAAAGTCAGTGTTATAATCAGTACTAGCATTTAGTAAAATAATTCACATTTAAATAGCCATCTCTAACAGAAATATACACCAAATTCTTCATTAGTGAATAATCTGACTCTGGGCCAAATTATGTTGCCATTTACACTGCAGTTAGAATGCATTGATCATTAAAAAGTGAAGTTCAGCTGATACCTAGAGAGTAGTTCACAACTAGCAACACATGGCAGCAACCAAATACTTTTATTTCACAAGGCAAGGTCTCCTCAAAACAAATAGCATTCAGATAATTTGTTTTGTGACAATGGTTGAGGAATACATCAGACCAACTCCTTTGTTTCTTTCCTAATAGGGCCATGGGGTATTGTTTAGCCAAACAAGGGCAGGGGTGACCTCCATGCAGCATCGAAGTCTCTACCTAGATCATGTGCTCAAATGGTGGATTCCAGTTCCTTCTAACCACTATGCATCTCCACAATGGCAGAGAGTACAACAATGCTTAACAAATCCTGAAATTCCCCTCTTTGTTAGCCAGAATGCATGGAAACCTAAGGTAGAACCATCTGGCAGTGTTAGAATTCAATTTCAAATCATGAGTCAATGTTGCTGAAGGACTAAGTCAGTCCTCCATACATGTGAATTATATCAATTTCTATTTAACTAGAAAACGTACTTACTTTCAGTTACTGCTGGGTCTTAAGCTTAGCTTCCACTAGTTCATTAGAAGCCTTGAACAAACTTACAATTAAAAAATTCAGGTGGTCCTAAAAGCTATTTTTTTTTTAAAAGAAAGCACAGTCACCATTATGGAAGTAATTTCCAATCCAAAGTTATTGGTTCCAATTAGCTGGTGTGTACTCTAATCTTACTTTGAGGCTCCAGCTTGTCCATGATTGGTTTGGCACCACTGGCAGCCACAGCTGTGATAGTCTTCACTCCCTGCTCAGCAACATCACAAATGGTCTTCATGTACGGGTGATTCTCCTTGGTGCTGTTGTATGCAGCAGATACCATTTCACAGGCAGAGCTCACAAGAGGCAGGTTTGTCACCCTGTCCACCACATTCTAAAAATACAAGTCACGAAATCATTGCACAGCAATGCACCCCAATGGTGAAACCCCAAGAAACACTTTTCTCAAGACAGTGGTCGAGACAACATTCATACACAGTAAGTTTTTAAAACAGTAAGTGCCTACATTGGTGTGAGAAAATACTTTCGCCATTAAAAATGAAACAGCTATCCTAACAAAGAAATAAAGGACTTTTACCAGTCAGTCAGTCCAGATAGGTAATATGAAAGACTCAGTTGTACAAACATTATTATAAAGACAACTAAAAACTCGTCAGATTTCATAGAGTCATATATAATCACAAAATACTTCACAATACAAACTGCAATGTCTTTTAGGGAAGGAAGTCTGCTATCCCGACCTGCTCTGGCCTACGTGTGACTCTAGACCCACAGTAATATGGTTGACTCAACTATACTGTGGGTGGTTAGGGATGAGCAATAAGTGCTATTCAGTAATGTCCACATTCCATGAATTTACATTTAAGTCACTATAAAATAGATCCCTTAACACTCCCATGAATGCAACCAATTGTCCATTCAAAGATGAACTTTCAGATTGATTAATTGAATTTCAAATCAAGTGGGCCTCAGATGCAGAACCCTAGACTAATTTTCTAGAGTCATGTTCAAATTCTGAGAAGCTGAATTTTGAATTCGTCAAAAATCTGAAACAAAAAAACCCATTCTGGTGACCATTAGCGTTCAGATGCTGACTACGTACCACTGAATTTTAGGTGAGCCCTCACCTATGAAGGACTTTTCAGGGATTTTACCTGGACTGGCCTACATTTGACTTCAAACCCACAGCAATGTGGTCCATTCTCCACAGCAATAAATGCTAGCTGGACCAATAATACACAGAATGATATAGCGCAGAACCCTCGATGTTGCACCGACCTATGAATTAATGCAAGCTCATCCCCCTACTCTATCCCATCATCATCCATGTGCTTATCCAAGGATTGTTTAAACCTCCCTGAAGTGGCTGAGTTAATACATTGGCAGGCAGGGCATTCCATACCCTTACCACCCTGAATAAAGAACCTGCCTCTGACATCTGTCTCAAATCTATCACCCCTCAATTTGTGGTTATGCCCCCTTGTACAAGCTGATGTCATCATCCTAGGAAAAAGACTTTCACTGTCTACCGTATCTAATTTTCTAATCATCTTGTATGTCTCTATCAAATCCCCTTTTAGCCTTTCCAATGAGAACAAACCCAAATCTCTCAGCCTTTCCTCATAAGAGCTCTCCTCCAGACCAGGTAACATCCTGGTAAATCTCCTCTGTACCTTTTCCAATGCTTCCACATTCTTCCTGTAATGGGGCGACCAGAACTGTACATAATATTCCAAATGCAGCCACGCTAGTGTTTTGCATAACTGCAGCATGACATTATGGCTCTGGAACTCAATCCCTCTACCAATAAAACCTAACACACTGTATGCCTTCTTAAAAGCACTATCAACCTGGGTGGCAACTTTCATGGATCTATGTACATGGACTCCAAGATCCCTCTGCACATCCACACTCCCAAGAATCTTTCCATTGACCCAGTATTCTGTCTTACTGTTATTCTTCCCAAAGTGAATCACATCACATTTAGCTGCCTTGAAATCCATTTACCACCCCTTAGCTCAATTCTGCAGTTTATCCAAGTCCCCCTGCAACATTCTTCCACACTGTTCATTACTCCATCAACTTTAGTGTCATCTGCATGATTAGTAACCCATCCACTTATGCCTGCGTCTAAGTCATTTGTAAAAATGACAAAACAACAACGTTCTCAAAACAGATTCTTGTGACACATCATTAGTAACCAGACTCCAGACTGAATATTTTCCATCAACCACTACTCGCTGCCTCCTTTCAGAAAGGAAGTTTTTAATCTAAAACTGAGAAATCATCTTTTACCACCTTGCCTGTTCTTAATGAAAGATCTAAACCCTGGAACCTGCAACACCCATTCCTGACCCTGCTCTATCCATGTCTCCAAAATGGCCACAACATCGAAGTCTCAGGTATCTATCCATGCTGCAAGCTCATCTACCTTACTCCGGAGACTCTGGCATTGAAGTAGACATTTCAAATCAGCTTGCTGTCTGCTAGCACATTCCTGTGACCGTGAAATCCTGTCCATGCCCTCCCTACTCATCCTCCTGTGCACTGGAACTACACCTGAGGTACCCATGCTCCTGCTGAGCTAGTTTAAACCCACCCAAATAGCACCAAATTTCCCACCCAGGATATTAGTACCCCTCTGGTTCAAGTAAAGACCATCCTATTTATAGAGGTCCCACCTTCCCCAGAATGAACCCCAATCATCCATCATACAAAACAACTGAAAAAAATTCTTAAGCTTGTGATTGGAAGATTCACTTCACAGGTATCACGATATAACCCAACAGGGTGTACAGCAATATTTTTTTTCAAAGACCCACATTAAAGGGATGTACAATTTGATGGGCTGTACTTAAAGGGATTATAATGTCACCCCCAGCCTCCCACACTCAAGTGAAAACAGCCCCAGCCTATTCAGCCTCTTCCTATAGCTCAAATCCTCCAACCCGGTCAACATCCTTGTAAATGTTTTCTGAATCTTTCCTATTCATATACCCGTCCACATGCCTTTTAAATGCTGTATTTGTACCAGCCACCACTACTTCCTCTGGCAGCTCATTCCATATAACCACCTGCTGTGTGAAAAAGTTGCCCCTTACATCCTTTTATATCTTTCCCCATGCACCCTAAACCATGTCCTCTAGTTCTGAACTCCCCCACCCCAGCAAAAAGACCTTGTCTATTTATCCTATCCATGCCCTTCGTGATTTTGGATATGGGCCAAGTGCTGGCAAACGGGATTTGATTAGGTTAGGATATCCGGTCAGCATGGGACTGCAAGGTCTGTTTTCATGTTGTACATCTCTATGACTGTATGAAGCAGCATTAAATTCATGAAGAATGAGAGCATTTCTTTCATACTAAAAGAAATGGTTCAATAGCTGGGAGAAATTTAGAACTAAGAAGGTACAAGAATCTCAAAAATGGACTGTTTTTAAAGAAAGGGAAGCCACTTTTGAAAGGGTTTGCCATATACATGAAATACAACATTGTGGTCTAATATTTCAAGATGTTGCAAGAGTCAAGTCAAAAAAGGTTACAAGTGATTGCATCAGTAACATTTCCCAGTAGGAATCATTCCCTGGCCTAATGACCTCAAACCCGTGCCAAATAGGTCATTATTTTTACACAATGGGAGGTTACTCAGCCACTATTCACATGGGGAACTAAATAGCCTCTAGTTTACACAGCAGAAAGCTATAAGAAAGTCTACTACAAACTAGAGGAAAATACCGGTTCTCCACTCTCCTGCTGCTCCGTTAAATTAGAGACTTCAACGTTTTTGACCACTTCGGATGCCATGACGAATCGGTTAACCCTAGTGGGAATAAAATAAAATTAAAATCCAATAGTTTCACTTTCACAGACAGCTACCAAGGTTAGAACAGTATAGGGAGCAAAAGTCACTTCTCATTAAATAAAGACAGCGACTGGGACAGACAGGGCAACTTTTATAGGAATGAGTTTCCTAACGTTGGGCGAAAAATCCCATAAGTGTTCGCCTGTGTCAAGGGAACACAAATCAAGATAAACCATACATGAACACTAAAATTTCCAGCAAACATTTTGTAACAGAAATACAACACAACAGTTTTCATACTCACAGAAATGCCCTGAAACAGCAGTTCACAGCCAACTCTCTCTTCACAACGTGAACACTAACACCCAGGCTTGAATTTAAATAGCTATCGGGTACTTTCAGGGTGGGGCTGGAGAAGGAGGTAGGGTTCGCGTTATGATTGACAGCAGACCTGAGCAATCCGTGAGGCACCGACCAGTCAGAGAGTACAGAGATGGGGCCTGGTTCATGTCAATCATTCTCCCCTGGCAAACTACAAGTGTCCACGCTTGTGGAGGGAATGACTTTTGAGTTATCCTGAAAGAGTTTTGGTAGATGAGATGGACCCAGAAAAGACTGCAGCTTAATCAAACAACAGTGCTTTTAATCCCTTCTGGTGATGGAACAACAGGCCAAGAGTTAGTTTTAGGTGAGGAATACTATTCAAATCTCTTACTTCATCTATTCGTGATGAGCCAGAAGACCCCACATTGTAGCATCTCACTGGGTTTTCACCTCCATTGCACTATCTACCAGTCAGCACAACCTATTGATTGTAAATGTTGGCCTAGCCAGCAATGTCCAAATCCATGACCAAAAAAAAATTAAAAAACTTAAGCATACAAATGTTTCAAGCATTTATTTCCTCAATTTTATTGCTATTTGTAAATAAAGTGCATCATTAATCTACAGAAGAAAGTGTTAAAGAAGAAGGAGCTGCCATTTCATGGAATTCTAGCAATGTGCAAGCAGGCCATTCAGCCCATCGAGTCCACACTGATCCTCCAAAGAGTTTCCCACCCAGATCGACACCATCTCTATAATCCTGCACTTTCCTTGGCCAATCCACCTCGCCTGCATACCTTTGGACTGTGAGAGGAAACTAATGCAGACCTAGGGAGAATGTGCAAACTCCACACAGTCACCCAAGCAGTGCTAGCCACCGTGCCACCTCAATTTAATTAAGAGGTTTGTAGAATCTCACCACCACCATGAGAAAGATGAAATGGAACACTTTGAGAATCTTAATGATGTTAGCTTCTTAAACCATCTGAACCATCTACTGTTCCCATAGAGGGACCACACTGAAAATTTGTCAAAATTATTCTTGAGATGGTGGGATTGCCGTGTGAAGAGAAATCTTTTGATTGTATTAAATGGTTGAGCAGGATTGTCAGGCAGAATGATGTATTACTGCTCCTACAGTGCTGTCTCCAGGATTATATAGAGGTCCTGAAAATGTTTGGGTCTTGACCCTGAAATACTAAGGTTGACCTTTTTTGGTGTCTGCAATATTGTGAACTTTTAAGCTAAATCTCATAGTTTGACCTTTATGTAGTATTGACCTTTCATTGGGATTGTTTAAGTTAATAACTCTGTCAACACTTCAAAATAAATTCATTGCTAGTGGGCTACTTTCAAATGTATGCAAAGTGCTAGGTCAGAGCATAGACTTTTTTTCAATGACAACGTTCAAAACTTTTTTTTCTCAGTATTTCAGCCATTTCATTCCAGTGATCTGGTACACATTGACGGAGTGTTCTAGATGAATCCAATTTATTTAATTTAATATCCTATTTAAAATAAGGTTCTCTCTCAGGAAAATATCCTCAGTTTCTACTGATTTTCCTTGTAACTCAACAGAGTAAGTGATGAAGATCTTGAAAATATTCTTTGCATTAGATTTAACATTTTCCCATTGAAACCATATTTCATGTGTAGTCCTATAAAGTCATATGTGGTTTTCAGCTGTCCTCTCTTCTTCTTCCATCCTTTCCCTCCTCTTTGATTCATTCATTTCCTCATATCCTCCACCCCTCACCCCTATCTTCTATCCTCCACTCCTCTGCAAGACGCTCACTCATGTCGGCTGACAGGTTACCTGGAGAAGAAAATAAAGCTGTATTGAGGGAGAGGAAAAAAGAGGAAACTGTGGGGAGGGAGAGACAGAGTCACAGAATCATACAGCACGGAAACATACCCTTCGGTCCAACCAGTCCTTGCTGACCATGTTCCCAAACTAAACTAGTCTCACTTGCCTGCACTTGGCCCATATTTCTCCAAACATTTCTAATTCATATACTTATCCGAATGTCTTTTAAGTGATGTAACTGTACCCGCCTCCACCATTTCCTCTGGCAGTTCATTCAACACACGACCCACTTCCTGTAAAAAAAATTATCCTTCATGTCTTTATTAAATCTTTCTCCTCTCACCTTAAAAATATGTTCCCTAATCTTGAAATTGCCCCCTTAGGGAAAAGATACCCACCAGTCATGATTTTATAAACCTCTATCAGGTCATCTCTCAACCTCCTTCACTCCAGGGAAAAAAGCCTCTCCCAGCAATACCCTGGTAAATCTCTTCTGAATCCTCTCCAGCTTAATAACATCCTTCCTACAATAGGGCAACAGGAATGAGACACAGTACTTCAGAAGAAGCCTCTGTTCTGTTCTGTTCAACCTCAAAGTAACATTCCAATTCCTATACTCAACAATGTGGGGCAAGGCAAGCAAGAAGAGTGGAGAGAGGGGAGACAAAAGGAAAGGGGAGGAGCAGGGAGGGATAAAAAAAACAGAGAAGAGGGAGGAGGTGTGTGGAAGAGAGGAGAGCGTGTTTGGGAAGGGATGGGATGAGAGGAGGAAGGAATGAGGAGGGTAAAAAAGAGGGAGGAAAGAAGCTAGTGACAGAGGCAGAGATTTTTAATAAAACTCCATGTGCAAAAATCCAAAACTGAATCAGAATGTTTTGTGCACATGCAGCAGGCTGATCACTATTTGTAAAAAGAAAAGTCAGGTTTGTGTTTCTGATTCATCATCTCATACAAAAGATGTTGAACCAAATATTAACCTTTTCTCCAATTCAGATATTCATGAACCTGCTACAAGCTTGGTCTGATTGGTTTGAATCCTAAGTATTGAGAGCACAACAAAGGATTCCCCTTCATACAGATATCAAACCACGCAACCAACAAACTGTTCCAACTTCCATACAGACTATTCACTAATATTGTTATTTGTGAGCCTGCCCTCGACTACTTTTCAAGTATGTTTCGGTACTTTCATTATTCTGTCATTACCCATGACCCTTCCTCCTCCCCAGTCATGTTTCATACTGGAAACTGACCTGAAGAGTGATCTGTGTCACGTATGGGAAACTGCAGAGAAGTTAAAACCAGTCTGTTTTGCATCATAAGTTATTGTGTAATGTCCAATGTCCAATAATGCTTGAGTAATCAGTCTCAATAGCACACTAGATGACATAATCTATACATAATCTTTACTGTTTGCACATTATTTTAATTCTTGACTTACCAACCTATCTGTTTATGATTGTGCTAATGTTAGCTCAAAGTACAGCTGTGATGTATGGGCGAAGGGCAAACAGTTGAGGTGTGGGATATGGTGGAGTGAGGGATGAGCAACAAGGGTGAGTCCTTGGTCCATTCAAACCCCTCAACCCCACCATGATTCCAGCCAAATCTGGTGTGAATGACAAGGACTTGATTTTTATTTCTCTTGATGGGTGTGGAGGGGAGGGAGAAGGGAAAATAAGTGGTCTGTTCATTCCTGTTGTCTGATCCACATTCAGATAATCAGATTAGGGCAGAAGTAAGATACTGGCTCCTTGGATCTGCTCTGCCATTCAATAATATCATGGCTTATCTGATTAATTCACATTCCCATCTGGCTTTGATAACCTTGTACCCCTTACTTAACATTAAAATATTCATTAAAAATATTCAAAAAGTCTGCTTCCACCATCTTTTGAGGAAGACAGTTCCAAAGTACCATGATCATTTGTGAGAAATAAACTTTCTTTAAGTGGGTGACACCCTATTTTTAAACAGTGACTTCGAGATTCCCCCACAAAATCCTTTCCACACCCATCCTATCAAAGCGCTCCAGGATCTTATCTATGTCAATCAAATTGCCTCTTACTTTTCTAAACCCCAATAGAAGCAAGCCCAACTGGTCCTCATAAGACAAACTCATCATCCATTCCAGTTGAGTGTTGTAACCTCTGAACTGCCTCCAATGCTTTTACGTTCTTGCTTAAATAAGGTGACTAGCGCTGAAAATGTGTTGCTGGAAAAGCGCAGCAGGTCAAGCAGCATCCAAGGAACAGGAGAATCAATGTTTCGGGCATAAGCCCTTCTTCTCCTGTTCCTTGGACGCTGCCTGACCTGCTGCGCTCTTCCAGCAACACATTTTCAGCTCTGATCTCCAGCATCTACAGCCCTCACTTTCTCTCTTAAATAAGGTGACTAATACTTAAAGCAAAACTTCATAGCTGGTCTCATAAACACCCTGAATAACTTGAAGCATAACCTCCCTCTTTTTTCACAATTCCTTTTTTAACAAATGATAATATTCTATTAGCGTTCCTAGTTACCTGCTGTAGCTGCATACCAAACTTTTACAGTTTATGTTCTGGAGCATCCAAATCTCTCTGCAGCTCAGAGCTCTATAATCTCTCATTATATTAGTAATATGTTTCATTTATATTCTTTCTGTCATAGTGGACAGTTTCACATTTTCCAACATTATTGTTCATATTCCAGATCTTTGCACACTCACTTAACCTATCTATATCCATTTGTAGCCTCATTGTTTCTTCTTCACAACTTATTTTCCTACTTAGCTTTGTGAGTGAATGAATGATTTTTACTGTAACATGTATTTTATAGTAAAATACAATAACATACAGGGAAAACCTTTCATTTGTTACCATTGTCCAGCGCCATTTTGCTTGTTTAAGAATAAGAGAAAACTAATATGTGTAGCTTAAAGAGAAGTCCATTTTTGTTCAAGTTCTGAGGTGGCCGAGAACCACCACCATCTCGTCACGCCCATATAACGCTGAAGTCGCCACCCCTCAGGTGCCATCTTTCATTGCTAGGCTGAGTCATCTTCACCACCACTTGTGCCAGGCACACCTATGTCAGAGTCTATCACTGCAGTGAATGTTGCCGTGCTTTCCTCCTGTGTTATCAGAGCACTTGGCAACCATGTTTTCAAATCTCTTCATCTGCAACTTTAGAAATTGCACAAATTTGAAGGCCCAGCATTGATCCCAGCCCCTGTTACATTTTGCCAACCAGAGAATTATTCATTTATGCACATTCTGTTAGCTATTAGATCTTCTTTCCAAATTACTGTGTTATCTCCTACAAAATAAGCTTTTTCTT